>NC_139832.1:34477472-35077472 GCF_963691815.1 Echiichthys vipera
AGATTGTTACAGTAATCCCTAAGCAAGCCGCCTTATTATTTCAGTTTTTGCATGATTGCATGACATGTCCTTAAGAATATCTAATTTAAATTTTTCAGGCTACAGATCTGATACATGGTATTTTTAGAATCTAAAAGAAATAGAAAAAACAACTGAACCGAACCGAAAAACCGTGACCCGAAAACCGTGATATGACCAAACAGTGGATTTTGTGAACCGTTCCACCCCTAATGTATATGTGTGTGTGTATATATATATATATATATATATATATATATATATATATATATATATATATATATATATATAAATATATATATATATATATAAATATATATATATATATATATATATATATATATATATATATATATATATATATATATATATAAATGCTTCTATTCTCATTTTCAAGAAAAACGGTAGACCAAAAATATTTAACAAAAATAAATAAACATTTCTTCAGGTTGAATATAAAAATATTTGATAGGTTGAAAGATTGGTAGCATTGCCGTTGTATTTAATCTGACTTTAACAAACCCTACAGACAGCGAGTGACTTATCCCCAAAGTGTTTCATTAGCTGGACCTCAAATGTGGGTTGGAAATCTCTTGCTCTTCCCCGCCATCACCCATTTTGTGTTCTGTTGTCGCTGCTGGCTTGCTGTCGCTGTTGAGACATGCTGATGACAATGGCCAAGAGTGAATCTAATATGTCTTTACAATTTAAGATGCTAAAATACATACAATACAATATGTTAATTGTTACTATACATACAATAGATTATTTACGTTTCACATCGATTTTATATCATTGCCAGTTGAGGACAACTTGCTGAGCACCTATCGATGGAGTTGGATCGTAGGAATATAAATAGACACATCGATGTAGTGGATGAATCATTACACCCTAGTAAAAATGCAGAAAAATAACATTCTTAAACATTGGTGCCAGCGAAAGCTGTGGCCAGAGGCATTATGTTTAAGTTTTGTCCGTTTGTACATATGTAACACAGCCCAGTTGTGAGGGCCCAAACGCTTTTGAGGCACAGCATTTTTTATCAGCTGAGGGGTCTTGGTTAATACAGAATATCCTAAAGTGAAAATCGCATAAGGTCGAGTACTCTCTTTGGATGAAGGGAAGGCTGTATAACGTAGGGAGAGAGAACAGACGTGTATATATATGGTCCAGTTTTTACAAATCACCTACTCCGTTCAGAAAAGTCAGTTAGGAGTTGTTCGGTTGAATAATAGAGGTTTTTGTGTTTGCTCTGCAGATGACCTGATGGCAGACCAAAGGATGGACATCTCGTCTACAATGACTGACTTCATGTCCCCCGGGTCCACTGACCTCATCTCCAGCTCAATCAGCACACCTGGCATGGACTACACCCGCAAGAGGAAGGGCAGCACTACCGATTACCAGTAAGGACACCAGGAAGAAGAGAAAGAAGCAAAGACAAAAATGGAGAATAAACGTAGGATAGAACATATTGATGCGCAATAAATGAGGATGGAACAAAGAAATGAAAGTGGAGTGAAAAATTATACGAGGCAACAAATAGCATAGGAGGAAAGTAGGACATGTGGAAAGCAATGGGGAAAAGAAAGAAAGGTTTACTATTAAACACTGCTGGTTTGTTTTTACTCATTATTTTAAACAATCACATTTCTCATTACCTCAATGACAGAAATTCATAAATACATTTGTGTTTCTTTGCAGAATTGATGGCTTCTCATTTGAGTAAGTTCCAACATGACTCACTGTTAATAGATAGCACATAGTTAAGTTGATCAATATCTGAAATATCAGTGACCCTCAATTGATTTTGCACCATAGTGGGGCAGATTAGGTCAATATTTTACACCAGTCGTTCACTTTGTGATAAAAGCATGAAATTTGGTAGATGTGTTCTGTGCTCTAAATCTGAGGCCATGGCTCTCAGCAGGAAACCCCAGGATTGATTTCCCCAGGTCGGGAATGAGTCCTGATCCCAAGTGAAGGAGTTCAAGTACCGGGATCTTGTTCATGAGTGAGGGGAGGATGGAGCGTGAGTTTGGCCGGAGAATCGGAGCAGCAGGGGCGGTATTGCAGTCGCTCTAACGCACCGTTGTGACAAAAAGAGAGCTGAGGCGGAAGGCAAAGCTCTCAATCTACCATTCAATCTTCGTTTCCTACCCTCACTTTTGGTCATGAAAGCTGGGTCATGACCGAAAGAACGAGATCGCGGGTACAAGCGGCCGGAATGTTTTTTCTTAGGAAGGTGGCTGGAGTTTCCTTCAGAGATAGGGTGAGAATTTCAGCCATCTGTGAGGAACTCAGAGTAGAGCAGCTGCTCCCTTGAGTTAAAAAAAAAGAGCCAGTTGAGGTGGTTCGGGCATCTAGTAAGGATGCCCCCTGGGCGCCTCCCTAGGGAGGTGTTCCAGTCACGTCCAGCTGGGAGGAGGCCTCGGAGAAGACCCAGGACTAGGTGGGGAGATTATATCTCCACACTGGCCTGGGAACGCCTCTGGAGTCCCTAGTTAGAGCTGGTTAATGTGGACCGGGAAAGGGAAGTTTAGGGTCCCCTGCTAGAGCTGCTACCCCCGCGACCCGACCCCGGATAAGCGGTTGAAGATGAGATGAGATGATGAGTGCTGAAAACATTCCATGCCAGTAAACCGCCACAGCCATCAGAAAAAAAATAAATTGCGATAGCCCAATGTCCAATATCATTAAACATGTATTCAGCAATGAGTGTACCAAATTTGATGCTTTTATCACAAAATGAACGCTTTTTCAGCTTATCCGCCCCACTACCAAGAAATATTGAATTGACAGAAAACCCACTCTACCCCTTTATGCCCCCTTATACATTTCTGAAGTGTTATTTGAATGTTCACTGATGTTTTTGTTAATACTTATAACTCCTGTCTTCCCTCCTTAGCGACATGGACCCAGACAAAGATAAACTGGGAAGGTAAGAGGCCATCATTACCGTGCTGGTATAATGGAGGCTTAAATCTTTAGTAGTGTTGTATTTGCTGTAGTTTCATCCCATCCCCATCCACCCAAAGGTGAAGGTCACTGTGACATAATGTTTTTAACTCAGGAACAGAGGGGGAGACTTTGATTGGATACTGAATCGTGAATCTGAGGTCTGTGCCTATACTGTCTAAAAGCCAACAGTGGTTGCATTTCCATCCGGAATATATCCATCCAGTCATGTCTCTGTGAAGCACACGCTGCATTATGAGACTACAACCCGGGAGACGTAGAAGTTTATGTTGTGGGTTTCCTTCAGGATTTCAGAAACCTAGCACTCATATTCATGAAATCTTGAATGAATTATACAGGTTTAAATACCATTACTGTTGGAGAGCGGCCTACTAGGCCCAGTATGATACACTTCTTTATGCTTTCCATTGTCCAGGGAAAGGTCACATCCAATGGGACATGTCAAAATGATCACCTCCCATTTTAGTATTGGACCCAAGCCACCACAGCAGCTTCCTGGTTGATCCAACACAGAAGTGCCAAAAAACTGCACTAGAGCAGTTTCTCATTGATCCCCATGTTTTCACAGCAAAATTAAACCTATTTGACGTTGGTCATATTTCCATGAAAACACTGAAGGGGGTGAATGTTTTTGGACCAGGCTAGTTTTTATTGATTGACAGTTAGCCTCTTGGCCTCACTTCTCCTCAGAGGTAAACGTCAGCCAGATGGATGTATCTCCCTCACCCCAATGTCACACACATGCCCTTTTTTGGTAAGAGGAAATAAGGTGAAGTCAAAGTCTGACAATATGGCAACTCCCATAGACAAGGGCGATTCGATCAAGTTGAGTTAATATGTCAAAACCTGGGAAAAAGTGTTCGCATGGGAAGATATTACTGAAAGCAATTAGAAATTTAATTTTGAGAACAGTTACCCTATGAGTGCAGTTTAAAGCGAAACTCTGTGTGCGTGTGTGTGTGCGCGTCTGTGTGAGTGTGTGTCAAAGGAGAAGGGATGTGGGGCTTGGACCCTTTCAGAAAAGGTGTGAATGTTTCAATTGCACAAAAGCAACAGCTGGAGTGATCTAAAAAGGGTCTAAGTTATAGTTAACAGAGTGTTTGTGCGTGCAATAGATGTGTGGAGCATTGCCAAAATACATCCTCAACTGAATCAACACAGTCATGCCGTTCATAAAGTCTCATAACATGTAATAATGCCCAGTTGTGTGTGTAATGCTGTAGCATGAAGCAACAAATGAGATGGTTACGGAATCTGTGAGGTTTGCTGGACCTCACCCCCTTCCCTCCTCATAAGTATACCTCCTGTCCCATAAATGACCTCAAACCTTGATTTTTGTTCTTTCTGAAACATTCCCTTTTTGCCATTTTCTCCTGTCTATTTTTTCTTTGTTTGTCTTTCTAGTGACCAACAGGGCCGGATTAAGAATGCCAGGTATAAAAACTCCTTTCTGTTCTTTCTCAATCCTCCTGCTTTGTAATCTCTCTTACATGACTTAAATGTCCCTCTTCTTATTGGAAAAAGCGAGAGCTTTGTGTACGTTGAGAATAAGAAACTTAATACGCTGAAGTGTATAGATCCAAGCATTATGTGGAAGTAACGGACTGTAAAAGCATACCTATTGGCTAATGACAAGCTTGCTTTCTCTTGCGTGGAAATAACTCTCCTTTTTTAGTAGAGCTAGTGAAGACAGAACAGAAAAGTTGGATAGACCCTTGGGTGTGTTCTTACAGTCATTAAGTATACCCTGCATTGTGCAGTTTTAGGATTCTGCTCATACAACTGGTGAAAGGCAACTAAAATGATTTATTTTCTTCAGACTTATACCAGCCAGATGGTATCACTGTAAGACCTGCTAATGCCTGATGCTTCATCCTCCACAGAGAGGCTCACAGCCAGATCGAGAAGCGTCGCAGGGACAAGATGAACAGCTTCATCGACGAGCTGGCCTCACTGGTGCCCACCTGCAACGCTATGTCCCGCAAACTAGACAAGTTGACAGTCCTGCGCATGGCTGTCCAGCACATGAAGACACTCAGAGGTTAGCATGAACTGGTAAAATTGCTGAATATTGGGAGGTTGATCAATGGCTGAGGGTTCAGTTAACTGTGGTTGGTGCTGTGAACAACTAGTGAGTAAAAATCTGATCCTATCAAGGTCTGCGTAAAAAGAGTACAGGCTTGTAGGTAAGATAAAATAGCTGCAAAAACATCTCATCATCGCTAACACTGGCAAAATACTGCATTCATACTGTATTCACATCTGTCAGAAGAGCAACAAGGGAAGTTTCTCAGTAAATATTGCAATTATATTTCAATGTTCAAAGCTCTTTGGCACAGCTTACTTTGTCTTTCCATGAATGGGAATATAAAGGTAAGATTGGATCAGAGATAGAACTGCAACATTTAGTCAATTCAGTAACTAGTCGACCGACAATAGCAACAATTTATTAATATCATCTTCAACTCTGGTTTATCAGGATTTAAATGAATTTCTTCAAATGCTGCACAAACGTCCACTTGGAATCATTGATGAACTGATTAGATTTAGGAGGTTAAAGGTCAAAGTCACTGTGACCTCACATTTTGTCCATAACTCAAGAATTCCTTGAGGGGAGACATTTGGTCAAATACTGAACTGCTGACACTAATGTTGAAGCTGTACTGATTAGATAGATATGAAGATGTGTGTCAAGCATCCACATTTCAGATGTTGTAGCTTCTTGGCAGCATCATTCATATTTGTAGTCGGTATGATAACTTTCATTTCGTCAAAAAATACACTTAATACCTTTTTATTAAATTACATTTAGTGAAATCTTCATTACATATAAAATCAGTCTGGACAGACATGGATGAAAATGAGCTTGTTTTAGAAAAGAATAAACAATGTACAGTATATCGCAAAAATATTTTTCAGTGAAACACGTTTGTCTATCAGAATTGGGTTAATATTCATAACTTTAACTTCAGTTAGTCAAAAATATGACAAATTTACTGCTAGTTTGTTTTCTGCTCTGATCACCAACTACAGCTGTCAGCTCCCTTGACTCTCTTGTGCCAAGAGAGTCAAGGGAGCTGACTCCAGTATTCCTGTCAGTATTTGACCAAATGTCTCCCCTCAAGGAATTCTTGAGTTATGGACAAAATGTGAGGTCACAGTGACTTTGACCTTTAACCTCCTAAATCTAATCAGTTCATCAATGATTCCAAGTGGACGTGCGCGCACACACATACACACACACACACACACACACACACACACACACACACACACACACACACACACACACACACACACACACACTACTATGTACTGAGATGTTCCTGTAGGTCAGGGGATCAGCGTATGAAGATACAAACTCTTTCATAACCTAAAGACAGAACTCAGTTTCTACATTGCTTTTGAAGTGAAAGACTTTAGCTGCCTTTCTGTTTCGGTCAAATCACTTGTCGAAGCCGCACCCACGCAGTTGAGCAGCGGCGCTCCATAACCAGGAGAATACTGTATGTATGCAGCATTATCCTGGTTTCTATAGGAATTCTCCAGGTAGCATATTCAGGCTCCTTCAACTTGTGCATAATTCATCATAAAACAGAGTGGCTGCCAGATCAGCACACAGAGAGAATCACCTAATCACATGTCTCTGTGCCCCCTCTGATGTAGAGGCAGAGATGGACGCAGAGACGATCTTGCTTGTCCACGTAGTCCGGATAGTTTTCATTGATCATAGCTCATAGCAATCCTCTCTACAGGGTTCCTAAACAGTATTGAAATATCTGGAAAATTACAGAATTTAATTTGAGTACTTTCCAGGTCTTGATAAGTATGGAAAAAGGGAAAAAAGTATGGAAAAGTGTTTGTGTTTTTTTCCCAGACTGTTATCTCACTTTCGACCTGTAGAGGATATAAAAGTAATCAAGCTGGCTGTAGAATGGTGTTGGGTTACCATGGTAAACGTTTGCTGTGCGACTACCATTCTCATTTATTGAATTTATTACCGTGCGTGTCGTCGAGCCTGCCACCTGTAGTCTGCAGTGAGAGTGTCATGTGTTGATGCGAGTTTTCTGAGGCCTGGCTTCATGAATGATGGTGGTGTAGGTGCTCTAAGCTAATTGGATCAAAAGTGTGACTATCAAATGAAATATTTGATAAAGAAAATTAATAAAGAAAAATGAATAACTTTAATTTATTAAAAACCTTACACAGAGAACCAATTAAATGCAGGACATGTAATATGTAATGTAATAATGCCCAGTTGGTGTTACCAGTTACCAGTCCATGAGATAGGAAAGTTGTTGCATTGCTTCGATGCCAGTGTCTGGTCCTTATGAAGGAAGCCGGTTGAAGGAAAGGTTCTTGTCCTTGTTATTTGCTCTTAGACAAAAGAGGAATCAGATCGCTCTTTGTTCTGCTCAGTTGGGTTGGTAACCGGTTGGTTAACCTGGCTGATGATCCTACTACAGGCCATGTTCAGGGCCTAGGGAGCAGCAGCTGGTCCCTGGTTCCAGCAGAAGATAGTTGAGTGAAGAGATTCCAAGAAAGAGAATCCAAGAAGAGAGAGAGCAAAAGTTCACATTAATCCAGAAATGAACAATCATCTGTGGAATGCCGGTTGCACCTAGAAAGGATACCAAGAGGAAAAATAAAGATGCAAACTATGCTTGAAATCTTTCAACATCTCCAAAATGGGGGAGGCAGCAATTTTAAACCATATGCAGGGGAGTCTCGTCAAAGCATCTAGAGCTAGCCTCTGAACGTCTTTGCCCAACCAAAGCAGAAACCGACTGACCCACCGACCAAGAGTTGGCCTGATGTGTAATTAAGTTATTAATTGCACTCTTTTAGCGACTCATAAGCACGTGCCGTCACCATCCACCACAAAAAGCACAACTGATGTGAAAGTGAAAAAGACATAAGAGCATACATTTGCACAAATCTAGCAAAATTCAGTTGACGAGAGGCAATTGCAGCGGTCCCTGCCTTCTCCAAACAGTATGAGCTGTTACATGTGCTGTAGCAGTGTTAATACTTCCAGGTGTGATGTGTCTACTGTCGTGTGCAGGTGCAGCCAACCCGTACACAGAGGCCAACTACAAGCCTTCCTTCCTCTCAGATGATGAACTGAAACACTTGATATTAAGGGTGAGTGCAGTACAAATGATAAGGCATCCAACAGTTCCAAAGTGGCATTGTTGAATAGTCGAAGTTGAACAGTGCACCACTTCAACAATAAGTCTGTAACATGCATTTTTTTAAATAATAATTTGCATAATTTTATTCGCCAGTTTTGTCTAATTATTATGGTACTCAAAACATCAAGTTATATGTAATAGAGCCAAAACATACTGTGTATCCTAAAACATTTGATCAAAGTTAGTATTTTTAAAGAATTTGTGTTTTCGTTTTTATTTAATGAAGAAAATGAATTAGTAAAATGCATTGTACTTACTCCAGTGCTTTGTGTGTTTGCTAATGCAGGCTGCTGACGGTTTCCTGTTTGTGGTTGGGTGTGACCGTGGAAAGATCCTCTTTGTTTCTGAATCAGTCTACAAGATTCTCAACTATAGTCAGGTATGCTAACATTAGACATAATTTTGAAATTCAAATTAGGCACGTTTCCATCGACTGGTATGGAGTGAATAAACTAGGCTTTGTAGCTTGGTCAGAAGGTGTGCTTTAGGCTACACATGGCTGCAGTCCTCACGTAAACAGAGTAGAGTGATATTCGGAAAAACAACAAGTTGCCTTGTTCATCTAACTGCATCTACAAGAGAAAAATGGGGCGAAGTCTTCAGAAATGACACATTTTGCTGTTTCCATTCAGCCTTTTTAATGTGAATCTTCAAAACGTACATTTAAATAAGTTTATGGAAACACAGCTTGGGGTTGTGCATTGGAGAAAAGGGGACTTCTGTCAATTTGCTGCTTTTTACTCAAAAAGTTAGTGGTGATAGATAGTTGATAATGATTTTTAGCAATCTTAAGTTATTGTTAAACAGAAGAAGTAGTAGTCTGTTGTCCCTCATTCTGCAAATTACCAGCATCTCTGTGTTGAACTTGTGTTTCCTGAAGAATTTTCACAAATCAGTGGAATTGTATCACCATGAATTATCAAATTCAAGCGACAGATCATCACAACTTTCTTACTTGAATTGGAAATTCTGTGTCAGCAGTCCGGTTCCCAGAAAACCCACCAGGTAGCATTAATCACAGCACTGACTTTTAACTAGTAAATGTTTGAATTTGTTCACAGAAGTCAATGTTTTTGGTTAGTGGTTCTGCCCCTCTCCATATTGTTATATGTTCCCTGCCTCTATTCCCTTCTCACTTCATTCCTTCTATTCTCTCTTTGTTTCTCACTCATGTATGTCCCCTGCTGTTTCCAGAACGACCTGATAGGTCAGAGTCTGTTTGACTATCTTCATCCCAAGGACATTGCCAAGGTCAAAGAGCAGCTGTCCTCTTCTGATACAGCCCCACGAGAGAGGCTTATTGACGCTAAAAGTAAGCCAAGTCAAAACACACATCATCAGAATCATCTTTATTGTCATTATACAATGAAATGTCATGTGACTTGCTGCCTTACACATATCAAGACAATAAATGCAATTAAAGAAGAAACAGCAGTTGGCAGTGTGAATGTACAAAAATGGTTTAAAAAGTGTTTAAATGTTTAAAAATATAAAGTGGGTACAGAAATGTCCCGAGCCCCTTAAATTTCTCACTCTTTGTTAATTTGCAGCTATTTGCTAAAATCTGTGGATTTTTGTTCCTCATTAATGTACCCCATTTTGACAGAAAAACTCAGAATTGTAGAAATGTTTGCACGTATTGGATTTTCATTTGTTTTTAATTAAAAAAATAATAATCTGTGGCCGTGATTCAATGCACTGTTTGTAGTTGCGCTTTGCATTTTGAATTCCTCTCTGGAGTTTCCCCCGTCTCATTGTGGGCTCGTTTGTCACCAGACCTGAAAGCTGCGCCTCTTTCTCACAGTCATGCTCTCACTGTACCCTTTATCCATTGCTTCTGGTTGGCAAACACCTTGATTGTCCTTTTTGTCAGTACATTTTCAGTGCAGAATTGAATGTATACTAGGAATGAACTAACATACTCCTCCACGTCTGGGACTTGTTTGCACGTGAAACAGTCTGTTTTATCAAAGCAGTCTTTTAGCTTAGATGTGGTTCATTTATCCAGCCATCTCCTGTTCTGATTGTTGGTTCTGTTCTGCAGATCAGTGGCTTGTTAGTTGGAATCAGAGTGAGTGAAAGATGATCTCATTGTCCTGTGTGGCTGCTCCAGGGATGTCTGTATAGACCTGGTCTAGCACATTGTTTTCTCTGGTCGGGAATTTCTGTTTTTAGGAAACTTGGGCATGGCCAGTTAGAAATCTGCATGGTTTAAGACTCCTGCTACAATTATCACACCATCATGGTGAGCCATCAACTGTTCATTGATGACATTGTGTAGCTTTTCCAAGCCTAACTAAGCTGGGGAGAGCCAAGCCGCTGTGTTTACACGTGCCACCATCTACTGTGTTGAATTAGGAATCTGCTTAATGTTAGTGCGCCCGGTGGCTTAGTGGTGATTTGAGCATGGCCACAACAACACGGCAAAATGTAGTAGACACTTTTATCATGTGGTGTAGTAGAACGCAGCACATTAAATGATCTGTGCACGAGCATCTTTGCACAGACTTTTTTAAATGAGTTCTGCAGCCATCCATTGGCCATTGGATTGGATTCTGACCTGCGGCCCTTTTGCTGCATGCTCTCTCTCTCTCTCTCTCTCATTTGCACACACGCACGCACGCAAGCAAGCAAACAAACAAACAAACAAACAAACAAACAAACAAACAAACAAACAAACAAAATACATACAATAATAGTAATACAATACAAAAGTAATACAATACATACATTGCACAAGACTGCATGGATGGAGACAAATGGCTTAAACGGGCATTATTCAGGACTGACAATAGAGCCTGTGAAATTCCACTTCAGGAGTTTCATGTATTATTAGAATACATGTTTATGGCTCTGCGCCTGTGACAGCCGTGGCCAGAGGCATTATGTTTTCAGGTTATCTCATGTCTGTCCTTCTTAATCTTGTGAATGTGATATCTCAGGAACTCCTAAAGGGATTTTCTTCTGCACTAGACATTAAAAAACAATTATATTCAAGAAAAACACATGGTGGTTTTGGAACCTCTTACTATGTAAACAATTTGTGTGTGTGTGTATTTGCAGCTGGTCTCCCAGTGAAGACCGACATCACCCCCGGCCCGTCTAGACTCTGTTCTGGAGCTAGAAGGTCGTTTTTCTGCAGGATGAAGTGCAACAGGCCATCTGTCAAAGTAGAGGATAAAGACTTCCCCTCCACCTGCTCTAAGAAAAAAGGTACAGTACAGTTTGTTCACTTAAACCCACAATCCTCCTCGAACTCTCCCCAGCAGCTCTTGTAGAAGAAGCTCTGTGCTACTCATCAGTTTTCATCTTTGAGTGCCTGTCAAGGGCTCCTCTCTACCTTCAGCCTTTACCTCATGTACTCAACACACTGTTTTTTTCAGTCTTTCAGTACCTTCTTATGAAAGCAAAGGCCCTGCTTTTCTGGTGTTCCTGTTTTTCTATTTTTAGAGACACATCCTTATTAGAGCCAGGAATCATACTTTAGTTATTAGAATTACTACTAGTATTAGCATTATAACATTTCCTTTAATTAACAAAGGAAGTTGGCCTCTCTAAATAAATTACTTACAGTTGCAATTGTGAATATTCAACCCCCCAAAGATTGGAAGGATTTCTTGCTGAAGGTCCCGACCCCGGATAAGTGGTTGAAGATGAGTGATGAGTGAAAGTGAATAATAATATTAATGGATTGGATTTATATATCGTCTTTCTCAGTGGTCAAGGCTCTTTACAGAGTCCAGGTTCCATTCATTCACACAGACATACAGTACATGGTGGTAAACTACGATAGAAGTCACTGCTTACGGGGGCAGACTGACGAAAGCGTGGCTGTTAATCAGCGCCTCCTCAAACATACAGCAGTCATATGCATTCACACGACGCAAGGTGGGTGAAGTGTTTTGCCCAAGGACACAACAACCATGAAACAAGTAGGGCAGGGCGGGATCGAACCGCCGACAGACATATAAAATAAATGTATAAGAAGGAAGGAGAAGAAAAGAAAGGAAGTTGTAATAACCTAATGATGTATGAAGTAGAAGAATGTAAGTGTAAAAAAAGAGTATATGACTATGTTGTGGTCCTTAATAATAATAATTATAATAATAATAATAATAATAGTAATAATACACTTAGTAATTTGTAAAACTTATTGTTTTGCCGTATTGCTGCTGCCAGTGGTTCAATAAAGATTGAAAATAAAGATGGGGAGAGTGGACATCCTTTTCTGGTTCCTTGGTGAAGTATGAAGCTTGATGAGGTGATCCAATTTGTGAATATTGTAGCTGTAAGTAAAGTGTACAGTGTTATAATCCAGTGGATGAACCACTCTCCGAAACCAAATTTATACAAGGTTCTAAATGAAAAGGTCCAATTTACTTTCGCGGAAGCTTTTTCTGCCTCTAATGATACAATTATGGTTTTGTACTGTTTTACTTGTGATGAAGGCCAAAGGAATGACCCTCTCAGCCATCAGTGAGAGGTTGGCCATTCCATTGTAAAATGATCCCAGGCTCTTTTAAGGCAAATACTCTCATCAAATAAGCCTTAGAGACAAATTTTTTGTTTACGAACAACTATCGGAGAAATCTGGGACAGACATTACTCTGGGCGGCAAGTTGCACGCATTAAAACAGTTTTTCTACCCACTAATACTGCTCCAAATAACACCAAACCTCTGCAGTAGCATGGGAAGAGTCCTTACACATTGACAGAAGCACCAACAACGTGCTTCGTAAACACAGAATTTAAGAGTGTTACCAAATGCAATCCAAACGGAAGGAGCCCATTGATGATTTATTCCAGCAGTTTTGTGGCAGACATGGTAATCCCTCTACCTAAGCCTCTTGCTCGGCGTCTGAATTACACTTAAGACCGGTCACGTAAAACAAGTGCACGAGAGGACAGGATAATGCAAAGACTCTCAATGGGGAGTCAGTTCAACACTGCAGCTGGAGTTGCTCACCAGTTCAGTGCTGAACAGAGCAAGGATCTGTCTCTGTACACAGTGTCTTGTTGTTTAAGACAATTTGGACTGAAAGCACACTCTGCAGTGACCAAACCTCTCATCAGCAGAAAGCGTCACGTCAGTGATGAGAGTATTTTAAATTTATTTGTGTCTGATGGGAAACATTATGTTGGGTGTTGGACTGAGGATTAGTTACTTAAATTTGGAGGAAGATGTGTCATGGTTTGGGTATGTTTTCTGCAGCAGGAGTTGGGCCTCTTGTACAGGGTGAATTCAAACGTTTATGTGAACCTCCTTCGGCAACAAGCAATACCTCCACTGCAATTGTCTCCCAATCAGCTGCAATTTTCATGCAAGACAATGTCCCCTGTCACACTGCAACACAGGTTAAGCAGTTCCTTGAAGCTAAGAATATTGAAACAATGAAATGGCCAGCACTAGACCTAAACCTCATAGAGAAACTCTGGAAAATCCTTGTCCACAAAGTAATGTCTAGGAATGTCTGTCAAGACTGTACGCTGTTACCGTAATAACAAGCCATGGGTAACGCGGCAAGTTAAGGCTGTCGTCAACAAGAAGAAGGATGCCTTCAGGAGCAGGGACAGGGAGCCCATGAAGGCAGCACAGCAGGAGGTGAAACACTGTGTGAGGGAAGCTAAGGACAGCCACTCACTTCACACCTAATGAAGACGTTGGAGCGGCTCATCCAGCCCCCTATACTTCAAGACAAACTGAACAGGATGAAAGTGGACCCCTATCTGGTGGACTGGGTCAGAGACTACCTCACTGACAGGCCACAGTATGTCAGGCTGAAGGACACCACATCTGATACGGTGGTCAGCTGCACTGGAGCCCCTCAGGGCACAGTGCTGGCTCCTCTTCTCTTCACCCTGTACAACTCGAAGCTGTTTCACATACAGAAGTAAGCCGATAACACAGCCACCGTGGGATGTATCAGGGGTGACAGAGAGGAGGAGTATTGGAGTCTGGTGGGGGACTTTGCTCTTTGGTGCCACACTAACCACCTACAGCTCAACACCTCCAAGACGAAGGAACTGGTCATTGATTTTGTAAGGTCCAGGTCCAAGTGTAGGACCAACAGGCTCAAGAACTCCTTTGTTCCTCAGGCCATCACACTCTACAACTCCTCACTTGGGGGAGGAGTAAATGAAGAGGACAGAAGGGAAGGAGTGGGAGCCACTCACTGTGCAATTAAAATTGTACTATTACATACCTGGACACTTATCTTCTTTTTTCTGCAATAACTTTATCCACCACTTAAGTGCAATAATTTTATCTTACTGCTCATTCCTGTCATATACAGTCATACATATTTTATATTTTATCTGATTAATTTTCTCTACATTTAACTTTTGATTTTAGATTTAATTTTCTGTGAATTTTATTTGACCTGTATTCTTACATCTACCTCATATATATTTGATTAAGAGTTTATTGCTTACTGTTTATTGTTTTTTTTTTCAACTTTCTGTATTTATTCCCTTGTGTTTTTGTAAGCTGCTGGAAACTCAATTTCCTTGCGTTCCTTTAGTTCATCCCAAAGGATCAATAAAGAGAAGTCCAAGTTAATGTTAGCATATATCAGGTCCAGAGTCCTTTCCTCTCTGGTAGGACAGCTCACGGACTGTACTGTGGCAGAACTCTATCCAAGGTGACGTGGTTAAAGTCTCCCGACATGATGATGAGGGCACTGGGGTGTTGAGTCTGTAGTCTGGAGATGATAGTGTATATGATGCTCTCGGCAGATGTCGGGTTTTCAGAGGAAAGGATCTACAGAACAACGATGAAAATGCAGGATTTCTCCAGGCATATGGTATGGACGGAGTCCAATGGCCAGCAGTTTAAAATCCGGGCTACAGAGCTGTTCCTTCTTTCCACTTACCGCTCTCTGTGCAGTCCCGGTCAGCCCGAATGGTGTGGAAGCCATCCCCGGAGAAGTTCTGTTCCGTAATGTCCCTGTGCAGCCATGTCTCCGTGAAACACAACAGACTGCACTCACGGTACACCTGGTGGCATGAGCCACCAGGTGTACCGTGGTTAATCCATTTTGATTTACAGAGACCGTACATTTCCCATAACAACAGAGGGGAGACACGGCTTAAATCTTCTACTCTCCATTAGCCCTTCCCGTCTCGACCCTCCTCTTGCCCCGACGTTGCTTCCCACCTCTGTGTCCCCGGTGTGTTTTTCTCCAGAGTTCAGGTGGTATATCATCTGGTCTGGCCGCTATGCCGGCCGGTATTAGCGAGATCCGCTGTTCTCTGGAGTAAACAAAGGCAGCATTTCCCAGTGGAAGCGGAATTGATAAAAACAGCACGAAAAGAAACACGAAAACTAGCGAAAGTAACCACATTGTAGAGGGCAGAACTTCACAGAAGTCAGGGTGAAGAAACAGAACAAACACAAGGAGAATAGAAGTTAAGAAAGTTTTTATAGCAAACCCAAAGACCGGAGCATGCGCACAATCTATGATTTACTAACATGCACACAGTGATGCAGGCAGCAGCAACATGCTACTCACATAGTCTTTGTTCCCCACTAATTGTTTGGCTGTAAATCAGCGCATGTCTTAAAATCATAGACTGTATAAAAGATGGATGTAGCCTCTCAGTCGTAGTCCATCCCTTCAACTTGATCCAATTGTCCACGCCTATGGGAGTCGCCATCTTGTCAGACCTTGACTCCGCCTCATTTCCTCTTACCATAAAAGGCCATTTATGTGAAACTCAATTTCCTAGCGGTCCTTGAGTTCATCCCAAAGGATCCATAAAGAGAAATCCAAGTCTCTAAGTCTATTATAAATCCTAAATGTGCTTTCTCAATCCACTTTCCACTTTTCTTTTTTAACAGTTTAAAATGTCATCAACCAATAAGGGCTGGTTTTATAATCCTAATTCATATCTAATTCACTGAACTGTAAGAATCCAGACCATTTCCAGTTCTAACCTGTAACCTGGTCTGTCTGCCCCACCCCTCCCCTCATCACAGCCGACCGTAAGAGCTTCTGCACCATCCACAGCACAGGCTACCTAAAGAGCTGGCCACCCACCAAGATGGGTCTTGATGAGGATAACGAACCGGACAACGAGGGCTGCAATCTGAGCTGCCTGGTAGCCATTGGTCGTCTGCACCCCCACATCGTCCCCCAACCCAGCCTGGCAGACATCAGGGTGAAGCCTACAGAGTACGTCTCCCGACACGCCATCGACGGCAAGTTTGTCTTCGTTGACCAAAGGTGAGACACAAAAGAGCGTTTAGCAGGGTTCATCTTGGATCAAACTGACAAATTAATTATTTGTTTGATGGGAATATTAAATCATCATGTCCTTCATCAAGTCCTTAGCATTTCCTCGATTTTCCTCTGTTGACATTTTAGTTTTCTAATGATACATGTAAATAACATTTTTGTGCTTTCTGGGCACAATATTGAAGATGTAGCACCTACAATGTAATAATTTCCTGAAAAACGCCTGAAAATTGAATAGATTTTTAATAGACAATAATGTAATAACTTCACTAATAATGTAATATAATATCCCTCACTCACTCATCTTCAACCTCTTATCCGGATCGGGTCCCGGGGGCAGCAGCTCTAGCAGGGGACCCCAAAATTCCCTTTCCCGGGCCACATTAACCAGTTCCAACTGGAAGATCCCAAGGCGTTTCCAGGCCAGTGTGGAGATACAATCTCTCCACCTAGTCTTGGGTCTTCCCCGAGGCCTCCTCCCAGCTGGAAGTGTCTGGAACATCTCCCTAGGGAGGCGCCCAGGGAGCATCCTTACCAGATGACCGAACCAGCTCAACTAGCTCCTTTTAACGCAAAGGAGCAGAGGATTTCCTCACAGATGGCTGAGATTCTAACCCTATCTCTAAGGGAGACTCCAGCTACCCTCCTGAGAAAACCCATTTCGGCCGCTTGTACCCGCAACCTCGTTCTTTCGGTCATGACCCAGCTTTCATGACCATAGGTGAGGATAAGAACGAAGATTGACTGGTAGATCGAGAGCTTTGCCTTTCGGCTCAGCTCTCTTTTCGAAACAACAGTTTGGTCTAGCGACTGCAACACCGCCCCCGCTGCTCAGATTCTCGGAATCATCAGAAAACTTCTGTAGGTGGCAGGACTAGTTGAAGTCTGAGGTGAAGAGAAAGGGCCACTGGGATGCAGCGTCTTTGGCATAGGCAGGAGGCAGGACATCTTCCACAGCACAGGGACTCTCTGGAGGTGCAGGCTCAGGCTGAAGACTTGACTCAGTACTCCAAACAGCTGGGGGGCACAGGCTTTAAGCACCCTTGGAAAAAGGCCATCGTGGCCTGTAGCTTTGCCAGAGTGGAGTCTCGTCAGCTGTCTTCTCACCAGGTCAGGCGTGAAGGACACTGTAGAGGTGTCCGTTGGGGGAGGGCTGAGGTCATCAGTTTGTGGAAGACATGATGTAGAGCAGGGGGGAGGGGTGGAATAGGTAGGTGTGAAGTGCGGTGGTGAGGGGCAGACAAGGGGTCTGTAAGGAGGAGGAGTAGGGGGAGGTAGTGTGGCATTAGTTGAGGTGCCGGCAGTAGCAGAGTCTTGTGGGGGAAGGGCCGCATTATTGAGCCTATTGAAAAATAGGTTCAGCTCATTGGCCTGGTCCACACGGACCTCCAACCCTGTGCCAACAGTCTTCTGGAATCCGGTGATGGTTCTCATGCCACTCCACACATTCCTCATGTTGTTTCGCTGGAGTTTGTTCGGGCGCTTTCTCCTATATTGTCTTAAGCCTCCCTGATTTTAAGTTTCAGTACCCCTAGCACTCTCCTGACCCCATCACGGTTGCCATCTCTGAATGCTCTCTTCTTTTCATTCAGAATGGCCTTAAGTTCCTTCATGATCCAACGTTTATTGGTGGCCTAGCAGGTTAGGGCACACTCACACTGTCCTTCTGCACCGGGCCAAAACAGGTTTTTCGGCTAAAGCCTAGTGCATTTGTCCAGTGTGGGTGCACCCGCTCCGCGCATAGCTGCGTCCAGCTGGTCGTCCACGGCACGTCTGTGAGAGGTGGGCTTTTGTAGAGCGCGTTTGCACATGTACAAGCACGAGCGTGTGCACGTGTACGAGCACGAGCACGAGGCCTACGGCGGTTCTGATGTCATTTATATGCGCCTGTTCGGACATAGAAAATAGAAGGACGGACCATGCGCGGACATTTAACAACAACAACAATGGCGGCGAAAGGTTCACGTTGGTGTGATGCGGAGGTGGAGTGTTTACTGCAGATTTGGTCGGATGAAAATATTCAAAAACAGTCGACAAGACGCACAAAAACTCAGAGGTCTATGGAAAGATTTGTAAACAAAGCAACGCATTGCGATGACGTCATCAATGCGTGTGACGTGTTACGACGTGATGACGTATAGGCAGGCAAGAAGCATTGGCTGAGGCCAAGGCAGTGTGAGTACAGACGGGCTGGCAAGCGGGGGGAGAGGGAGGGGGGGGACAAGTACCCTAAAGCCCGGGGCGCGGTGCGGAAGGACAGTGTGAGTGCGCCCTTACAGTCCGAGCTGGGACAGTGCAGTCCATGCAAAAATTGATGTAGTCCGTGATGCACTGAGTGAGCCCATCGATGTCCTCCCCGTGTGGCTCACATAGTGCAGGCCAATCAGTCACCTCAAAGCAGCCCTGCAGTGTCTCATAAGCCTCCTCAGACCAGCTGCTCGCAGTCTTGTGGACATAGGCTTCCTCTTCACCAGAGGCACATCGCCGGGTTTGAGGTGAACCAGGTTCTGATCTGACCTGTGCAGAGGGGGAAGAGAAGAGGAGATGTATGCATCCTTAATGTTAGCATACATCAGGTCAAGAGTTCTTTCCTCTCTAGCAGGACAGCTCATGTACTGTTGGAATGTCGGCAGAACTCTATCCAGGGTGACGTGGTTAAAGTCTCCCGACATGATGATAAGGCCACTGGGGTGTTGAGTCTGTATGTCTGAAGATGATAGTGTATCTGATGCTCTAGGCAGATGTCAGGTTTTCAGAGGAAGGGATGTACAGAACAACAGTGATGAAATGCGGTAATTCTCCAGGCAGATGGTATGGATGGAGTCCAACGGCCAGCAGTTTAACATCCGGGCTACAGAGCTGTTCTGTAACGGTGATATGACCAGGATTACACCATCTGCTGTTTACTAGAACAGCAAGCGCCCTCCCTTTCCACTTACCGCTCTCGGTGCAGTCCTGGTCAGCCTGAATGGTGTGGAAGCCATTCACGGAGACGTTCTGTTCTGTAATGTCCCCGTGCAGCCATGTCTCCGTGAAACACAACAGACTGCACTCACGGTACACCTGGTGGCTCGGCGTGAGCGCCGTTAGTTAATCCATTTTGATTTACAGAGACCGTACATTTCCCATAACAACAAAGGGGAGACACGGCTTAAATCTTCTACTCTCCATTAGCCCTTCCCGTCTCGACCCTCCTCTATTGCCCCGACGTTGCTCTGTGTCCCCGGTGTGTTTTTCTCCAGAGTTCAGGTGGTATATCATCTGGTCTGGCCGGCATTAGCGCGATCCGCTGTTCTCCGGAGTAAACAAAGGCAGCATGTCCCAGTGGAAGCGGAATTGATAAAAACAGCACAAAAAGAAACACGAAAACTAGCGAAAGTAACCACATTGTAGAGGGCAGAACTTCAAGTTAGGGTGAAGAAACAGAACAAACAAAAGGAGAATAGAAGTTAAGAAAGTTTTTATAGCAAACTCAAAGACCGGAGCATGCGCACAATCTATGATATACTAACATGCACACAGTGATGCAGGCAGCAGCAACATGCTACTCACGTAGACTTTGTTCCCCACTTTGTTTGGCTGTAAGTCAGCGCATGTCTTAAATTCATAGACTGTATATAAGATGGATGTAGCCTCTCAGTCGTAGTCCATCCCCTCAACTTGATTCAATCGTCCACGCCTATGGGAGTCGCCATCTTGTCAGACCTTGACGCCGCCTCATTTCCTCTTACCAAAAAAGGCCATTTATGTGACGTTGGGGGGGAGGGACATACGTCCATCTGGCTGACGTATACCTCCGAGGAGAAGTGAGGGCCAGCCGCTAGCTGTCACTCAAGAGGCCATACCCCTAAATATTCATAAACGTTAACCTCCAATAACAGAAAAGCTAGCCTGGTCCAAAAAAATCACCTGCCTCAGTGTTGACATGGAGATATGACCTAAACATACAGACTAGAATTTTTTTTTTTGTACCAGGCCTTAAATATGTTTTATTATGCGGGGTCAATGAGAAACTGCTCTAATATGAAACCTGCCCCTAGTGGACACTCATAGAACTGCAGTTTTTGGCACTTCTGTATTGGAAGATTGATCTTTATTAGAAAATGTGGCCAACTGGAATTTATTAATTAATGACCTTGAAAAACATTTTTTTTTGTTCTGCGGATCAACATGGTGACAACTTCTTTGCTTTTTTCTTTGGTTGTGAGGACCCGCACACCAGCAGTTCCAAATAAAATCATTCTCTGTGTCTGAATCTCCAGAGCCACAGCCATCCTAGCCTACCTGCCCCAGGAGCTGCTGGGAACCTCCTTCTATGAGTATTTCCACCAGGATGACATTGGCCACCTGGCAGAGTGCCACAGACAAGGTACCTGCTGTTGAATAGACTACATCACTTCATGGGTCACCTCTTTAATACGTGTATGTTTGCGGCCACATTCTGCTTTCTGTGAATCATGCACATAAGGAGCTGACTGGATTAATTTCACTGGAATTGTACCTTGTAGGATTTAATGTGACAAATAGATTGAATTGATAGATTTTGACTAACCACTCTGGTGGTACTGTCCACAGTGCTGCAGATGAGAGAGAAGATCAACACCAACTGTTACAAATTCAAGATCAAAGACGGCTCGTTTATCATACTGAGGAGCCGATGGTTCAGTTTCATGAACCCCTGGACCAAGGAGGTGGAGTACATAGTCTCCACCAACACTGTTGTGTCGTAAGTTCACAAGAACATGCACACCTCTACATCTCATCAAATACATTGTTAGCTGTGAAATATCCAAACGTTTTCACATGTGTGTTAATATCTCCAGGTGTCCTATGATGGAAGGAGCAGATTACCCTCAATCTGCTGCCTCACCACAGAGTATGGATAGTGTTCTCACCTCAGAGGGTAAACTACTACTTAAGACAAATGCACACCACTCCTTCAAGTTTGGCTGATTTGTAAAAAAAACGAAAAAAACGCACTGTAAATCATTTATTGCTCAAAATGAATGAAATTTCCATTTCCTCTTTACTGGTGATTGGTAGGTGGAGGGAGGAGAGCACTGCAGACAGTCCCTGGCATCCCTGGTGGCACAAGAGCAGGAGCCGGCAAAATTGGACGCATGATTGCAGAGGAGGTGATGGAGATCCAGAGGTGAGAGCAGAAGAAATCAGACTAAGATTAATCATAGTTATGGATAGGAATAACAATAATAATGGCAGTGGATTTACTAGATTGATAATAATTGTATAAATAATAAAAACACGACTATTAATAATTATGGCAGTAGGTATGATAGAATTATATGAATAGTAGCAATAATAGCAGTAATAAAACCGAAAAACCCCAGATATGAGAAGAAGCAGGCGTGTATTTCGCTGCTACTCAATCTGTGGTAAATTTGTGTTTTTTGCTATCTTTTCGACTATTTTCCTCCGCAATCATTAATTACATTTTAGTATGAAGTTTGTTCACCTCTGCGTTTGTGTACTCAACCACTCTGCTGCTCAGCTTCTACTTGCTAACTATCGATCAGCTGCTAGCCTATGCTGACGGGCGGCTGTCAGTCTAAAGCGACTAGCCTAGGTAACCATTAACCTGTGATGTACGCAAACTTCTGTGGAATACTTCATAAGGCTCCTCTCTGCCTGACTATGTCCTATCTCTGGCATCTCTCCCCCAACTAGCGGTGTCATTTGCTAACCGGCTCTTCGCGGCTGTCGAAATGGTACTCCTTATAAACTCTTCCTTTGACCTCTTGAACCTCCTCAGCCACACCCCTCCTAATTGCCTTGCTGTCATAAATTCTCTCGACCTCTGGCCTCACCTCCGCTATTTACACTGGGCCTCCCAACGCATGTTTGTGGACTCCGATACTGCTGTTTCCTCATTACTGTCTGACAGGACTGTACCACAGAGTCATCCAAAAAACCTCACGTGAGCACTGGCAATCTAAAGGTCCCTCGTCTGTGTTGACAGTTTTGTTACTTCCTTGTCGCCTTTTACAGCATCTTCCACCAACACGGCTACTTTGAGGCTCCTGAATACTCGCTCCTTTAACAATAAATACCTGCTCATCCATGATATCATAACGGACAGGAATGGACATCATATGTTTGACTGAGACATGGACAACTCAGCAGGACTTTCTGGCATTTAACCAAGCCACACCTCCTGGCTATGTGTTCATTCAGAAGCCCCTTGACTTGCTTGTCAAAGAACTCCCAGTAACCAATATCACCTCATTTGAGTGTGGTGTGTTCAAACTGGCTGGGTTCCCCTAAACCTCAGTCTGCTCCAGATCTCCATCCACATTCCTCCTCTGTGACTTTAACATACATGTGGACTCCAGCACCTCTAAATTTGCTGCTGAATTCCTGTCACTGCTGGTCTGCCTCAATAGCACACAACATGTCAAAATTCCCACCCACACCAGATTCCACTGGTTCACCTCCCTCCCACCTACAGTGCCTAGACCTAGCTGTTTGTGACCATAATGCCATCCTCTTCACTTTTTTGGGCTCCGTGCCCATGCAGCGGTCTAAACGCACTATTACATTCTGGTTCGTAAAATCTGTGTGTGACCAGCCCTATCCAACCTTCAATTCACATGGCCTCAGTTTATATGTCCAACCATGAGCTCTAAAACAAAAACACCACAGCACAGAGACTGCCTTCAAAAATCATAAACAACCACCTCATTGCTACAGAGTCCCAAAATCCGCAACCTGTGTTGATTCCAATTTTTTTTTCCAGTCAAACATCAAATCAGTCACCAAATTCACCTTCTTCTACCTCAAAAATATCTCCAGACTCCGACCTTCCCTCTCAGACTCTGTTACAGAGACACTCATCCATGCTTTCATCACCTCTAGACTGGGTTATTGCAACAGAGTCGTGTTCGGGGCTTCCAGTCAAGTTTCACATCACATACAAAATCCTCCTTCTGACCTACAAATGCCTCCATGCCCTTTCCCCCCAGTACTTATCCGTCTTCCTCAACCAACATACCCCATCCGGGAACCTGCGGTCATCAGACTCAGGTCTGCTCTCTCTAGCACCAACCTGTGAACATTTGGGGAGGGAGCCTTCAGCGTGGCAGCCCCCACCCTCTGGAACTCTCTCCCCACACACACCTACAACCCCTCCACCGTGATAACCTTTACATCTGCTCTCAAAAATATCCAATTCACCAAGGCTTTGGCCCCTGGATGTGTTCTGTTTGGTTGTATGTCCCACGTATGTAAAGCGTCCTTGGGTTCCTTGAAAGGCGCTACATAAATCTATGTAAGTTTTATTATTTTTAGGGCCTGAGCACTGACTGAAAGTCAGGCCAGCGAAGGCCCTATTTAAATTGCTCTGTACTCATTTTTATGTAAAATGAATCGCCTTTTTGGAAGCTTTATCATATTCACCAAAACTTCACAAATCAGTCAGGGGTGCTGAAAAATGTATTTATTTCATTGTATTCAGAAATGGGCCATCTGAATGCATGTCTGATCAAACGATACTCAGTGTTTGAATTTTAACCTTATGAGGATGATGAATGGTGCCAAAATTACGCCTCTCGCCATGAAAACAGGAAGTTGTTGTAACTTCACCAAATGTTGTCCAATCTCTTTTAAACTTCTGATGAGTCAGGTTAAGTGTGTTATATCCACAGTGTTATAAATCGTTGCATTTAGGTCACACGTTTTCCAAGTGAAAGACTATGATAATCAGGAAATTAAGAATTGGGAAAATGTAAAGTGTATTTCAGAGTCATTGCCACCCCGTGTCTCTATCAGGATTCGAGGCTCCTCCCCCTCCAGCTGTGGCTCCAGCCCCCTGAACATCACCAGCACCCCTCCACCTGACACCTGCTCCCCAGGGGGCAAGAAGGTATAACAAACACACACACACACACACACACACACACACACACACACACACACACACACACACAGTGTTATTAGGTGGGGTTTGATAGCAGGGTTACTTTTGACCAAGAATTCAAACAGACAACGATTGATGGGAGAGCACTGGTACATTGTATTCCATTACTTCCTATTGTTAAATTTCATCGAAGAGACAATTGGATAGCTTTAAGAAAATTTCAGATAGATATGGTTTGGAGAAATGGGACTTTTTTAGGTACATACAAACCTAGGCCTGTTGTGATAATGAGATTAAAGTTGGCAACCAAAGGGATACCAACATAATTGATATCTTTACTGATATGTTTAAAAATAAGAACAAACATATACTCAAGCATGCAATCCACTAAGAAAGCCTCCACAAATAAGATTAGATTTGAATGTGAGAAGGAAAATGGACTTGTTATTTCAGAAGATGACTGGTTGAATATGTGCTCTGTGCAGTCTATTTTCCCCAGTTCAGGTGTATGGAGACAATTAAGTTGTAAATTTGACAAGATATTTCGACTTTAAGGTTGGCACGCCGCCAGGTGTTGCTGGCACAGTCCCCCCCCTGTCGGTGATGTGTTGTAGGACCCTCCGCTCACTTCCGGTGGTACCAGGCCAGACATTCCGCCCAGCTGCTTAGCAGGCCCTGGCACTTAAGTTTACAGGTTGACCCGGCTAGGCAGCTGTTCGCAGGCTGGCGGAGTGCACTCTTGCTCCCTCCCAGCCCAAGGTCCTCTGCAGTACCCGTTGCCCCTTACTCCCATCCTCATTCAGGTGGGCGGTTGAGGATGACCAGCACCTGATCACGGGTTCGCCCTTAGGGATAATCGCCTCCTGTCAGGAGGTTGTAGAGACAGACGCCTCCCTGTCTGGCTGGGGTTCAGTAGTGCAGTCAAGCAGAGGCTGAAGCATATAAATGTGTTGGAACTCCTTGCAGTGCTCAGGCACTTCCTTCCAGTTCTGAGAGACTGGCATTTTGTCATCTGGACAGACATAACCTCCACAGTCTATCATATCAACCACCGAGGCCACCAAATCAAAGCAGAGCCTGCTAGTGTCCCAGCGGCTCCTCCCATGTGCATTCCCCCCTTTTCTAAGCCTGAGGGCTGTCCATGTGCAGGTGTGCAGAACACTGTGGCAGACCTCCTGTCCCGCCAAAAGCCACCCCTCAGAGAGTGGAGACTCCATCCGGAAGGGGTAGACGCAATCTGGGACAGGTACGGCAGGGAGGTGGCAGATCTCTTTGCTTCCGAAGTTACTCAGAGCTCAGATGATGTTTTTTTTTCCCATGGGAATAGCCCTCAGATTGGTCACAACGTTATTGAATTGTTCCCTTTTTTTTTTTTTTTTTTTCTGTTTTACCCTTCCTCCCCACTCTCTTCCTCCACTACTACAGAATACTTTGGGTCATACAGTGTCATTCTAACTTATTATTATTGTTCCTATGGCTAATGCTGTAAAGACAGGTACTGGAGTGCATTTGATTTCCTGGAATACTAAGGACATGAACAATGCTATAAAAATCGGTATGGTCTTAACACAGTTACAGCACCTTAAGGGGGTTGTGATGTTTCTGCAGGGAACACATCTCAAATCAGCTGACACCCCAAATATTTAGAGGGTGTGTGTGAGCCATTTATTCCATTCCAAATTTACAGATAGAGCTAGAGGGGCAGCTATCATCATTCATAAAAGGGTCCTGTTTGAGCCAACAAATGTAATCCTAGATACTGACGGCTGCTATGTAATAGTTTCGGGCACACTCCAGAACACACCAGTGGTCTTAGTTTTGGTGTATGCGCCCACCTGGGACAATGAACAGTTTTTTACGAGGCAAAAATCCCAAACGCTGACAGTCACATTATAATGGGTGAATACTTTAATCTGGGGCAGATCTTCTCCTACACAGGTTACACTATCCAAATCAGCGCACATAGTAAAAACATATGCATCACAGTTGGGAATTTCAGATTCTTGGAGGTTTAGAAATCCCCATGGGAAAGCTTTCCTTTTTTTCACCCATGTACACCACACATTCTCCCGAATTTAATTATTTTTACTCGATAACAATCTCCTCGACTGTGTGAATGCATGTGAATATCACAATAGTCACTTCTACCACAGTTGACATTAGTTTTCTACGGGATACAATTCCACATTCACCATGGAGGTTCAGTTCACATTTACTGTCGGATAGTAAGTTCAAAGATTTTGTTGCAACCCAAATCCGCTCTTACATAAAGTTTAATGAGACCCAAGACATTACAAGTGGCACTCTGTGGGAAGAGCTTAAAGCCTTCTCAACTCTCAGACTGAGTCATGGTGATTCAGGATCTGGGTGTGACGATTGTAGGACAACGAGAGGCGGTAGTCATGGCTTTTAGTCTCCAGATTCCATCTGTGTTGTCCTGTATAAAGGGCTTACTGGGACAAAGGTAATGGATGTTCTTTGTAAGGGTGCACATCATCAAATTTTGGGCAAAATACAGTCCAGGGTCGTTATCATAGTAGGCGATGAGTGGCGGAGTCTGCACTTTAAGATGTGTGTCGCCCTGCCAGAATCCCACATTCACCACACCTTTCAGTCGGTAAATGTTCTCAGCAGCAATGATAGGAAAGTTGATGATGAACCCTATCTCTCTCTGTTCTGGATTGACATGGATGGGAATGGCGCTACCTAGCGAATATGCTAAATGGGCCTGAAGAGGGAAGACTACGTCCCTATTGGTGGTTGCCAGAGTGTCCTGCACCAGAGAAAGGGGAATGAGGTATGGGGGAATCTTACCCATTGCTAAGCTATCCACTGACGATCCTATGTCTCGCAACATGTCATCCATCAGCAGGGTAACTAGTTGAGTGTGAGCATAATCAACCGCAACAACTGATAGGAGACGGCATGGATGGTCTTGTTCCGGGCCTCGCTATGAGTGTTCACCACGAGAATGGTTCCTTTCAGTGACTGTCCTACCGTTTGCAACTTGCCTTGTTGTTGGTTAACCTGTGCTCTGAGGTCTGGAATTTCAGCCTGCAATTCAGCCATTTGACGTTTTAATGTAGACAGGCTGACAGCATTGACCGAGGAGAGTCCCGAGCCAAAAAGGGAGCCCGCGACAGCAGCCACAGTCAGGTCGGCAACTAACCCCACTCAGTTCCGACTGAGTGATTGTGAACTTCTGCAGCTGAGTTCGGCCCTGGCTCTGTTATCTCAGTAAGGACAGCAGTGGTTACCGGGCCAAGGGTCAGGAGAGTCAGCAGCCAGGACATCCTGGCAAGAAGAATACACCTGATTAGATATACAATTTATTTTCTGTTGGAGGCTACTGTTGTTTAACCCCCCTAAGGTGACTAGTAATTAAATTGGATGGCGTTGAGTTGAATCAACAATCAATTTACCTTAAATTTGTAAACAAATTACACGCTATTGGCACATTTGGTGCTTTAGATGTCCCTATTGTGCTACCATATTCTCCAACCTATTACTTCCCTTCCATTTTACAACATCCAAACAATGAAAGTCACATTTACTAATTTTTCCATCAAGATTAATAGACTGGTACTTCAAGCCGTGTAATAGAGGTACTTAAAGCAGTTCAGGTCTCTCTGATCCATTTTGACCATTAACTCTTAAATTTCTTCCAATGCATTTTAGAGCGAATGTCAGTCTCTCCATGATGTAGATTTTGCGAACAATCCCTTACCAGTCTTCCAGTGTCGGTGCGTTGGGTTGTAGCCATTTCTTTGTTATAGCTTTCTTTACTCCAATCAATAATATCTTCATTAGATATTTGTCAGCTGCGGTTTGTATATGTAATGTCATGGTACCAAAGTACATAGAGCTCACATCTAATTGTATAGTCATCAATCCAGAACAGAGTCATCAACCTTCCTATCATTGCTGCCGAGAACATTTACCGACTGAAAAATGTGGTGAATGTGGGATTATGGCAGGGCGACACGCATGTTAAAGTGCAGACTCCGCCACTCATCGCCTTCTATGTATAGTCATTTGAAACATATATTCCAGACAATCAAGAATGTCATGCCAGAAAGATGAAAGTTTTGGACAATCCCAAAATAATTGATAATGGTTGGCCACATCTGAACCACACATCCTCCAACAATTTGTTCCACTACCTTGATGTCTCTTCTAAGCAGGTGTTATAAAAAAAAATCTCACTGTGTTTTTCCATCCAAACTCTCATCAGTTGTGTGAAGTTGTGGTTTTCCATTGTAATTTATGAATGTTTTCCCATTCATCCCCAGATATGTCCAAAGCTCCCCCCCTTTCCTAGCTACATTTAATATGCAGGCTGTTTGAATTTGAGGAGTCTTGGATACCTTTATATAATCTAGACATTAATTTCTTTCAATCCTGCCTTTCTGAATCATATTCCCTTTTGAGATCGTCAAAACTCTTCACAGACCCATGGTGTAAAAAGCAGCAGTAATCCGCAAGGCCCCTTTCTGTCCACATTTTAAATCTATTGTCTGTTCTATTTGAGTAAAATCCATGTCATAAGCACACCAACGTAATATGTTTTCTGCACCCTTCAAATTGTATTTCCTAACTACCTTGTGCCAGGTTTTTAGTGTTCCTTTTATCACAGGGTTATCCTTATTTGCAAGACTATCTACAAGTTTTTTGTCTGACATTACTGCCTGTAAGGGTGGATCCACAGAGCTTCCCTCTTCTATTTCCTTCCATCAGGAAGGAACTGCGAGTCACAGAGATACCCCAGTAGTCTTATGTGAGCCGCATAATAGTAATCTTTTAAATTTGGCAGCGCCATTCCTCCCTTGTCTTTTGATAATTGCATCACTTTAGATTTCACTCTTGGGTTTTTACCCATCCAGATATATCGAGAAATTAATTTGACTTATTTTACTTTTACATAATTACTTATTTCAATTGGTAGCGATAGGAAAAGATACAACAGGCAGGGCAAAATCACCATTTTGACTGATTAAATCCTTGAAGTTAGACTGAGAAAAGGTAAGAGATTCCATCTTAAGATGTCAGATTTAATTTTAGGGTTGAGTGGAATATAGTTGGCTTCATATAATTTTGTAATGTCTTGGGTAAGATTAATTCCCAGATACTTCATTGATTTTTTTTGTTTCAACTCAGGCTGTATTTGGTTACCAAATCATCTGGTATGTTAAAATTAAAGGTCATGGCTTGAGTTTTCTGAATAGTTATCTTATAGCCTGATAATTTACCAAACACATCTATTTGGCATTAAAGTTGTTAGGAATGCTGATGGTTGGGATGAAAATATTAACACGTCATCTGGGAACAGGGACATTTTGTGCTCCTGTCCTGCTTATATTCTTGATTTGCTTGTTTTGCCTGATATATTAACTGAGAAGTTCTATAAAAACGGCAAGGAGAAGAGGTGAACAGGGGCAACCCTGCCTACAGGAAAGAATTTTAGAGGCTGCCATTTATTTTAATTCTTACTGTTGGATTATTATATACAACTTTGAAAGCTTCTATCACAGTATAGTGAAAACCAAATTTATCGAACACCTTAGGAAAAAAAAAAGTCCATCTTACTGAATCGTACACCTTCTCTGCATCCAATCCCATTAACATAGCTTGTTTATGTAGCGTCCTCCTCAAGCTGTCTTGGGTCTGTCTCTAATGGATGAAGCCAGTCTGGTCCAAATGGATAAGAGATAGCAAATGTTTTTCTCCTAGCCAATATTGACGTATACATTTTATAATCAAGATTTAATACTGAGAACGGTCGATATTGTTTACAGTCTAACGAATCTTTGCCTGCCTTTGGTATTACCGAAATTATAGCTTGCTTCCATGAGGGGGGGATCTCTCCCTTTTTGAGTGCTCTGTTACATATCTGGCACAGTTTTTGAATCAACTTCTATAATGATACCATTCTGCTATGAAGCCGTCCGAATCTTGGCTCTTATGTGGTTTGAGTCTTGATAATGCTGCCTCGACTTCTATTTCAGTGATATCCACAATCAAGACCTTATTCTGTTCTTTTTTGATTGTGGGAAGATTTAGGGATTCAAGAAAACTATTCATCTCGTCTTCATTATCTAGTTTTGGTTATGAATATAATACCCTTTAGTAATTTTCAAAACTTTGTTGAATCTGTTGTGATCTACGCTGTATTTTCTTAGTTTGAGGGCATCTTATCTTATTAACAGTGCCATCTGCCGGTTGTTTCCTCAGTTTATATGATAACAATTTTATTGCCTTGTTATGTACCTGTATATGTTTAATTTTAATTGATACTTCTTTGGTCCCTAGTTTAGCTTGATGGTCTTTTCGTAATTCTTTGAGGTTGATGTATAGAGACTTGAGCCTATCCTGTCTCCCGCTTTATTAGTGATGAGGAAATTGAAATTATTTTCCCCCTCAGGACTGCCTTAAATGCATCCCACACCCCATTATTGTTTTCTTTAAAATAGTTATTTATTGCCTTTTTTTAACTCTTCTTCTACCTTAGGGTTATTTAATAAACTTGAATTAAATTTCTATAGTGTAGTCTAGGTTATTACCAATATCAACTGTCATTACTATTGGTGCATGGTCAGACACATCAATTGTTCCAATATCACATGACTGAATTCTCAGTCGTTCTCTCTTAAATGCAAAGAAATAGTCAATCCCTAAATAAGTAGATTGAGGTGCAGAGAAATGAGTGTAGTCACGGCCTATTGGATTACACTCACTCCAAACATCTACTATGCCAATTTCTTTCATTATTGAGTTTATTTTATTAATCATGGGTTTATTACGTACTAAATTGGAGGTGGAAGATTACATTTTTTATAATCTTGTATTCATATTTCCTCCACATATAAGCACACCCTGAGCTTCAGCAGACATATCAATTTTTTTTTTTATAAAAGGTACAATCACTCCCAGGAGGAGCATATATGCTTAAGAAGGTTACCATCAGACCTTCGATCCTTCCCGTTATCATTACATATCGGCCGTCCCTGTCTTTGTTCTCTGAAATTTGTTCATATTGGACTATTCCAGATAAATGCGTTTCCTGAAGGAATGCTACCTGAGCAACCTCCCTTCTCAGTTTTGACAGTATCTTGCCTCTCAATATGATTAAGTAATCCATTTACATTAAAGGAGACCACTTTCAACTAATTACCTGCCAGTAGCATTACTAAGATTTGTTTTCCAGTTTTTAGATGGTCTGTGTGACATTTTCTATTTCTGTTTTGAACTGCAGCAAACAGATGAACAGAACAAAAACCAATGAGGTTTTGTACTCTTATAAACCGAGAACATTTGTTAGGGGTTCAAAGATGGGATTAAAAGAAAAACCCTGAGTGGGGTGTTTAAGTGCAGCCCAAGAGAGGGAAATCCCCTCTTCTGCAAAAGGGCCCTCATTTGTAATGGATTCAGCCAGAATCTCATCCTCAAGTGCAACCCAACATATTGATCATCTTAAATTAGGCTTTGAGAACTGAATGAAGTCAAAAAACCTTTACCCTCTCCCATGTCTGATGAGCAATGTCCAAGCATAAATCAATGACTTCCAAATCAAGGTGGCTCTACAAAGTATTGACACAGGGGGGCTGAATACAAATGCACACCACACTTTTCAGATTTTTGTAAACCATGTATTATTTCCGTTCCACTTCACAATTATGTGTTACTTTGTGTTGGTCTATCACATAGAATCTCAATAAAATATATTGAAGTTTGTAGTTGTAAAGTGACAAAATGTGAAAAAGTTCAAGGGGCATGAATACTTTTTCAAGGCACTGTAGCTGGTACAGGCCTGCGCTCATACAGCCGTCAGAGAAGCCCACTTCCAGCCGGAATTCTTTGGTGCAGTCTGGATAAGCTAGACAGGGAGCAGAGCACATCCTTTCTTTCAACGCCTGCGTGGCCTGCTCTTGTGGCGCATCCCAGGCAAACGCAGAGTCTTTCTTAAGCAACTAAGTTAGCGGTTTGGCTAAGCCTGCATAGTTCTCTATGAACTGATGGGAATAGTTACAAACCCCCAAGAAGCTGCGAAGCTCGGATATGTTCGTAGGAGCATTGATATTCGAGATCCCTTGAACGTGGTCTGCTTGTGGTTTGACTCCGTCCGAACTCATAAGAAGGGCTATGTAGTTTACCTTGGCTTTACACCACTTGCACTTAGGGAGGGAGACTTTTACTCCAGCTGTTGTCAGCTGTCCGAGCACATGGTCCATTTCCTTTAAGCGGGAGTACGAGTTGAACTCCGCAAAAGAATGTCATCCACGTAGATTAGGGTGCCACGACTTCAACCACCGAGACACGCCTTGTTCAAGAAGATGTTGAATTCGGCAGGTGAGTTGGCATATCCAAAGGGGCACCTGACGAAAGCATACTGCCTGTTTGTGAAGGTGAAAGCCAGCTTTTGCTGGTCATCTGGGTGGACAGGCAGAGTTCAGAACCCTGATGCTTTGTCCATGGAAGAAAAGTACTTGGCATTCCTGACTTTGGGAAGCTCAAGTCAGGCGCCACTTGCCATTTGGTTTTAGCACCGGCCAGAGGGGTGCTGAGTATGGGATGTTGCACGGACGAGTTAGGCCTTTTTCCAAAAGATCATCTATGATTTCCTGTACAGGTTCATAGGATGCTAGTGGGATTTGTATTTGAAGAGTACATTGCTGACTTTAGCACGTTCATCTTCACAGGTTAGGGCATCTGCTTGTGCTACCATCTGCTCAACCTTAGCTGTGAACTATTCTGGGGCGGCTGGGGCTCATTGGTAGAGTGGGTCGTCCTCCATTCGAGAGATCGGCGGTTCAATTCCCAGCTCCTTCGGTTCACATGTCGAAGTGTCCTCGGGCAAGACACTGAACCCTGAATTGCTCCCCGTGCTGCACATGGGTGTTAATGTGGTGTGAATGGTTAGATGAGATGGTATGTAGTCCACTGCCATCTGTGTGAATGTCTGTGTGAATGGGTGAATGTGACAAGTAGCACCTTGAGAAGTCAGAATACCAGAAAGGCGCTATATAAGTCCATTTACCAATTTACCATTCTTCTGGTTTCCCCATAGCGTCAGGTGCAGTCTCTGTGGACTCTTGTCTGACACTGTTTGAGAATGGCAGGGAAGATATTTTTTTGTTTTATTTGGGGTGGATAGGCCCTATCACAGGAATTCTTAACTCAGAGTCATGAAACCTGGTGCAGATCATCCAACCCAACGAAGTGGATTTTGGGATCAATAGATCTGCTGTGGCACTGTACTGTACCAGCAGGTAGGCTGACCTAGAATGTAGGTTCAGTAGGGGTGTGGCTTCAAGAGACAGCCCCAGATTGAAGAGCAAAGGGGAAGGTTGAAAGAATGCCTGTGAGTGATTCAAGCTTTGACCGGGTAGGATGTAAACCTATACAGCGACATCTTTGGTTTTGGCAGGAACCGCCATGTGATGTCCATTGGCCACCTGACAGGCTTCTGGGATAGTCTGTCCAGACTTCATGTTTTCTGGGTCACAGACAATGTCAGTGTTTTGAACTCCCGTCAGGGACCACAAAATGTTGTTACTCATGTCCACCTGCACATCCAGTCTAGTCAGTATGTCTCTGCCGATCTGGGACGATCAGAAAAAGATCAGTTAAGCTTTTCAGGTTCCACTGTACCTTTAAGGCGCAAACCCCTCAGCAGTCAGAGTTGACTGTGTTGTGGGCTCTGATGGGTAGCGGAATCTCTTCTTCATAAGAGGAAGGTTTGGGCTGTTACGTGTCAGTGACTCATACAGTTCTTTGCTGATGGCGGATTTATCCGCCCAGAGGGCTAAAACCGCTTCATCAACGTTGGTTTTCTCCAGCTTGACACCATACACGATCTCTTAACAGAAGGATTTCCTCAACGAGCATAAGAAGTTGTCTCGTTGAGTCAAAGGCTCTCCCTGAGGCCATATGGTTGCTTCACTAGTGTCTGACTTTCTGCTTTTGCCAGCTGTCTGAGGCTGATCTGGTAGACTGACAGGTGTGAGAGTGTCAGTCTCAAGCATGTAGTTCTGAGCTTCAGCAATTTTGTAAGGGGACAAAGGAAGAGGTCTCCTCACCTGAACCCAGAGTTTCAAACGCTTGTAATCAAGCAATGGCTCTTAGCAGTTAAGGAGGTCCTGACTGATTAGAAGCGGAATGGACCCTATATGAGACACGTACACTGGATGAACGAGACTCATGGGTCCGATGGTGAAGGGAATCGTTGCCTTTGCCACTGTCTGAACTTACTGACACGTTGGTTGGAAGTCACCCTAATCAGATAGATTTTGTCATCTACTGAAGCATTGGGGAATTTCCGCGGATAAAACTATATCTACAAGATAAGAGTCGATGTCATGCATGCCACCTGGTTTAGGCTCAAATCGGCATACATCGTCAAAAGTGATTCACGTTGCGGGCCACAGGGTCAATGGAACTGTGAGACTGATGCGCGTTGGTTAGTGGAGCAGGTTGGGATGAGGAAGGGTGCTTGCCTCGCTGGAGTGGGTCCAAACCATTTTGAGAATATGAAACAGAGGCTTGGGGCGGAAGAATGTGTCGCCATGATGTTTAAGGGCTGTTCCCAGGGGTTTTGGTTTCTACCTTTTCCTCACCAAGAGCGGTAGCTGAAGAGTCTTGTTGATACAAGCGATGCTCCCAGTTGGATTTCATCTCTTGCTTGTCGTCGAGCTATCTCAACAGTGTATGGAAGCTCCTCTATGTCAGCTTCTTTATTTTCCTGACGTGTGAGTACATCTTCTCTAGCTAATTCAGAAACTTCAAGCTTGCTCTTAGCTTAGTCTAACTGCTTTCTAATCTTTTCGTGACGAGCGTCAAGGTTTCCAATATGTACCTGTGCCCTTTTCATGTTGTTCACTTCCTCCTTGCACGGTCGCTCGCGCAACTCAAGGCGTCTAGTGAGATCTTCAGTCTCATTTGTCAGCTTGAGCTGACGTTTACTGCTTTCTGCTGTGGATTCATCCTCCTGCTGCCCAAGTTTGTCTTCTAGCTCAGAAACTCGTTTTTCGGTTTCTACTAAAAACTGCTTAGTTTCTTCTAATTGTGTTTTGAGGAGTTTGTTCTCCAGTAGCTGTACCTCGCATCAATGTGCACCCTGTTCTAACAGTTGGTTGGTATGTCTAAGCTTGCCAAACAACACCACAGCCAGAGATGCCAGCATCTATTTGCGGGACCTACCTTTAAGTGGTGTTGTTATGGTTTTACGCACAAGCTCAGATAGGGTTCCCTCCAGGTCAGGAGGTGTCATGTCACATATTGTGGCCCCATAACCAGGCACCAACTCCTGAGTGAGGTCTATCAAGGCTGTCTCCAAGTCGTCCTTGGCGTCTGTTACACTGGTTGGCGTTGAAGTGCCAGTGCCTTTGTCTCTTCCTTCGGCTGCACTCATTTTGTTAAAGTTGTCTTTAAATGTAACAGGAATAAAGCACATTTTTTTAATTTATTCACTTTACTTTGACTTGTTCAAATTTATCTTTGCAAATTTCACTTTTAGATTTGAGAATCCTAATAGGGCTGGGTAAGGTTGTGGTAAAAGAATACTTGAAAGTGAGACAATTGTACGTTATTCTACAATGCAAACTAGTTTTGAACACCCTTTGTACAAGTGTTGAATACCAAATTTGTTTTGAAGGTGTAAAAGTTTTAGCTGTGATGCCTAAACTTCAAATTTAAATTGGTGACACCTTGCATAACCAGACTACAGACCAGACCACGAGTTATTCAAAAGAAGCTGGTCCTTAGACACTAAAGTGGACAGCTGAGACCCACATTTACTGTCAAAATTATTTGACAGTACCGGGTGCACAACCACCGAAATTAGGACACTTCCGTCCAGGGACTTATAGTATCAAAGCGAGGAGCATGCAGACTGGAAAGCAATTGGAAATTGCCACCACTCTGTAAAGGTCAATCCTGATGTTACTGTCTGGTTGTAGTACGTCACAATGTCTGCTCCTCAATCCCGTGTCCACAGCCCTGGCAGGCAACACTCTCAAAAGATTAACTCAAAATAGCCGGCCAACAGCTCCCTGCCCTGTAAACTTACAACAGTTGTGCTCCCTGCGTTGGGAGCGCCACAGTTGAACAGGTCACGCTTCACTGCAACCGACCAAATTGGAACTCAGTCTACCCTTAGTCAGTGCTGGAGGGAGGATAGACTAGGGTTTCAAACACCTGACAGCAGCTTCACAAGACAGATGCAAGGAAGATCAGCATTGAAGGGGCTTAACTATAGCTAAAAAGGTAGATAAATTAAAAAAAATAGCAGCGTCGTATATCCAGCGTTTGTTTAATCCTACGCAGGGGAACAAGGTACTAAAATCTCCTTGTCTCACTTCGCTTTCACGTGTGAGTTAATCGATCACAAAAAAGGGGGGGGGGTCATACAGAGACTGTTTCCTACAGTTCCCCCCTGTTGTGGACCACAGGGATTGAAACCTATGGCTCGAGAGGCCCCCCACCCCCCAGATGGTAATTTTACCAAAGTTTCTGTATCTTTTCCAACATCTTCCAATTTGTCTTAACAAATTGTTTTTTACTAATCTAGACCAACAACGCAAAGCCTTAATTTGGCAGAATAAACCAGCCTGTATCAAAAAACATATTCTTCAACTCCCTAAACCTGAAGGGGGGCTAGCACTCCCTAATTTCAGCCACTATTTCTGGTCCTGCAACATTTATAAACTTCTATATTGACTCTGCAGATGTCTGCCCGCCCTGGGCTCATACTGAGATAACATCTTCCTCCTGCTCTTTGCATTCTACGATTTGCTCACAGCTCCCCATATCTGCCCACAAGGTCTCACCTAATCCAGGTGTCAGCAATACCAATAAAATTTGGATTCAGTTCTGTTCAGTATGGCTTGCAAAGGGCCTCAACCCTTGCCCCAGTTTTGAATAACTGTGCATTTCTCCCTTCCTGCACTGACCCTGCATTCCGCATATGGTCGGATAAGGGGTTCAAAACGCTTAGTGACCTCTATGACGTGCCTGAAGCTTTCTGAATGTCAATGTCTAAGGTTAGAGAACTTAAGGTTTTCACAGAGGGGATCTTTGACAGCATTCCATAAAACTCGGGACCCACTGCTGGCTCTTATTAGTAATAGTGTTACTGTTACTCCTGATGATGCTGAGGACACTTCCTTGTGGTTGAAAGGAGAGAGACCCCCCGCCCCTGTCCGTTTTTGTTTTTGCTTTCTTCTTTCTTGAATTACTTTATTTATTTTTGATAGTAGTTTTATTATATTTTTTTTGTTTATTGGTTTGGTTTTTACTTTACCTATCTACTTGTTATATGTTATTCGGTTGCCTGGTTGTTATTGTGACCGTGTCTGACATGGGTTGTTGGGCGGGATGGCGGGATTCATGTTGGGGTTTCTTTTTTTTGTCTTTGTCCTTGTTTTTTCACTCTAAAGCAGACACACTGTACAACTGTTATACCTATTCTTGTGTCTTCTGCAGAACTCAATAAAAAAAATAGGAAAATTTGCTATCTAATGATTATAAAACTTTTTTCTTTTTTTTTTAATGACTGTTGTTGAGGAAAATGTGATGCATCTGTCCTCAGACGTTCCTCAGTCTCTGTTCTGTGGAAAAAAATGCTTGAGGGCAGAATGGAAACATTTTCAGCTCTGGTTGAAAGTGATCTGATTTTACAGTAAACTGATGTGTCTGTGTTTTTGTCACGTCCGTAGATTCAGAATGGAGGGACACCCGAGCTGCCAAGCACAGGGATCATTCCTGGGCCTGATTCTGTGGGATACCCATACTCCAACCAGTCCATCATGAGTGAGTTGGACATAAACACAAACACTTTCTTTCATAGTTTTTGAGTTTATTTTTCTCCCTTCCACACATTGTTCTCTCAATGACTCCTCCTTTGTCCAGGTGACAACTCCCACCTGAGTATAGACATCATGGATGAGCCTGGTTCCAGCAGCCCCAGCAACGACGAGGCGGCCATGGCGGTCATCATGTCCCTGCTGGAAGCGGACGCTGGCCTGGGCGGTCCTGTCGACTTCAGTGACCTGCCCTGGCCTTTGTGAGAAAACTGGAGAGAGGGGAGAAAGGCAGACTCCCTCTTAGCACCAGAGCCACTGATGGTCTGATCTGTACACAACTACTCTGCAAAGAATATACATCTTATCCCAAATTATATTTGAATAGAAAAGGCTTTGGATACTGAAGATTTTTCTTAAAAGTATTACACGCAAGAAGTGTATTTCATCCTAGAAGGCTTGAACTGGGATATTTATATAAAAACCCTGCTCCAAACAATGTGTTAAGATCCTTTTTGCAGTGTTAGTTGTCTGCAGACCCAGCGTCCCCTAACATTTCTAGGCTGAGAGAGCATTACTCCAACAACAGTCCATTACGTAGGATCTCAAGTTCCAGGGTCGCGGTGCTAATCTGTCTTCTTATGGATTGAACTCTGTCTAACCATGGCACTGGGCCCTGTCATCACAAGGTCAGCAGGCAATGCAGAACTCTCAGACTCCTGAGACATTCACAGACAGTGGTTCAAGTCTGATGTGGGTTGGAGTGGTCTTGGGTTGGGAGCGCTTGATTTCTGCCTCCTGCCGCAGCACTGTCAGCATCTCCAACTGTAGATTAAGTCTCCTCGTAGGATGCTGATGACGTACAAACACAGCTGTGGGGCACCCACAAAAATGGCTTTTTTAACCAGCTGATCTCCAACATGGGAAATGAACATGGAAATGGAATGGAAATTTGCTTGGAATATTCTTAGAGGGCCAAGCCACAAAATTCCACAAGCAGCTATGTTTCAGTTCATAATGACAAAAAAATATTCCTTAAGTAACATGAACGTTGTCAACATTTTCTTCAAGCTACTCTAAGGCTGCAAAACAGTTTGGAACATACATACTGCATAAAACTACCTGCAGCATTTCTGTCAAAAGTAAAGTTAATGCTGTCCAAAAATAATACTCATAAAGGTCTTGCTGTCACAGCTAGTGATTCATATAACTTGTTTAGTAAAGGTCTTCACAAGTCCTTATCTATGGACCCCATCGGAAATGTGCAACAATGAATACGATGTGCATTAATTCATTTAATGCAATTCAGACCTGATCCAAAATCCAGCAGCATGATTCTCCACCAGTGAACAGTCAAAATGAGTTTGAGCTTGTGAACCTGCCCTTACCTTACTGTCTTCCCTGCACACAAATATGGCAGGAAAATAATTTACAGACAGCCTGTTTTAGACATTCCAATTTATATTTGACCACATGGCTCAAATTTTGATAAGACAAAGTGTCATATCTGAATGTCTCTCACTCACTCACACTAATGGATTTATTGTTAACAGCCGTTGCTTTTATAATGGTTGTGAAGTGAAACGTGTCTTTGGGCCAGTGTGCATTACCTGACCTGCAATTCACACTGCGGATACGGCCCCCAGTCCCCAGTTCCCAGTCCCACACAACATATTTGTTTTTGAGCGTACTGTTGATGTACACGGCTCTCCCATAATTCAGTGCAGAAAGGGAGGAGCTGTTCAGAGCTTGTAAAACGGCTCAAGGAACACATCAGAAAACTATGATCTGAAGTGTCAGTTAGATGGACATCAACATCCTTCTAATTATATTATTGATTTCTCGTATACCTAAAAACATAGATAAATACTGTGCGTTGTTAGTATCTTGTATGGAATTGGAATGCAGCTTTGTCCTAAGCCCTATCCTGTCTAGGATGTACTCCATCTCTCACCTAGTGCATGCCGGGATAGGCAACAACCCACAGCGACCCGCTAGAGGATAAGAGTGTATACGTGATGCGACAATGGATTACACAGTTGCACATATCTGGTCAAAGCTGATAGCAAGTCTGTGCAGATGCGGGCAGTACAAAAGGCCCCTACACAACACAATTACACTGAATATAATGTAGAACCAGTTCAGGTATTAGAAACCATCTGGACTCGTGAAGACCTCTACTACTTTGTTCTCCAGTGTGGTCTCTTACACATTTAAGCAGCAAAATCCCTGGAAATCCACTCAGTGTTGATAGTAAGCTATTAGCTGGAGCAGAAAAAAAGACAAGGAAGCAAACTGAATGTTGTTAGATCAGCAGCTCTGTGTGCAGGTGTGTGTTCTCGATGTCTCTCTCAAAAGAGCAATTCATCTGCAAACCAAGTCGATTCAGGTGCTCCTTCATGAAGAAATGTGATTTAATGCCGTTTGACCGAGGTCGCTCCCTTCCTTAAACACTGCTTTCTACAGGTCAATTTCAATTTCCTTGCGGGAGTCATCCCAAGGGGATCAATAAAGAGAAGTCTAAGTCAACGTGTGGCCAGCTCTTTAGCATCAGCCCGCCAACATAAAAACCTGCTGGTCACAGGGTCTCCACATACTCATCTTCCCTCGACACCAGTCCCCATATGAAGAAGTTATGATGCAGATACAGGCCCCAACTGATGCAGATACAGGCCCCAACAAACAATTTCTTTGGCTTAGTGATCTGAATATTTAACAAGCTGCCCGTCATCTATTTTGCTAGGGTTGGGAGGAGATTGAAAAACAAATTTACAGTATGTGAATTCAAAAACTAAATCTGTTTAGCACTTAATGATGCACAACTGTACTGTGGCTATATGTAACCATCAGTGCAAAGTTACATGTTAGCAGAGATGGCTATAATGTAGACAGGGCGAGTATACAGTAGAAACGGATAAATGTCATAGAGATGGAGGCAAGTGTAGGTAACAGGGATAAAAGCTAATCACGTCCTGTGACCGTTAATGGGACAGCTAGGAGCATCTGAATGGAATTCTTCATTTCAGTGTGTTTTTCCTCCATGATAAACAATATCTTCAACACACTCCACCTCGCCAGCTCTCTGCTGCTCACACACATTTTGTTGTCAGAGTGTCATTAGATGTGGACATGAGGAGTCTCAAGAGACCTACTGCCTGCCTGTATGGAAAGAAAATGAATTTGCTCTCAATAAATTTCAAGTGCATTCAATGTCCAAAACGGATCTGTAAAAACTAGTTTAACTAATGCCCCAATGTATCAGTATTCCAGGAAAGATCCTATCTGAGAGGGATTGTACTGAATATATTTGAAATGTCTCACAGAGATATACTGTTAATTTATAATCAAGTATAAGCATTGGTTTTTCTGAAGGTCAAATCCCTGAGCGGTTAAGGACACAGAAAGTGGTGTAACAGCACTCACTGCTGTAATAAAGGTATTTCCATGATCTTCAAAGACTCCTAACTATATGGATAAATAATACAAATCTTTAACAACAGGGACTTTAATGTAATGTCAGTATGTAAGAGGCACAAACTGGGCAAACACATTTTCTTTCCGTATAGACGGAAAGTTTTTAATCTACAGCTTGATATCAACCATTTGTGGCTGAACATTTAGCAGCCCTTTAAAATTCTTTAAGATTCTCTCAAACATGGGATGCAGAATGGTCTAAGTCGAAGATGCATAGCTTCCTGTGTCACCCATCTGTGTAAATCCCTTTGTAATTATACACAGCTGGGTTGAAACAGGATTGCTGACATTGAAATACCTGGTGAGCTCAGGCTCCACCCCCTCATGTCCTCCTCCAATCAGGCAGCTGGCACGGTCCCCTCTGTATCTGTTCTAGTGGTTTTCTCTTTCAGTGTTTTACGCTACACACTACACTAAAGTGTTCCCCTTGTTGATATACCCCTCCCCACCTGGCAATATTGTATCAATTCTTTAAATATTATCATGTTAAGAGTATACTTTATGCAAATATATATATGAGTATGATGAGTGTATTGTATGTATCAGCAGTGAAATATTTTTAAATAAAAATATTTGTTTCTGTCATTGTATGGACTCACATGGTCAACATATTGTACTACTATCTTTCTTTCTTGTTTGTCGCTCTTACGCATCTGTTCCACATCATATTTTTCTTCAGTTGTGTGTTTCTTACACCTGATCTGTTCTCTCACTGGTATTTCTATATGATGTTGCCATCCAGCTGCTGTAGACGCATCCAGCTGCTGTAGATGTAGATGAGCACACATGGACAGGCTCATTGTTCTTTATTCAAAACAGGCAGCTCAATGGAGGTCATTAAATAACACACTACTGCTGTGTGTGTGTGTATACAGCCCTGATGCTCCAAAATGCAGAGATGCTTAATGTTTACAAGCTTATTGCATTTACTCTTACTGTAAGTGTATACTGTTTGACGTTTGATTTTTGTGGCCAAAAAAGTTAAAACCTCCACTTTAAACTTGGCATTAAATAATCACAGTAACGGTGGAAGCAATGTATGCATATTTAATGTCCGTTCCTAAGTCAGATCATTTTCAGACATTTCTTTCAACTGTTGCCAAAAATGATACAAACCTCCAATGCTAGTTTAAAAGTTAAAACTCAGAATGGTTCTGCATTTTGACAGGAACTACTTTGAACAACTACTGAGTTGTGTCTTTTAACTTTCTTATGTTACTGTACAAATACTGGTTCACTTTGATTGGCAGACTGGCTGACGAGCTGAAGGGTTTTTACTGCAGCTTTGATAATCCCACATTCCCAACCCATCACCCACTCTGATTGAGACACCAGTCAACCCTGTCACGCTCCCTTATGACAGAATATCAGGAAGGCACCAGCTCTGAACAGCATGTCACTCTCCTACCTGACAGTCTGTGCAGACCGGCTGACGCCGATCTTCACCCAGTGTTGGGATTTCTGTGGTTGCGAAATCCCAACACTGGGCTGCACTACATACTGAAACACCTCCATTCTCCAGGGACGTATGCAAGGATCCTGTTCGTGGACTTAACCTCTGCGTTCAACACCATGATCCCTGAACTCCTCTTCAAACTTTCCAGGCCTCTGCCTGTCAGTAAATCACAAACCACCTGACAGACCAGAGGCAGCATTAAGGCTGGGAATATCACATCTAGTATCTGGACCATCAGCACTAGTGCCCCTCAGGGAGATGTGTTTTCTCAACAACTCAATTGCCTCTACACCTAAGGGGACCCAGCTGTACAAATACTGGTTCACTTTGATTGGCAGACTGGCTGACGAGCCTTCATCCTGAAGTTTGCAGATGACAAAACCGTCATCTGGCTGATCCGGGACGGTGATGGGTCTGCAAACAGACGGGGTTGAACAGCTGGCCCTGTGTAGTGATCAAAACAACCTCGAGCTGAACACTCTCAAAACTATGGAGATGACAATGGATCTCAGGAGGAGCCCCCAACACCATTTTTAACAACATTATGTCTGCTGTGTAACCTTTCAGGTTTTGGGAGTCAAAGATCTCACCTGGACCTGGACTTTGGAAGTGGGCTTCCAATATATACACCATCAGGTGGCCCAGCCAGCTCAGGATGCAAATGCATATGCAAAAACTGTAATTTTCTCTGGCCCCCTGTCCAACTTGACTAGCGATGACATCAGGGCAGCTACTAAGCTTTTGGGGGCAGAAAAAGAAAATCTTCCACTCTCAAACCTTTGCTATTTATTAATAAAAAACTTAATTAGACGTGAAATAAACATAATTATTAAAATGTATGAATGAAGTAGATGTCCGTCCTCCATAGAGCTGGGTCTGTCCGACGTTCCTGCCTGTTAAAAGGAAGGTTTTCGTTGCACCTGTGTACTCAACGGGGGAATTGTTGGGTCTATCTAAATCACAAATAATTCATAGAGTGTGGTCTATACGTACTCTGTAAAGTGTCCTGAGATAAACATTGGTATGATTTGTCACTGTAAAAAAAATTGAATTGAAATTGAATTGAACATGTAAGTCATATTCACATTACTATAGATATTATTGTTGTTACTGTTACTTTTGTGTTTGCTTGCATCTCTGGGACTGTCTGTCTGTCTCTTCTCTCTTTCTGTCTCCTTTTCTTCCTCTCCAACCAGTCAAGACAGATTTCCGTCCTCCATAAAACAGGGTCTGTCCAACGTTCCTGCCTGTTAAAGGGAAGGTTTCCGTTGGCACTGTGTGCACAAGATCGCTGTTGCTGCTAATGGAGGAATTGTTGGGTCTCTGTAAATTATAAACAAGTCATATAGTGTGGTCTTTACCTACTCTTTATGTAAAGTGTCTTGAGATAAATTGAAATTGCTGGAATCATGATCACATTATGCATTGACGTGAATATTAAGTAGCAATCTGGAACACACGGTCTCTTCACAATTAAATTCCATCAGACCTTATATCCACACTATTAAACCCAATTCAGCACCTATGCAGTCCAATTATGTTATAAAGACTTTTTGTTTATTATTATTTTAATTTTCTTTTTTTTAAAAACACAAAAATTTCAAACAAAAAATTTTAGATCAAAGGACCAAAGGACGAAATTAAATACAAGATACAAATGAACAATTAAATAAAATTGGCAACAATAAAAATAATAGTCAAAATATAATTAAAATTAAATTAACCTCTCAGATATTATCACTCGCATATAACAAAAATAGTGCAAAAAATTGTCTCTTCAGTCTCATTTAAAGGTAACTTCACCATCTATACTCTTATTGGCCTCACTAAGAGGTTTACATTGACCAGTTCTCAAACCTCCTCTTCGCCCACTAGTGCCACACCTTTTACAAACAAATCAAATGGTCCCCAAACCTTCTCAAAAAGTTTTTTTTGCATGCAAAAGGCACATATCTATCATTACTTTTTCATCCTTGGTGTATTTGTGATTTTTTGGGGTAAAGTCCTAAAAGAAAGAAAACTAGGCTTTTTCGATCTTTTGAGATTATCTTTTCTATTGCCTTTTTAATATCTTCCTAAAAAGCTTTGATCTTGCTGCATTGCCAAACAGTGTAATAGCGTCCCCTTTTCCTTTGTACATTTTGTACGTAGATAAGGAATATTACTATTATATTTATTTAAATGTGATATACGTTCTCATTGTCCATTCAATCTCAATTTAGTGTTGACTGATTGGGAGTGAGCCTTTGTGCATATTGATTCCCAGTCCTGAGGAGTGATCTCTTTTTTTCTGATGAGTCACACATCAATACACCATGCAGCTCTGAGATAGCACCTTTTCTGAAACTGTCCTTAGACATTAGTTTTTCCAAGACCATTTTGACTTGTCCTGATAATCAGAATCAGAAATACTTTTATATTCCCAGAGGGAAATTATTTTTGTTGCAAACTCCAGCTATACAAACAACATATTAACAACAATATATACAATATATTTGAAAGTGTGACACGGCTAGGATGAGGATCAGCACCTTTTAAATCTGAGGCCATGGCTCTCAGCAGGAAACCGGTGGATTGCTTTCTCCAGGTAGGGAATGAGTCCTTACCCCAAGTGAAGGAGTTCAAGTACCTCGGGATCATGTTCAGAAGTGAGGGGATGATGGAGCATGAGTTTGGCCGGAGAATCGGAGCAGCGGGGGCGGTGTTGCAGTCGCTCTACCGCAACGAAAAGAGAGCTGAGCCGGAAGGCAAAGCTCTCGACCTACCCTAACCTATGGTCATGAAAGCTGGGTCATGACCGTAAGAACGAGTTTGCGGTAACAAGCGGCTGAAATGGGTTTCTCAGGAGGGTGGCTGGAGTCTCCCTTAGAGATAGGGTGAGAAGTTCAGCCATCCGTGAGGAACTCGGAGTAGAGCCGCTGCTCCTTTGCGTTGAAAGGAGCCAGTTGAGGTGGTTTTGTCATCTAGTAAGGATGCCCCCTGTGCGCCTTCCTCTGCACTGGCCTGGGAACGCCTCGGGATCCCCCAGTTAGAGCTGGATAATGTGGCCCGGGAAAAGGAAGTTTGGGGTCCCCTGCGCCAGCTGCTGCTCCCCCCGCGACCCGACCCCGGATAAGCGGTTGAAGATGAGATGAGATGAGATGAAAAAACAGAAATATAAATATATATATATATATATATAAAAAAAATTTACAATAGCTGTATATACAGATCAAAAGTACTGTAATAATTTGCAAAGTAGTGTAAAAATGTGCAAAGAACAGATTGTTTATGATTCAGTCCGTATTACAGTGAGGGGGTGACAGACTCTCCTAGGGATGCATTGTATAGTTCAATGACCACAGGCAGGAAAGATTTCCTGTGGCGCTTTGTGGTGCATCTGGGTGCGAGGAGTCTTCTGCTGAAGGTGCTCCTCTGCTGGGCCAGTGTGTCGTAGAGAGGGTATGAGACATTTTCCAAGATAAACCGGGGCCTGGACAGCATCCTCCTCTCTGCCACGGTTGTCAGTGTGTCCAGCTCCTCCCCCACGACATCACCGTCACCCCAGCATGTGACAGCGAAGAAGATCACACTGGCCATAACAGACTCATAAAACATCCTCAGCATCGTCGGGCAGATGTTAAAGGACCTCAGCCTCCTCAGGAAAAAGAGTCCACTTTGGTCCTTTTTGTAGACAGCCTCGGTGTTTCTAGTCCATTTCAACTTATTATTGAAATACACCTCAAGGTACTTATACTCCTCTACAGTGTCTACAGGGATCCCCTGGATGGAGACAGGGGTTTACAGGTGTGTTCACCCTCCAAAGATCCACTACGAGCTCCTTTGTTTTAGTCATGTTGAGCTGCAGATGATTCAGCTCACCCCAAGTGACAAAGTTGCCCATAACAGTCCTGTATTCACTTTCATCCCCCTTTCCAATGCAGCCAAGTCTGAGGTGAAGAGAAAGGGAGTGTGTCAGTATACTTTTATAAGTATAGTAAAACCTCTCGTGCTGTCTTTGCAATTTGTCCGGCAGGTAAATTGCATGGAACTCTGCGCAACACCAGTCGCAGTCGACCCAGTCTACAGGCCAGGCATCAGGTCCGCCAAACACCAGGACTCGGACCTACGGACCTTGCAACTGTCCTGTAAGACGCCTCGGTGACTATAAAATCAACGGCAAAGTAAGGTTGGCCTTTTACTACAATTCTTGGTTAAAAACGTTGGTAGTAATTAAATTCTGATCCGAGTTCTGTTGACAGGCTAATTAGAGCCAGTTTAAGTCCGCCAGTAATATTATAAACCAGCCCTGTAGGTCTGAATCACTCTGGTCTTGGTCTCACTCTTTAACCCTTTGTCTCTCATCTATTCAGTATTGCACTATTCTGTATTATCCTTGTTAGTTAACTAAATAAATGTTTATAACTTTACGTCGTTGTAAGAGTCTTCTTTTCTGTGCAGAAAATGATGGTCACTGATAAGGTTATGGTACGAATTAACACGTTCGAGACGAGACTGATAAAATTTAAACAATCAATTACTTTAAGTTTGCTAAGGTATTAAACCTTCACCAAAGTTTAATAAACATCCTGTCTTATTTTGGTGTGGTGCCCTACTTCGAGGTAAAATAAATCCTAAATTTTAACGAGTAGAGTTTATTCATAATTAATTCAGCGATTAATCTATTCTAGCCATAATACGTGTAGGCTTATTCTCCTATAGCGTACATACTGTGGTCTGCCCATCAGGTAATCCACAATCCAGGACATGATAGGGGCCTCCACCTGCACTGCAGCAGCCTTCTCACTCAGTAGAACCGGACGGATGGTGTTGAATGCACTGGAGAAGTCAAAGAACATGACTCTCACAGTGCTCGCAGGCTTGTCCAGATGACTGTAGACTCTGTTCGGCAGGTAGGTGATGCAGTCCTCAACTCTCAGGCGGGGCTGGTAAGCAAACTTTAGTGGATCAGGGAAGGGCCTGACCATAGGCCTTGGTTGCTCCAGGACAAGTCTCTCCATGGTCTTCATGATGTGGGACGTCTGTAGTCCTGAAGGCCACTTCGGCACAGGCAAGAGGCAGGACATCTTCCACAGCACAGGGACTCTCTGCAGGTGCAGGCTTAGGCAGAAGACTTGACTCAGTACTCCACACAGCTGGGGGGCACAGGCTTTAAGCACCCTTGGAAATACGCCATCTGGGCCTGTAGCTTTGCCAGAGTAGAGTCTCGTCAGCTGTCTTCTCACCAGGTCAGGTGTGAAGGACACTGTAGAGGTGACTGTTGGGAGAGGGCTGAGGTCATCAGGTTGTGGAGGACATGATGTATAGCCGGGGGGGAGGGGGGATTGGTTGGTGGGTTAAGTGCATTGGCCTGGTCCACACGGCCCTCCAACCCTGTGACACCAGTCTTCTGGAACCCAGTGATGGTTTTCACGTCACTCCACACATCCCTCAAGTTGTTTCGCTGGAGTTTATTCTTCAGCTTTCTCCTATAATAGCCTCCCTGATTTTATGTTTAAGTACCCCCTGTACTCTCCTCACCTCATCACGGTTGCCTTCTCTGAATGCTTTCTTCTTTTAAATCAGGATGGCCTTAATGTTCTTGGTGCTCCAAGGTTTATTATTGGCATAGCAGGTTACAGTTTGAGCTGGGAGATTGCAGTCCACGGAAAAATGGATGTATTCTGTTATGCACTCAGTGAGCCCATCGATGTCCTCCTCTTGCGGCTCACAAAGTGAAGGCCAGTCAGTCACCTCAAAGCAGCCCTGCAGTGTCTCATAAGCCTCCTCAGACCACCTCCTCCCATTCCTTGTGGTCCTAGGCTTCCTCTTCACCAGAGGAACATATCAAGGTTTGAGGTGAACCAGGTTATGATCTGACCTGCCCAGAGGGGGTAGAGAAGAGAAGATGTATGCATCCTAATGTTAGCATACATCACCTTTATCATGTTTTTTAACAAATGGATTAGTAGTTTGTTTCCTCAAATTCAACAATGTATCTGAATATAAGTACAGGGGTAGAGGCAAACTTACACCCTCCGATTCCATTTATGTACATTGTGGCTTATCCCTTGTTGCAAAGTAAAACTTTATGGTCTTTAGTTGCAACGCCCAGTAATACCAAGATATATTTGGAATTATTAAGCCCCCCCTTATTATATGGTAAGTATAGGAGTGATAAACTAATTCTGGCACAGTTGTTAGCCCATATAAATTCTGTTAATAACCTTCTTCTGAAAAAAATCATCAGATGGAGGTAGGGGAATATTCTGAAATACATACATTGTTTTAGAGAGTATATTCATCTTTATAATATTTATTCTGCCAATCAAAGATAGGGTTAGGGTAATCCACCTATTAATTGATTTAGTTATTTATTCCTATAAAGGCTCATAGTTAATTTTTATAATCTAAGCTAGTTTAGATCTAATTTGCATTCCTAAATATGTAAATTAATCTAACGCTTAAAACTTTATTTCCGTAAGTGGGTTTTCCCTTTCCTTCTCATTAAGTAATAGAACTTACTGTTCTTTTTTTTTTTTTGTAATTCATTTTTTATTGATATTCTTCATCATCAATACAAATATGCTTCTTCACAAAGTGCATTTCAAATATGTGTATCATTCATATATTCATATTTGCTACAATTCCCAGTCTTTTTGTTTGTGTATATAAACATAACAGACAAACATGGGAAAGGAAAAAGAAGGAAAGAAGAAAACTAAATAAACAAACAGAAAAAAAAGAACTTTTAGGGAGTGACATTTTCTTTGTAACCTTATTATTGATAAGTAAAATTAAAATCAGGCCTAAGAGGCTTTACGTAGGAAACCCATTTCTGCCAGCAGGAAGCACATTGTTCTGATCTATAGTTGACAAATGCTGTTATCATCTCCATTTTATAAATGTCCATTGTAATTTCCATCCATGCATTTAAAGTTGGGCTCTCCTGAGATAACCATTTCCTGGTAAGAGTTTTTTTACCGGCTACAAGCAGTGCATTCATTAGGAGTTTATCTCCTTTTGACCAGTCTTGAGGTATATATCCAAAGTATATGGTTTTACTTGCAAAAGGTAATTCACGTTTAAAAATGTCTTGTAAGGGCTTGTGTATCTCCCTCCAATAGTCTTTAACAGTAGAGCACTTCCAGAAGATGTGATAATGGTTCGCGTCTGGTTTCCACAGTTTCTCCAACAAACAGGGGGGTTATTAACATAGTGGGATTTCTGTGTGGGTGTAATAAAATATCTTATTAGATTTTTCCACCCAAATTCCCGCCATTTCTGTGAACTGGTGCACTTCCATTGGTATCTCCATATTGTTGTCCAGTCTTCATCGGAGAGAACAATTCCTCCTTCCTTTTCCAACTTTGTTTTAACGTACGAGGTTGAGTGCATTTTAAGATTTAAAAGACTCTTATATAAACATGCGATAATCTTGCCACCAGTGTCTGAGTTATATGCCTTCCTGAACAGCTCTATCAAAAACCTACCTGTCTCAGACATGTTTTTCATCTTTAGACAAATGTAATGCCGCATCTGCAAGTACCAGTAAAAGTCATGCTTTTCTAATGAATGTTTCTCTTTAAGGGTTTCAAAATTGAGCAGCGTTCTTTCTTTCATTACATTACATATAGCTGTTATTTCTTAAGCTGTCCAGTCTTTGAATCTAGTATCCAATTTATTGGGTGTAAAGTCTGAGTCGTATGCACACCATTTAAGGATTACCATATTTTCCTCTAATTGTGTTCTTTTATGATAGTTTTCCATGTTTTAAGAGTAGATTTCACCCATGGGTTATCAATAGTGTTTATGTGACTTTGTAGATTATTATCGGCTATGATTGCTTTTATGGGGATGGGAGACACGCTCTCCTCAATGCCTTTCCATTGAGCAGCATATGATGGGTTGCACCAGCATATCATAGCTCTCATCTGTGCTGCAAAATAATAATTTTTAAAAGAAGGTAACCCCCCGCCCCCCCTTTCTTTGACCTACTGTAGAGTTTTGAGACGAACACTGGGTTTCTTACCTTGCGATATACAAACCGGATTCCAAAAAAGTTGGGACACTATACAAATCGTGAATAAAAACTGAATGCAATGATGTGGAGGTGCCAACTTCTAATATTTTATTCAGAATAGAACATAAATCACTGAACAAAAGTTTAAACTGAGAAAATGTATCATTTTAAGGGAAAAATATGTTGATTCAAAATTTCATGGTGTCAACAAATCCCAAAAAAGTTGGGACAAGGCCATTTTCACCACTGTGTGGCATCTCCCCTTCTTCTTACAACACTCAACAGACGTCTGGGGACTGAGGAGACCAGTTTCTCAAGTTTAGAAATAGGAATGCTCTCCCATTCTTGTCTAATACAGGCCTCTAACTGATCAATCGTCTTGGGCCTCCTTTGTCGCACCTTCCTCTTTATGATGCGCCAAATGTTCTCTATAGGTGAAAGATCTGGACTGCAGACTGGCCATTTCAGTACCCGGATCCTTCTCCTACGCAGCCACGATGTTGTGATTGATGCAGAATGTGGTCTGGCATTATCTTGTTGAAAAATGCAGGGTCTTCCCTGAAAGAGATTACGTCTGGATGGGAGCATATGTTGTTCTAGAACCTGAATATATTTTTCTGCATTGATGGTGCCTTTCCAGACATGCAAGCTGCCCATGCCACACGCACTCATGCAACCCCATACCATCAGAGATGCAGGCTTCTGAACTGAGCGTTGATAACAACTTGGGTTGTCCTTGTCCTCTTTGGTCCGGATGACATGGCGTCCCACATTTCCAAAAAGAACTTCAAATCGTGACTCGTCTGACCACAGAACAGTCTTCCATTTTGCCACACTCCATTTTAAATGATCCCTGGCCCATTTAAAGCGCCTGAGCTTGTGGATCTTGCTTAGAAATGGCTTCTTCTTTGCACTGTAGAGTTTCAGCTGGCAACGGCGGATGGCACGGTGGATTGTGTTCACTGACAATGGTTTCTGGAAGTATTCCTGAGCCCATTCTGTGATTTCCTTTACAGTAGCATTCCTGTTTGTGGTGCAGTGTCGTTTAAGGGCCCGGAGATCACGGGCATCCAGTATTGGTTTACGGCCTTGACCCTTACGCACAGAGATTGTTCCAGATTCTCTGAATCTTCGGATGATATTATGCACAGTTGATGATGATAACTGCAAAGTCTTTGCAATTTTTCGCTGGGTAACACCTTTCTGATATTGCTCCACTATCTTTCTGCGCAACATTGTGGGAATTGGTGATCCTCTACCCATCTTGGCTTCTGAGAGACACTGCCACTCTGAGAAGCTCTTTTTATACCCAATCATGTTGCCAATTGACCTAATTGGTGTTAATTGGTCTTCCAGCTCTTCGTTATGCTCAAATTGACTTTTTCCAGCCTCTTATTGCTACTTGTCCCAACTTTTTTGGGATTTGTTGACACCGTGAAATTTTGAATCAACATATTTTTCCTTTAAAATGATAAATTTACTCGGATTAAACTTTTGATCTGTCATCTACGTTCTATTCTGAATAAAATATTGACATTTGCCATCTCCACATCATTGCATTCAGTTTTTATTCACAATTTGTGTAGTGTCCCAACTTTTTTGGAATCCGGTTTGTATATCTTGATAGCATTTTGTCCCATTCATCAAATTGTTTTGGGGTGAGTTCTATTGGTAGGGTCTGGAATAGTCTGGTTAATATGTTCATTTTGATAGATTCAACTCTCGAACTAAAACTAGGGAAAAGGAATCAAACTCCACCTTGCTATGTCCTCCTTGATTTTTTTATGTAGAGGCAAGTAGTTGCAATCTGATAGTCTTGCCAGGTCTTTTGGTATATTGATGCCCAGGTACTTGAAAGACTGTGTTTGCCATCTAAAGGGATATCTGTTTATAATTTCCCCTGGTGGGTTGTAATTATATGAAAGGAGTTGGGTTTTGTTTACATTAATTCTATATCCTGATAGTTAACCCTATTGTTCAAATGACTGCATTAATTTAGGTAGACCGTATGTTGGTTGTCCTAGGTAAATCAAACTGTCGTCTGCATAGCACGCCAATTTATGCTCTCTACCCTTAATAATGATTCCCCTGATATCCTTGTTTTGTCTGATGTATTGCGCAAATGGTTCCAAATATAAGGCGAAGAGTAGCGGTGACCATGCCCATCCCTGTCTCGACCCTCTCTCTAAGGTAAATCTATTTGATAAATATCCATTGATTTTAATCCTGGCAGTGGGACTGCCATACAGTGCTTGTATGGTTTTAATAATTGTATCATGTAGTCCAAATCTATGTAGAACTCTATAAAGGAAATCCCAACTAACGGAATCAAAGGCCTTTTCAGCATCCACGCTTATCACTATTGCCTCAATTTGATTTTTTTGTATATGATCCATAATGTGTAACGTCCTTCGAATATTGTCTTGTGTTTGCCGTTGTTGTATAAAACCTGTCTGATCATTATGTATCAATTTGGGCAGGAATTCCTCTAACCGTTTGGCCATGATGGAGGTAAATAATCTATAATCTACATTTAGGACAGATATTGGTCTAAACGACCCACATTCCATTCTATCTTTGCCTTCTTTTGGTATTGCTGAAATTATTGCCTCTTTCCAGCTGGGAGGCATTTTTGCCTTTTTTAAAGCCCAGTTTAGTGTGGGGAGTAAGACAGGTGTTAATTATTTTTTAAATTCCTTATACCACTCCGCTGTATAACCGTCTGAGCCTGGTGACTTGCTTAATTTAAGTCTTCTAATTGCAACTGTTAGTTCACTTTCCGTTATATCAGCAGTCAGCGCTTTATTTTCATCCTCATTTAGAGTAGGAAAGTCCCGAGAATTCAAGAAAGTATCAATTTGCGTCACGCTTCCCCCTGGGACTTTTGAATATAGAGTTTTGTAAAACACTTCAAAAGATTCCTGAATCTCACTTATTTTATTCTTGGTAACTTTTGTTATTGGATGCCTAATTTTACGAATCATGTTTTCTGCTATCTTTTTCTTTAGGTTCCATGCCAATATCTTCATAGACTTAGTTCCACTTTCATAGTGTCTCTGTTTTAAAAACATTAGATTTTTCTTGATTTCATGCGTTGTCAAATTATCGATTTCATTCCTAATTTTTTTTAATTTCCCTCAATATATCCTGAGACAGATTCAGTTTGTGTTTTCCTTCTAGTTCCTTCAACTTGTTTTTTAATGCCTCTAATGTTTTATGTCTCATTTTCTTCTTGTACGAGGACAATGATATAATTTTCCCTCTTAAAACAGCTTTGAGAGTATCCCACAGAATGGGAGGTGAGACATCTTCATTATCGTTGAATTCTAGGTAGAGATTGATTTCCTTTTTAATTTGCTCTCTTAAATGGGGGTCGTTCATCAAACTTAAGTTTAGTTTCCAATTATTATTCTTCAGTCGCAGGTTAAAATCAACAGATAAGTATATAGGTGCATGGTCACTTAAATCTATTGTTCCAATTCCACAAGTGTTTATTTTGTTTTTATCTTTATCAAATGTTATAAAATAGTCTGTTCTTGTATACACGGAGTGGGGGGCAGAGTAGTAAGTGTAATCCCTTCTGTTGGGGCAAAGGTCCCTCCATATGTCCACCAGCCCGACTTCTTCAAAAAGTGTGTTAACCCTTCTGTGTATAGGGTTTTTATCATGAATTTTCCTACTGGATGAGTCGAGCTTTGGTTGCAAATGTATATTTAAGTCTCCTCCGCATATCAGAAGACCTTCTGTTTCTGTTATCATGATTTTAGTGATTTTCCGAAAGAAATGAATGTCACTTCCTGGGGGTGCATATACATTCATTAAAGTAAATGACTTCCCATCTATGTTCCCCCTTACTTAAATAAATCTGCCATCCTTATCCCCCATTTCAAATACTTTTTCAAAGTTTAATTTGCCTGAGATGAGAATAGCAACACCTCTCCTATGTCCTGATTTGTATGAAGAAAAAAACAGACTGGTGATGCCCATCCTCTTTAGATTTGCATGTTCTTTGTCATTCAGATGATTTTCCTGTAAATATACCACATGGGCTTGTTCCTTCTTCATTTTAGTTAAGATTTTACTATGTTTGATTGGGTTAACAGCCCATTGACATTAAAAGAGATGAATTTTACTTCCTCGTTAGCCATTTACCTACCAATATATTGTTGAATTTATTGAGACAAAGAAAACTTAACATATCTACTCCCTGAACAAACCAGAACCAAGAACTATAAGAGAACAAAGCAAGAAAAAGGTTAGATTCCAAGGCTGGGGTCTCTAGTTGACCCTGGGCTGAGCTAGAAGGAACATCTAGCTGAGGGGGAAAGCCTCTCTTACCCGTGGGCTTAGGGCCCCCTTTGCAGCTCCCGAAAGGAAGAGAGAAGTCTCTGTCCATTACACAGAATGGGCTTCCCTATGCATTCCTCCCATGTATACATTCTCATTCAGATGGGGGAAAGGAGTGGATTCAAAAAGGAACCACACTGGATATGTATTTCTCAAGTTCTGTACACCGTCTATTTTAGATTCTGTTTAACTCACCAACACTTATAAAATTAGTCAGAGCTCACAGCTCTTCTGGATGGGGCGAGTGCTGTTTCCTGGAAGCTCGCAGTCTCTCCCTGATGCTCTTCTCTCGTCCCTCTCCCGTCTCCCGCTGTCTCGGCCCTCCCACCGTTTCCCAAGCGAAGTGGGATAGCTGCTCAGCCAGGCTCTCCTTCGGTGTAATCACATTGACAGGTAGACCTCTATCCTTCATATCTGTAGTCGCCTCCTCCGCTGTCTGGTAGAGCCGCACCCCGTCTTCATAAAACACTCGCAGTTTAGCGGGGAATGGAGTCTGGAGCGGATCTTTCTCTGCTTCAAAACTCGCTTCGCTTCAGAGTATTCCTTGCGCTTCTGCAGGACTGCTGGTGGGTAGTCTTGGTCAAAATAGATTAATCTCCCGTTGAAAAGCACCTTCTTCTTTCCCCAAGCTTTACGTAGAATCTCTTCTTTGGTTTTGTAGCGGAGGAATTTGATGATGATTGACCGTGGTTTGTCTTCTCTGTCCCCGGGAGGTCTCGGGGCGAGTGCCCGGTGTGCTCTCTCTATGTCCAGGCTCGTAGTCTGGGGAATCTCCAACGTGTCCCGTAGTAAATTCTCCGTGAACTCCACCATAGCCGACCCCTCTGCTCCTTCTGGGACATTGTATACCCTCAAATTTTCTCGTCGCGACCTCCCCTCTTGATCGAGAAGTTTATTTTCTTGTTGGTTTATCACTTTTATCATCTTGTTTATCACCTGTTCCACGTTTTGAACACGGTCTTCCGTCGTTTCAATTCGTGTCTCTGCCTCCGCTATTTTTGGATTAACATTGGTGAGCTCGGATTTAATATCGTTCAGTTGTTGCTTTGTGTCTTTGCGGAAGTCACGTATCTCCTCCAGAACTTTTGCTATATTTGCAGAGTCATTTAGATGAGCGCTAGCAGTGATGCTAGTGTTAGCTTCATTCAGCTCATCTTGTACCTCTCCAGGTGAGCTGTTCTCCGCATTTTCTTCGTTTGCTCGTTCTCCTGCGGCGCTTTTTTTGCTTCCATCCTTTTTTCCCATTGTTGCCCCACTTGCCAGTTCAAGTATTATCTTAGTTTTTTAAATTAGACGATTTAACGGGGCGAAGTTATTATTTCTTTGTGGGAGCTGTTGGTTTAGGCTGCCATTTGGTGTGGTGACGTCAGCGGAATCAGAACTTACTGTTCTTAATTGTATACCCTGAGATAGCACCAAACGATTTTATTAGCGTCTTTGAGTACTGAGAAAAGTGCTATATAAGATTGATCTATTATTATTATTATTATTATTAACTGTAGGAGAGCGCAGGGATTGTTTTGTTAAGGTGCGAGAGAAATAAAACATCATCTGCATATAGGTAAAGTTTATGTTCCATCTGGCCAATTGTTATTCCCACTATTCTGGTGTGCATCCGTACGCAAAGGGTTGATTGATGTGGGAAAGTTGCCATTGATGTGGGTAAGTTGCCATTACAAAATGCTTCTAAAACATTTCTAATAGTGGTTTAAGTAATTTTGTTTTTTTTATACAGGTTTATTGGGATTCCGTCTGGTCCTGCTGATTTTCCTGCTTTCATGACTTTGATAGCAATGTTTTCCTCTTCCTTAAGATCTGCCAGCATCTCTACAAATTCTACAGAAATAGCTGTAATATCCAGCTTATCCAGAATCTGGGGGCTGGGGGTTATATTTGGTTTGCGATGTATATAGATTTTCATAGTATTCCCTAAATTCCCTTCCCTTCCGGCAGGGTCTATTATTGTAATGCCTTTATTTTTGATAGTTGAACTAATGTTTTGAATTTCTAACTGTTTGATCTGCCAGGCTAGAAGTTTACCAGGTTTTTCTCCTCGCTCGTAGAATGTTTGGCTCAGTCTAAGCATGCTGGATGCTGCCCTGGTTGCCAATAATTTATTATGTTCTGCTCTTAAGAGCAACAATTATTTTTCTGCTTGTGGGGTTGTATTACTAAATACTTGCTCTTGAAGAATTTGTATTCTCGATTCTAGCCTTTTCTGGCGTAACTCCCTAGATTTTGACGAAGCCTTTCAAAAAGGCTTTGAAAGCATCCCACTTGACACATGCTGTTGCTTGTGTTGTATTACCCTTTAAATAATGATCTATTTCTAAATAAAATCAGCAACCTGTAACCATTTCTGACTCAGAGTCCATCTAGGATCTCTAAGGTTCCCATCTGTGTATATCATACAGCACATATACTGCCGTGAGAACAATCCTGTATTTTTGAAACCAATGATGCAGAGATTAAAAAGTAATCTATATCCGTAAGTATGTCCGATAAGTTCTTGAGTCACAGGAGTAGGCAACATCAAAGATGGTGGCGCGTTCAGACGCAGCGGCTGAGTGCTCTCCCTTTCGGTGTTTTGTTTATTTCCTAGTGTGTCCATTGATACTATTCGCCATACACCATCTATAGCTGGCAGGATCTCTTAGGAATTGGTTTACACAGCGAGCGGTCTGTTAGAACTGACTTTATTCGCTCGCACAAAATTCCCGTGGTTACAGCTAGGCGCCCCGGCTCGACCTGGATTACCATCCCAGCAGGGAGGCGCCACCGGGATCGAAAACAGAAGCTGGGGTTGCAGAGCTGGCCTGTTGCTAAGGCTAAGGAAGCGGCCACACAAACTGCCGCTTCCGAGTATCTTCCTCACAAACACAAGATCACTGGCTAACAAAATGGACGAACTAAGTCTACAGGTTGCAAATAACAACATTGTGAAGGATTGCTGCATGCTGCTCATCACAGAGTCTTGGCTCAATCCTTCCATTCCGGATACAGCTATTGAGCTAGCAGGTCGCACAACATTCCGGCATGACAGGACTAGAGACTCTGGTAAGAGCCGCGGAGGTGGGCTTTCCATTTATGTTAACAGCTGCTGGTGCACTGACACAAGGACAATAAACAGCCACTGCTCGCCACATCTAGAGTATGTAACTGTCAAGTGCAGGCCCTTTTATCTGCCCCATGAGTTCAATGTTGTGGAGCTAACAGCTGTGAACATTCCTCCGGATGCTAATGCTAACGTGGCACTCGGACATTTATATGACACTATCAGCAGCCATGAGAGTTCGTTTCCTGAGGCTATTCACATCATTGCTGGGGATTTTAATCACGTGGCTTTAAAGACTGCACTCGTCAAACTTCATCAGCATGTTAAATGTGCTACCAGGGGAGACAACACACTAGAAAAGGTTTATTACAACATTTAACAAGGTTTCAGGGCTAAACCACTTCCTTTCCTCGGTCAGTCAGACCACATAACCCTGCATTGTATACCAGCATACACCCCTGCCATACCAGCATACACCCCTCGCAGGAAAAGTGCTTCTACCAAAACCAGAAATGTTAAAACATGGCCTGAAGGTGCTTCTGAACAGCTTCAGGACTATTTTGAGTCAAAAGATTGGGACATCTTTAATCATCAAGATCTGGAGCAGTACACAACATCTGTCTTGGACGATATAAAATACTGCACAGACACTGTTACTGTGGAAAAGCGCATCCGGGTCTACCCAAACAGGAAGCCGTGGATGACAAAAGAAGTGCAGTGCCTGCTCAGGGAGAGAAACATTGCTTTCAGGGCTGGTGATGCAGCGCTATACAGCACCGGAAGAGAGGCATCAGCGAGGCCAAGGCTGACTACAAGGAAGATTGTGGACTGCTTTGAGAGCAACAACTCCAGGCAGGTGTGGCAGGGGGTTCAGCACATCACCAACTATCGACCGAGCAACACCTCGGCTGATGCTAGTGACATCTCACTGTCGAGTAGCACTTACCCCAGTCATCATGATGTGCTATGAGAAACTGGTACGTACACACATAATCTCAGATCTCCCACCCAGGTTTGACCCTCACCAGTTTGCCTACAGAACCAACAGGTGGCGAGGATGCTATCGCCACAGCTCTCTATGCTGCTTTGTCCCACCTGGAGCGGCAGGCAAGCTATGCGCGGCTCCTATTTGTGGACTTCCGCTCAGCATTTAACACCATACTCCCCAACAGATTAATGACTAATGATTGGGAATATCCAACTCCGTCAGCCTTTGGATCAAGGACTTCCTGTCAGACCGCTCCCAGAGGGTGAAGGTAGGCCCCCACAGCCCTTAGCCTAAACATCGGCTCACCTCACTCCAGCAGGAGGACTTAACTTGGAAAATTAACACGACAACCACCACCAAGGAAGCACAACAGAGACTGTACTTCCTGAGAGTTCTCATGAATAACAATCTGACTCAGAAACTTTTGGTGTCTTTCTTTCGTTGCTCCATAGAAAGCATCCTGACTTACTGTATGTGTGTGTGGTTTGCCAGCTGCACAGTGGCTGACCGGAAAGCCCTCAAAAGGGTTGTTAACACAGCCCAAAAGATCATTGGTTAGTCACTCCCCACCCTGGAAGAACTGTAAAGCTCTCTCTCTGTCTTAGTAGGGCTAAAATCATTCTAAGGGATTCATCCCACCCAGGCCACCAACACTTTGAATTATGTCTCTAAATGCTCGGACTAATAGACTTAAGAACAGTTTTTATCCAAAAGCTATATAAGGGGGTGAACACCGCAAATACGTTTACCTATGATGGTACATGATGCTCAGGTTCTCTCCATCTACTGTTTTGTGTTTTTGTCTCTGTGAGCCTCCCTGCTCACAGGACAGACGGTAAATGAGGGAGAGACAGCGTTGTCGGCGGTTAACCGTTTATTCCAGGCTCCCTCCCCCCCCAAACGTGACTCAACGTAAAACAAGACTACACGAATGAGCAGCCGTCCCTCTGACAGCTGTGGTCAGGCGTCTGCTGCCTCTCACTCGGTCGTCGCCGCTCTGGTCCTCTCCTAGGACCCAGCCTACTGCAAGAGACAGAACCAGGTTACAAACGTGCTTATATAGCTGACTAATTACCTGATTCTGTCCAGCTGTCTGATCACCGGCCGAGCCACTCCTCCCTCTCCTCCAGCAGTCGACACCTTAACCACACCCCACTGCCACAGTCTCCTTAAGCTGCTGCTGTGTGTGTGTGTGTGTGTGTGTGTGTGTGTGTGTGTGTGTGTGTGTGTGTGTGTGTGTGTGTGTGTGTGTGTGTGTGTGTGTGTGTGTGTGTGTGTGTGTGTGTGTGTGTGTGTGTGTGTGTGTGTGTGTGCCTGCGTGCGTATTGGTGTGTAAGCTTGTAGTTGTGTCTAACCTATTCTTTTTGATGCTTTTAATGTTAAATTATTTCTGCACTTTAAGGGATCGTACTGTAATAGATTTAATTCTTTAATGAAATGATGAATGGTTGCTCTACTTCTATTATGAGTTTGATCGGTACCTGTAGATCTGTCCCTGACTGTATATAACGTACAGTTCCAGTCCCGAACAATTATATACTCTTTTTGGAGGGATGCAAGTATGAGAAATAAATGTGTAAAAAAGCTGGGTTCATATGTATTGGGGCTGTATATATTAATCAAATTCAAATTTATTAAGAGCATCGATCCCTGGACTATCAAATGTATCCACAATTACATAAGAAACCTGAAAGGGCACTGAGTTTCACAACTCCCCTTGCCTGTGATGTAAATGATGCTGCATAGATGCTCCCCTGTCACCTCCTTCTAAATCTTGAAATGTCCTCTTTTAAAGTGTGTGTTTCCTGTAGAAAAACTATTTTTGAATCTGTGTGTTTCAACGTATTCATAGCCTGTTTGGTTTTCTTAGTTTTTTGTAAACCTCTGCAATTCCAGGATGTAAATTTAAGTTCTACTTTTTCAGAGATTTATAAAGACATACCATGAGGTCCCCTTAATGAAAAGCATTGAGCACACTGAACAGTAGAAAAACAATTACCCCGTTTTCCCAACTAAATGGGAAGCCCCCCCAGATTTGCTTCCAGCTGCTGTCACAAACAGATCCCTGGATCAGTCCTCTCTGTCTTCTCTCGGACCGATTTAACACAAAAGGAGAAAAGAAATTCTACCCTGGCTAACCTGCTCCGTTTTACTTCTGTCATAATAGTTACTCCTGAAAAAAACATGGTATAAAAGTGCAAGCTCATACAGTGCCAGTGTTAAAATGGTGACATTGTTGGAGCTTTTGATGTCAACATTAACAAAAACAAACTTGCATCATATTACTTATGAAAATTACTTACGAGTGAAAAATAAGATTGGGCAATGTTTAAGCGCAGTTCAGTTTGTTTTAGTGTGTAAACCATCTGCAGCAGCCTAATCAAAAAAACATTCAAACGTAGCCTCCCACTGTTTAGGGCTTTACAGTTTGCTGCTTTATGTAACGACTGGTGTTGTGTAGACCTGTGCAAACACAATAAGCTACCAGTGTCCTAAATACTGATATGCTGATGCATTTAACTTTAGCACATTAATAAAGAATATTTTACTTTAAGGGGAAAAAAACCCCCAGCAGAATTGTCACGTTTTGTTTTAATACCGTTTTAGTACCACAAATTCTATGTGTGGTTGCGCAATCCCCCTTACCATATGATCAACCTCAAATCTGCAGGGATGTAAACACAAACATTCCTCCTAAAATCTGTTTGCTTCCTCTGTCTCAGGCTTCAACATTTACTCCTGCAGCCTCTTCTTTCACCGTGTTTATGAAGTGTTGCACCTTCGTCGGAGTGTTAAATGTGCGTGTTTTTTCCCTGTAAGCTGTCACCAGTTTGGCCAGGGGTATTAGGCCGTGTCTGAAGCCCAGGCTCAGCAGCTGTTGGCGCACCAAGTCATACTGCCTCAGTTGTTTGTGCACCTCTGCAAGGTCATTGTAAAAGCGCACCTTAGCTGCTTTATCACTTCTAACTTCTATACTTGTAGTTCAGTAATCTCATTATCAACATTCTAGGTGGAGTTTCATTGTCTGTTCTCGGCCCTACCCGGTGCGCCCTCCCCATCACTATCGGGCACTGCAGGGGAGCCAAGTTTAGCACCTCTGGTAACCAGCCCTCCAGGAATGAGCAAGGGTTCGGGCCCCCTCGGGCAAGTTCACCAGCCTTAGGTTAGCCGGGCGCGATCTTGTTTCCATTTATACAACCTTCTCCTCCAGAACTTTTTTTCTTTCCTTCAGTGCTTTAGCAATTTTTTGTAGCTTGGCGTGTTCGTCCTCCACGGTTGATAAACGCACCTCTGCTTGCGTTAGCCTTTTGGTGCAGTTGGCCAGTTCTTTGCTATTTTCTTCCACGGTTTGCAGGATCCCATCAAGTCTGGTTGAGAACTCGGACTTCAAGCTGTGTATTGCTGCCAGTATCTCTGATTTAGCTCTTGCTAGCTTGGTTTTTCATGCTTTGCGCCACAAAGTCAGTTAACTTCGCTTGCTTCTGTGGTTTTCCTCTACTTTTGCTTGGTTTTTCTAAGATTTTATCACCACTGCAAGACCAAGGGTCATCTACACCCTATAGGAGCAATTCCATATTTTTTATATCAGGATTTTTTAGGATTTTTAGCGGAGCAGGGTTTAGCGACTCACTAGTTTGCAGTCATACCGGAAGTGTTTTACAGACATTTTTAGTTCACTAATAAGGTAAAACATGTTGTTTAGCTGCATTTTGCTGGACTTCCCTTTGTATCATGCGTCAGGCACTTAATTAAGGCATGGCTTTCTCGTCCTCAAAACAGCCCAATTAAGCCTCAAAGTTTATCTTGTAAACAGTGGTGGGTTAAGATGGTCACAGGCCCCTAGGCTACTGTTTGTCTGACCACCAACCTCAGCCTAAAGTTACTTACTTAGAGTCTCAAGAACTCCTTTGACCCTTAGGCCATCATCCTCTAAAACTCCTCACTCAAGGAGTTGCCTTGCCTTTCGTACGGACTTCCGTAGCTTTGTGATGTAGTATAGGACTGCAAGTTGTGTGTAGGGAGGCAGGTTAGGGTGGTGGCTTGTTCCAAAAAACAGGACTTTAAACCAGGGGAGCCCCTGTTCAATTCCCCTTCATTATAAACCAATCCATGGCCTTCTTTCTAATCCTAACCAAGTGTTTGTCATGCCTAACCCTGATCGTAATCTTTTGTTGGCTAAAATACTAAAATGTTGTTTTTTGTGCATTGTTCCACTTCCAGTTCAGCAATTTTTTTGTGGTCGTTTTCCAGTCTGTTACGGGTTTTTTTTCCTATCCTAACGAAGTGTTTTTCATGGCTAGCCCTAAACGTTACCTTTTGTTGACCTAAAATGTAACATTTTTTTGTGCGTTTTTACACTTACAGTTTAGCTTTGTTTGACTTCCGGCGGTCCTGCAGTCCGTCAGTGTGTTTTTTTCATACAAAATTATGTGCATAACTTTTCAAAGAATTTGATACGGACCTGGCCGTGAGAACACATTTTCTGTGCATGTACACTAAGAGCAACAAAAAGCAACAGTCAAATTTCTTGTTTGTGTTCACACTTACCTGGTCGTTAAAGCTGATTCTGAAAATGAATTATACATTACCTTGTGGTTTTAAGGCCAGATATCCATGATGTGAGTCATTCCAATCAGATCAGATCTCAAACATCCAATAAACTAGAACTTCTTAAAAGCATAGTGATACCAGTATCAATGTTAAAATTAAAATAAGGAAGTGAGTCAAGAAGAATGTTGAATAGCATTTATTTAAAAAAAACCATTGTGTTCAACCTCTCTTTTGACATCCTGTGTGCTCACAGCAGTGATGAACATGTGCAGAGCTTTCACAGCAGGTCAGCCACGACACAAACAGGAGTGGAATAAAAGAGTGAAAACATGGACACAACATAAACTAAGAACCAAATAAACAGGTTTAATGAGTAAAAGGGAGGAGGATTTTCAACTATATGTTGTGTAAAACAAATATGCTGTATGTCAAGGCCTTCACAAACACTGGAAAAAGTGGATCTTCAAATCTAATCTACTTCTAGCCCCAAATTAAAGACTGATTATAGAGGCACTGATATCCGTTTTCTCAGCAAGGTACAGTATTGCACACTTGCAGCTCTTATTGCTTTATTGTAATGAAATACAGTTCTGTCATTCCACATTTTCTAAATGAACTCTCCTTCGGGCCGCAAAATAAACACAGAGCGAACAGAAGTGGGTGAGGTGGCCTGCTGATGTGCTTTATCCATCCTTGGCTGGTGGACAGTTGTAGCTCATTCAGACGTTGTGTTGACTGAGAAAGGCTGCAGCAGAGGTGCAATAGGTGGCCAGAAGTGCTTTAATTTTGGCTAAGAAAGGTTTAACTGTGTGTGCTTAATGGCTGTTGAAGACCAAGTAGGTGTCTGTGCTTCTTAGCTTATCTACCACTGTACTGTATTTAATTCCATACATCATCAATCAATGTGCACATTTAAATATTGTCAAATTCGGTCCCCACCCTTTGTCAGCCAAAGTTTTTGCCCCAGGAGTGAGTGTGTGTGTGTGTGTGTGTGTGTGTGTGTGAATGCATGAACGTATGGGGTCGCAACTATAGCAGATAGTTTAGAGTAGCATTTCCAACCTCTGAATTTTTTGTCAGTGTAATGATGTAAATTAAAGCACTTGTTGCTGTTAGTGTGGAACCAGCAGTGAAGTGTGCAACCGGCCTCATCCTGAGGGTGACGGTGTGTCTGGGTATGGCTCGTAGTAGTAAGTGGCCTGAGTGTAGCTGCTGCCATGCTGCTGGTTGCTGTGGTAAAGGCTATGTAGAGTGTCCTGAGCCTGCTGGTTTGGGCCCTTGTAGCCTTGTGCAAGCTGGTGGCCCGAGTTGTTCTCAGGCCCCTGTCCGAGCGCCTCCTGATGGGGGTCCCTGACGCCTGGTGGCTGTGACAGAGTGTCCAACTCATCTACTTGCGGCCCCAGAGGGTGCATGACCACCAGTTGGTCCTGGGGAATGTCTGCAGCGGCTGCTGCCAAGTTGGTGGTGGACTTGGACTTGACGCACTGGAAGTCCACGTGGCGGCTCTTCCCTTCCTCCTTTTCCCAGGACATGCGGATGAAGGGACGCTGGACGTAATTGTAGATGACCTCTGGACGACCTCCAGGACGCCGCTTTACCTTTTCTTTGTAGGTTGGATAGCCTGGAGAGGACAAAAGATAAAAAAAATTTAAGGAAACTACTGCTCTGCAGTAAATATGAAATAAAAGCCAGCAACCGGTTTGCTTATCTTAGCGATATTATTGTAAGATGGCCCATCTGCAAAATCTTGACTTCAAATTGTAGAACCAGGCTGTAAATACATACAATTCTAATCAGCAGCAGAAACAGAGATAAAACTCCCAAAGAACCCTTACATATATTACTGCGATTGCAAATCTTTTTTTCCTCCAGACTTTTGAAAACTGCATTAAAGAAGAAAACACTCAGTACCTTCTATTCCCAGCCGGATCTTTTTCAGTCCTCTGTCCTTCAACACTGACTTGGCCACGTCTCTGTTCTCTATGTACTTGAAGAAGCGGTACAGTTTGGTGCTGTAGATGACTGTCGAGGAAAAGAGGGACATTCAGTACATGACTCCACCATACAACCTCCAGCAACAGCTGAAGATTTTTATCATTGTCATCGAATACCATGTGTAGAAGCTAAGCCAATGCTTTAAGCCACTTAGGCATTTCAACAGGAAATCTAAATGACGCGCTTTTACTATGACATGACGGACGAATGAGAGTCCTGTTGAGATGCAAACAATTCCATTTATTTGACTTCTCATGCTTCTTGCACCAAAAACCGTTTAGTCACAGGTCTCTCAATAACACTATTTTTAGTCTGTAGCTTCACAGAACACACCATGCCTTTTGCATCAGGAAAAATCTCCAACACTTTCCCAAGAAACCAGGAACCACGAGGGGCTGAGGGATCTATAATGACAACAACATCTCCAGCAGCCAAACTCCGTTTCCTCTGATTCCACTTCTGCCTTTCTTGCAATAGGGGCAGATATTCCCGGATCCAACGCTTCCAAAACAAATCCGAAATGTACTGAGCTTGTCTCCAGCGCCGCTTAACATACATGTCAGAAGATTTGAAAAGTCCCGGTGGTAATGCTGGTTTTCCCTTCAAAAGAAGAAGATGGTTGGGGGTGAGCGCTTCCAAGTCATTTCGGTCGTCAGACAGCTGTGTAATAGGACGATCATTAAGAATAGCTTCAACCTCTAACATAACAGTGTGAAGCCCGTCATCATCAAGTGTCTGCTGGTGTAAAACTGAGTTGAGAACACGCCTGACTATGCGTATCATGCGTTCCCAAACTCCGCCATGATGAGACCCGGCCGGAGGATTGAAGCTCCATTTAACTCCTGCTGAAATTAAAGCTCCTTGAATGCGCTCACGATTCAGCTCACCAATAGCCGCACGTAGTTCTCTCTCAGTTCCAATAAAATTCGTTCCATTGTCTGATCTGATGTGAATGACTTGACCTCTCCTGCTGATAAAGCGTCATATTGCATTAATGCAAGCGTCTGTTTCCAATGAGTTTGCTACCTCTAGATGAACTGCTCGGCTGGCCATACAGGTAAATAACACTCCATACCTCTTGCAAGTCGCTCTTCCTCTTTTTATTCCCACAGGTCCAAAATAATCAACTCCGACGTTCGTGAATGGAGGCAGATCTGGAACAATTCTCTCCTTAGGAAGATCTGCCATCTTCTGTTCCGTGGCCCTGCCATTCAGGCGACTGCAATAGCTGCACTGGGATATGATCTTCCTCACAGCCGCATTGGCATTAGTTATCCAGTATTTCCTCCTGAGTGTAGGCAGTGTATGATTTCGCCCACTGTGTCCCAGCAGTTGGTGCATGTTCCTGAGAAGAAGCTTGGAGATATGCTGATCCTTAGAAAGGATGAGGGGATGTTTTTCTTCTGACGGCATCGCTCCTTTGCTTAATCTCCCTCCCACTCTTAATACTCCATTTTCCAAAATGGGATCCAGCTTGTAAATGGAACTTTGTCTGCTTACTGTACGCTTCTCAGACAACACTGAGGATAATTTCAGTTGCAAACCTTTGCTGCTGACAGTAGCAAATGACAGCTAGTTCAGCCTCCTCCAAATCCTTTGGTGTCAGGACACTGCTCTGCTGTTTGACAGTAGCCTTTTTTCCTCCCACTTGACTAGTCTGTGGTCCATAGGCCTTTCGTCGACGCCTGAGCTCCAACAGATGACCTTTCAACCTCAGGAACCAAGCCACTGCCACTTTAAGTCTTCTCCAACATGAAAAGTAACGAATGAGATGGTCAGTAGCATTCAGTGCATCATAAACAATGGCATTCACATAGGCATCCTTCCTGACCTCTGGATCCTCAGAATCCATCCTGACATCATGATGACCTACTGGCCAATTTGCCTCAGACTTCTATAGAAAACTGGGTCCCTCGAGCCAGCTTTGATTTTTTAGGAAATCCGACACCTTCATCCCCCGCGATGCAGCATCGACCGGATTGTCGTTGGTACCAATGTGCCTCCATTGAGCAGGGCTTGCGATTTCTCGTATGCCTGGGATCCTATTTGCCACAAACGTGTGGAACCGCCTATCTTCATTATTGATGTATTTCAACACTGACGAACTGTCCGTCCAAAACACAGACTCATCCAGCTGGATTGAAGCTCGGCCTTTAGCATGGCATCCACTCTGGCAGCTAGGACGGCAGCAGTCAATTCTAATCTTAGGATTGTTACAGCCTTTAAAGGTGTGAGTCTGGCTTTGCCCAAAAGGAATGTAACATCAATTCAATTCAATTAAAAAAACTTTATTTGTCCCCGGGGGGCAATTCAGGGCACACAGAGCAGCAAATAACGACAGTGCAATTATACAAAAACATTTTAACCTAACACAAGAATAAAGTGTAAAAGAAGAGTAAGTGTCAGGATGTTAGTGTGTTAGTACAGGTAGATTAAGTGTCAGGATGTTAGTGTGTTAGTACAGGTTAGAATCCAGTCACAGAGTTAGATACAGAGAACATCGTTGGCGTGAGATGTAGAAAGACATGTGTGTATCAGATGTAAGCAGACATGTGAACGGGTGTATATGATGTAAACAATGTAAACATTCAGTAGACTGTTGAAACAGGTATAAACAGAACTGTAGTGCAGAGAAGATATAAGTGGACAGTGATCAGATTCAGATGAAGTCAGACGTGATACATGTGTGTAATGAGCAGACGTAACAGAACTATAGTGCAGTAATAGAGTATAAATATAATATATAACTATAAGCTAGATAATAAAGTGATGGTGCATGGCAGGAAAACAGCAGTCTAAGTATATGCTAGCTCTGTGTAACAGATGAATACTGAAAAATAAAGTGACCATAGTGCTAGTAGTATGCATAGTGAGTAACAGAATAAGTCCGGTGTGAACATAATAACAGAATAAATAAGTAAGTGGAGTAGTGCAACAGACCGGAGTAACATTATAAACAGAGTAATAAGTGGAGTAGTGCAACAGACCGGAGTAACATTATAAACAGAGTAAATAAGTGGCGTAGTGCAACAGACCGGAGAAACATTATAAACAGAATATGTGGCGTAGTGCAACAGTCCAGTAACATTATAAACCGAGTGAACAGAATAAGTGGAATTGTGCATCAAACCAGTAGTTCACAGTCCGGTAAGTGTCCAGGGTTGGTCAGGAAGTCCAGTATCCACAGGATTAGCAGTTGATCCAGATGAAAGAGGGCTGAGAGTTTGTCAGCCAGGATGTGGGGCTGCATGGTGTTAAATGCAGAGGAGAAGTCTGGCTGCGGTGTTGGGGCGCTCCAGGTGTTTGTGAACAGTGTCTATTCTGAATGTTTTTGCATCATCGACGCCCCTGCCAGCTCGATAAGCGAATTGGAGCGGGTCCATCTGGGAGTGGGTTTCCCTGATGATGTGTTGTTTTATGATCCTCTCCATGGCCTTCATCACAAGAGAGGTGAGGGCCACCGGCCGGAGGTCATTCAGACATTTGACGGCACTCTTCTTGGGGATGGGGATAACTGTAGAGTGTTTCCATTGCTGGGGGACTATGCTGCTGTCCATGGATCTTTGGAACAGGGTCTGAAACACGCCCCCTAGCTGCTCAGCACAGTGCTTCAGGACACGGCCGCTGATGTTGTCTGGGCCAGGTGAGCTGTTCTCCCTTGTCTTCCTGAGGGCTTTCACCACGTCCTCTTCACTGAAGGTGAAGGCTGCTGAGTCACTGGGCTTGAGCTTGGACATCGCTTCTTCCAGCTGGGTGGTGCTGTTCTGCTTGAACCTTGTGTAGAAAGAGTTAAGGTCATTGGGGAGAGATGAAGAGCTGCTGCCTGAAACCTGGATGGTTTTTGTGTTGCTGGCAGCAGTGTTCACAGCAGCCATGTTCTTAAGTCCCTGCCAGGCTGAGCGGAGGTTACCCTGCGTGAAGCACTCCTCCACTTTGTTCTTGTACTCCAGCTTGGCAGTTTTTATGGCATGCCTGACCTCTCTGTTGACCTCCTTTTTCTCCATTTCAGAGCCGGTGAAGAAGACCCTTTTCTTCTTGTTGAGGATCTCCTTGAGCTCTTTGGTGATCCAGGGTTTGTTGTTGGGGTAGATAGTGACCGTTTTGGAGGGGATGATGTTGTCCACACAGAAGGAAATGTACGATGACACAGTGTCCACATGTTCATTAATGTCATCAGAGGGGGCCAGGAGGTTGTCCCAGTCAGTTGATTCAAAACATCCTTGGAGTGTGATGATGCTTTCGTTGGTCCACTGCTTGTTGTTCTTGACAACTTTCTTCACCCTTCTCATGACAGAGATGTAAGCCGGAGCAAGCAGGATGGCATGGTGATCAGCAGAGCCCAGAGGGGGGAGGGCGACAGATCTGTATGCGTCGGGTACTGAACCATAGCACTTGTCCAGTGTCTTCTCCTGGCGTGTGTGGCATGTGATATACTGTTGATAACCTTTTAATGATTTGTCCAGGGAGCAGTGGTTGAAATCACCCAAGATGAATTTCGGAGAGTCCGGTGAAATGTGGTCCAGTTTGTTTAAGGAGTCTGTGATGTGTTCAGTGGCTGTGACTGCGATGGCTCTGGGGTGGATGTAAACCAGGATGACAAAGAGCTGAGGAAACTCTCTGGGTAGGTAGAAAGGACGAAGGGAGACAGCCAGAAGCTCAATGTCCGGGGTGCACAGTTTCTCCCTCACGACGATCGTTGAGCACCAGCGTGTGTTTACATACAGACACACGCCGCCGCCATGTTGTTTACCGGTGAGCTCACTGTCTCGATCAAGTCTTAGAGCTCACTGTCTCGATCAAGTCTTAGATCGAAGCCATCAACGTGCAGGGCATGGTCATCGTCGTTCTTATTTAACCACGTCTCAGTGAAAGCAAGAACCGAGGCAGTCCTGTACTCATGCATGTGGTTAACGTTAGCTTGTAGCTCGTCCGTTTTGTTCCGGAGGGATCTAACATTAGCTAGGACGATAGATGGAAGTGGCCGTTGTTTACAAGTCTCCCGTTTGAGCCTGGCCCTGATTCCGCGCTTTCTCTTCCCCCTTCTGGTTACCTTATTGTTCTTGTGTGTGGACTTGTCATGGCTGGTTGAGTTACTCTGCAGTAATTCCTTCGGTAGCGAGTCTACGGCGAAGGCGTGTAGAGGATGGAGTCCGAGCTGTAGTAGGGTCTCTCTGGAGTACGTGTTCCGCTGGTCGTTGTTTCTGCTCGCCGTCACAAACTCCAGGAGAAACCACACTTGAAGAATGGCCATGAAAAACATGGGTATATCCATGCCGAATGGAGAATTAATGTCCCGGGTGAAAGGAAAAGAAAAACAGGAGAATACTTGTTGTCCGGCAGTCACGGGGTTAACAGGAAGGTAAACAAAGAGAGCGTCACGAGGGGACGGGCAGGAAAAAAAAGTCCGCTACGTCTATGTAATGTAGTTAAAAAGTTAGAAAAACACACTCGGCGTGTGTGGCATGCAGAGGGTAAACTAAAAAGTAACAATATATATACATAAAATAAGTAGAAAAACGTAATAAGTGCTAAATAACGCTAAAAGTTGCTCTGTGCTCCGTCCGGTCGACCACACAAGCAGCGACCCGGAACCGGAAGTCATGATCCTCACCTCTGGAGTTCTTCAAGCTGATGTAACTCACAGTGCCATAGCCATCTTTGCTGGCATCTGCAAAGTGATGCAGCTGGCTACATACGGGGTCACCAAAGTTTTCTGGCTTTAAACAGCGTTCAGCTTTAAATGATGACAATAGCTTGACCTCCTGTAACCACATTTCCCATTGCTGTAAGATGTCTGGTGGTATTGCATCATCCCATCTACAATTTCTTCTGCAGAGCTCCTGTTGTAGCATCTTAGCAGACAGAGTTACTGGCGACAGAAATCCCAGAGGATCATATACAGAGCTGGTTGTAGACAACATCCCCCGTCGGGTTAGAGACTGCTGTTTGACTTCCATTTTGAACTTAAATGAGTCTGAGTCGACACACCAGAGCAGACCCAAAGCTCTCTCAATGGGAAGTTTGTCTCTGTCCAAATCAAGCTCTTTCAGATCCTTCGCCCTCTGATCTTCAGCAATTCTCTGCAGCACTAAACAACTGTTGCTCACCCACTTCTCCAAGACAAATCCACCTCTCTTACAGAGAGAACTGAGATCTTTCACTCGTTGCTTTGCTGCCTCTTCGGAGCTCAAACTCAGCAAACAGTCATCCACATAAAAGTTTTGTTTAACAGCTTGAACAGTTTCTGCAGAAAAATCAGAGCTATTATCATCAGCAGTTTTCCTTAGCGCATAGCTAGCGCAACTGGGTGAAGACACGGCCCCAAACATGTGCACTGTCATCCTGTAGCCTGCTAGTTCTTTGCTGAGGTCTCCATCCGGCCACCAGAGAAAGCGCAGGAAGTCTCTGTCTTCTTCTGCCACCTTCATCTGATAAAACATCGCCTGGATGTCACCCATACATGCCACAGGTTCCTGCCTGAAACGAGTGAGGACTCCAAGCAGTGAACTGGTAAGATTTGGCCCTTGCAATAGTTCACTGTTCAACGACGTGCCTTGATATGTTGCTCCACCATCAAACACCACTCGAAGAGAACCTTTTTTGGGATGATAGACACCGTGGTGGGGTATGTACCACACTTTTCCTGGTCTGCCTTGTAACTGTTCCAAAGGCACCTATTCTGCATAGCCCTTTTCGATGACATCATTCAGACAACTTGAATATTCCCTATAAAATTCTATGTTAATCACAAACCTTTTCCTGAGTCCAAGTATCCTTTGCTTGCCACCTTAAAGCTGTTTGGCATGTGAGCATCTGGTCTCTTGAAGGGCAACTTGAGGCAGTATCTCCCTTCCTGTAGAGTTGCACAGGTTTCCATTATCCCATAAACTTGATGTCTTCTCTAGACATCTCTTTGTCCTCTGAGGGCCGTTCATTAAAATCATGCTTATACTGATTGTTCAGCATGATTTCCAAATTAGACACTGAGATTCGATTTACCACGACAGAGGAAAGCTTAACTTCATTACTGCAGTTTCCATTTAAAGGCCCATTGATAACCCAGCCCAACACTGTTCTTATAGCATATGGACCGTATCCACGACTGTTCACCACTTCCCATGGTTCCAGTAACCTGGGAGCATTGGTTCCTATCAGTAGGTCCACGTTGGCCTTTATGGAAGAGATGTGAACCTTGGATAAATAAGGCCACCTTTCCAAATCAGCAGCAGTGACAATGTTGTCTGGAGTGACTGGCATCTCCCTCTGTGTGAGAACTTCAGGCAAAGGATAAAAACCTTTTCCTGCAAGATCTGCAACCTCCATTCCAGACACAGCAAAAGTGGGAACAACCTTTTCCTGTCCCATCATTTTCAGAAGAAAATGTGTTCTTTTTCCTGTGATGTTCAATCGCTGCATAAGTTGTTCAGAGCAAAATGTGGCTGTGCTCCCAGGATCCAAGAATGCATATGTCTGAATGATTTCATTTCCCTTTGTAGATTTAAGCCTGTGAATGTTCTCATTCGTCCAGGTCATCGTTATCCGCAAAGCAATTTCAGTCAAAAACAACTGGACTGGTTGTTTGTCTAGGAAGACGTTTCACCTCTCATCCAAGAGGCTTCATCCGTTCATGTACGCATCTGACCAGGCTGGGACTGGTCCAACTAACTGGTGTGGAGATCCAAGTATTTAACCTCTCACAAGGCCGATGGTGTCACTGAAACCCTTTGTGCTCCAAGTGCCCACGCCCGTCGTTAGAGTGACAGTCGTTGGTGGGCAGTTGGTTTCGACTTCGTTAGTGCTCTATTGAGTCTGAACGACAGTCGTTGGGGTCACCCGGGCCATGTGTGAACAGTTGTCCTTTGAGGTTAGATTGTTGAATCTCCTGGGAAGGGATGAAAGGGCAGCATTGTAAATTGGAGATAAGTGGTGTCTCAGACCCCCTCCTCTGTTTAGCGATGGTTTCTCCACTTTTACATAGATGGCTTCTTTTACTCCTCTTTCAAACCATCTGTCCTCTCTGTCCAAGATTTGGACATTGCTGTCATCAAAGGAGTGGGCTTTCTCCTTGAGGTGTAAGTGGACAGCGGAGTCCAGGCCTGAGGAGTTAGCTCTCCTGTGTTGGGCCATGCGTTTATGCAGTGGTTGTTTTGTTTCTCCAATGTAAAGATCTTTGCATTCCTCGTTGCATTGGACAGCATAAACCAGGTTGCTTTTGTGGTGGTGTGGTGTTCTGTCCTTCGGATGTACTAGTCTCTGTCTGATTGTGTTACCGGGTTTGAAATACACAGGGATGCAGTGTTTGTTGAAAATCCTCCTGAGTTTCTCTGATACCCCAGCCACATATGGGATGACTATGTTGTTTCTCCTGTTATCTTTTTCTTTCTCAACCACTTTGGTTTTCTTTCTGGAGGCAGCTGCCGTTTTAACAAAGGTCCAGCTGGGGTAGCCACAAGTTGTGAGGGCGCCTCTCAGGTGCTTGCGTTTTTCCCCTTGAGCCTGTGAGCTAGTGGGTACGTTATCAGGTCTATGCTGCAGTGTTCTGATAACGCCAAGCTTGTGTTCCAAAGGGTGGTGAGAGTCAAAAAGTAGATATTGATCCGTGTGAGTGGGTTTTCTGTATACCCCTGTGTGGAGGCTCCTGTCATTCTCCATATGGACGTCACAGTCCAAAAAGGGCAAGCTGTTGTCTTTAACTTCCTCTCTGGTGAACTTGATGTTACTGTCCACTGAGTTGATATGTTCAGTAAAAGTTTGCACTTTGTAGATTTGACTTGCACTGGGACAATGGAGAGAATGCAACGATCATTACCGGCCCCTGTGCGTCCACATACCTGGGAAGAAGTTGATGGATTTCCCTCAGGTGGCTCCAATGTGCGTTGCAAATCAGCACTGGTCTCTGGGATATGAAGTGCAGTGGGATGTTGTTGATCACAAACCTCACAGACCAAGCGTTTCTTACAATCACGGCTTATATGTCCCACCTTTAAACAACCAAAGCATATTCCCTTTTCCTTTAGGAACCGGATCCTTTCCCTGTGCTTTTTACGTTGAAACTGTTGGCATTTCTCCAAGAGGTGAGCATGTGAACAGCAAGAACAATACAAAATGTCCTGTCTCTTCGCATTGCTTGTGTGAGGATAATTTTCAGATGAGTTAACAGGCATTACTGTAGTGGCAAAACTACTTCCTTTCCCTCTGAATGACTTTGTTTGCATTTTGAATTTGTTGCAGGGTTTTGAAGCCATTACATTCTGTTGCACAGGTGGTTCAATGTTTCCAAAAATTGGATCAGAAAGGATCCTTGCTTGCTTCTCCAAAAATGCAACAACATCAACAAAATGCGCCCTTTGATTATATTTTTCCATTATATCATGTGCAACAGCTCTCCACCTTTCACGATATTTATATGGCAATTTATAAACCACTGTTTCATATTGCTTGGCATGTCCATTTCCTGCATATGAGGAAGCTCCTCCATCACATTACAGCACCCACGTAGAAACAAACCATAGGCTTGCAAAGATCTAACTTCCTCTGACTTTATTGCTGGCCAGGTTAAAGCTCTTTTAATATATGCATTAGCAATCTTGTACTCATTCCAAAAATGTTCCTGAAGCAGAACTTTAGCCACAATGAGGCCACGTTCAGGATCCATGTGTTGACAACTTTGCACCAATTCCTTTGGTTGCCCTCTGGTGAACTGTTCCAAGTAGTACAAGCAGTCAGCCTTACTTGCTTTGTCCTCCACACCTTGTTTAAATTATTTTATGAAGGCTTTGTATTGAAATGGATCTCCCTCAAAGACAGGTATGTCACGCGGTGGCAGGGAAAGCAGGCGTTGTTGGTTCACCAAAGAGGCTGTGATTTCATTTTGTTTGCACATAATATCACCAAGTGTAGTCTGATCACTTTGTCCATGATTCAAGTGTTGTCTCCTGTTTTGTGTCACCCAAGCAGTTGTTTGATCATGCAGCAAATCTTGTGATGTTTCCACAGATGACAATTTTTTATTGTCTTTTGTTGGCATATCCATTGAGGGTTTTTTATTTTGTTGCATTGACCAATCCACTTGCCTTTGTGTTTTACAGGCTTCAGGCTGATACTCCTTGGCCAATGGGTTGAGTGTTTGTTGTGCCAATTTCCTTTTTTCCTTTTCAAAATAAGAGTTCATCCCATCTGTTGGCACCTGAGAGAGCCTTTGTCCATCCATAGCTTGCGAAACTGCCAGATGCAGCAAGTTCTGTCTCCAATTCGAGCTGTTCCTTTTTCCTTTTTATTTTTTGCTCTTGTTCCTCCAGTGCATGTCGTTCCTTTAAGGCTGCCATTCGAGCCATGACTGCAGCTTTTTCTGCTGTTGCCTTTATTCTTACAGAGGAAGCAGTGCTTGACCTGTGGCTTGTGACACTTTTGTTTGAATTTTTATCCACATTTGATACACTGTCGTTTGGTTTTATATCATCATTTTCAACACCTTTATCACCATTATTTTCAGTTTCAGACATCTGATTTTCATTTGATTTGACCCACATTTCAACTTCATCAGTAAATTCATCATTGAACATCATTTTAGCCTTGAACCACGTTTCATGTTTTTCTTTTTCCTCCTGTGGCAACAAAATCATCAAAGAATCATGCAAACATCTTATTTCATCACAAAGTTCAGTAAACCCATGTAAAGAATTTTTTACCTCGGACATTTTAATATTTTGCATAGACTCTTGTATTGATTTCCTTAAAGCACTTGCTTTATTTAGTTTAACCTTTCTAGCATTTTGTAATCGGTCAAGCTTGTCTGCGAGTCCTTTAACAGAAAGTTTGACCACTCGTTGGCTTATCCGTGCGTCGCTACCGCCGGCCAAAGGGTCCTGTCTGCCGGCAGCAACCGACGCACTGACACCCGACGAAGTGTCCCCGTTAGTTTCCAAGTCCTCCATTTAAAGTCTGACAGTCCACAAAATGTTGATCAACCCAGTCAAATGTTTTTCCGCTTCAGCAACCAATGCATTGGAATTATGCCCTTGTGTCTTATGTGTACACTTTTAGATTTAGATGGCCATCTTTTATTAGTGGTAGCGCTACCTTACCTATTTCTAAAGATTAAGGCTGTGGCCATTCGAAGTTCCTCCGTGTCCTCACCGGCGTCTCTGGCCCGCTCCTCCTCGCGGTCCTCTGCTCACAAGTGTCTCCTCACCGGCTTCCCCACGGCCGCTCCTCCTCACCGGCGTCTCCAGTCGACAGGTGAGCCGCTGACACTCAGGTGCTGAAGGGCCGGTCATCACACAGCCTCCGCCATGGCTCTTTTCCTCGTGTCCACCACCAAACGCAACGAAAGTCCAACTTTATACTTTTTCTTCGCGTTTTGACACCATTATCATGACGCGACAAAAGTCCAACTTGAAACTCAAGAAGTTGTCGACTATTCAGACAGTTTTTGACTTTGACTGTAGAAGCGAAGCCAATGCTTTAAGCCACTGAGGCATTTCAGCAGGAAACCTAAATCACGCGCTTTTACTATGACATGACGGACGAATGAGAGTCCTGTTGAGATGCAAACAATTCCATTTATTTGACTTCTCATGCTTTAGATCACACATCCAGATGAGTATACTGCACATTGTAGCGTAGCGGTCAAAAACTGTTTTTCCTTTCCGGTTGGAAACACCTCACGAGCCCCCAAAGGTTCCTACACTATATAGGATGACCCGCCAATTACAATCAGACCATACACACACAACAATTAACATAAATCTGCTCTTACACCATGAAAAGACCAAAACCTTTAATGTTTCTGGAACAGGTTGTTCCACTGCAGCCAAACTAGATGCTCATTAGATAAATGCTGGGCTTAGTCTCGCCCATCGGATGCTCAGCGTCTCTGGGGGTCTATGGGACAGTGGGCTGGCCCGGACACTCGGCTTCTGCATGATGATTGGATGAGCTGTCTGAGGCGGAATCCTTTTTTGATTGACAGCTTAATGGGCACATCAGCGATCTTGTAGAATAAACAGCCACCGGAACATTTTCCAAGTTTTTCATTCTGTTTTTCTGAACTGATTTGGAGACTTAACCGATCCCCAGCGACTTTGTCTTTGTAAAAAAAAAACTAGCATTGTGTTTGGCGACTCTGTTCTGTCACTCAGCGGCAGCTGTGCAGCTTCTCCCCTGTCACGATCACTCACACTCACAGGCGGTCACAGTTCACACTAGCCTGGCGCAGCAGCTTCAGCTGGGCCAAGGCCGTTTAAGCAGCCTAGCACTGCTGCCATTGAGAGGACACTGGTCAAGTCCCTGGAAAAGATGACTTGTTGGTACGACAAGGTCACAGATAATTTTCTTGAAAAGGACCACGGGTAGAATTTACATTTAAATAAATAAACACATTCATGATGTAGGCCGGAAAAATTAGCTTCCCCTCCTTCAAAGAACAGCAGTGCTTCATGGCTATCTAAGCATATGCTACAGCTACTGCATATGCTTCTAATCCTTAAGGCATGCTAGGTATCGGAGTTCTAGAGGTACTCAGCTCATAACATCACATCTTCCCCCCTATAAAGAAATAATAGTTACACCTTATCATAAAGCCATGTTACGGTCCTTTTTATGTATTGTAACTTTGCTTGTAAATATTACTTCTATTTAAACAGTTTACTTTGCAATAAAAAAATAATATGAGATGCAAACTCTCCAAGCATCAAAACATAAACTTAGAATCATATCAACATTTTCTTTTCTTTTTCTAGGACCTTAATAGTCCATAATAAGTCCATGTTGCACCTTTGTACAGCACCTTGCAACACTTAAGAGTCCATTAGCAAGCCTCAATCAGCCTATTAGGCACATGTCTCCTAGATCTAGACCTTTTCTCAACAGATGGCGATTTCGTCAGTCTGCTGACTGTGCTCACAGCCACTCCTGACACCATGTTTTTCTCGCTTTATTTTGTATGAAGCAGACGATAGCTGTTTTTTGTAATTTGATTGAACAGCTTCATATAACTGTTCAGTGCTACCTGCATGGCTATCTAAACACACAGTCAGCCAGAGCTACTGCACATGCTCCTAATCCTTAAGGCATGCTGGGTAACAAAGTTCTAGAGATACTCAGCTCATAACATCACACCAAGAAGGTCACATGCAAACTTGCAAGAAAAACTTACTATCACTCGTCCACAACGAACATGCCCTCCCACCTTAAAACATGTAAGTAACGTTGGCCTAGCTACCTGCCCATGTTCTGACAGTCTCCTTGCGGATATTTTCTGACATATTCAGAATTAGAATCTGAAATAATTTGCTGCTGTCATTAACAGGTGGCAGACACTGTGCATACTTGTAAGATAATGGTTATTAATTACATTGAATTATGTTATTCAGTTGCTGAGGCTATACGTGTGTGTGTGTGTGTGTGTGGGGGGGGGTATTTACGTTGCTTAGTCGAATGATTGGTCTAAATGACGACCACTGGTTGACCAAGAAAATCCTTGGTCGGGGGCAGCCCTAATAAGTACTTTGGGCGCCCGAGTAGCTCACTTGGTAGTCTTGCATAGCAAGAGCAATCTCTGCACTGTGACAGCACTCGAGTATGGTTTGGCTACGCAGCTTATCATTCAGAAGAATTCACTCAGAGCAACAGTGTGGTCATATGATTGATGGGTTTTTCATCTTTGAACAACAATGGATGGAGCTCTATGCCACAGAGAAATAAGATTGATGTGGTATGCAAAAATACGGTGTCCTTTACAATGAATATCTAAGTAAACATCAGCTAACCTGACTTCTGAATGGTGCCAAGTCAAACATGACACACTTTTTTTTTGCAGACCCCTTCCCTTTTCCACATTTTGTTATGTTGCAGCCTTAAGCCAAATCCATTTCAGTTTATTTTCACCCTCATCAATCTGGACTCCACTCCCCATAATTACAAAGTGAAAACAGAATTGCAGAAATGCTTGCAAATGTATTCAATAAAAATAAACTGAAAAATATGGTAGGCTTTGGATCATTGTCTTACTGAAATACCCAACATCTCTTCAACTTAAATGTCTGGACTGACCTTCAAACAACATCTAGAATATCTTGACATTAGTTGGAATTTATTCTCACTTCCACCTGCAAAATATTTGCTGTTGAACCAGCTGCCATGTAACTTCACAGCATAATGGCTCCACCGCCATGTTTAACAGTTGGCAAAGTATTCTTCCTTCTCTTTTTTGTCAAAACATATGTTCTTTGGTTGTGACAAAAAGTTCCATTATGGTTTTGTCAGTCAAAGACACAATGGCCTCCTTTCCACCACTGCGCCAAATGCGGATGAGCTTGTGCATGCCATGGGTGGGTGCGTATCCAAGCAGGGCTAACAGTGGCCTGAGGCAGAGTCAAGAGACGGTTGCAGCAGCTCATTATTTCTCATCAACACTGTTTTATCAATGAACCTGAAAAAAAAAAAAAAAAAAAAGGAAATTACCGACCGATGGTGGGACAAATTGCTGGATTGTGTTAACTGTAATTCCAGCAAGCTGTAAGTTACAGGAGGCCGATAAGTCTGTTTATTTCTGTAGGTGCAAGCGGCATTCCACAGATTGTTCATTTCTGGACTCATGTCAACTTTCCGTTCGATGAAGACATGGCCCTTTGTTCCTGACCACATGGCAAAGAACCGCCATTTGACCCAGTAGGATCACACAGTTCACAACCAGGTTTGAAAACTTTCCAAGGTACTGTCAGCTACCATGAAGTAAGAAAACACTGATACGGGCCAGGAGGAGGAGCGAGGGCACTCACTTCACTGATATCACATCAACGTTTGCTAACTCCTGCTAGCATAATATAACAAACCAATCAACCTTACCAGATGAAGGTAGTTTGTTCTTCTTTCTTAGTGAGAACGAGGATCGGGGCATCCGTCCGTACCGGCAAAGAGCCGAACGGCCTGTACTCACCAATCATTCTCAAAAGAAAGTTTGTTGCAGCCTCTGGAGGGGGAACAATACGCAACTCCGATCTAGAGATCATGAGGCTACAAGCGACAAGCCGAATGTATAGCTAAAGCTAATGATACCGCAGTAACAAGCGTTAACCTGTAAAGCGAGAAGATGAAAAGGAAGTGACCGGAACTTATACCTGAGCCGGGGGTCATCCGAGGTCACAAGTGACTTTGTTGATATTAATACTCGCCCTGCGCATGCCCGAGACAGAAGATATTCAGTGTTAAGCACTGCCTCTGGCGGTCAGTAAGGATGAAAAAAGAACATATCTCAGAGTATCTCCTTTTTATACAGTTTGAGTATATCTCCAAAAAATATAATCCTGTTTTCATCATCTGCAACCGCAGAGGCACTCAGCTGAAAGTCTCCAGTTAACAGGGTCACCCGTTAAACCGAAACACCGGCAAATCAGTCTGCTTTAAGTTTGATTTAAAGTTATCAAGTCAGTCTGCTTTAAGTTTGATTTTGAAGTTATCAAGTAGATCTACTTTAAGTTTGATTTGAAGATATTAAGTCAGTCTGCTAAGTTTGATTTTGAAGTCATCACTTGTCAGTGTGGACATGTCAGAATTTTGCCGTTTTCACTGCTACAATGATGCATCTGTGGCTGCTGGTAATGCAGCCATATAAAGGTCTACTCTCCTGGGCTGTTTTCATCATCATTATGTTGTTGTTGTTTTGTTTTTTTGACGAAATAGATGTCCGGGGCTACAGCCCTGAATGCCCAGGTCTGACGACATAGCGTGCGCACACCGAAATATACACTTAATTATTTATTATAGTCTTATTTATTATATACTTATCAAGCATTCACTAGGACTTTTTATTACTCTGGTACTTTTTATCACACTACTAGTGTGAAAGTCTCAGACTTTGCAAAAAACATCTGTCTGCTAAAACACTTTGATTACCAGTTGCACACGTTGGCACAAGATCTGGTTAAGCAGTACACGCGCTGCTCGCTCGTTGTCTGTCCAGGGAAACACTGCACATTTTAAAAACAGACGATTGAAAAATCAACATATTTTTCTGTATATGTTGTTTTTATTTGGGAGACTTTGCAACAAACGTCTGTTTATTTGGATACCAGCTGCGCACATTTGCGCAAGATGATAAAGCAGTATGCACACTATATCGCTTCTTGTCTGACAATTGAAATGCTTCACTGAAGGTTCAGACACAATTCAGAGCAACTTATATGCAACGTATGTTGTGGAAAACATGTTGCTTTTTGTAATTTGACATTAGCAGGTGTGTTGCTGAAGGTGCAATTTTTTTCAGACAGTATATTTTTCTTTCCGGTACAGCGTACCTGCTCCAAATCTTTTAGTGGTATGCCGTACCGGCCAGTACTGGATTACTTTCACCCCTGGTGGCACACCGATGACGAAACAACACTGGTTATTTGCAGTTCCATTCTGTGAAACGGACTTAGCAACAGGGACCATAGCCAAATGTGTCTCAGGGGCTGAGCGGGCAACATTGAGTTCTATTTGAAACTGCTGGCTAAAGATAAATGTAAATATGGTAAGACTGTTATTCACGTCGGAGGTAATGACACCCGATTACGTCAATCAGAGGAGGTGAGCTAAACCTGTTGAAAAACTGGTTATACTGGTTAGCTGTTTCCAGGCTCCCAGATGTCTGCCTGTCTTTCCCCTTCATCCCTGTGATGGGCTTCCTTCCTGTCCACACATCCCTTACACTGTTCAGTTGGAGTTTGGCCTCCGGCTTTCTCCTTTAGTTGTCCTTGCACGTCCTCAGCATCTCTCGGAGCTCGTGCTGCACTCTCCTCTGCTCCTCTCTGTCTCCTGACCTGAAAACCCTCTTCTTCTTTTTCAGGAGTCCCTTCAGGTCACTGGTAATCCAGGGCTTGTTATTGGAGAAGCAGTGAACGGTCCAGGCTGGCATGGTGGTGTCCTCGCAGAATCTAATATAATCCGTAATGCAGTCGGCCATTTTATCAATATCCTCCCCATTTGGCTCACAGAGTACATCCCAGTCTGTTGACTCGAAGCAGACCTGCAGTGCCTCAGCGATCTCCTGTGTCCACCTCCTCACTGTCCTGGTGTGCACAGGCTGCCTTCTCACAAGAGGGACATACTTTGGGGTCATCATGACCAAGTTGTGGTCTGACCTGCGGAGGGGGGAGGGCTGCGACATCATATGCATCCATGGCATTAGCATATGATAAATCCAATGTTTTATTGTCTCTGGTGGGGCAGTCAACATACTGATGGAAATTATTTAAGGTGTTGTTTAGTGAGACATGATTAAAATCACCTGTAATAACCATGAAAGCATCCGGATGTTCAGTCTGCAGTTTTGCGGTGGCAAAGCTGACCTCACAGGCCACCGCTGCATCAGCTGACGGGGGGATGTATACAGCGATAACAATGACGTCCGTGAACTCCCTCGGCAAATAATACGAACGCATACCAACGGCCAGCAGTTCAATGTACTCTAGAAAAGTGAACGAACTGTAATTGAGTGCTACATAAATAAATCTGACTTGACCTCCATCAGATTATTCTCAGCCAGCTTTGAGCATGACACACTGCTACCAAAACAGGTAACCTTAGCTGAGTTAATTAGGGAGTACAAACGGATTCAATATGAGTGATGGTGAAAGTATCTTACTCTTTGAATGCTCCTCTCCCATCTGTGGAGGGTACTCTTCATCCCAGTCCACTACGTCGTCATCAGTCAGCACCACCACGTGACACTCCCTGTCCCCACTCTGTGCGCTGGCCACCATCAGCGGCAGCACCATCTCCTCCAGGTAACACTCAAACTGACGCCGAGCCCCATCATTGGACAGCTCGTGCATCAGGGCGCCTGGGGAGGAACCATGCCGATATCCATGATAAGAGCAGACAAGACTTAAAATGAAGTGGAAATTTCATTTCTCTAAGTAGTACTGACATTTAGGAGACAAGTTATTAATGCTGTGAGTAGCAAACCCAATAGTGGTAACATTAATACATCAGAGATTTTGCATTCTGTATTTCTTTCTACTTAACATTAACCCATGCAGTGTAGGCATGGGACGATCTATAACTCTCATGTCACAATATACCTGGAAAATATAATTGCCATTCCCAATATTATCCCCCATAATTATAATTATCAAGAGAGTTTTAAAACATATAGGAAGGCCCTCCGCTATGCCAGAACAGCTTATTACTCATCTTTAATAGAGGAGAATAAGAACAATCCTAGATTTCTTTTCAGCACTGTAGCCAGGCTGACAGAGAGCCACAGCTCTATTGAGCCATGTATTCCTATAACTCTCAGTAGTTACTACTTCATGACCTTCTATAATGACAAAATTATAACTATTAGAGACAAAATCAACTTGCTTGGCACCAATTTTTCTTCAAACCCAAGAACCTTAAAAACAACTGTACGATCTGATATATTCTTGGACTGCTTTTCTACAGTTGACCTTAACAAATTAACCTCAACAAAGCCTTCTACTTGTCTCCTAGAATCTATTCCAACTAGGTTACTTAAAGAAGTGTTACCTTTAGTTAGCACTCTTGTACTAGATATGATTAATATGTCTTTATCAGCAGGTTATGTATCACAGTCTTTTAAAGTAGCTGTAATTTTTATGATGACGGATTTAAGCCAGGTGTAAATGACTACAACTTCAGGGACTGGAGTAGGAAAGGGCTCACAGCAATGTGTAAACTAATGAAGAATGGACACATAATGAGCTTCCAGGAGCTGAAAACGGACTATGGCCTTGAAAATAGAGATCATTTTAGATTTCTACAGCTACGGGACTATTTTATAAAGGAAATACAAACTGTGAAAAATCTAAATGGTGTACTTGATGTAATGATCAGGACATACAATGGAACCAAACTGAAAGCAGTTTCAGTACTGTACCGAAACTTGAGAGACTCAGAAGATGTCTCCACTCTGTACATTAAGGAGAAGTGGGAGAAGGAATTGAAGATTAACATTACTGTAGAGGAGTGGCAGAGTATGTGTGAAGCACAGCACACAACCACAAATTCGAGAATATGGCGGGAATTCGGGTGGAAAAACCTGACCTGATACACCAAATTAAAAAGTAAACAAACAGGCTCCCAGCACTCATGTTGGCGTTTATGTGGAGAAAGGGAAGCCAATCATACACACATTTTCTGGGGATGTCAGAAACTTAATCCATTTTGGGAAAACGTACACAATATAATTAAGAACATCCTGGGTTATGAAATACCTAAAGAATGTGGTGTTATGTACCTTGGGAACTTGAATCAATATGTCCTGGTCAAAGACAGATATTTAATAAAAATTATTACTGGTCACATGTAAAAAAACAATAACAAGAAGATGGTATAAGACCGAGCCACCAGCTGTGAATGAATGGCTAGAAACCATTAGAGAAGTCCATAACATGGAGAGAATGACATATAGACTTAGAATGAAGGAAAATGTTTTTGTGACTAAATGGGAGAAGTGGACCCGATGGGACACAGTTGGGAATACCTGAAATCTGTCTTATTCATATTTTTTCTCTTGGATCTGTATACAGTGTAATTTAACAATGGACACATGTAGCCACGACTGTTTTACTTCTTTTTTTTTTTGTTTTTGTGTTCTTTTTTCTCAGTTGTATCTGATTTTTCCAACTGCTCCACACACAGAATGTAATTCATGGATCTACTGTATATGTATACCTTGTTGTCCACATGTGGAGATGAAAAATTTCAATAAAAATTTAAGTTTAAAAAAAAAAAAAAAAAAGTAGCTGTAATTAAGGGCGCACTCAAACTGTCCATCTGTACTGTGCCCCTTGTTTGAGGGTGCTTGTCCCGTTTGTACTCACACGACTTGGGCCTCGGCGGAATGCTTCTTGCCTGCCTATACGTCATCACGCCATATCACGTCACACGCATTGATTGACGTCATCACGATGCGTAACTTGTTTACAAATCTTTCCATAGACCTCAGAGTTTTTGTGCGTCTTGAAACGGTTTTTGAATATTTTCATCTGACCAAATCTGCAGTAAACACTCCACCTCCCCATCACACCAACATGAACCTTTCGCCGCCCGTTTTAAATGTCCACGCATGGTCTGTCCTTTTTTTTCTATGTCCGAACAGGCGCACATAAAATGATGTCAGAACCGCCTTAGGCCTTGTGCTCGTACACGTGCACACGCTCGTGCTCGTACATGTGCAAACGTGCTTTACAAATGCCCACCTCTCCCAAACGGACCATGGCCGGCAAGCATACCGCGCCTAGACGCGGTACGGTTGCACTTACACTGGTCAAACAAAGAGTACAGTTGGACAGTGTGAGTGCGCCCTGAACCTCTTCTTAAAAAGCTCAGTCTTGATCCTGAGGTACTAGCCAACTATAGACCTATATCTAACCTTCCTTTTCTCTGTAAGATCCTCGAGAAATTAGTCGCCAATCAGTTGTGTGACTTTTTGCATAATAATGAGTTAATGACCTTCTAAAAGCTTCAGACAAAGGGCTTATCTCTGTACTTGTTTTATTAGATCTTAGTGTGGCCTTCAACACTTTTGACCATCGCATCCTGCTACAGAGACTGGAGCATCTAATTGGCATTAAAGTAACCACATTAAGCTGGTTCAAGTCGTATTTACAAGATAGATCTCTGTATCCTCCATGTACACTAAAGTTAGACACTGAGTTCCACAGGGTTCTGTCCTTGGACCGGTTCTATTCACCTTATATATGCTTCCCATAGGAAATATTATAAGGAAACACTCCATAAATTTTCATTGTTATGCTGATGATACACAATTATATTTATCGATCAAACCAGAAGAAACCGACCAGTTAGCTAAACTTCAAATGTGCATTAAGGAAATAAAAAGCTGGATGACCTGCAATTTACTGATGTTAAACTCAGATAAAACTGAAGGGATTGTACTTGGCCCTGAAGGCCTACGAAAACTCAATATCTGAAAATATTGTTACTCTGGATGTTGTTGTGTCCTCCAGCACCACAGTAAGGAATCTGGGTGTTATTTTTTATCAGAAAATGCCCTTGATTCTCACATAACACTAACAACAAGGACGGCATATATTCACCTGCGTAATATTATGAAAAATAGAAACATTGTGTCTCAGAAAGATGCAGAAAAACTAGTTCATTCATTTCTTACTTCTAGGCTGGACTATTGCAACTCCTTATTATCCGGCTGCTCCAATAAGTCTGTAAAGAGTCTGCAGTTGGTCCAAAATTCTGCAGCTCGTGTGCAAATCGAAGAGAACATATTTCTCCTGTATTAGCTTCTTTGCACTGGCTACCTGTAAAATCTAGAACAGAATTTAAAATCCTTCTTCTTACCTACAAAGCTCTTATTGGTCAGGCTTCATGGTATCTTAAAGAGCTCATAGTAACGTATCACCCGACTAGATCGCTGCACTCTGAGAATGCAGGCCTACTTGTCGAGTCTTCAAAAGTAGAATGTGAGGCAGGGCCTTCAGCTACCAAGCTCCTCTCCTGTGGAACCAAGTCCCACTTTCCCCTTATTTAAAAGTAAACTTTCCTCTTCGATAAAGCTTATAATTATGGTTTACAAGCCCTTAGCTATGTTGTTATTGGCATTCAATTTCTCTTAGAGCCTGCATGTACAGGCCTAAGCTGATTTTGTTCTGCTTAATGATGCTGCTATAGGCCAAGTCTGCCGGGGGATAATCTCTGTTCCTGATCCTCTGAGCTTCTCTCCTCTCTGTCTGTATCATTCATGTCTCATCAATGCATGTTACTAATTCAACTTCTTCCCTGGAGTTGTTTGTGCTCTGTCGTCTCTCAGGTCTCTGCTGATCGTGGTGGTGCCTGCTGCCGTGGTCCTGCATGACGCTTCCTGCTGCTATTAACACTATTACTCATATACTATCATTAGTTTTATAAATTATAACATTTGTAGCCATAAAAACACCATCAGTGGTATGTCTCACTGTATCACAGCTGTTATGAACAATACTCATCATTGATCATATTTGCCACCATAATTATTATCATTGTCATATTCTGTCACCTTAGCTGTACTTGTTTCTACTATTCTACTATATTAACTGCCATAACATATAAGTCATATTCACATTACTATAGCTATTATTATATTGTTACTGTTACTTTTGTTGTTGCTTGCATCTCTAGGACTGTCTGTCTGTGTGTGTGTGTCTGTCTCTTTGTCCATCTGTCCATCTTTTCTCTCTATCTCTCTCCTTTTCTTCCTCCCCAACTGGTCAAGACAGATGTCCGTCCTCCATAGAGCTGGGTCTGTCCGACGTTCCTGCCTGTTAGGGATGGTTTTCGTTGCCACTGTGCTCAATGGGGGAATTGTTGGGTCTATGTAAATCATAAATAAGTTTGTGATCTTTACCTACTCTGTAAAGTGTGCTGAGATAACTTTTGTTATGATTTGGCACTGTAAATAAAATTTAATTGAATTAAAGATATCAAAATTTCATAGTATCGTACATACTTTACATACAATTACTTTACATTACTTACATTTGATAGTATAGTATGTAGCTAAAGTGACAGAATTGATTGAATCCTGATTAAACACTGACAACAAGATATTTCTGCCACATGATATCATAAACTATCATAGCAGAATTTGCTGAAGATGATTTTCTGTAAAATAAAATGCACCTGCCAAGTTATTCACACTATTCATGGCTATTAACTTATTGTGGGTGTTTTTATTGTGATTCAAGATTGTCCCATAAATAAAGGATAATTACACCCTGATCAAACAAAACTCAAAATCAATAAAAAATGTGATCGCTTAATCAGAGTAAGTAGTTCCCTGTTTTGTTCATTCTCTTGCTGGCTGCATGTCGGTCATGTGGCACACATTGCTATCAATGGTTTCACACTGTTCCACTGGTTTTGGCAATGGGCCAAAACAGGCAACGAGGAAGGAGAAGACTAGAACATTAATGCATTGCATTGCATGCAACATTAATTAATCTTTTTTAAGGGGAAATGCACTAAATATGTGTTGGAGCTCAAGCATACACACAATATGCTGATAGGGAACAGAAATGTTACCCACAGGGCACCTTGAAGTTTCCTGACTGTGGAACATATTGAATGAACCTGCTCCAGCCAGGCCAAACAACTATAGAATGCTGACCGAGAATGACGATAAAGTAATTGAAACAATGGTAATGGTTTTATTATAATAATAATTATTATTATTAATTGTGAGAGGTAAAGACAAACTACCTACAGTTCGCCCCTGCTTATGTCTTTATAACTGTCATCGTACAGTTTAGGGGATTACAGTTTACACACAGGCTGAGATTTAAGGGGATTACCGTAAACCAAGGCTGCCCAATTTGGGGCCTCCCTTTGTTTTGACCCGTCATTAGTTTGAACCAGCTAGAATGTTAACAGCAAGAAGAGCAGATTTATTTTCGGTGGTAAGGCTGTTTTTCATGGCCAGCTGCAGTTCCCTGTCTGACCAAAGAAATTGGGGGCGCTGTGTGGAGTTCCTGTCAGGAGACAACTACTTACGTGCCACGACAACTCACGAGTCAGAGGGTCAAGAGGTCAAGATGGAGCGCTCAGGGCAGTGGCACACGGACAAAAGAAAGTTTAAATAAAATTGGCAAGACGACTATTTTTTCACTGAAATTAATTTGACATATAATCTCCGTCGTCACTACGAAAACAAAACATTCCCTCATTTTTTCGTACAGCAGCGAGGAGCGAAAGGAAAAGGCAAGTGACCTACTAGCAAAACTGAAAGCTCAGCAACACGCGCTTTTGCAGCCGTCATCGGCACAAGCAAATGCAACACAGGCAAGCTACCAAATATCAGAGTTGATTGGTAAGCGCGGGCAAGCTTTTTCATGCGGATACTTAAACAGTTAAACAGTGTATCACTACAGCAGCGGAGGCTGTCTGCAGGTGTCCCAATCAGGTGCACGCTTTCAACCAAATGAGCCTTTCATGGAACACCGTTACCTGCTGCATCAAGGACAAGGCGCAAGATGTCTGTGAGCAAATTGTGGTCAAAGCAAGAGGATTTTCTGCTTTTTCCATTGCTTGCGACGAAAGCACCGATATATCAGATTACGCTCAATTACTGGTGTTTCTGCGTGGAGTCAGTGAAGATTTTGAAGTCTTGCAGGAGCTGGCTGGCCTTGAGACACTTCCAGGCACGACAAATGGGTCAGATATGTTTTTGGCAGTGGAGAGAGTTGTTGAAAAGAAAAATCTGAAGTGGGAGAATCTGGTCAGCATTACAACTGATGGAGTCCCAGCAATAGAAGGGAAGAAAGCCGGCCTCGCTACGCTGGTATCGGAGAAGGTCCGCGAGTGTGGGGGAAAGGTTTTAAAGTACCATTGCATCTTACATCAAGAACAGCTGTGTGCCAAAAATAATCAGGCTTAAGAATGTGATGTGGGATGTTGTCACTACTGTCAACAATATAAGCTCCAAAGCGCTCTCTCACCGCCAGTTCAAGGCTCCGCTGGATGAGATGGATGCGCAATACAGTGATGTGCTGTACCACCAGGAGGTGAGGTGGCTGAGCAGAGGAAAAGTTCTCCGCCGTTGTTTTGAGCTGCGTGAGGAGATCAGGAGGTTTCAAGAGAGAAAGGAGGCTAACGTCCAAGTGCCCACAGATAGGGGATGTACTTCAGACCTGGCTTTCCTGGTGGATGTCATAGAGATGCTGAACGAGCTGAATCTCAAGCTCCAAGGGAAGGAACAGATCATCAGCCAGCTGTTCGATCATGTCAGAGCCTTCAACCAAAGCTGCTCCTGCTCAGCAGACATCTCTCAGCAGGTGAGATTCATACTTATGAAATTATCATAAATAATATATAATGTAACTAATTATTAAGCATAATATTAATAAGTGTTTGGAATATATTCAGTCTTAAAGCCGTTTGTATATTTGTAAATCAATTTTAAGGGGGTTAGAATACCATAATTTAATTTAATTTACTCCTAGATACTTTCCCCCCGGTTAACCCCCCCCCCCCCCCCCATGTTTTTGTTCTCTTTTACCACTTTTCTCCACATACAGGAAATCTGGTCCATTTCCCCACTTGCAGAGAGGTAGGCTTGTTGGAACAGAATATTCCCAAGTACATGGACATTCTCAGCAATCTTGTCTTGGAGTTTGACAGGCGCTTTGAAGATTTTAGAGACAATGCAACAGCCTTCGAGCTGTTTTCTCAGTCCTTTACTGTACATTTCGACACAATCAGTGAGGAGCTTCAAATGGAGCTAATTGAACTCCAATCTGATTCACGACTCCAAAACAAGATCAGAGCTCTTCACTTGCTGGACTTCTACAGATGTGTTCCAGCAGACCAGTATGCAAAGATCCACAAACACGCACAAGTAATGCTGTCCCTCTTTGGCAGCACCTACCTCTGTTAGCAGACTTTCAGCCTGATGAACTTGAACAAGTGCAAGGTGCGAAACTCTCTATCTGACTCTCACCTCCAGGACATTCTCACTCTGTCAGTAAGTCAGTTGGAGCCCAATCTTAAAAGACTTTTGAAAAACAAAGACCATCTTCATGTCTCCCACTGATGGTTTGAGTGATAACTGGGTAAAAGTCATTTCAATGTAATACAGGTTCTGTAGTATGGAGCAATTTTTGATAAGTTCCAGGCTGTTTATTTGATGTACATTTTTACACATTAAGAACAACACACATGCAAATAAGACAAACTATTTTGGATGTTTCAATTATCTCAATAAATTACTGAAAAGCAGATTAAAGAGTAGTATTTTCATTCATTCAGATGTTTATTTTAGATTTAGAAGTGGTAGTTTTCTATAAATTACAATACATGTTATTTTAGGACAATTTCACATAAGATAAACATTTTTGTCCCACGGCCCTCCACCCAGATTTCTTTTTGGCCCATCATAGGAAAAAAAATTGGGCACCTCTGCCGTAAACAGTAGTGTAACCAATTTACCTCCACTAGTATGTCTTCTTCTCAGTGAGGCTGAAAACTCATGGAAAATATTACATAGTTTTATATATACATCCGCAGTGTGGGTCAATCCAGAATAGGGGTGCAATGAAATATTGAAGTAGTCTGAATAACTGCACTAGATGCACTAGATTAACAGTGGATGCCAGTTTAGTTTACAATAATAACTGTGGTTCTATAAATGAACATTTCTTAAAAATGGAAAGCTAGTGCGTTAGATCTGCTTGTAAAACTTTAAATGAATTTGAAGTATCAGCCTTGAACCTTATACAGTTTAAAACATTTTAAAGTATAACCCCCTGGAGGTCTAGTTATTTAAATTTTATTTCCTATGTAGCATTTATTGTGAATTCTTTCTCTTAAACAAAATTGTTTGCTGTGAAGTCACGCTGAATTTCCATGGTGGTTGACGTGTGCTAAGCTCTGCAACAATAGTTGAGTACTTATGATATTTGACAAGGCCAGCTATCTACTAACTTGCTGAACTATATTATTTTGATAAACGCACCAACATGTGGAGGTTAAATACCAAGAAAAGAACTTCGAAAACCAAAATAACCTCAACCTCAACACTGGGCTCGTGGACCACAATGATGAAGAGACGCAAAAAAGGGGACAAAAGGAAGACAAATAGTGGATGTGGACCCAGATGACACTTTCTTAGGTTTGTGCTTGCCTCTGTCTGATTGTCCCATTAGTAGTCCAAACACGAAGAAAGTATGTGCCAACAAAGATGAAAAAGACGTCTAATGCCGACATTTTCAAAGCCATAGTTGAGCTAAAAATGCGCTTCTCCGTCTTTAAGCATAGGATAAATAACACTACTCAGACATCATTGAGGTAAAAGAAGACATGAAACGCACAGCGAAAAAGCTAGATAAGTGCATAGAAGAACTCAAAGAGAAAACCGAAGAAAGCAAGAGAAACAGCAGAAGATGGAATTTACTCCTTATCAATCTCCCCGAAAGTGAAAACGAAGATGTAAGAAAGGAAGTCATGAAAATAATGAGTGAAATCGCACCAGCTGATAAAGCCAAGCTTGGATTCCTGATTGACTTGGTACACAGAGTTGGGCACCCCAGAGATGACAAGACATCGCGTCCAACTATTATCCAGTTTAACATGCGTACCTTCAGGTACAAGATTTGGAAGGACTTGCGCAATGCTGAAACAAACAGTGGCCCGTGGTCGAGCAGGCTCGTAAGGATGGAAAGAAAACCAGATGGCAAGGTCAGGCCGTCTTCATACATAGAGTGCAATGTGTTGCATAAACACCCAGTATTAAGTTTTCCAATTAATAAATCCAGGCAAGTCATTTTTAGACAAGTAGACAATTAAATAGCCTGATGTTTGATTGTAAAAGGCTGTTTCTTTGTTTAATTTATTTATATATTCTTTGTACCACTGTAAAGCACTTTTTTATTAACCTCAAAGCGGTTTCTCTTATGTCAATGGCTTATGAAACATTTCTAAAAGAAAGGCTATTTTGTAGCCACTCAAATGCAGATATAATTTTTCTACGAGAGACTCACTCGTGAAATTCTGGAGAAGTCAGTAGGGGGATCAGATTTACTTAAGCCATGCTTCTAATCACTCTGCAGGAGTAGCTATTTTGCTCAATAGGTTTAAAGGAGATGTGATAGAATCCCACCTAGGGTAGATGGATTATTCTAGTTCTTAGAGTCAATAACATGATTCTGGTGGTAAATAATATATATGGACATAATAATGCTATGGCAAAAAACATGTTTACCCAACTAGCGGTAGAGTTAAAAGAGTTGAAGGAGAAATACAATGATGCTCATTTAATTATTGGTGGTGACTTAAATGACGCAGCAGATGACCAAATGGATAGATTACCAGAAAGAATTTCCCCAAACTCAAGGTTTAATAACTTAATGTCATTGATGTCTGGTCATTTGCAGCCGTATCAAAAAAATATATATACATGGAGTAATGTAAGTGGTTCTCTACAGTCTCAAATCGATGGTTACTTTCCCCCGCTACATTGCTGTTTGTTTCTGAAACACTACACAGCTATTCCCCTTTCTCAGATCACAAATTTATAGCAGTCACTTTTGCTAATCCACGAGAACAAGCTAGAAAAGCTTGAGGTTATTGGAAACTTAACTGTAATTTGTTGAATGATGAAGCCTTCTGTAAATTAGAGCAGGTGAAATTTTCAACTGCAGCGATCTGAGTTGTTATATGCAAAAATTGGAATTTTTAAAATTAAAATTAAGAATTGGCTATTAAATACAGTGAGGAACAGTATTAAAGAATTTGAAACTATTAACGGACTGAATTCTTTATTACATAAAGGAACTCACACTGAAGTTATGGTGAGGGCGCTATTGCAATGAGTTTTGGGCGAGGCAAGTTTCTGGGAGATTTAACTCCAGCTAAGGGTGTTAGTGAAGAGGATGAATCAAAACTGACATGTCTGAAGAACAAGATAGACCAAATGTATACTAATATGACCAAAGGAGTCTTTTTCGGATCAAGAGCAAAATGGCTAGAGGAAGGTGAAAAGAATACAAGCTATTTTTTGCTCTGGAAAAGAGAATTTATAAGAGGAATAATATTGCATCTTTAAAAGTAAATAACTCTATAAATTCCAATCCTTCTGATATAGCTAATTGCACCTAGCGATTCTACTGTGATCTATATAGCTCCAACTACAACCAAACAGAGAGTAAGAAATTCATCAACACAAACAAACAAATGACTCCTCAAATATCAAACGAGTTTAAACTAGATCTCAAAACCTGAAATAATTAAAGCTGTTAACAAAATGCAAAAAGGAAAATCTCCAGGAATGGATGGTCTCCCCATTGAATTTTATATTTAAGTGTTTTTGGAACATAATTGAAACTCCTTTTTTTAACAAGTTCAAAGAATATTTTGATAATGAGGAAATGACCACCACTATGAAGCAAGGTGCTCCGCAAACCAGACAAATATCATCTTTTGCTAGAAAACTGGAGACCCATAACATTACTAAATGTAGATTATAAAATACTTTCACTATTTTTTGCCGGCTGATTAAAAAAAGCTTAAAGAAAATCATAAATGAAACTCAGACTGGGTTTATGGCCAATAAGCATATAAGTAGTAACATTAGACTTATCCTTGATCTACTACAGTAGATTACTCTGAATATGTGGAATCTGATGCAGTGATTTTATCGCTGGATTTTTATAAAGCATTTGACACATTGGAACATCAATTCTTATTTAGTTCACTTCAAATGTTTGGTTTTGGTAAAACATTCATTTCTGGTATTAAAATGCTTTATAAAGACATTAGCAGCTGTGTCATGTTATATCCAAATAGGACTAAAAGTTTTTCAGTTTACAGATCAGTCCACCAAGGTTTCCCCAGTTCTCCATTTTTTATTTCGTATTGTCGTAAAAATGCTCTCAATACATATTTTACATTGTAATAATATACAAGTGGAAAGAGGAGGAGACAGGAAAGGGAAACAAAACATGTTGGAATTTATTGTTTCATTATTATTCATTTCACCAAAATCCATCACATAATGTGTTGTAGTTTCTTTTTTACTTGTAATACAGATTATACATTTTTTTGTGGTTTAATTTCTTTGATTTACTCCATTTTCACAAAACCAAACTTTTATTTTGAAAGTCTGCGGCTATGACGCAGTTGGCGCCTTTCCCGGGTCAGTCTGTGATGTTCCCGACTGAAAGAGGTATGTAGCTCAGAATCCGGGATCAAAAAGTTATGTTTTTGATTTTAAATGCTGATTCAATATACAAATGTTCATGCGATACTCCTCTGAGATGTGTTTAAGGTGTTTTCTGTCATGTAGAGTGATTGTGGAAACCGTTTTGAGCAAAATAGACGTGTGTGTGCGTGCGAACGTGTTCCTCATGTAATAGCCTACATGCTAAAAGGATTTGATTTTTTTTTGTGTGTTCGGCATTTTATTGAGAGGATGACTATCACTCACTCATCCATACTGTTTTATGTTGCCATCATACAGGTATGTGCGCGATTGCTCAGCTTCCATTTGTTATGTAAAGAGATGTGATAATTTTCTTTTTTTGATAGTGCTGTATTTGGCAGTCTGTGATGTTCCCAACTGAAAGAGGCATTTTATGGAGAGGATGACTATCACTCACTCATCCACACTGTTTTATGTTGCCATCATACAGGAATAAAAGTTCAGTGTGAGGCCACCCCTGCGTGCCCTGTTTTCGTGCACCAGAACACAACGCAGTGTAGTAGGGACCGGGCAGACCCTGACCGGCTACATTTGTGCCGTGACCCGGATTTCTTCTTCACGGATCATCGCCAGAGTGATCACCGCTGGTTGTTGTAACAAGTAGGGACACCCGGGGGTTTTGACACTGTAGAAAAATATACGTATACACTGTACACCTGGAATATTGAGGTTTATTGATTTATTGATTTATTTATTTTCATAACTTGCCTCTATGAAGTTTTTTTGGGGGGTTTGTTTGTGTACACGCTAAGTATACTTACCTGTCTTTGCTATCATTTAATGAAAGTAAGCATATTTGGTTAACATGGCTGATGGAGAGAACATAAAAAGGGCACTTAGTTATGGTGAGGGCGCTGTTGCAATGAGTTTTGGGCGAGGCAAGTTTCTGGGAGATTTAACTCCAGCTAAGGGTGTTAGTGAAGTAGGTCACCCAGTTTATCTTCCACCCCCATGTATCATGATATCGTTACACCGAGACAGCATGTGCCTAACCCAACCACTAGTCCTTCAGGCATAGGGAGAAGTGCTAGTGCAGTACGCCCCCGTACATCATCCCCAACCCGAATGGATACTGATACATTTTCCCCCATGCAATGCAAGGCTGATGAAGCCATTAGTTCCCCAGACTTTGAAAGCATTATAACTCAGTTAGCTCACCAAATTGGCGTGTGCATTGTCGGCCAGATACAGAAGACTGCAGACAGTCATAATGTCAACAGTAATCCCACGTCTAGTGCAAACCTAGGGGAGGGTCATTCCGAACTAAATATGACAGGGGTGAAGCTTGTGATGCAGCCAGATGCAAAGGAGCCGCCACACTTCAGAGGAGATGGAACCGACATCACACGGTACACGAATGGGACGAAATCATGGATGTCTATCTTAGGAAAAGGGGTATTTCGCCCCAGGAACATTCACAAGAGATACTGTTGAGACTGATGGGAAAAGCTAGAGACGTTGTCAAGGTCACTCTGCGCAGTATCCCGTCCTTAAAGCCTGCTGAAGATCCAAAGCTTGTTTTTGACATTCTTAAACAACATTTCATATTCCTCAATGCCTCTAGCAGATTTTTACAACACCTTACCACTGGCTGGGGAAGATCCAATGGATTATTGGATCCGGCTGAATAAAGCAGTGGATGTGGTTGATGAGTGTTTAAGGAGGCAAGGAAGGTATATTGAGACCCCTGCTCATGAAGTCACAATGATGTTTGTAAAACACTGTCCTGACTCTGCACTCTCCAGTGTCCTGAAATGTAGAACAGCAGAGAAGTGGACATCACAAGAGAAACAAGAGCACCTCAAACATCAGAGAGAGAGGCTAAGACGAAAAATCAAGGTAAAACATGTTGCCCACCACAGCACCGGCAAGTTAATGCTCATGTTCAGATTTCAACGCCGGGAGATGCAACTACTGATAATGTGAGGGAGCTCCCCTGTAAACAGAACATGGCGGGGCCGCCATCCACGCCTCCAGTTGAAAATGCTTGCATCCAGTCACTCATCAGCCTGCTAGACCGCATCTTGGAGCAGAAAGCTCAGTCAGTAGTACCTGCAGGACCAAGAAGAGAACAAGCAAACATTTCCAAAAGAGATGTAAAGTCTGTCAGGCCACTAACCACTCCACCACGATGCACTGCAGACAGGAGAACCTCTGCATGAGCTGTTTCCTGCCGGGTCCCTGGAGGAGAGACTGTCGACAGCTTGGGTTGAGGCATAATACCCCTCCCCACCCCACCCAGTCTAGAGAAGAACAAGATGCAGCAGCTTTAAACTAGATAGCTCACGTTTGTGAGCAGTTTTTGGAAATGATGAATAGCCTTACCAGATGGAGAGGGATGGATGTACCGGACAAAGTAGGCACAGTTAGGCTGACTCAGGCAGTGACACTACACCCCAAGCAGGAGTACCTGTTGTGGGGCAGGTTACCCAGTAATGTCGCGATGTCACCCGGAAGTACGGTGGAGGTGGAGCCCACTTCGTCCAAGTGTGCCCCCCCGAGGCATCATGCTTGGCAGAGTGGTCACACCTTTATGGGGAGATGGTTGGACTCCGATGAGAGTTACCAATGCCACCGAAAAACCTCTCACCCTAAAAAGAAACTGCAAGATAGCAGATGTTTCTCCCTGCATTGCGGCTGAAGATTTCACATTGCTCCAAGGCTCCTGTCGGAAAGAGAGTGACGCGGATAGGGAGACACATGACCGGCATAACACTGTTCATAACACTGACCCGAAACAGAGACTGAAGAACCCTGGACTGGGAGATGTTGATATTGATGGTTGCCAGGTGAGCCCCCCTGCCAGGAATCAGCTGGTGGAAATGTTGGAACAATATCAGGATGTATTCTCAAAACACAATCTAGACTGTGGAGATTCCAAGGGCTTCGTACACAAAATTCGGCTCGGCTCGGCAGACGATCGCCCCTTCCACCTTCCTTATCGTAGGGTGCCACCAGCTCACTACCAGAAAGATCCTCACAGAGATGGAAGAGCAGGGAATCATTCGAAAATCAATTAGTTTATTTGCTTCCCCCATTGATGGTGTGGAAAAAGAGTGGTGACCTCAGGATATGTACAGACTTCCGGTGGCTGAATGCAAGGACTATCAAAGACGCTCACCCCCTGCCTCATCAAGCGGACTGTTTGGCTGCCCTCGGCGGGAACTCTTCAGTACAATGGATTTGACATCAGGGTTTTATAACCTGTCCATCCATGAAGAAGATAAAAAGTACACCGCTTTCACAACGCCATTGGGCTTACACGAATACAACAGGGCCTTTGTAATAGCCCTGCATCCTTCATGAGGATGATGCTAAGCATTTTTGGGGACCTGAACTTCAGCAACCTGCTTTGCTATCTTGATGACTTCCTTGTCTTTGCCCCATCAGAACAGGAAGCCCCTCAATAGGCTGGAAGTTGTTTTTCAGAGGCTGAGAGAATATAATCTAAAGTTGAGTCCAAGAAAGTGCCACCTACTGCGACAATCTGTAGCATTCCTGGGTCACGTTATTAATGGTGATGGGGTAGCCGTCGACCCAAGCAAGTTTGAGGTGGTTGTCAAAATGATAAAGAAAGACTTGATGGAAGATGATGGCTCTACGCCTACAGTTGGGAGGGTAAAATCATTCCTTGGTATGATATTTTACTACCAACACTTTATACCAAACTGCTCCTCAATTGCAAAGCCTTTGTTTTCTCTCACAGCAGGTCAGAAACAGAGAGGAAGGGTTGGTAAACCAAATCAGAAGGTAGGGGTCTTCAGAAAGCTTAAATCTGTGGACTGGACTGCCAACTGCGACTCTTTCTTCCTCAGCCTCAAGGAGAAACTTTTGAACTGTGCAGTCCTCACTCACCCAGACTTCTCCAGACCTTTGGGCTGTCTTGTCACAGATTCCGGAGGATGAAGCCAAGGCCCGCCCTATCGCCTTCGCAACTAAGACTCTAACTGGCTTGCAAAAGAGATATCCGGCCCATCGTCTAGAATTTCTAGCGCTCAAGTGGAGTGTTTGTGAAAAGTTCAGTCATTGGTTAAAAGGCCAGTCCTTTACAGTATGGACCGATAATTATCCATTAACCTACATAATAACAAAACCAAAACTCAACGCATGTGAACAGCGTTGGGTGGCTAAACTATCCCCATACACATTCGAAATCAAGCATATCCCTGGGACAAAAAATATTGTAGCAGATGCTTTGAGTAGAGACCCCTTCACCAGGTCAGTGAGTCAAAGGCTGATGAGTGAGTCATACAAGGATCTTTTGGCAGAGTTTGAGGCAACGAAGGAGGATGGGGTACAGGACATTTTACAATTTAGAGAGCAAACTCATATCAGAAGTCCTCTCTCTCACAGGGGTAGCAAGGTCAAACACAACCGCACACCACCCCATGGGAAATGGGCAGACCGAAAGGTTCAATAGGACGCTTGGCAACATGTTACGCTCCTTACCACTGGCAGCTAAACAACATTGGGCACAACAGATACAGACCATTCATGAAACAACTGGATACGCCCCATTCTACTTGATGTTCGGTCGAGTCCCTAGACTCCCAGTGGACGTGGTTTTCAAGCAGGTCTTGAGGGATGCAAATGTGGTTGATTACAACACCTACGCCAGCAAACTGATGGCAAGCCTTCATGAAGCTGCGAGTATTGCCCAAAAGCATTCAAGAAAAGAGCAGCAGCATCAAGCCGATGGCTACAACAAGAAGGTTCGGGGCACCTGTCTGGATGTTGGGGACAGGGTTCTGCTTGCCAACAAAGCAGAGAGAGGGAAGAAGAAGTTGGAAGACAAGTGGGAACCTACACTCTATACAGTCATAGATCGAAATCCCCAAACCCACATCTACAAAATCAAGAATGAGAGTGGGAAGACAAAGGTGGTGCATCGGAACCTGATTTTGGATGTAAGCTTTTTACCAATTGTTCTATGTCTGTCTATTTCTGATAATATGCAAATAAAGTTAAAAATACGAAAATCACGGCGCAGTTACACTGATGATGCAAGTTATTATGTAACTGTTACAAGATTCATGAAGCACAATAACGCCTGTTCATTGTGTTGCTTTAAGACACGTTTCAGTAATTAGTCTGATCCCAAACTAGTTGCACTAAGTGATAAGCTCACTGGCTAGCTCCTACAGCTGCCTTGTATTCCTGTAAATGTTCAGGTAACGTGGTTCAATGTGATTTTATAACATTATAAGAGGAACAAGATAACCAACATCAAGTTGCTGTGATAACCCAGCCATGAATTGCGGCTGCTAGCGAGTTTTACCAATGTGATTTTGACTTGTGATTGAACGCAAACCTTTTGTGTTTAATACTGATGTAGAGAAGATGCTGATTTAAGTTACAGTTCTTAAATGCTTATACAGTATAATGCTGGATAGAAGAAATAACTCATATTTCCATGCATTTTTTTATTTGTGTTTTATTTCATAAACTGTACGTGCGCTGACACGCTTATCCTCTGTACTGCTTGTATTTACTATTACTCTGGGAGTAAAAGACTTTAATAAACTAATGACTCACTGACCAGGGCCCTCTGACTGAGACTTGCCCCACGTGCTCCCTGTAGGCACGTGGCCACAGCGCTATGCACGCTCCCGCTACGCACGCTCCCGCTCCGCTCTTCTTCGTGGGTTTCTGGATCCTCTTGGCAGCAGCTCGCTAAGCTCCGCTTTGTTGTTGTTCTCAATCGTTTCTGTCTGGTTAAATCCGTGGTTAAATCTCTACATCAATGTCTCTTTCTACTGTGAAAAAGAAAGATTGACACAGATAACCATCAGTTCACCAGAGAATGGACAGAGAAGTTTTTGTTTCAGTCACTGGGAAGCTTGTGTTTACTCTGCAGCCGTATCGGAGTGTCAAGAGGATAAGTTAATAAAAATCATGCTACTCCGCATTTATGTTACGTTTATTTTTGTCAGTCCAGTTTTTGATGAATAAACTAATGTTTCATATGTGCTTGTCAGCCTGGTAAAGTAACTAGTAACTGAAGTAATCAGATACATGTAATGGAGTAAAAAGTAGAATATTTCCACTGATTTGTAGTGGAGTATAAAGTAGCATGTAAATAAAATACTTAAGTAAAGGAGAAGAGCCTCAAACTTGTACTTTTGTCCAATATTTGAGTGAAAACCTCTGGTTAACAGGTTTGTTCTTTCAACAAGGATTGTTTTTTGACAAGCTTGTTGCACCTGAGGCTATGACTAATATTTACATTGATAAAATAAAAACAATATATGTACTCCTATGTCGCTGCATTGTTTTACAATATCCATTAATGTGATGCTCATGTTTTTTCCGGCCCCTCATTTTGAATCATTTTCGTCAACGGGCCCCAATTCCAAATTACTTGAATAGCCCTGATGTAGCCTATTTCAGTCAGTTCAGTGATTGCTGTTTGTGCCTATTTTAGTGAAAGAAAACCTATTTTCTTAATTTTGTCTAAGATTTGATAATGTAAAATTGTTGTGTACATACGTCTACTGATGCCTAGTCAGGACACATCATCAGTGATGTTCCTGGATTCACTGGTTGTTTCGGGTCTTTCAACTTTATCATACGCCCTCCTCCAGGTGACCCAGCCGGGGTTGATCAAGTCCCGGCTTGTGTCCAGACGGCTAGCTAGCTACCATGACTCCATGGATCTCCTCTTTTGAGCCACAGCCATCTTGAGGCCCTTTCTGCCGCTTCCGTGGTACTGCGGATGGCTCTCCTTCTCCTCTCTCCATCGATGCCTAAACTACTGTAGGCTCTGGCCAAGGAACGGGCTGCAAATCCTCTGCAACCAACCTCCACAGGGAAACACCTTTCTCTCCAGCCAGCCAGCTGACAGTCGCTGACCAGTCCTGCGTACTTGGAGAGCTTCCTCTCAAAGGCTTAATCCAAGCGATCTTCCCACGGGACTGTCAGCTCCAGTAGCACTGCTTGTTTGGTGGACTCCGACACGAGGACAATGTCTGGTCGCAGGGTGGTAACTGCAATATGGCTGTGGAACTTCAGCTGTCTTTCGAGGTCCACCAACAACTGCCAGTCTCTTGCAGACGTCAGGATGCCTGCAGATGATGTTCTTCTGGCTGTGGTGGGCTTGTCCCCAGCTCTGACAAAGGCGATGGTTTCATTGGGGGGGCGGAACTGTTTAGCCCATGCCATTCCTGCGGTGATGGCTTCCGCGATGGTCTTAAGGACTTGGTCATGCCTCCACCTGTACCGTTGATCTCCAAGTGCCCTTGTACAGCAACTGAGGATGTGTTCCAGGGTTCCTCGCTTGGAGCACAGTGGGCATGCTGGTGTCTCTGCTATGCCCCATGTGTGAAGATTTGAGGGGCTTGGGAGCACATCATAAACTGCCTGGATGAGGAATTTGATGCGTTGAGGCTCAGCTTTCCAAAGCTCTGCCCAGGTCACTTTTCTCTCAACTGCATTCTCCCATCTTGTCCAAGCACCCTGTTGCTTCATCCCCACAGCCTTGCAGGTTCTCGTCTCCTCTACTGTTGCTCTCACCTCGTCCTGGACAAGACGTCGCCCGTCCTTCCCCTTGGTGTTCAGCTGGGGAGATGGAAAAGATCCTAGCCCAGCTCGGCCTTGTGTGACCACTCCAACCAGGCACCTGTGCCGGAGCCTTGCATCTGCCTTTTTCAACCGCTTCCTCTGCCCTCCATTTCCTGCCAGTCCTCACTTGGATCCCTGCCTTCGCCACCTTCGGATCACTTGAGTCCCTGTACTGAACCACTTCTCTGGCTCTGGTGACCTTGAATTCCTCCTCCAAGGATTTGAAGGGCAGTTGCAGTTTGTTGCTGTTGCCGTAGAGAGCGATGCTGCTCAGGCTCTTTGGCAAGCCATCTCCGGAGGTGGCTGCTGACCTACCTCTCTAAGGTCTCAACTCTCGAGATGGAGACGGAGTAGACCAGGAGGGGGCCACAGGATCCTGGGAAGAATGCCGTGCTGGTATACCCAGGCTTTAAACTTCCCCGGTAGGCCCGACTTGTCCACGGATTTCAGCCAGCCATCCAACTCAGTGCATTTCGACTGGATAGATGTTGTGTCTCTCAGGGCGTACTCACACTGTCCTTCTGGCCGGGGCCAAAACCGTTTTTTCAGCTAAAGCCTAGTACCTTTAAGCAGTGTGAGTGCACCCGCTCCGCGCACAACTGCGGCCAGCGGGCCGTCCACTTACGGCTTGTGTTACGGCGTGATGGCGTATGGACAGCAAGAAGCATTGGCCGGCCCTGGCAGTGTGAGTACAAACGGGGCTGGGGAGCGGGGGGTGGGACAAGTACCCTAAAGCCCGGGTCACGGTACGGAAGGACAGTGTGAGTACGCTCTCAGAGAGCAGTCAAAAACCTTCCCTAAGCTCTTGACAGGCTTCTCTGAGATCGATGGAATGGCTGTGCCTGAGATGGTGAACCGGAACTTGTCTTCCACCTTCCCTTTCCTCAGCACCATAGATCTTGATTTGGCGGCATCCGGGCCCACGCCACCAGCTTTTCAAGTCCCTTTAGAATCCAACGGCAGCCTGGGACTGATTCTGTCGTGACTGTGAGGTCATCCATAGGGATGGGCATGATTACTCGACGATCGATTAATTTATTTTAAGGATTTTTCATCGATAAAACTAATGCAGGTTCTGTTGCGTAGTGTGGGTCATGAGGAATGAAATGAATTATGTGGAAGCAATTAAACATTTTACCACACGGGGGCAGTGTTTGAAAAAAAGCCACTGGGAGGATCTCGGCCCTCCTGAGTTTCCGTCTACTTCAAAAGTAATCATGAAGAGGACGAGGTCACGGCGAAGTGTGGCGTGGGATCATTTTGATTTAAAAAATGACTTAGTTCACTGCAAACACTGCGAAGCTGTGTATAAGTACAACACGGCCACGACTCAAATGATGTACCACTTGAACAACGCGCATCCGACCCTGGTTAGTAGCGGTGGATCCCACGCTCAGTCTCAACCTAGCATCAACTCGATGTTAGCACGGACACGGAGGAGCTGCGATGCACAACGATCAGAGTTAATTACCCAAGGGATCTGCAGGTTCATTGAGATGGATATGCTGCCCTTAAGTATTGTCGAGGGCGAAGGTTTTACAAAACTGCTAAACTTACTGGAACCAGCGTATCACATTCCGTCTCGACGTACCCACCACCCGACTGATAGAGACTCACTATGAAGAACGGAAGCAAGAGCTGTTAAAAGAATTGAGCACAACTGAAAAAGTTGCTCTAACAACAGACTGTTGGACCGCGTTAACAGCGGAGAGCTACATCACCATCACCTGCCACTACATCAGTGATAACTGGCAAATGAACTCAGCGGTCCTGCTCACTGACAGCCTGCCAGGACGGCATACAGCTGACAACCTCGCGGAGAAAATTAATGAAGCTGTAGAGCAATGGGGACTTGAAGACCGAGTTATTGCATGTGTTCATGACAACGCGGCCAATATTGTGGCTGCTAACAGTCCCACCAGAGTGAACTGGATCTCCGTTGCCTGCTTTGCACACACACTCCAGTTGGCCATAAACGACGGATTTGCACTGTATCTGCATCGGGTAATATCAGCGGCTAGTAAACTTGTTAGCCACTTCCATCACAGCACCGTAGCAACCAATGCATTGCAAAAGAAACAGGAGCAAATGGGCCTCGCAACCCACCGGCTTATCCAGTCGTGTAAAACACGGTGGAACTCCGTGTGCGAGATGTTTGATCGGCTGGTGGAGCAGCGGTGGGCGGTTGCTGCTGTGCTCTCGGACCGAACCATGACTAAGCTTCAAGATGCCAGGATCCTGGAGTTGAAGGATGAGTGCTGGCAGATGATGGAAGACACACAGCCTGTGCTGTCAGCACTCAAATGTGCCACCACGGTTATGTCTGCAGAGAAAGGCATTTCCATCTCGAACACTTATCCCGTTACCTTCGGCCTCGTCAATATCCACCTCATGCACAGTGAAGAAGACGGGCCCAGACTCACCGAATTCAAAGCAAAAGTGAGGTCCTCCCTCATCAAGCGAATTAATGTAAGTTTAACTTTTTTTTATCTTAGTTTAAACAATTGCCGTAATAAATAGCAAATTGGGTTAGGCCTAATTACACGCATACGTGCCTCTCACCTGCTTTGTGTTGCCTTTTTAGGTATAGCTTTCTTTTTTATTGATTCCCCCATTATATATTTACAGGTTCAGTCTGATGAGTTTGTGTCATCTGCCCCCATGATCTCATCAATGCTGGACCCTCGTCACAAGCACCTGAGCTTTCTTAGCTCAACACAGAAAATGGCTGCTAATGTAAAACTAATTGAGCTGGGAAAGGCAGTGAAGATCGGTAGGGCGGCTATCCCAGAGGCTGGGGGAGACGGGAAGCTTGCGTTGTCCGACACGGACGAGGGGAGCGCAAACACTGGAGTAGCGGCCTCTCAGTCCCAGGTGTCTGCTATGACACAACTCCTTGGGGAGCACTATACCACTCAATGCAAGTCTGGCATCAAAGCAGAACTTCAGAACTTTCTGAGGGAGGCCCCCCCACCCCTGGATTGCACCCCTACAAGCTGGTGGAAAGTGAATGGAATAAGGTTCCCCCGGCTTGCCAAATTAGCACGGAGGTATCTGTGCATCACAGCAACGTCGGTCCCCTCAGAGCGGGTGTTTTCGGCGGCTGGACTGACGGTCACTAGGCTGCGGTCACGTCTGACTCCGGAGCATGTTAACATGCTCATCTTTCTCAACAAAAATCAGTAGACTGGTGCTGAAGATGTATGTGAGTTACTGGTTCTTTTTTTCTGCAGCTTTGTTAATAAGCCTAATTTATTGTAACAATCACCCTCTTTCTCGTCCGTGTGCCTTTGGTCATTTTTGAGTTACGTTTGTCAAAATCTGTCCGAACTAAGTAGGCTGTGATATATTTTTGGTTAAGTTATAACATGATTGTTTGTTTGTTTTAATATTAGTATTATTATTTATATTATTATTTTGGGGAAAAAACGAAGGTCCGTTTTGTTTATGAGCACCGGCAGGCTTCGCTCCTTAAGAGCACAGTAGCGCATATCAAGTGTAACCGTTAAAGGCTTCAGGAATTCCACATGTATTGCTCATCTAATAATAAAGATCTAAATGTGGAAAAAACGCTGTTTTGGATTTTCTTTGCATTTTGAATGTAGTTAATTTTAATTAAAAAATATTAATGATTAATCGAAAATTAATTGTTAATTCTCCCGACGATCGACTAAGATAATTTAATCAAATGCCCATCCCTAGTCATCCATGAATGCCCTGACGGGTGGTTGCCGTTGTCCGGAGTTCGCGCGGGGCCCTCTGCACTCTGGCTCAGCAGATTTTGTGAGCATGTTCATGGCTAGCGAGAACAGTATCACAGAGATAGTACACCCTGTGATGATGCCGATCTCCACCTTGTGCCAACTGGATGTTATTGCTCCTGAAGAGACCCTCATCCTGAAATTGCTGTAATAATCATTGCTGAGGTCTCTGCATCTGATGGGTCCATGATGTTTCGTCAGAGTGAGCTGGACGAGCTTGTGTGGAATGGAGCCGAATGCATTTGCCAGGTCAAGCCACAGCACTGATAGGTTACCCTTGTTACCTCTGGCCTCCCGAATAAGCTGTGTCACCACACCGGTATGTTCCATACATCCTGAAATTCCTGAAATGCCACCTTTCTGGACAGATGTATCGATGTAGGTGTTCATTGCCAGGTAGGTACACAGCTGCTTGGAAACAGCACTGAAGAAAACCCTTGCCTCAACACACAGCAGGGAGATGATGCGGAACTGGTCTAGCTGACTGGAGTTTTCCTCCTTTGGGATCCATACCCCTTCAGCCACTCTCCATTGTTCAGGGATCCTTCCCCTTCTCCTCGCAGGATTGTCCACAGACGCAGCAGGAGTTTGGGACAGTTCTTGTACACTTTGGAGCAGAGCTCGCCCTTGCTCTGTGGACAACCTCCCTGACTTCCTCTAGCTGCAGCTCCGCCATGTCGAACTGCACTTCTGGTTCAGGAGGGTCTATGAGGATGTTGCACTCTCCCAGCTCCTGCTCTCTTGCGGGGTCGCTGTACGTCTGCTTCAGATGTTGGTCTATGACTTCCTGCAAGGAGACCAGTTTGCCATTACGCTTCTGCCCCAGCAAATTCTTCGTGAACTTGAAGGGGTTAGCGATGAAAGCAGCATGTTTACGTGCCCTCTCACGTCGCTGCCTCCGATGCCACTCTGCACGGCGGAGAACTCTGATCTTTTTCCGAAGGATGCACATTAGCTGGGCCAAGCCAGTGCGTTCCTCTTGTCCTGCCGCCTTGTACTAGGACTTCAGTGCTTTCATCTCCTGCCTGATGTTGTGGATCCTTACAGCTCTTTGATTCTTTGAGTAAGTTGTTCCGGAGCTGTCCTTCACCTCCTCGCCAAACCTTTCTGCTGAGATGCTGACAATGACTGCTGTCATAGCTTGTAGCTTCCCATCGGCGTCTCCTTTTGCCATTGCCTCCAGAATTTGGTCGACATCGTCGTCGAATTGCTTCCAGAGTGAGGTCATGCTAGCTGCAGGCCATTTGATCCGCCTCCTGTCAGACTTGATGCTCGAGGGATTAGTTTGCAACACATGGAGGTTCTGGGCACTGTGGGGTGACTTCGGGCCTGGCACCTCCTGCATCTCACCAGGTGTAACACCTGTGCGTTGTGTTGTTTATGCTCCCAACGGACACTTCATCCTCGCTCGGTGGATCTTCAAGCCATGGATGTTCTTGCAGACTTTGCCGCATGTACACGTCTTACTCATAGTCGATTGTCCGTTGCCTGGGTCTGTAACCGTTGTGTCCGTCCGACTGGGGTGCTCATCCTCCCCCCCTCTCGAGCACCCCTGGGGGGATTTTTCCATTAAGTTCATCGTAGCTTGGTTGGGTTCCTCCTCTCAGAGGATGCAGATTGGGTTGCCGACCCGTTTTGCCCCGGTTGCCGTCTCTCCGGGCTGTCACTGACTCTCCAGTAGTCACCACACTCTTCATGGTTGTCATCCAGTCTTTCCTGGCTGTCACTGATCTCTCAGGGTATTCGCTGATGCCTAGTCTGGACACATCATCAGTGATGTTCCTGGATTCACTGGACGTTTCGGGTCTTTCAACTATCATACGCCCTCCTCCAGGTGACCCATATTCTTACCTAGAAGGCAAACAATTGTTTACCTTTTTAGCAGCAATGTCTCTCCTACTGTTTAAAAATTTCACTTCAATTTCATTTAAGATTGTTACTGTTATAAATTCCCTTAAGAGTATGCAAATACAGGTTAAGAGTATGCAAATACAGGTTAATAAAATGTTCATTTGTTGATTATAATCTGACTTAAGTGTTTGAATATTTAGTCAGGCACCTTTAAGTTAGCCCATTATTGGGTCAGGCTGTATATGGGACAGCTATGTTGTGAGGGTTGGGTCCTTACAGTGCGCGTGTTTACATGTGTGTATGCAACTAGCGGCATAACGTTTTTGCTCTATATAAAATAAGTGATACTCTGACGGTGTCCCTCGTATTCTCTTACCGGAATAAGCACACGGGTGAAGAGTTCCCAGCATAATAGTGTCAAATACTCAAAGATATTCAATACTGGTCCTTCGAGCCGGAGTCTTCACTCGTGACGGCGAAATGGACACTCGGATAACAATGGCGGTAGATAGCGGTGGACTCGGAGCGAGACAGCGACAGCCTCCGGCGTACCTACAGAGCTATCAGGTTAGCCTGCCACAGTCCCTCACTCATCACGGTGCCTACGCCAGAGACCGAAGTGGAAGCGTCGGCGCGCAGCAGCTGCAGTCACTCAGCATACAGACCGAGCCTGTGCGCATGGCGGACCAGCCGTACGGGGCGCACGCTTTCCCCTATCATCTCTCATCGCCAGGAGCGGCAGACACAGTGGGTGAATGGAATATAACAAATCAAAGCAGAGACTTGCCCAGCCAACTAACAGGCCATATGAGCCCAGAGCAGAGCTATAAAGGAAGCCATGGTGCTCCTGTCTTACATCCATCAGCTAATGTCAATGTGTTAGCATCCCACCATATCAGTCACCCTGGTCAGACTCTCAAGTAGTTAGCAGCACCCCTCTGCTACAGCCATCCAACCTTCAGCTTGGATCATATAGACAGCTTCAGCATGAGCCACAACTGTCGGCGCTGCCACATAACATCTCTGCAGCATTACAGCTACAAACAACAAGGACTCCTACACCAGGTAGTAGACAGAATAACTACACAATGACTCAGTCTCTGCCATCGACTGTGACATCTGTATGGGCACCGCCTCCCCCCACTACGCTAAATATGACCATGTTCCAGCCTACTCCTCATGTAACAAAAGCAGTGAGTTATGCAAGCCCACAGATACCAGCTACATCTAGCTACCAGTCTAACCAGCCTTATACACCGATGGTTAACAATATACAAGGCAGAGTGCCCCCAGCTGCACAGCTTCAATACCTGCCCATGCAGACAACACCAGTTAATCCAGTACCAGCGCAGCAACACGCTCCACTCATGTCTGCACAACCAGTGTATCGACCACTCCAGATAGCAACAGTACCATATTCTGTACCACATTCACCTGCTACAGCTGCCACTCAGACAGTTTTCAATCCACCACTCTACTGCCCAGACTTTCCTCTGGGGACAGTCTGTCAGCCTCCAGCGCCCATCTCCACACTGCCAATATACCAGTCACCATCACCGGAGCTGAAACAATGTCTGCAACAGTATCAGTCTCCATACGCCCCCTCAACTCAGCCAGCTTATCAACTGGTGTCTGCCCCACAGGGTTCCACCCTACAACAGCCTACATCAGCTCTACAGGTTCAGTACAGCCCCCAGTTCCAGTATACACCACAGCAGGTGCCAGTTCCCCAGACAGCCAGTTCCAGTAACTGAACTGCCCAAGCTGGTACATTACAGTGAGAGAGAGTTTGCTGACCTGAAAATGGCCCTGGACCATCTGCTCAATCCACAAACTGAGCTTTCTGAACATTACAAATACAGCGTATTTATGGAACACTTGGTCCTGGACGAAGCCAAGCTAATAGCTCAGTCATGCAGACATTATGTACAACCCTACACTGCCGCCATTAAAGCTTTGCAGAGGCAGTACGGGCAGCCTCATCAGTTGGCACAAAGTGAAATTGCAGCCATTCTGAACTCCCCTGATCTCAACCCAGGAGACCCAAAAGCCTTCCAGAGCTTCACCCTCAACGTCGATCTGTTAGTGGGAATGCTTACTTCATTGGAGGGGCTAAACGGGATGGAAGTGATGTCTACTGGCCATGTTGACCGGCTGCTTAGCAAACTCCCCAGACATATGTGGGACAACTTCGTGGAGCATCTACAGGTCCAAGGGCGCCTCAGCACCAGCAGCCTAAACCCATACAACCTCAGAGACCTGGCAGAGTGGCTCAAGGTAAAGGCAGAGGCTCAGAGACTGTCCGAAAAAATGGCACAGCGCCACCGAGCAGAAGGAGCACAGCCTGCCAAGAGAGACATACCCATCCCTACTCCCCGACCTCGGACCCGGCCCGTCTCTGTGTACCACGGCGCTGACCAGCCCGGATCCGCCAGGATGCCCCAGCCAGCAACTAAGCAGCAAAGGTTTAAAATGATGTGTCTTTTCTGCAAGAGTACAGAGCACTATTTGTCACAGTGTCCAGACATTATTCAACGCTCAACACAGGAGATTGAGAAGTGGATAGCAGATGGAAAACGCTGTCGCAACTGTGGCCACACTAATCACGACCAAGAGAGCTGCACTTTAAAGAAACCATGTGACCAGTGAATGTCAAGAGGTTCACCTGAGAGTGCTGCATGATGTCGCCAGGCCAGGCCCCCGTGTCTACCTTATCACTCCAAAAGACTGCACCTCAGCCACTAACTCTATGCAAGGAGGGAGAGTATTCCTCAAGGTGGTGCCAATCGTCCTCAGTCATGGGACCAAATCACTGCAGACCTACGCAATCCTTGACGATGGGGCGGAGCGCACCATAATACTGCCAGCTGCCGTTCGTGACCTGGGGCTCAGAGGCAGAGTCCCTCACCCTGCGGACTGTTCGTCAGGATGTTGTTCACCTCACTGGAGCATCAGTTGACTTTCATGTAGCATCTCCAGCAATGCCATCAAAAAATTACTTGGTCGAGAGAGCCTACACAGCGGGTCGACTTACCCTGACCGAGCAGTCAGAGATGCTACCGGCACCTGAGAGGGTTACAACTGCAGAACTTTAATAAGGTGCAACCACTGCTGCTTATTGGTGCAGATTACACTCCCCTGATCACTGCCACAGAACCTGTCAGATTTGGTCCAAAGGGAGGGCCTGTAGCCATCCATACAACACTTGGTTGGACGCTCCAGGGTCCAGATGGTTCACAATCCAATGCTGCTTCATGCTACTACACTGCCTTCACACCAACGCCAGATGACATCTACCACCATGTTGAGCGCCTCTGGCTGCTTGATGTGCTTCCATTCTGTAGTGAGCGGTTAGCAGTGCGGTCCCGCCTGGACCAGGAGGCAGTGGGCATCTTGGAAGCACGCACCAGGAGAGTAAAGGTTGGTGCCACTCATCGCTACGCTACACCTCTGCTCCGGGTGAAGGGCGCAGCGCCACTAATAGCAGATGTTGAAGCAGTTATGCCAAAGCTACGCAGCACAGAGAGACGACTACTTAAAGACCCTATTAAAACTAAAGTGTTTGAAGCAGAAATCCAAAAGCTTATAGACGGTGGGTGCGTCACAAAGCTCCAAGAGGAAGAGGCAAAGAGCTCCAGTGAGTCATGGTTCATTCCTCATCACCTCGTCCATCACAACGGCAAATATCACCTGGTTTTCGACTGCTCCTTTAATCACGGTGGTCTCTCTCTCTCAACGAGCAGCTGCTCCCAGGTCCAACCCTCGGGCCATCTCTTATTGGGGTCCTCCTGCGTTTCCGCCAGCATGCTGTTGCCATCAGTGGGGACATCCGAGCCATGTTCCACCAGGTTCGGCTTCTACCTGAGGACCAGCCATTGATGAGGTTTGTTTGGAGAAACCTGCAAAGAGAGAAAAAGCCTGATGTCTGCCAATGGCAAGTCCTGCCATTTGGTACCACGAGCAGCCCATGTTGTGCGACGTTTGCTCTGCAAAAACATGTCAAGGAAAGTGTTCCTGGGAATGAAGATGTTCTGCAGTCCATCGAACAGTCTTTCTATGTGGACAATTGTCTTCAGAGCCTGTCAACGGCTGAGTCAGCAAAGCTGCTTGTGGACAAGATGCGACAGTGTCTGGCCTCAGGAGGATTTGAGATCCGTCAGTGGGCAATGTGTGAACAGTTGTTCTTTGAGGTTAGATTGTTGAATCTCCTGGGAAGGGCTGAAAGGGCAGCATTGTAAATTGGAGATAAGTGGTGTCTCAGACCTCCTCCTCTGTTTAGCGATGGTTTCTCCACTTTTACATAAATGGCTTCTTTTACTCCTCTTTCAAACCATCTGTCCTCTCTGTCCAAGATTTGGACATTGCTGTCATCAAAGGAGTGGGCTTTCTCCTTGAGGTGTAAGTGGACAGCGGAGTCCAGGCCTGAGGAGTTAGCTCTCCTGTGTTGGGCCATGCGTTTATGCAGTGGTTGTTTTGTTTCTCCAATGTAAAGATCTTTGCATTCCTCGTTGCATTGGACAGCATAAACCAGGTTGCTTTTGTGGGTGTGCAGTGTTCTGTCCTTCGGATGTACTAGTCTCTGTCTGAGTGTGTTACCGGGTTTGAAATACACAGGGATGCAGCAGATACCCCAGCCACATATGGGATGACTATGTTGTTTCTCCTGTTATCTTTTTCTTTCTCAACCACTTTGGTTTTCTTTCTGGAGGCAGCTGCCGTTTTAACAAAGGCCCAGCTGGGGTAGCCACAAGTTGTGAGGGCGCCCCTCAGGTGCTTGCGTTCTTCCCCTTGAGCCTGTGAGCTAGTGGGTACATTATCAGCTCTATGCTGCAGTGTTCTGATAACGCCAAGCTTGTGTTCCAAAGGGTGGTGAGAGTCAAACAGTAGATATTGATCCGTGTGAGTGGGTTTTCTGTATACCCCTATGTGGAGGCTTCTGTCATTCTCCATATGGACGTCACAGTCCAAGAAGGGCAAGCTGTTGTCCTTAACTTCCTCTCTGGTGAACTTGATGTTTCTGTCCACTGAGTTGATATGTTCAGTAAAAGTTTGCACCTCTTTGGATTTGATCTTAACCCATGTGTCGTCCACATATCTGAACCAATGGCTTGGGGTTACTCCTTTGAAGGAGTTCAAAGCCTTGTCCTCTACCTCCTCCATGTACAGATTTGCCACAATAGGGGATACTGGTGAACCCATGGCACAGCCGTGTTTCTGTCTGTAAAAAATGCCATTAAACTGGAAATATGTGGTATTCAGGCACAAATCCAGCAGTTGGCAAATGTGGTCTGGTTTGAGATTTGTTCGGTTTTGTAAGGAGTTGTCCTGTGTGAGCCGCTCTCTTACCGTGGCCAAGGCCTCCATGGTTGGAATACAGGTGAACAAGGAAGTCACCTCGTAGGACACCATGGTTTCATCCGGATCCATTTTTAGGTCTCGGACTTTGTTCACAAAGTCTATGGAGTTTTGGATGTGGCGTGGGGTGTTTCCCACCAGTGGTGCCAGAATATTGGCAACATGCTTGGCAATATTATAAGTGACCGAGTTTATGCTGCTGACAATGGGCCTGAGCGGGGCCCCTTCTTTATGGATTTTTGGGAGTCCATATAAGCAGGGGGTTGAGTCCTGGGGGTAAAGCCTGTAATACTGTGGTTTGCTAATGACTCCTTCTTTTTGTAGTTGCTGTAGACACTCTATCACCTTCTTTTTGTAACCGCTGATAGGGTCTCGTTTCAGAGTTTCATAAATGTTAGAGTCACTGAGTAATGCAGAGATCTTTGCCTGATAATCAGTTGTATTGAGAAAAACTGTGCATCTACCCTTGTCTGCTGGAAGGATAGTGATGCTGTGGTCTTTGCTCAGTGCCGTTACTGCTTTTCTCTCCTCAGTGTTGAGGTTGGATGGGGGGACCTTAGCCTGGGACAACGCTGCTGACACTTTCAACCTTAGCCGTTCAGCCTCAGTTCCATTAAGGTTTTTCTTTATAGCCGATTCCGTAGCCGTAATCAACTCCACAACGGGTACCTCTTTTGGTGTCATGGCAAAGTTCAAGCCCTTGGCTAAGACCTCCTTCTCTGGGTGGGTAAGATCTCTGTCCGACAAATTCTTAACCCATCTGTTTTGTGTTTCTTCCTGTGCTGGAATGAAATCCACAACTCTTTCCATGATAGAAACAGGTAGGATTGATGTCAGTTTCTGTAGTGAGAGTTCCGCTTTCTCTTTAAGCCCTTCAATGGTGAAATTGACCTGCCTTATTCGCTCACCGAGGAGTTGGTTTTGACCCTTTTCTATGATTTTCTCCACTCTATGCCCTCTCATAGTGGAATTCAAACATAGGCTAGTTGGTGTAAGCCTTTGTTGTTTGCATCTCAGACTGAACCGTAGGTGGTTTCTGTAATCTGCAATTTTCCGACCCAACCTTTCATGTTCCTGCACCATTTTTAGGGTTGCCGACCCAAATTCTTGTGCAATAAGCCTGTGAATGTTCTCATTCGTCCAGGTCATCGTTATCCTCAAAGCAATTTCAGTCAAAAACAACTGGACTGGTTGTTTGTCTAGGAAGACGTTTCACCTCTCATCCAAGAGGCTTCATCAGTTCATGTACGCATCTGACCAGGCTGGGACTGGTCCAACTAACTGGTGTGAGATCCAGGTATTTAACCTCTCACAAGGCCGATGATGTCACTGAAACCCTTTGTGCTCCAAGTGCCAACGCCGTCGTTCGAGTGACAGTCGGTGGGCAGTTGGTTTCGACTTCGTTAGTGCTCCATTGAGTCTGAACGACAGTTGTTGGGGTCACACGGGGCCATGTGTGAACAGTTGTTCTTTGAGGTTAGATTGTTGAAATCTCCTGGGAAGGGCTGAAAGGGCAGCATTGTAAATTGGAGATAAGTGGTGTCTCAGACCTCCTCCTCTGTTTAGCGATGGTTTCTCCACTTTTACATAAATGGCTTCTTTTACTCCTCTTTCAAACCATCTGTCCTCTCTGTCCAAGATTTGGACATTGCTGTCATCAAAGGAGTGGGCATGTAACTTCTCATCTGTTGTCTCCCATTTACCTTCCAGCGCCAGATCTCAGAGCACAGAGCTGTGGCTCACTGAGAAGCGCAACGACCCACAGGAGCCAACTCTCGCCCTGCTGTGGCATTTTCCAACGGTCAGGCTTGGCTACAAGCCAAAGCCTCCAGAGAGTGAGACCCCCACTATGCGCTACATATATAAGGTGCTCGCCCGCCAGTATGATCCACTTGGCCTTATTATCCCGTACACAACTTGGGCCAAGATCCTGGTTCAGAGATTGTGGGCAAAGAAGAGGAGTTGGGACGACCCAAACCTCCCTCCTGACATTCTCCAGGCCTGGTCCAGCTGGGAGAGAGAGCTCCCCAAGCTGGCCAGCATCTCCATCCCACACACCTGGAGGTACGTGGATAAAGCTAACAATCCAGCCGACGATCTCACACGTGGCAAGACTTTAGCTAGGCCGGCAGCACCAAGTCGTTGGATACGCACGCTGACAAACTCACCACTGAAGATACCAGACATCACTCAGTTCAGCAGCTGGACAGAGCTGGTCAAGGCTGCTCAGCAGTCTCTTCATGGGGCGGCGACTGACCCTGCTTCACCTCTGTGTGACTTTCAAGACGCAGAAGTCCATCTGCTAAGGAGCAGCCAAGCAGACTGCTTCTCTGAGGCAATCAGATGCCTCACATCCGGCAAACCAGTGCCCACCAGCAGTAAGCTGAGTATGCTTGCACCAGAGTTAGACCCTGAGATGGGTCTTATACGTGTAAGGGGACGATTGCGCCGCATTGACAGTTCCAACTTGACTGACATTCACCCGATACTGCTGGATCCACACCATGCAGTTACCCAACTCCTTATTAAAGAGACGGATGCCCAACTACATCACCCTGGACCCGATAGGGTGTTTGCGGAGATGAGGCGTCAATACTGGATTCTGCTGGGAAGGCAGGCTATTAAGAAGTATCAAAGAGCCTGTGCTGGTTGCATGAAGTGGAGAGGGTAGCCAGTAGTGCAGAGGATGGCAGATCTGCCCTCTGCTCTTCTGCGGCTGCTCAAGCCTCCATTCTTCTCCACAGGTGTTGACTGCTTCGGGCTGTACATGGTCAAGGCCGAGAGGCGAAGTGAAAAGCGCTGGGGAATCATTTTTAAATGTCTGACGATGCGTACATGCTCACCAGCCTCGACACAGATGCTTTCCTCCTAGCACTGAGATGGTTCATCGCACCGATAGTTACCCCCTTTGAGGTGCTCTCGGACCAAGGGACTAACTTCAGAGGGGCAGATAAGGAGCTTAAGGAGGCCTTTGCAGCGATGGAATCACAGCTGCAAGAGAGACTTGCAGAAAAACAGATTAAGTTCTTTTTCAACCCACCTGCATCTCCCCACTTTGGTGGCGCCTGGGAGCGTGAGATTCAATCAGTCAAGAAATCTCTGCAAGTGGTCATAGGGGCACAAGTGCTCCAAGAGGAGGTTCTGCTCACACTCCTCATCGAGGTGGAAGGGATCCTTAATGCCAAGCCTTTAGGATATGTTTCCTTAGATGCTGCCGATCCAGATCCAGTGACTCCGAGCATGTTGATGATGGGGCGGCAGGATGCCTCTCTCCCACAAGTCACCTATGCTCTCGACACCTTGACCAGGAGGTGCTGGCATCATTGCCAGATGATGGCGGACCACTTCTGGATGCAGTTCATCAGGAACTACCTACCCACTCTCCACACACGCCAGAGGTGGCGAAAACACACAGATCATCTAACCATGGACACAGTTGTGATGATTGTTGATCCTCAGCTTCCACATGCTCACTGGCCAATTGGAAAGGTGGTAAAGTTGAATGCAAGTGATGATGGATGCATCAGAACAGCTGAGGTCAGTGTTGGCAATAAGACTTACCTGAGACCGGTGGCTCGGCTGGTCCAGTTATCGGCTCTTCCAGAAGACAATTCTAGTTAAAGGACTCTTGTTGTGGGAATTTATGATTGTTTCAAAATAGCCATGCTATTTAGGGGGCGGCTGTTATAAATTCCCTTAAGAGTATGCAAATACAGGTTAAGAGTATGCAAATACAGGTTAATAAGATGTTCATTTGTTGATTATAATCTGACTTAAGTGTTTGAATATTTAGTCAGGCATCTTTAAGTTAGCCCGTTATTGGGTCAGGCTGTATATGGGACAGCTATGTTGTGAGGGTTGGGTCCTTACAGTGAGCGTGTTTACATGTGTGTATGCAACTAGCGGCACAACGTTTTTGCTCTATATAAAATAAGTGAAACTCCGACGGTGTCCCTCGTATTCTCTTACCGTAATTAGCACACGGGTAAAGAGTTCCCAGCATAATAGTGTCAAACACTCAAAGATATTCAATAGTTACAATAATCCCTAAGCAAGTTGCCTCATTATTTCAGTTTTTGCATGATTGCATGACATGTCCTTAAGAATATCTGATTAATAAAATAATCTAATTATTAGGCTATAGATCTGATACATGGTATTTTTAGAATCTAAAAGAAATAGAAAAAAACAACCGAACCGAACCGGAAAACCGTGACCGGAAAACCGTGATATGAACCGAACAGTGGATTTTGTGAACCGTTCCACCCTTATTTTATATATATATATATATATATATATATATATATATATATATATATATATATATATATATATACAGTTTTTTATTTCTGTTTTTACAAATATATGTTATCTGTATAATATTGTTGCTGTTAAATATGTTGTTTGTATAGCTGGAGTTTGCAACGAAACGACTCACCCTGACCATTCTGAATATTTATGGTTAGGGCCCCCAAAAGCTTAGCAGCAGCCCTGCTCAACATTCAAAGATTAATAAAACAGGCTAACTATGGCTAGGTCAAGGCAAAAAGCTACATAGAGCAAACTCCCTTGAGTTAAGAAGTTTGAAGGCTACACCATTCCAGAGAAGCTGGGGAGGGGGACAATTTTTGTTAGGTAAACGCATCTAATTTGTCGGAATTTAGTGATAGGGTGCACTATTTAAAAAAACGTGAGCCAGTTCATAATTTCTATTTTTTTTAAATGCAATAATTATGACATTTTTTAGATTATTTTAGTTAGGGGCCCTAAGCGCTCTGTGTTTGGGGAGCCTGCCTTAACTTCTGACACGGTGGCTGTGAATCGAATGCGAACTTAATCGTCGTTGACCGGAGTGAGCCCCTGCTGTTGGGTGAAAAGCTCTCCAGGTCCCACTGGAGCTCCGACTGCAGTTTGACGGTGGCAGTGTTTTGCTAACAGCAGTGGTAATTGACGGAACTCCACCAGAAATAAAAAAAAAAAAACAACCAGTGTGCCTTCTGTAATTTCACTGTACTTTCAGTGACAGTTAGCTCTGATCCTTTCCAATTTTGTATTAAGATAAATGAAATCAAAAACACTATTTGATTAATTTTCATTGCTCCCCCTAAATTCTTATTTACTTTATTTTTGCCCTGAAACAGTAGCATACAGTATTCTGATAGCCCAGTTTGTCCTGGGAAAAAAAGATAGATATTAGTACAAGTGATGTGATTATACACAAATAATAGGAGCCATTGAGTAACTGTGTGATTCATAATCCGAATAGTGGATTATTCAGTTTAATAACAGATATATTATTTGACTATCAACATATTTTTTATAGTTGCAGCCCTATTCCAGAACAGAGACTGATTTAAATTGGACTCGATTAACCACAAACCCCATACTAAAACGCAGCAACTAATGATGGTACAAGAATGAGACCTGCTCGACTTGATTGGTTATTTGCCTACATAACAAGCATTACATCTCACAGCTAATCATAACCTACACATACACGCACGCACACGCAGCCTGTGAGCGACAATTGCATTTCCATGTAACAGTATGATGTCAACGGTGTGTGGAACATGCATTTGAGTTCCACACTGAACAAACAGCTACATCAGCATCAGCCTGTCTCAATATACTAATCCGGTATCTACTGTGCATTTTTGATGATATACATTATATTTATCAACAATATTGTCGGCAGTATTGTTCACATACAGTAATATTGCTACTATCTTATTTTCATTTGTTCTAAATAACGTACAAAATGAGTGTGTAATGAATGTGTATAGTGCTATTTATGCATGCAACTGATGTCCTCATTTTGTAATAAAAATAAAACAGGCAAAGTCTAATACAGTAATAGAACAACAATGAAAACAAACTATGCTTCACACTCACCAACATCAACATGTCAATGAAACCAGCAACTACATCAGTCTGCAGCTCTACATACGTAGTTCAGACAGTGAATTATTCCAGTTGGGTGTACTTACTGAGGTCTCTGCACTTGATGGTGCTGTAGTTGAAGGAGATACAGAGGTAGTCACATGCCTCCCTCAACTCGGGAATGGAAACGCCATCAGGGCAGTGGATTATCCCTGACTTGTAGTAATCCTGCCATTTTCAGCAGCATGCACACGCACAATGAATAAACGGGCAGAATGATGGTTGATTACACGCACACACAAGCATGGGAGAAAAAACAAGATGCCATTATTGATGCTGCTTTACTCTAGAGAGAGAGAGAGAGAGAGAAGGAAGAGGAGGGGGTGGGGGTGGGAAGGAGAGCGAGCAGTGATGAATGTAAAAACCAGCAACGTCACAGGAGAGAGAGAGAGAGAGGGAGAGAGAGAGAGACTAATTGGAGGAGGGGGTGGGGGGGTGATGTAAGCAAAAGCTTATGTCAGTTTCTCTTCCTGCTGCACTTTCCATTCTTTTTCAGTCCTGGTATTGATACCTGGGCTGTAAGGATCAGCCATTACCGAAGACCAATCCAATCCCAGTGTTTCATTAACAAGCCTCACTCGCTGGAAGTGACTGGCATCATTATTTTATGTGCAACAACATCAGGCTGACTTGAAGGTTCTCTGTGTGACTTTCAGAAAGCTCTTGTTATTAGCAACAATGGTGGCTGTTGAATGAAGCTCAGTCAGCATCCTGTTGATCTCGCTTGCATGCTCGCACTCCCTATCAGCAAGTATTGTCAAAAACAGTGAGGGTAATTGTGATTGACTAGCATTGTGTTGACAGAATGCAGTAAAAGGAATCACTCAGGCAATAGCTCACGACCGGACGTGGTATGTTGGGATCATATCACAGAAGTGAGCTATTGCTTTCAGAAAACGGTTAAAAACTATGGCAATATTGAAGCTGCAAGTTTATGTTTAAGTCTCTACACTGTATAAAAAGATGAAAGAGGAGTGATATAGAATTGTGATAAGGAATTGTACAACATAGCTAACAACCAATTAGATTGCTGGATTCCAGCCATCCGTTTTATAAAAATCCTATTTATAATAACGATAGCTTACTGTTTGCAATCAGTCAACAGCACGAAGCAACCAATGGCAGACTAATGCCTTGCATCTGAGCGACAGCTTGGTGGTAAGCTAATGTAAATGCACAAGCATGATAACGTTAGCCAGGTAGTTGTTACTTATTGATCTGGCATTGCTTGTTCGTTAGCTGATGAAGTAATTTGCAAACAGAAAGCCAGTCATATCAGTTTGGATTAATTAACTGATGTTATTCAATCAAAGCAGTATTTTGTCAGTGTTTCCAATAGGTTTTTTAGCAGCACTGGGGAGAAAAGGTTTTGTTGAATAGATGTTTCTCAGTTCATTTGACTGACCCCCTATCACTCACTGCGGTAAAAGGGGCGTTTAAGTGTGGGCTGCACTTGATAACTGTAGACAATAGAGGGCAGTAGTATGCTTGAAATAGGTTGACAGGATTTAAGGAAAATACACCCCAACCACAAAGTCAAGTTGCACGATCCGCATTTCTGCATGTTTACTCCACAGGAAATAAGAAACTGAAGAAGTAACATTTCAAAGTAACTAAGTGACATATACAATAAGCTAAAAACAAAAGTCAGTATATGAGATATTCATGGGTACAAGCGGCCGAAATGTGTTTTCTCAGGAGGTGGCTGGAGTCTCCCTTAGAGAGAGGGTGAGAAGTTCAGCCATCTGTGAGGAACTCGGAGTAGAGCCGGTGCTCCTTTGCACCGGCAGTGGAAACAGAAGCCATGTCTGGAAAAAAGATAGGACTTAAACCAGGTGAGAGCAGTGCCGGTGATGACAAGTTAGGACCGGAGCTGGGAGAGGAGGATGGAGTTGTTGATAGTGTTGAAGGTAATACTGAGGCCAAGGAGGATGAGCATGGAGAGGGAACCAGAGAGGATAATGTCATTGGTACCTTTTTAAAAAGCTGTTGCTTTGCTTTGACCTTTTTGAGAGAAAGGGAAGGTTTGATATATAGCTAGATATATAGTCTATAAAACCTCTGGATCAAGACTGTACGACGGCATATTAGGACCAAGCATGAAAATAAAAATGGACCCGGGGGGAAGGGGGTTATATTTCGATAAAAGTATTGCAGATTTACGAGTTTAAAAAGTTGCACATTTCTGAGAAAAAAACTTGCAGATTTGCGAGAATCAAAGTTGAAAAAAAATAGTGATTTTTCTCTGATAGTTATAATTTTGTCATCAAAGAAGGTCATGTGATACATGTGTAAGGTGCTACAAGTGCTACAGATGTTCCTCCTTCCAACCGCCCCCCTGACACTCCACGACAGGGCCATCGCGGTGGGGGGATTGCACTTGATAACCTTAGAAACTAGGGGGCAGCAGTAAGCTTGAAATCGGCAGTTCTGCATTTCATCATTGTTTAAATTGGTTGGGGAGTAACGGATAACATGTTACTGCGTTACAGTTACACGTTATGCTGGGTTACGTTATAGTTGCCATGTTTCATGTGCTGTGCGTCATTGTTCAGTCATGCACGTTACACAGAATTAGAGCTGTTCAGCTCAGAATATAACATCTGCATATCCTTTTTTAAGATTAAGAACATTGTGACTTTGCAGAAAGTACAACGTGTAATTTCAGTTTAAATAAAGAAAAAGAAAAGACAAAATAAAACTCTTTTCCCATTTCATTCTGTATGTTCATTTAATAATCTAGGTCTGTGGTTGAACCTGTCTATCTGCCCTGACAACGTGAAGCCACAGAACCGAAGAAACTCAGCCGTTGATTTTTTTCTTTAGTGATATCTGCTGTTAAAGTGATACTGAATATGCTGTAGATGTGAGGAAGTTGTTGACACAAACGTCATGATGGTAAATGGCCCATCAGCCCGAACAAAAGGATCAAGAAACTGGGGAGCAGTGTGGGCAGGTTACTTGTTAAAAGCGAGTCTACTTTTAAATTAAGTTCTGTAAGTTTGTAAAAGATACTTGGGGTCATCTAGAATGTACCTGTAGTGAAACAATTCATTGGAAACAGTTTATTTTTTAATAATTCTTTTAAGACAATGTCATATTTTACTGTACAGTGCTTATCCAAAGGAGTTTTATAGAAAAAAAAGAAAAAAAAAGTTCTGTACGTTTGTAAAAAGATACCTGAGGTCATCTAGAATCTACCTGAAGTGAAATTAGTCATTGGAAAGAGATTTTTTAACATCATGTAATATTGTACTGTACAGGAAATATCCAAAGGCACTTTATCCTGATATTCCACGTGAATGTTATGTAATTAATCTTACTTCCGTGTTTATCCCATAGACTGTATAATGAATGGACGGAGCTACTGTGACGTCACTCATAGATTTGCGAACCTCCAAAAAGAAACCGACCCGGACGCTGCCGTTTTCTTTTCCGACAGGAAATGGAGGAGCTTGGGAGGACGAGGCATCGATTGGATCCTGAGTTGGACCTCACGAAGGGTCCATGTGCACGGCCACTTCTATCGGCAACCTGATTTATCTGAGCCACTGCTGCTGCCAACATTAGCTTGGATAATCGGATGGTAATCTGTACAGCTAACTCATCCTTCCTTACTTTAGTAGTACTAGGTTAGGAAAGTTTGAAGTTACTGTGTAAGCAGTCACTATCGTTACTTGATGGTAGATCACGTGAATAATGGAACGATAACAGCCTTATGTTAGATTATTATAATATTACCTTCTGTTTGATAATGACGTGCTGTTTTTTCAAGAGTCAGGATATCAGCAGATGGAAATGAGCTTATTTAACTAGTTTACACCACAGAATACTGTCTGAGTACAGCTCAGTATTATGTGTGTTAAGAATTGTGTGGATTATAAGGGACGGTGATGGGCTGACAGAGAACAAGGGAACAGCCTTGGCATTGAGGGAGCTGACATACTGCATATTTTATTATTACTGTATGCATTTTTACATAGATACAGTTGAATGTAAATTTTGCACCGAATTAATTATTTATTACATTCTTCTGTGCACATTTAAGTATTGTCTTTACAGGGTTTACATTGATCATTTAATTGTTGAAATGAATTCAGATTTTAATGTGCAATAAAAGTTCTTATGAAGGTCTTGCCAAAAGTTTGTTGATTATTTTTTTTGGTGCAGATCTGGCATGGATTTTAACATTAGAAACATGTACAGTATTGCAATCAGACAAGAAGACATTGATAGTTTTTTTCCACAACTTGTAATCAGTTACAATGCTCTTTATACAGTATGTTAGCTGTTATCAGCATTATAGAAATGTGCCTTGTGATTAACCAAGCAAGAGTATTCTGTAGTTCATGTTAATACACTCAGTACTGTAAAATCACAGCAGGAAAAAAGAAAACTAGGATCATCATTAATTACATTTTTCAATTACAATAACTGGATATGAATAAAAATATTGTGAACATCAAGGACAGATAATAATAAATAAATTGCAAAAACTGCAGTGGGTGATTTAAAGAGCTCACAACATTAACAGAGCCTAGTGAGCTTAAGTGATTTGGTGATGATCCTCCTTCACAATAAAAATATTTTCTCTTGTGTAGCATAAAGTGAATACAACTTGCATTTCATTGTGCAACCCTGTGTTGTAGAATCACGTATAAATCCATCACTTCACTTCACATTTGAGAACTAAAAATGATGTCCATGCAGTCGCCCTTCTGCACAACCACATGAATGACACCGAATATGCCCCTCCACAGATGAGCTCTTCCTTCTGTTGGCACAAGTCACTCACTTTTTTCTGTGTGGAGACCCTTAACACATGTAGCAAAAAGACAAACAACATCAAATCAATAAATTATTATACCATATAAAATAAAGAGATACCTCAAAAGTTACCGGATGTTAGTTTTTACATTCACCACTAAGTATTGAAACATTTACTGTGTGATCAGTGCATCATAAAGCATCGGTCTACCTTCTTGACTAAGAAGAACTGATCCTCCTCAGAGTGTGTACTTCACAGACCTGACGTGTCTGATGGGTCCAGTTGTCTCCTCATGTTCACCAACCACTGCACCAGCCTGCCACCATCACCTGAAGGAAATCTGTTTGAAAAAACATCTTTACTGTTGTGCTTTCAGACTCTTCATTATAGTATAACGTGTATATTCACATGAACTTTTTCCCACTAACATGTGACCACACCTGCAATATGCATCTGCAATGAATATGAGGATTGTTTATGACAGTTGCAGATAACAAAACGATGTGCAAATAAACTGTATAAACTAAAAAATGACTACATCTGCGATATGTATCTGCTATTAAACTGAACTTGTTTATGTTTATTTAATACGTTAAAATTCATATGCATTTGTTTAAGCACTTGAATACACAATATAGATGTGACAGGTACAGCTCTACATGCTCATTTTAATTTGAAAAACAATAACTAACAACAGCGCATGATCACACAGAAATAGCCAAACTATGCAAGAGTTACCAACAACAAGCAGCTATTAGCACATAAATGATGAAGCCAATATCAAGTTAACATAAGCGCTACCTTGGTGAAAAATGTGCATCCATGTTAACTGTGATATTAGCAGACATGCTAAGTTTGGTTAGCGAGAGTTAAGGCTTAAAATGATATGTAATGTTACTTACCGTATAAAATGAACAGCCGACTGCTTGGAGTGTCTTTAGTTCAACCGGTTAAACTGAAAACAAACAGCGAACACTGAAGAACAACATCACGGCTGTAGGTTTCCACGACTGAAGGAACGTTAGGTTTGAGAGTCAAGCTCTCTGAGACCTGTCAATCACAAGTAAACCATGCCCCCAATGCATCCCCTGCTTTATCGTCTATTTGACTCAAACTGGGACAGAATAAAAAATGAACACCAGTTAGTATTGTAAAAGGCATCAAACTAATGATAGAGACAATAAAAATCTCTACAACTGGCTTATTGTAGCCATGGAGCAAGTTAGAAGATCATTTTCCCCGATGACTTGAATGCAACCGTATGTCTTCTGCAACCCACGTATCGCCCCCAGCCGGCCACTGGCTAGAATACAGGCTTAAAGCACTTACGCGTTGGTTTCCTTTTTCAGACCTGGTCCCTCCGTCCATCAATTTATACAGTCTATGGTTTATACTGTATATGAGCCTGGTTGTGTCACACTTTATTCTGAAAACTGAAAACCGGAAGTCACTATGAGCTGTTTCAATGAATTTACGATAAATATCACACTACGGGCACACTACAAATATACGGGCAGCTGGCTTGACTTCGGAGAAACAAATGACAGCTCCCTTGACCGCAGTGTGAGCGGCGTGCTCCGGTTGTCGGCTGTGTTCACACACAGACCCTGTAACGCTAGTACTAACTAGTGTAGCTCGGTTAGCAAAGTGCGACTGAACGCTGTATTTCCAGATGTAAAAATGTTCCAGTGAAGTGTGATGAAGTGAAAACACAGTGAGAGGGTCAAAGTCCTAAGACTTTAACAAAGACAACACCCAAAAACAAGTCACAGATATTTTAACGTCCACAGTGCTGTGGATACACATACAACTATGTTTACACACATCCTGATTGACAGGTGGCCACTGCTTTATGGTCTATTTTACTCTAAATGGGATCATAATTTACTAAATGAACGGCATTCAGTATTGAAGAAGACTTGAAACCAGAGATTGAGACCATAAACTGGATGAATGAAGGTTTAGGTGCACACTCAGACCCGGAAGCACATCTGTCCACTTATTTCATTATACGTCTATCGTCATAACACATAACATAACATGTCCACTATGACATTGAGACTCTGTAAGTGTAAGTATACTGTAAATGTCCAGCAGATAATTTGATAGAGTGCTGTGATTCATTCCCAAAATGTTTTCATCTGTTTCTCTGTCTGTACCATAGACTGTATAACTCATCTGAGCTGCTCACATGTGCGACCTGGTGTTCACTGCAGCTACTGCAGCCAGTAAAAAAAACAGTAAAGAAATCACCTTTTACCCCCTTTTATTACATCACGGCATTCATGCAGAGCTCAGGTAAAATGAAAGAAGGTAGTGTCTTGAAACGGATGTGATCAGCTACAGGAAGCCAGTGAAGGGAGCAGAGGAGCGGTGTAGTGTGAGAAAACTAAGGTAGGTTGAAGATCGTTCGAGCCGCTACATTCTGGATGAGCTGCAGAGGTCGGATGGCACAGGCCGGCAGACCAGCAAGGAGGGAGTTACAGTAGTCAAGGCGTGAGATGACAAAAGCCTGGAGCAGAACCTGTGCTGCCTTCTGGGTCAGAAGAGGACGTATCATCCTCGTGTTGTGCAACATATATCTGCACGATCGGGTTGTTGCAGCAATGTTGGCGGTAAGGGATAGTTGGTTGCGAAGTGTCACACCCAGGTTCCTTGCCGTCTGGGTGGGGGCTAACAAAGAATTTACAAGGGTGATAGTAAGGTCTTGGTCGGGAGAGCAGTTTCCAGGAAGAAAAAGCAACTCTGTCTTGTCTAGGTTCAGTTTCAGGTGGTGTGCAGACATCCATTGAGAAATCAATCAGAGAGGCAGAGATCCATTCTACTCCGAGTGTGTCGGACTAAGGAAAAGAGAGAGTAAGTTGGGTGTCATCAGCACAGCTGTGATAGGACAAGCCATGTGAGAGAACACCAGAACCAATTGAGTTGGTGAACAGAGAGAAGAGGAGAGGCCCCAAGACTGAATCTTGAGGGACCCCAGTAGTAAGATGACAGGGTTACGAAACAGAGCCTCTCCAAGTTACTCGATATGTGCATTTTTTTAAGTAAGGATGTGAGCAGGGAGAGTGCAGAGCCTGAGATACCTAATTGCTGTAGGGTGGAAACTAGGGTGCTGCAGAAAGGTCCAAAAGGTTCAGGTGAAGGTAGGAAGAGAGTTGGTTGAAGACAGCATGCTCCAGTGTTTTGGAGAGAAATGGAAGAAGAGAGACAGGTCTGTAGTTATTTACTTCAGACGGGTCAAAGGTAGGTTTTTTGAGGAGGGGGTTCACTCATGCCTCTATAAGAGAGTCAAGAAAGCAATCAGTGGATAAAGATGTTTTAATAAGATGGATGAGAAAAGGAAGGTCAGGGGCAATACATTGGAGAAGTGAGAGGGGATGGGGTCAAGGAAGCAAGTGGTTGGGCAGGCAGAGGTTATAAGAGTGAGAACTTGATCAGGATATGGGGGTGAAAGAAGATAGCGAAGGGGAAGAAGATGAGATTGGTGGAAGGGTGAGGTGGGAGGAGAATGAAGAATGTATGTCATCTACCTTTTTTATGAAGCAGTTGACAAAGTGGCTTGGTAGAAGGAAGGATGGAGGAGGAGGATGGGGGGATCAAGGAGGTTAGAGAAGATGGAGAAGAGATTTCTGGGGTTTGAGAAGGAGGACCGAATTTTAGTTTGATAGAAAGAGTTTTTGGCAGCAGAGAATGAGGCAGTGAAGGAGAGAAGAGATTGATAGGTAAGCAGGTCATCAGGGTGTTTTGACAGTATATCAAGAATTCCCCACACTCCGAGCGTGGGTCTTCTACCGGAGGCCTGGGAGCCTGAGGGTTCTACACAGTATTTTAGCTATTCCTAGGACTGCACTCTTCTGGACAGAAATCTGAGACTTTGTTCCTGGAATATGCTGGAGCCACTGCCCCAGTTAGTGCCCCAGCTATAAGTATAACTTCATTTATTATTTCAAGTTAAGTTCTGTTTCATCTAAATGTTTTAATTTTGCCTCTTAAATGCTGCAGTGATATGCTCTGTAATCATTAAAGTAAATTGTTAAAGGAAAAACTCACTCATACATCAATATAATTCGTAATTTTAAAAAAAACAGACTAAAGGGACTGGTAGCAGTTGGATGAGGAGTAGATCCGTTTATCACAAGAGTGAGAGTGATAGAAATGAGTTTGTTTGTGTGTATATAATAAAGCTATACAACTGTGTTTGAGTGTGTGTGTGTGTGTGTGTGTGTGTGTGCGCTTGTGTGTGTGTGTCTGTGTGTGTGTCTCAGGATAACAAAATAAGGGAGCCAATGCAGCTGTGCCACACATCATATATCATATCAAAATGACAGCTCTTAAGAAAGGATGTGAGCCACAGACGAAGAACTGAACTTAGCATTCTCACCAGAATGGCTCTGAAGACAGTTGAGCTGATGCCATCTGCCACCTCGAACTCCCCTTTTTCATTTGGCCATGTAAAGTTGTTGTCCCGCCCAGAACCAAACATCCTGAAAACAAACAATTAAGAAATAAACAAGTGTTTTTTCAACTTTTGACCACGGGTACAGAACAAATGGAAGGACAGCTGAGACCTGTACCACAAAGGATTTGTGTTGTGTTTAGCGGGGAAACTATTCAATTACATTTTGTTTATAGTGCCAAATCATAACAAAAGTTATCTCAAGACACTTTGTGCTTTATTATCAGAGCTGGCCCAAAGAATAAGTGAACGAAGCAGCTGCTTAGGGCCCAGCGGCCACTAGGGGGCCACCAAACTCATATGTTTGTTTGATGAACAACAAAAATCTCTAAAACAAGTTCCTTTCATGACGAGCCGTCAATCACAGCACAGTTAACAGCGACACTGTTTACCAAGACAAGTAGCTTACTGTTACAGAGGCCTGAAACATCGAGAGACACAGTGATTGCCTCGAAAACCGTGGCTCAAACGTCTGCCAAGTTAGCCGTCAAATGAGGAGGAGCTATGAAGCCATTTTAATATAATGGTGATTAACACAGCAGAGTCAAGCAGCCAAGCAGCCAAAAAACACGGGAGGCTCGTTGTCGGAGATTTACATAGCTGGTCTATTAGATGTAGGAGGTATCACTTGGTTTTTTCCTTTTGTTCGACCAACGTTTATTTTAAAACTGACTGATCACTTTGTTTAATGGGTTTCTGAAGAGGACTGTTTCTGGTTTGAGAAGAAATACTTTGTTTTGGTCATTGGAACGGTGGGTTTGAAATGGGACATTGGATTGAGAGGAAATGCTTTATTTTTTGTGAAACAAGATTAGAAGAAATCTAGAAGAAAAATGATTCTTAAAAACGGAGGGTCATCTTATAATCAGAGTCGTCTTATATTTGGGACAATAAGGTAAGTCCTTCATTTCCATACCATATGCCAAATCAAGGTCGAGAGTGTGTTAAAACAGTGAGTCGTTCTATTTCATCCCTGCTGACCGCCAGAGTCGATGCGTTATCCCTTTGTGTATGCACATTATGTATACCAACTATGTCACTTGTGACCCCTGAATAACCTGAAATAAGCTATTTCTTCTTTGTCATCAGCGGTTATGTTCCTTTTGGATGCATTTTCATGGTGTTGGCTAAATCTAACGCCTTGAGCTTTAATTCCCGGTATTGAGTTGTCTCGCTTTACTTGACTCAGTCCACAGGTGACTCGGCTGGGAACCGTCTGGTCGCCAGTTCGAGTCCCTGTGTGGACCATGAATGGAGTGTGGACTGGTGGCTGGAGAGGTGCCAGTTCATCTCCTGGGCACTGCCGAGGTGCTGTTGAGCAAGGCACCGAACCCCCAACTGCTCAGGGCACCGATCCATTTAGCAGCCCCCTTGTTTATATTTTGGGCCTGTATGTGTGTAACGTTAATAATAGAGTGAAAAAATTGAATTTCCCCATGCGGGATTAATAAAGAAATTATTCTTTTCTTCTTATATTTATTTAGTGGCTGTTTAGAAAGAACGAGGTCGTGGGTACAAGTGGCCGAAATGCGTTTTCTCAGGAGGGTGGCTGGAGTCTCCCTTAGAGATAGGGTGAGAAGTTCAGCCATCAGTGAGGAACTCGGAGTAGAGCCGCTGCTACTTTGCGTTGAAAGGAGCCAGTTGAGGTGGTTCGGGGATCTAGTAAGGATGCCCCCTGGGGAATGGCAACATTGACCTTATAGAACCTGGAGAATGGTTCTATAAGGTCAATTTTGCCATTCCCCATGCACTGAGGGTGGTCCTCCTTCCCTGTTCTCCTGATCCACTTTAATGAGGTTTGTTTTCACGATTCCTCATGACTTTGCTGGTGCAAAATAGAACGATAGTTACGAATGTAACTACAGCCAGCAGCAGGTCCAACCCTGACAGAGCAATCCAGTGGCACTGGATCACCTGTTGAAAAGCCTGTGGGTTTGGCAATCGGGTGCACTGCTGTGATTTAACGTGATCAGCTCGCCTTGTGCCCTGTTGTGTGGTGTGAACTCTGTGTGCTCACAGTTGGTTCATCCTTCCTGTGTTGGGGCTACTTTTACCCTCAAAACCTGTGTTTCCCCTTTCATCTGACCGCCACCGTCACTCCAGGGGCAGCAGTATACCTGAAATCTGTAGACAGGATTTAAGGAAAATACACTCTCCGACCACAAAGTGGGTTGCAAGGACAGAGTGGCGCTGTCCGTATTTCTGCATGTTGACTCCACAGGAAATAAGCAGCTGAAGAAGTAATGTGACACTGACAGCTACAGTTAGCTGACAACAATAACCGAAATATGAGACAATCTTGTCTTGCAATGTTTCTGGTGAATGAAACTCACAGGACTTGATGTTGACTGTTGGACTGATATTCATCGCATTTATTCAGCTGATTCTCCGCTGTGGGGCGGAATAAACGTAAGACGAGACATGACCTGTTGTCTGTGAATTTCATCATTGTTTACATGTGTTTTTACATCAGTCTATTTGTCCACCAAAATGGGCACTTTAGCTTGTTTTTTTAAGTAGCACTTAGTATATATACATGCATCTGCTCAGCTGTTATTCTTTATACAACATGGTATATTTCCAGATACAACCAGTTTTATCTATGTGAATTTGCTCAGTATTCTTAATAGAGTAAACAATTAATTATCATAATTAATGTAATTCATTTCTTATTTAAGGATAAATGCAATTGATCATATATTGGTAGGCTATATAAGCTGTTGGTTTGCACAGCATTCTTCAGTTGGCCGTTGGTTTCACGGCCTGATTATAACTGGATATCATTTTTAAAGTTGCTGTTTTTCATGTGCTGTGAGTCATTGTTTGGACATGCACATAACACACAGAATTAAGGCGCTGCTTAAATCAGAATAAAGTATTTGATATCCTTTTTTAAGCTTAAAATACTGTGACTGTGCAGACAGCACAATATGTAATCTCCATTTAAATAGCGGAAATTATGAAATAACAAATGTTTTATATTCTTTTTCCTTCCCATTTAATACTGTAGGTCCTGTAGTGTGGATGAGTCCAAAAAAAAAAAGAGGTAAGTATGGTTGTAACAGGTTTTATTAACGCATGGTAGCACAAGCAGGAAAATCACGTCTCTAGCTCCAGGATCAACAACTTTGAATACATATTCATTGAATACATACAAGTTTAAATTAAATATATAAATATTAAATATTATTAATGATTTATTAATCACATATAATAACATAATGCTATCAAAAATCTATCCATGTATTTTTATCCATTACCTATATTAAATTAATTTACATGTATTTTTATCCATTACCTATATTAAATTAATTTACATTAATTCACATCCATCTTGATTGTCCTGTTGTTTCTGGTGGGATAATCTACAACCTGGTAAAAAACAGCCAAATTAGAGTCCATGTTAGTGTTAGGATCCGGTACGAGGTGATTTAGCCATGTCTCCATAAAGATGAACAAGCTGCTCTCACAGTAGATCTGATGGTTGTTCAGCGCGGACAGCTCGTCGATCTTGTTCGGCAGCGAGTTAACATTCCCCATGATTACGGAGGGAATCGGTGGATTGTAGTGCCTCCGTTTCTCCGCTCGCTCGATGGTGGATTTTAGTTGTTGTAGGTGATCCTTAAGAGATAGGATTTAAGCTGGTTCTTGAATGATGGGAGTGTTTCTGAGTTAGATAAGATAAGTGTCCAGGTCTTTAAAAGTAATAATGAGTAGTGGTAAGTATTGGTAGCAATTGATAGAATAAGCAAGAAAACTGAGAAAAAGAATAAAAAAAGATTGAAGACGGAAATAGAGAAGGAACTAAAAGAGCAGAATCAGAATCAGGTTTATTGCCAGGCAATTTTCATTGCAAGGAATTTGACTTGATTTGACAGTGCCTACATGAATATAAACCTGAACACAAGCAAACTAAACATATGGCATTGAATTATATACATGAAATATAAGTGAGTGTGTTTGTATGACCTGACAAGTTGACATGTATGACATGTAAGTTAAAGTGTCCAGTGAAAAAAAAAAGGGGGGGGGGGGGTGTTAATATAACACCTGTGATTTGATTGATTGATTGATGAAGCCCTTTATTCGTCACTAGTCACAAGTACCAGCGAAATTGCAGCGCACCTGTCCAAACATACATGTACATACAATGTGACAGAGGGGTAGACAGGACAGGAGGCAGCGATTGGATTGAGAAAGTTACAGCATAACATGAGGAGAGGGAGGAGAGAAAAAAAGGCAACCCCCAGATTGTACTCCAGAGGGAGTGCAGTGTGGGAACAGGAAAAAAAACACCTCAGCAACAAAAGCACATAATCACTCTTACAACAGAAAAACTCAAGACTAGCAACAGGGAGGGGGTGAGGGTGGGGGGTGTAACCCAGGGTAGACAGCAGCCACCCGGTCCTGCAGCCATATTCGGCGCTGGTCACGGACCCGTCTGTCTCACTGGGGGGGTACAAAGCTGCAGAGACGTGGGAGAGGGGGAGGAGGGTGGATGCATATCTGTATAAATGTATAATGTCACTGTATGTGTGAGCCTGGGTCGTCACCCCGCCCGGCGTCACAACCTCGGTGCCTCAGTCTGATCCAACGGAGACGGCCTTGATCATGACCCAGGCAGAGTCAACAATCAGCAGGTGTCTGTGGGAGGTGGGGGAAGGAATGAAGAGCGTCTCACTGCAGTGTTCTCCAGGGGAGTTGTTGTTCCAGCAGCAGCCTTGGCCAAGGCCACTGCTGGTTGGGGAGGCCGAAAAGGATAAGATTGGGGTTGTTTGGGTTTGGGACGAGCAGCCACATTCCAATGTCGCGGCTACTCTCTTTGATTTGGGTACGTTAATATAACGTATGTGTTCCAGATGTCGTTAATATAACAAATGACAGTTAAGTGTCTTTAACAGAATTCCAAAGCCTGATGGCAGAGGGGAAGAAACTGTTCTTTTGGCGGGAGGTTTTGGTCCTGATGGACCGCAGCCTCCGGCCAGAGGGAAGAGGTTCAAACAGGTAGTGTCCAGGGTGGGAGGGATCAGCAGCTTTCTTCATTGCTCTCCTCAGGGTCCTTGAAGAGTAGAGTTCTGGGAGAGAAGGGAGGTTGCAGCAATCACCTTTTCTGCAGAACGTATGATACGCTGCAGTCTGCACCTGTCCTTGGCAGAGGCAGCAGCGTACCAGACGGTGATGGAGGAGGTGAGGATGGACTCGATGATGGCAGTGTAGAAGTGGACCAGCATTGTCCGCGGTAGATTGAACTTCTTCAGCTGCCTCAGGAATTACATCCTCTGCTGAGCCTTCTTGATGAGGGAGCTGATGTTTGGCTCCCACCTGAGGTCCTGGGAGATGATGGTGCCCAGGAAGCGGAAGGACTCCACAGTGTCCACTGGAGAGTCACACAGAATGATGGGGGAGGGTGGGGCTGTGCTCTTTCTGAAGTCTATAGTCATCTCCACTGTTTTCGAAGCATTGAGCTCCAGGTTGTTCTCCCTGCACCAAGTCACCAGATGGTCGATCTCCCATCTGTAGGCGGACTCATCCCCACCAGAGATGAGTCCAATGAGGGTGGTGTCATCCGCGAACTTAAGGAGCTTGACGGACTGGTGACTGGAGGTGCAGTTGTTAGTGTACAGGGAGAAGAGGAGGGGAGAAAGAACACAGCCCTGCGGAGCCGGTGCTGATCATCCTCGAGTCCGAGGTGAGGCTTCCCAGCCTCACGTGCTGCTTCGTGTCCGTCAGGAAGTCAGTGATCCACCTGCAGGTGGAGTCGGGCACGTTGAGTCGAGAAAGCTTGTCCTGCAGACGAGCCGGGATGATTGTGTTGAATGCAGTCAATAAACAGGATCCTGACGTAGGATCCTGCAGAGTCCAGATGCTGGAGGATGAAGTGTGTGGCCATGTAACAGCATCATCTACAGACCTGTTGGCTCTGTAGGCAAACTGCAGGGGGTCCAGGAGTGAGTCTGTGATGGATTTGAGGTGGGACAAAACCAGACGCTCAAAGGATTTCATGACCACAGAGGTCAGGGCGACAGGTCTGTAGTCGTTTAATCCAGTGGGTATTGGTTTTTTAGGGACTGGTATGATGGTGGAGGCATTGAAGCAAGCTGGCACACGGCATGTCTCCAGTGAGGTGTTGAAGATGTCCGTGAACAGAGGAGACAGCTGGTCTGCACAGTGCTTCAGTCAGGATGGCGACACGGAATCTGGCCCAGCAGCTTTGCGGGGGTTCTGTCTCTTGAAGAGCCTGTTAACGTCTCTCTCAAGGACAGACAGAGGTGTCGGTGGAGGGGAGGTGGGGAGGGGAAGCTGAGGTGGTAAGAGGTTTAGGGCGTGATCACACTGTCCTTTTTGCCGCGGCCAAAACCGGTTTTTCAGCTAAAGCCTAGTACCTTTAAGCCATGTGAGTGCACCCGCTCCGCGCTCAACTGCGGCCAGCGGACAGTCCACGGCCCGCTTGAAAGAGGTGGGCTTTAGCGGAGCCGTTTGCACATGTACGAGCACGAGCGTGCGCACGTGTACGAGCACGAGCCCTACGGCAGTAGCGTTATGTCCGCCTGTTCGGACATGTAAATAGAAGGACGGACCATGCGCGGACATTTAACAACGACAACAATGGTTGTGAAAGGTTCACATTGGTGTGGTGCGGAGGTGGAGTGTTTACTGCAGATTTGGTCGGATGAAAATATTCAAAAACAGTCGACAAGACGCACAAAAACTCCGAGGTCTATGGAAAGATTTGTAAACAAAGCCACACACACGCGATCAATGCGTGTGACGTGTTACGGCGTGATGGCGTATGGACAGCAAGAAGCATTTGCCGAGGCCCTGGCAGTGTGAGTACAAACGGGGCTGGGGCGCGGGGGGGAGAGGGAGGGGGGACAAGTACCCTAAAGTCCGGGTCGTGGTCCGGGAGGACAGTGTGAGCAGACCCTTAGGGCGTGATCACACTGTCCTTTTGGCCGCGACCAAAACCGTTTTTTCAGCTATAGTCTAGTACCTTTAAGCCATGTGAGTGCACCCACTCCGCGCTCAACTGCGGCCAGCGGACCGTCCACGCCCCGCTTGAAAGAGGTGGGCTTTAGCGGAGCCGTTTGCACATGTACGAGCACGAGCGTGCGCACGCGCACGAGCACGAGCCCTGCGGCAGTAGCGTTATGTCCGCCTGTTCGGACATGTAAATAGAAGGACGGACCATGCGCGGACATTTAACAACAACAACAACAATAGAGTACAAACGGGGCTGGGGCGCGGGGGGAGAGGGAGGGGGGACAAGTACCCTAAAGTCCGGGTCTCGGTCCGGGAGGACAGTGTGATCACGCCCTTAGTCTCTATTGTGGTGGTGGGGGGAGAAGGGCTGGTGGACTGGAGCTGGTGAGTAGTGTGGTGGGGGATGGTGTGAGTACTGTCCAGGTGATCTTCAAAGTGGCAGTAGAGGTCGTTGAGGTTGTTGGCAAGGCGTTGATCGTTAGCAGCAGGGGGGGCTCTTGGCTTGTAGTTGGTGATCTGCCTGAGCCCCCTCCAGACAGAGGCAGAGTCATTAGAGGAGAACTGATGTTGGAGCTTCTTGGAGTACAGCTGTTTAGCGTCCCTCACCGCCCTGCTAAACCTGTACTTGGCCTCTATGTACTCTGCTCTGTTGCCACTTTTGAAAGCCCTTTACTTGTCAGACCTAAACTGTCGCAGTCTGGGTGTGAACCAGGGCTTGTCATTGTTATAAGTCACCCTGGTGCGTGTTGGTACACAGCAGTCCTCACAGAAGCTGATGTATGAGGTCACAGCTACTGTGTACTCATCCAAACTGGTGGAAGCAGTCCTGAAAACATCCAAGTCAGTACAGTCCAGACACGCCTTTAAGTCCTTTGCAGCTTCACTGGTCCACTTCTTTGATGTCCTCACCACAGGTTTAGAGAGTTTTAGTCTTTGTCTGTAGGCAGGAATCAGGTGGACCATGTTGTGGTCAGAGTGTCCCAGTGCAGCGCAGGTGACGGCGTGATAGGCGTTACTGACTGTGTAACAGTGATCCAGAATGTTCCCCTCCCTGGTTGCACATTTTATAAACTGTCTGTATTTGGGCAATTCGTGACTGAGGTTACCTTTGTTAAAATCCCAGAGGACAATAACTTAGAAGTCCGGGTTGGTCCGCTCCACTTTCAGTATCTGGTCGACGAGCGCTAGAGAAGAGGAAGAGAAAGTGTGACGAATCACAGGGCCACAGGTATGATACCCGGCTTTAGGCTTACAAACTAAACGGACGGAAGAAACAAAATGACCTAGTAGACCCAGACGTTACATCAGGTGTAGGGGAGGTAGGAAGCTGTTATCCATTGCTGGAAACTTCACAGGGCCGTAAAATACAAGCCTTACCCACTAGGGGACTGGGGGTGTGTGGCTTTATTAAGCTAGAGCACGAATTATCCTCGGCAGCTGATCTCGCCTCTCCTGACTATTAGAAGCCTTTTCATCTGGATGTTTCTGAAACAGATAGCGTGACAAATGGGGTTCCGTTTCAGAAAAAAGAGGAAAGTAGGAGACAAGTACTATTATATCTAATTGCTCCCCTAGACAACATGGAAAAACGACATGATTGCACCAGAAATGAAGCAGACGTGGCCAGAATGATTCAAAAATCAGCATAGTGATGGGACATCCACTGCACGTAATGACTTACCGCAATGTACTAGCATATTTGAACTAACAAACATTCAACATGACGTCACTCAGACAAAGACGACTGAGCAAACAATTAAAGGCTCCTAACCTACTTTTCACACATGAAGGCATAAACATAGACAAAATAGACAAAGTACGACCTGACCTGGAAGCCAAGCCACTGACAGACCCAGACTGGACTTTATTTACTGATGGACGTTTCAGACATGACACCAAAGGTCTACAGTCAGGATATGCAGTGGTTAGGAAAGTGGAAGGAGGAGATTTTGGGGTTGAAGAATAAGACTTTGTGGTTGAAGAATCGCCCCCCCCCCCCCCCCAATCAGCACAATGGGCAGAAATTGTGGCATTGATCAGAGCTTTGCAGCTGAGTAAGGGAAAGAAAGTCAACATCTAAACAGACTCAGTGTATGCAGTAGGAGCAGTACATGTGGAACTAGGACAGTGGTTGAGTTTTTGACAGAAAATAACAGGGCCATCAAACACGAGGAAGAAATGAAAGAGCTAGTGGTAGCTTTATCCTTTCCTTAACAGGTAGCTATCATAAATTGCAAGGGACATGACAATGGTAATGATGAAGTTGCTAGAGGTAACCGTATGGCTGGTGGCAAAAAGTGCTGCAGGTTATGAATCGAAACTAATGATTGTGTGTGCGGAAGAGTAGACGTCAAGAGCTCCTCTAACAAAACGACAAATTGTGGAAGCACAAAAGGGGGTGTCTCCCCAAGAATTGACAGTGTAGAAACAACAGGAAGCTGTTGCAGTGGATGGTTTGTGGAGAGGGCCAGATGGAAGGCCGGTTTTGCCGCCATCAATCAGGAAATCAGTGTTTCAGGAAGCCCACGGGCAAGCCCATGTTAGTGCAAAACAGATGACTAGGAATCTCTGCCATTGGTGGCATCCATTTCTAGCAGACATGACAAGACAATTTAATGAAAGATGTAAAACCTGTGCTGGATACAATCCCAAACCTGTGGTAAGACCAGAAATGGGAGTGTTTTTCTCTCACCATGTGCCCAGGCAAGGAAGTAATCATTGATTACACTGACATGGGAGAAAGGGTCAGAGGTCACAGGTACATGGGTTGGCTGGTTTGTGTACACTCTTTCACCGAGTGGCCGGAAGCTTGGCCTACAAAGAGAGAGGACAGTAAATCAGTCATCAAGTGTTTGGTGCACCATTACATCCCTAGACACAGGTTTCCAGAGAAAATCCGATCAGACAATGGCAGCCATTTCGAAAACCAAGATCTTCAAGAGGTAGAAAGGATACTAGGGCTAAAGCATGCGTTCAGCACTGTTTACCATCCCCAATCTAAGGGAAAGGTGGAGAGGATGAATGGTAGATGCTCTACCCATTGCTCTAATGACCATAAGGTTCTCAGTAAATCAGACCACTGGATTCACTCCATATGAGCTGATCCCAGGCAGTCAGTTCCCAGGCCCCGGGGCAGAGCTGCTATTGGACCCCCAGCAGGAACCAATGGGTGAGTAAGTAAGTAATTTTAATCTGCTTCGAGTTCTCGTTACAGGTTTTGCTGACCAGGTGAAGGATCAGTAGGGCCACCCAAGGGTCCTGAGGGAACCCTAATAGACTCGACAACGGAAGATGCGACCACCTGAAGATACACTGTTAGTTGCATTGGGTGAAGTGCTAGTGGAGCCAACCTCTCCCCATAGGTCATAGATGAGCAAGCTGGACGATCACAATTCCCAGCCGGAAGAAGAAGCGCCTAAGAAAAGCAACACAGTGACAAAGGATGACTGAGAAGAGTGTTGATATGAAGGTTTTAAGCTCCTAGATAAGGAAGCCACTCCTCAGAAGAAAGAGTACCTGTGTTGGAGCAAACATTCCTTTTGTTAACTTTGCTATTATATAAAATTATTATTATTATTATTATTATTATATAAAAACATGGGCCGAAGCTTTTAACCATCGAGCCTGTTGCGTCTGATTACACCGGAGAAGTAAAACACGGAAGTCGTGACGCCGAATCGCACTAGCGAGGTGCCACTTTTTGAAAGCCTGCGTCAGGGAGGTTGAGTCCTGGCACTCCAGCTGTGTTCACAGGACAGCTCGGCCTCCACGCTGGTCCTGCAGGCCGGTACCAACGATTTAAAGAGCTGCCAGTCCAAGGTCCTCAAGCAGGACTTCAGGTCCATGGTGAACCGCCTGCTAGACACGGGAAAGCGACCGATTATTTCCGGCCAGCTGCCCCCGCTGCCTGTTGGTGACGTCGTGACTAGTCGCCTCTGCCAGCTGCACCTGTGGCTTCAAGGATACTGCCTGGGGAAAAGTATTCCATTTGTGGACAACGTTACAGCTTTTTAAAAGAGACCCAGGTTTTTTAAACAGCCTGCACCCTAACCAGGAGGGGTCAAGACTTTCATCAGTCAACATTAACCTGTCCAGTCCTGCACCACCACCACCTCCTGACAACAACCCAGTGTTTGGATCAGGATGCAGAGTCACAGTTTAATACACCTTTCTGCGCTGCCCTTGCCACAGATGCAAAGGAAGCAGAGTTGCAGTATTACACGCCTCTCCGCGCTCCCTGTGGAGCACTTTCCAGCTCAGTATCCTATACAATCGCTGTGTGAGGTAAGTCGGAAAGCCAAAAGATACAAGTATAGCAGTAGTGATCTGCGGGCGGCGTGGAGAGGCATTAAATCCATGTCCTCAGTCACTAACATCCAAGATGAAAACAACAGATCACTGTACAATAGGGTGTAGCAATGAAGATCTGCCAAATGCTTTTTTTTGTACTTTTTTCTACTCCCGGTTCGAAAACCATGACCTCTCATACAGTTTTTCTTTCCAGGGTACTTCCTCTGTCACTGACTGTAATATAGTCATCAGTGAGAAATGTGTAAACAACCTCCTGAAGAAGGTCAATATAAGAAAGGCCTGTGGCCAGGATAGCATTTGTGGACGCACATTAAGGTATTGTCCTCCACCACATCTTTCAGAGGTTACTTAACTGCAGTCAAGTACCTGATTTATGGAAATCCTCAATCATAATCCCTGTTCCAAAAAACTCATCTCCAAACGACTCTCTCTGTACATCACTGTGTATGAAGGTATATGAGAAAATTATGAAGAACATGATTATTTCACATATGGAGGGGAGCATCGACCCACTCCAATTTCAGGAAGGGAAAGGTGTGGAGGATGCCAAGCTTTTTAGCATTACCTGCCTTTATAGACACTTGGAAAAACCTCAAGCCCATGCCTGGCTTTTAATCGCAGACTTCCTCGGCTTTTAATTTGATGCAGCAGCATCTTTTACTCATCAGGCTTATCAGTGATTTTAATTTGCCCCACCAGGTTGTTTTATGGTTGTCAGATTTTTGAACTAACAGAAAGCAGAGGGTTTCTGTAAATGGTTGTGTTTCAGTTTTGTCCACCGGTTCACCACAAGGGTGTGTCCTTTCCTCCTTACTTTTAAAAAAAATATACTGACAAATTCAGAAGCGTAGTAGCCTAGTCAAATTCTCTGACGACACTACTGTCCCTTCTTCAGGGATCTGAAGCAGGACATGGGGAGGCAATTGATGATTTTGTTTCATGGTGTGACAAAAACTTCTTAGACTTAAATGTGTCTAAAACTAAGGATCTCATTATTGATATTTAGATACAACAAAATCCCAGCTGTAGATAGCACCATTCATGGCAAAACTGTGGAAAGAGTTCCTTCATATAAACATCTCGGCCTCTTTTTTGACGGGAAGCTGAAATTTGATGTGAACACTGCAGAGATTGTGAAGCGAGGGCAACGGAGAATCCATCTTCTCCGCAAACTGAACTCTTTCTCTGTCAGCCCTGTTATTCTGTTGTTTTTATCAGTCTTTTATCCAAAGTCTCCTGTGTTTCTGCTTCATCTGCTGGTTTCCCAGTCTTACACTGAAAGATAAAAACAGCTTGTTCAGTATTAGACGTGTAAAGACGTGTTCCAAGATCACAGGAGTGAACTTTAGGGACCCGACCAGGTTTTGTGACTAACAAACTTTGAGGAGAGCAAACCATACATTGTGTTCTCCTGGTCACATGCTCGTAAGTGAATTTACTTTGTTGCCCTCACCTGTCTGTGAGACAAATCTTGTATCCCCTCTGCTATCCGTCTCTTAAATTCTTTATAATGATTTTATGCCTTTTACCATGTGCATCTTATTGGTTAAACATGTGTATCCTATGTAATTATTCACTTTGTTCGGCTGATCCTTGATGACACCCCATGGCATTTTATTTTTACTCTTATTTTATTCTATTCCATTTATTTGCTTAATTAACTTATCCCTGTGTACTGTGTTTCCGTAATGTGCCAGTATGCAAGCTGCTAAATTCCATTGCCCATGGTGGGATTAATAAAGTTGTCTAAGTCTGAGTCTGAGTTATCACCGCAAAGTTCAAAAGCCAGCATCCGTGATGGTATGGGGATGTGTTAGTGTCCATGGCATCATAACTTACTTGCACATCTGTGGTACATTAATGGTACATAAAGGTTTTGGAGAAACATATGCTGCAATCCAAGCAACATCTTTTTCAGACTGCTTATTTCAGCAAGACAATGCCAAGTCACATTCTGCACGTGTTCCAACAGCGTGGCTTCGTAGTAAAAGGGTGCAGGTACTAGATTGGCCTGGCTGCAGTCCACACCTGTCACCCATTGAAAATATTAGGCGCATTATGAAGCACGAAATATAATAAGTTGTACATCAAGCAAGAATGGTAAATAATTCTACCTACAAAAAGCTTCAACAATTAGTGTCCTCAGTTCCCGAAGACTTATTGAGAGGTGTTAAAAGGAAAGGTGATGTAACACAGTGGTAAACATGCCCCTGTACCAGCTTTTTTTGGAATGTGTTGCAGGTATCAAATTCAAAATGAGAGAATATTTGCAAAAAAACAATAAAGTTTATCAGTTTGAACATTAAATATCTTGTCTTTGTAGTGTCAAGTGATTGTCAAGCGGACAATCAGGCTTAAGCACAGAACGGACCAACTGGGCCAAATGTCAGTGCACCTTTAGGGCGCACTCACACTGTCCTTCCGCACCGCAACCCGGGCTTTAGGGTACTTGTCCCCCCTCCCTCTCCCCCCGCGCCCCAGCCCCGTTTGTACTCACACTGCCAGGGCCTCGGCCAATGCTTCTTGCTGTCCATACGCCATCACGCCGTAACACGTCACACGCATTGATCCGTGTGTGTGGCTTTGTTTACAAATCTTTCCACAGACCTCAAAGTTTTTGTGCGTCTTGTCGACTGTTTTTGAATATTTTCATCCGACCAAATCTGCAGTAAACACTCCACCTCCGCATCACATCAACGTGAACCTTTCACCGCCATTGTTGTTGTTGTTAAATGTCCGCGCATGGTCCGTCCTTCTATTTTCTATGTCTACTGCCGTAGGGCTCGTGCTCGTACACGTGCGCACGCTCGTGCTCGTACATGTGCAAACAGCTCTGCTAAAGCCCACCTCTTTCAAGCGGGCCGTGGGTGTCCCGCTGTCGGCTGTTATGCGCGGAACGGGTGCACTCACACTGCTTAAACGTACTAGGCTTTAGCTGAAAAAACGGTTTTGGCCCGGGACAGAACGACAGTGTGAGTGCGCCCTAAGAGACTGTCATTGATACACTACAGCCCCAAAGCAGGAATGCTCAGTCATGGTGTTGACTGCTCATTTTGCTCATGACCTGTAGCATATGAAAAGCAACTTATAGACATGATAACAAAGTTAAAAACATATTTTTAAGTACTGTGTAACTTCTTAACCTACTTCTATCTCTCAATCATTACCTGCCCAACATGGTGTTTGGTTGAGCTGTGAAGATGGCAGGATCCACCGCAAATCTTGTATTATCCACAATGAGTGTAACTCTTTCTCCTAGCCTCAGTCCACTTCGATGCCCCTCTTTACTGCTGAGGTCATACACATAGATCATGTCACACGGTCCGAGGGACCGAGGTACGTGTCTCCCAATCAGGGCCCCTCCAATGTGGGAAAAGGGAATGGAAACCCTGGGAGGACGTGGACTGGAGGATCTGAAGGACGAGCCTCCATCGCCAGCTTTACGGTCTGTGGGAGAGAGAAACACAAATGAACACCAATGATGCAAACTGTTGGAGAAATATAGACTATGCTATGATATCTTAAATATGTGGGTTTACATGCTTGAGTGGGGAGATGTCTGTCTCCTCTCTAATGCGTGTACAAGGGGTTGTTTTCTTATGTTGGCGCCATAACAGATAACAGGACCTTGGTTGCAATATATTATGTGATGCACTTTTGGGGGACACTTCAAAGCGCTGATGTCCATGATCATGTACACATGTGCCAGAAGCTTCTTTATTCATCATCTGGAAGGATCATCAATAGTTAATAATAATTTTTTCTCCATCACAAGCTTTTGGGGGTGGTAGTTTATTAAAGAATTCCGTCCCATTCAGTACGCTTGTCACGGTTCGGAACACGTGTTTACGGTTCAGTTTATGAGGTGCAAACGTAGATTAATCCTTCATGACCACTGTCCTCTCTGGTATCCATCTCAGCGCTACCGTATCAGCGCTGTTGTTGTTCTCAATCATTTCAGTCTGATTAAATCTGTGGTTAAATCACCACCGTCTCTTTCTACTCTGAAAAAAAAAAAGGTTGACACAGAAAACCTTCAGTTCACCAGAGAATGGACAGAGAAGTTTTTGTTTCTGTCACTGTGAAGCCTGTTTTACAATATCCATTAATATGATGTCCATATTTTTTCGGGAACCATCACCTCATCCTGGTGGAGAGGTTTGTGTGTCCCTGTGAACCTGAGGGCTGTGTTGTCTGTGCTCCTGGTAGGGTCTCCCATGGCAGAGTGGTCTCAGGCGAGAAGCCGGACTAAGAATGGTTCACAAAGACTCAAAGGACAAACAAGGAAGAGAGATCCTGCCCGGAGGAAGCCCGGGGCCTCCGTCTGGAGCCAGGCCTAGACAGAGGGCTCGCCGGCGAGCGCCTGGTGGCCGGGTTTGCCACGAAAAAGTGACGTGGCGCCTCCCTCCTCTCCATCCTGTGGGCCCACCACTCGCAGGAGGAACGGGTCGGGTGCGCTGCTGCACGGGTGGCAGTGAAAGTGAGGGGCCTCGGCGGACCAGACACGGGCAGCAGAGGCTGGCTCCGGGGACGTGGAATGTCACCTCTCTGTCGGGGAAGGAGCCGGAGATCGTGCGGGAGGTGAAACGCTACCAGTTAGATCTGGTGGGGCTTATCTCCACACACAGTCTTGGTTCTGGAACCTTACTCCTGGATAGGGGTTGGACCCTATTCTTCTCTGGAGTTGCCCAGGGTGTGAGGCGCCGGGTGGGTGCCGAAACCCCCCGGGTGAGCGCCACGGTGTTGGAGTTCACCCCCGTTGGACGAGAGGGTCGCCTCCTTACGCCTGTGGGTGGTAGGGGGGAAAACTCTGACTGTTGTTTGTGCATATACACCGAACAGCAGTTCCCTGAATGGAGTCCTGCATGGGGCTCCAGTAGGGGACTCAATAGTTCTGCTGGGAGACTTAAACGCCCACGTGGGCAATGATGAAGACACCTGGAGAGGCGTGATGGAAGGAACGGCCTCCCTGATCTAAATCCGAGTGGTCGTCAGTTATTAGACTTCTGTGCTAGTCACGGATTGTCTATAACTAACACCATGTTCGAACATAAGGATGCTCATAAGTGCACGTGGTACCAGAGCACCCTAGGCCAAAGGTTGATGATCGATTTTGTGATCGTATCATCTGATCTGAGGCCGTATGTTTTAGACACTCGAGTGAAGAGAGGGGCAGAGCTGTCAACTGATCACCATCTGGTGATGAGTTTGGAGCTTTTCTGGCATCCCTGTGGAGGTTGGGGACATTGAACCGGAGTGGGCAATGTCTCAAGGGGCGGTAACCCTCGAACACTGTGGTGGACACCGGTGGTCAGGGAAGCTGTCCGACTGAAGAAGGAGGCCTTCCGGGATATGTTATCCCAGAAGACTCTGGAGGCAGTTGCAAGGTACCGACAGGCCAGAAAGGCTGCAGCCTCTGCTGTGTCAGAGGCAAATAAGCGAGTGTGGGAGGAGTTCGGGGAAGTCATGGAGAATAACTTTTCGGCGGCACAAAGGTGCTTCTGTAAAACCATTCGACATTTCAGGAGGGGGGAAGTCTACTCCAAGGTGCTGGAAAGAAGGGTTCGTCCTATAGTCGAACCTCAGATTGAAGAGGAACAATGCAATATGCAATACAATATCTCCGCACTGGCCTGGGAATGCCTCGGGATGCCCCAGTAAGAGCTGGTTAATGTGGCCCGGGAAAGGGAAGTTTGGGTTCCCCTGCTAAAGCTGCTGCTCCCGTGACCCGACCCCGGATGAGCGGTTGAAGATGAGAGATATTTTTCCGGCCCCTCATTTAGGATCATTTTCATCGGCCCAAATTCCATAATAATTAAATAGCCCTGATGTAGCCTATTTCAGTCAGTTCAGTGATTGCTGTTTTTGTGTATTTTCATTTTTTAAAGATTTGATAATGTATAAGTGTTTATATTCTTACCTAAAGGCAAACAATTGTTTACCTTTTTGCCAAATAAATATATAAATGGGTAAATGCAGCAATGTCTCTCCTACATACTACTACATACATACACAAGATACAAAAGACTGGGACCAAACAGTGGTTGGGCAAAGTACACTGACCCTAGGGCTGTGTAATAGGGACTAATAAAAATGTTCCTTCTTTTCTCCTCACCATGCTGCCGAGTGTGAGAAGTGACATTCCTTATGCAGGGCATAAGTTGGCTTTCTCCTCTCTCATGGGAGGAGTCACGTGAGCGCTCTTGCTCGCAGTAATGCTCTGCTCCTCCTCTTTCACTCGACCCCTTGACAGCACCATCACTGGCGCCGGCCCCATACCAATTCATGGTGCTGACTTGCTGCTGCTGCTGCTGCTGCGGGTGGTCGAAGTCCAATACTGATACACCACAATGCCAGTCACTGATGGAGAAATTAGAGAAAAGCACACTGCGGATCAAATCAAAGATTTGAGCATGTCTTTCATTTTAGCTTCAGAAATTAAAGTCAACTGTTGCATAACTTTTTGCGGAATATTGTGACAAATACTTTGTTTAAAATTGAAAAAATGCTTTGTGGTCTGACTGAGATTTTATAAGGAAAGAAGATGACCCAGAGGTATTACCAATGACATTCATTTATGACTGTTTTGACACTGTTGTAAAATACTGGCTCCAAATATGTTTTGTAAAATATAAAAAGTGCTCAACTTGTTCTTGCTGCAGCTGAATATTGAAAAGTAAGTTTTGGTGGACATGAAATAATTTCGATACCTTCAAAACCAAATTCCAAACTGCCATGAAGCTTTAATACGAGAGTGATTGTCCAAGTCCAAATGAACAATGGGAAAGATTACTTGGTGCACATATTAGATAATCTCTAGAAACTAATTTAAAGAATCAAGGATTTATTATTGTCATTATATAATACAGAATTTTACAATGAAATATAGTACACACTCACACACAATTGTGCATAAATTGCTCAGGGTAAAGGGTTCAATTCAGAGCAACTCAGCACTCTGAATCGAACAATGGAGAGGGCGAACGAGCTGAATGACTTCTTCAACAGGTTTAACCAGCCCATGTCCTGCTTATTTATGACTGATAGGTAACAACCACTCTGCCTTGCCTTGGAGTTATGCTCCAGAGCCCTGTTTCACAAAGCAAGTCAAACTCTGACTCTAACCCTGAACTCTGAGTTGACTTACCCTGAGTTGGGAAACTCTGGTCAGAGTCGGTTCAATCAACTCTGTGTATGTTAAACCTGATATAAAAAGATGCATAATTCACCATGGCAACAGGTAATTAAAAGACAGCACATCCATTTTAATCCAGTGGACATTGAGATAATAATGCATAAAATGTTATATATATAACTTACAACTGTCTGTACAAAGTTATTATAAAAAGAAAGTCATGCAGTGGTTTTATTCAGAGTTGTACTGAATATTTGAATGTGAGGGCAAAAACAGCTGTTCAAAGAAATAACCGACGGTGCATAAAAGCAATACATTTAGGTAGTCCTGAGTAACAAACCTATTGATTTGATTCTGAAATACAATAAACCTTGGACACAGACTGAATGTATAAGGAAATTAAATAACGTGCCTGGCTCTGCCAGAGGGAGAAGACAGAGAGAAACTCAGGATCTGTTAAGAAAACCTGCCAGTGAGCAGGTTAGGTTCACAGAATCCGTTAGCCTAGAATGTGACGTGGGCTTAATTTCAACTAACAAACTCAGAGTTTTCCCTAATCCTGCTTTCTGTAACGGGAACCTGGAGCAGTTCACTGTAATTCAGTGTTTTATCAGAAACAGACAACTTCAAGCATCCATCTACGGGTGTTTTCACACTTGGTCCGTTTCAGCCCTCTAAACGATCTCAGATCTTTTTTAAGCATATGTGAACGCTCTAACTCATACACGTCAAGTCTGAATTGCGGTTCTCTTCACCTGTGCATTGAGAACACAGAGCGCTCCAGGTTCACTTTGCCCTTTGCCGTTATATTTCAGCCCTCTAGGCTTGCCGTAGACAAACGCTCGAAAAAATAAAATAGACAGAACTGTCCACTCGTAACACCAGCAAGACTGGTGGATGAGGAGTAGTTTGGTCCAAGGAAGAAACTATACACTCAATGTTCAATAATATATCACAAATGACAGCGAATCATTTACCAGTCATTGTGTTAGAATATGTGTGGCCGCTGGTTTACTAATGCACTATGATAAGCAGTGAGGAAACCATATTCATCACATATATTAATTCATTGATATGTGTAAAATACTTAAATAATTATTTACTACACTCTAAGAAGGTATGTGACAAAAATGACAAAAGAAGAAGAAGAAGAGTTTGTTTATTAATCCTGCAAGGGGAAATGATGACATCACCATGTCTATAGAACTAGAATAAAGCCATTTGTCTTCCTCTTGCATCTTTCTTCAGCCTCTCTTGTCTCCTGATCTTCATTCTCTTACTGGAACATCATCTTGGACTGGTCGCCGACCTTCTAAATCCTGGAGCCTCAGTAGCCTGTATGGAGCAAACCAACAAAACAAAAGACCGGCAGAAAAGCAAGTGCCTGCCATTTTCCTTGTCAACTACTGGTCACAAGGACCACCTCTGCACACCATGTGTGACCTGGTCTTCTCCTGTGTTGAAAGGCAAAAAGGAAGGATTTTCTGACAAACTTGTCTGAGAGCAACCACAACAAAACTTCCTCCCTCCATACTAACTGTAACCGTAACTAAACTGCATCTGGGCATTAACACATGTAATGAGATGTAAACTCCCCGCCTCCTGCTCTGGTACGTACTGACGTGTTGCAGTGACGTATTACGTTATTTCCGGTGCTTGTGTGTTGGTCACTCGTTGTTGTTTCACTGTTAGCTGCTCTCGCTAAATTCAACTGTTTTTGCTATAATATTCACCACAGCGCAAACTACCGCTTAACATTTAATCATCAACTAGTTCTACTCAAGCACTCAAGGCTCTCCTTCTTTCAGCCGCTTTCTTGCTAATTAATCGTTACACGCTGTTAGCCACTTTAGCTTAACAGTTAGCTTCACGGCTGGTGATGGCTTCCCACGCTCTCTCTCCTGCTCTCTCTTGCTCGGAGTGTCGTATGTTTAGCTACTCCTCTGCCTCCTTTAGGGATAATGGTAAGTGTAATAGGTGTAGTGTATTTGTAGCGCTGGAGGCGAGGCTCAGTGAGTTAGAGGCACGGCTCCGCACCATGGAAGCTCAGTCTTACGCTACAGTAGCTAGCCGGCCACCTACAACTTTAGCTGGTGCGAAGCCACATAGTGTAGCGTTAGCTCCTGCTAGCCCTCCCCCGGCAATCCCTGAGCAGCCAATGTCCTCCTGGGTAACTGTGAGAGGAAAGCATAGTTCTAAATTGAAGCCCATGGTTAACCATCCGCCCGTTCACGTTTCAAACAAGTTTTCTCCACTCAGTGACACGCCTGCTGAGGAAACAACACTGGTTATTGGCAGCTCCATTTTGAGAAACGTGAACTTAGTGACACCAGGGACCATAGTAAAATGCATCCCAGGGGCCAGAGCGGGCGACATTGAATCCCATTTGAAACTTCTGGCTAAGTATAAACGTAAATATGGTAGGATTGTTATTCACGTCGGCGGTAATGACACCCGATTACGCCAATCGGAGGTCACTAAAATTAATGTGGAGTCGGTGTGTGCTTATGCAAAAACTATGTCGGACTCCGTAAATTTCTCTGGTCCCCTGCCCAACTTGACTTGCGATGACATGTATAGCCGCATGTCATTATTCCGTCACTGGCTGTCTGGATGGTGCCCGGTAAATAATTCTCTTTCTCTAATTCTTCTTTCTGGGGAAAACCTGGTCTTATTAAGAGAGATGGTATTCATCCTACTTTGGAGGGTGCCGCTCTCATATCTAAGAACCTGGACGCTGTTGTTAGTGGTCTAAAACCATGACAACCCAGTGTTGGGATCAGGAAGCAGAGTTGCAGTTTAATACACCACTCTGCGCTGCCCTTATCGCAGGTGGCCAGGAAGTAGAGTGGCAGTCTTACACACCTCTCTGTGCTCCCTATGGAGCATTTTCCAGCTCAGTTTAGTATACAAACACTGTCTGCCCCACCATCATTTAAATTAAACAGATCAAAAATGAACAGAAGAGGAGCTATAAAGAAAAACTTGATACAAATCAACGCAAAATCTGCGACTATGCAACAATATCAGAAAATAAAATGTGGACTTTTAAACATCAGATCTCTGTCAACTAAAGCTGTATTAGTTAACGATCTGATATCAGATAACCATATTGATTTACTCTGTCTGACCGAAACATGGCTGCGTCCCGAAGAATATGTTAGCCTAAATGAATCCACTCCTCCCAGTCATATTAATACTCATATTCCTCGAGGCAGTGGTCGAGGAGGAGGCGTTGCAGCTATTTATGACTATTTAGGCCTATTAATAAACCCTAAACCTAAACTAAATTATAATTCATTTGAAAGTCTTGTTCTTAGTCTTTCACATTCAACCTTGAAAACAGTGCAGCCAATTATACTTGTTATAGTGTACCAGGCTCCCGGTTCCTACTCTGAATTTCTGTCTGATTTCTCAGAGTTTCTGTCAAATTTAGTCCTTAAATCTGACAAAGTAATCATTGTAGGAGATTTTAATATTCATGTGGACAGCGATAATAATAGTCTCAGTATCGCGTTTATCTCTCTATTAGATTCGATTGGTTTTAGTCAGAGTGTACATAAACCTACTCACTGTTTTAATCACACCCTCGACCTTGTTTTGGTTTATGGTGTGGAAATTAATGACTTAATAGTCTTTCCACAGAATCCTATTTTATCAGACCATTATTTAATAACTTTTGAATTCATATTACAGGACTACTCAACTCTGGGCAAAAGTTTCTACACTAGATGTTTATCTGATAGTGCTATAACTAAATTTAAGGAAGCGATTCCATCTGCATTTACTTTAATGCCTTATCCTAATATTCAAAATTCCTGCACTAACGTTAGTTTCTCTGAAATTGATCACATTGTTGACAGTGTTGCAGGCTCTCTAAGAACAACACTCGACTCTGTTGCTCCTTTAAAAAAGAAGATAATGAGACATGGGAAGTTAGCTCCGTGGTATAACTCACAAACCCGTGAATTAAAACAAATATCGCGAAAGTTGGAAAGTAAATGGCGCTCCACTAAACTGGAGGAATCTCACTTAGTTTGGCAAGAAAGTCTTAAAACCTATAGGAAGGCCCTCCGTAATGCCAGAGCAGCATATTACTCATCTTTAATAGAGGAGAATAAGAACAATCCTAGATTTCTTTTCAGCACTGTAGCCAGTCTGACAGAGAGCCACAGCTCTATTGAGCCATGTATTCCTACCCTCAGTAGTAACGACTTCATGACCTTCTTTAATGACAAAATTATAACTATTAGAGACAAAATCAACTCGCTTGGCACCAATTTTTCATCAAACCGGGGAACCTTAGAAACTGCACGACCTGATATGTTCTTGGACTGCTTTTCTAAGGTGGACCTTAACAAATGAACCTCTACTATTTCAGCATCAAAACCTTCTACTTGTCTCCTAGACTCTATTCCAACTAGGTTACTTAAAGAAGTGTTACCTTTAATTAGCACTCCTGTATTAGATATGATTAACATGTCTTCATCAGCAGGTTATGTACTAGGGATGGGCATTTGATTACATTATCTTAGTCGATCGTCGGGAGAATTAACAATTCATTTTCGATTAATCATTAATATTTTTTAATTAAAATTAACTACATTCAAAATGCAAAGAAAATCCAAAACAGCGTTCTTTCCACATTTAGATCTTTATTATGAGATGAGCAATACATGTGGAAGTTCCTGAAGCCTCTAACGGTTACACTTGATATGCGCTACTTTGCTCTTAAGCAGCGAAGCCTGCCGGTGCTCATAAACAAAACGGACCTTCGTTTTTTCCCCAAAATAATAATATAAATAATAATACTAATATTAATACAAACAAACAATCATGTTATAACTTAACCAAAAATATATCACAGCCTACTTAGTTCGGACAGATTTTGACAAACGTAACTCAAAAATGACCAAAGGCACACGGACGAGAAAGAGGGTGATTGTTACAATAAATTAGGCTTATTAACAAAGCTGCAGAAAAAAAAGAACCAGTAACTCACATACATCTTCGGCACCAGTCTACTGATTTTTGTTGAGAAAGATGAGCATGTTAACATGCTCCGGAGTCAGACGTGACCGCAGCCTAGTGACCGTCAGTCCAGCCGCCGAAAACACCCGCTCTGAGGGGACCGACGTTGCTGTGATGCACAGATACCTCCGTGCTAATTTGGCAAGCCGGGGGAACCTTATTCCATTCACTTTCCACCAGCTTGTAGGGGTGCAATCCAGGGGTGGGGGGGCCTCCCTCAGAAAGTTCTGAAGTTCTGCTTCGATGCCAGACTCGCATTGAGTGGTATAGTGCTCCCCAAGGACTTGTGTCATAGCAGAGACCTGGGACTGAGAGGCCGCTACTCCAGTGTTTGCGCTCCCCTCCTCCGTGTCGGACAACGCAAGCTTCCCGTCTCCCCCAGCCTCTGGGATAGCCGCCCTACCGATCTTCACTGCCTTTCCCAGCTCAATTAGTTTTACATTAGCAGCCATTTTCTGTGTTGAGCTAAGAAAGCTCAGGTGCTTGTGACGAGGGTCCAGCATTGATGAGATCATGGGGGCAGTTGACACAAACTCATCAGACTGAACCTGTAAATATATAATGGGGGAATCAATAAAAAAGAAAGCTATACCTAAAAAGGCAACACAAATCAGGTGAGAGGCACGTATGCGTGTAATTAGGCCTAACCCAATTTGCTATTTATTACGGCAATTGTTTAAACTAAGATAAAAAAAAGTTAAACTTACATTCATTCGCTTGATGAGGGAGGACCTCACTTTTGCTTTGAATTCGGTGAATCTGGGCCCGTCTTCTTCACTGTGCATGAGGTGGATGTTGATGAGGCCGAAGGTAACGGGATAAGTGTTCGAGATGGAAATGTCTTTCTCTGCAGACATAACCGTGGTGGCACATTTGAGTGCTGACAGCACAGGCTGTGTGTCTTCCATCATCTGCCAGCACTCATCCTTCAACTCCAGGATCCTGGCATCTTGAAGCTTAGTCACGGTTCGGTCCGAAAGCACAGCAGCAACCGCCCACCGCTGCTCCACCAGCCGATCAAACATCTCGCACACGGAGTTCCACCGTGTTTTACACGACTGGATAAGCCGGTGGGTTGCGAGGCCCATTTGCTCCTGTTTCTTTTGCAATGCATTGGTTGCTGCGGTGCTGTGATGGAAGTGGCTAACAAGTTTACTAGCCGCTGATATTACCCGATGCAGATACAGTGCAAATCCGTCGTTTATGGCCAACTGGAGTGTAACGGAGATCCAGTTCACTCTGGTGGGACTGTTAGCAGCCACAGTATTGGCCGCGTTGTCATGAACACATGCAATAACTCAGTCTTCAAGTCCCCATTGCTCTACAGCTTCATTCATTTTCTCCGCGAGGTTGTCAGCTGTATGCCGTCCTGGCAGGCTGTCAGTGAGCAGGACCGCTGAGTTCATTTGCCAGTCATCACTGATGTAGGTGATGGTGATGTAGCTCTCCGCTGTTAACGCGGTCCAACAGTCTGTTGTTAGAGCGACTTTTTCAGTTGTGCTCAATTCTTTTAACAGCTCTTGCTTCGGTTCTTCGTAGTGAGTCTTTATCAGTCGGGTGATGGTACGTCGAGACGGAATGTGATACGCTGGTTCCAATAAGTTTAGCAGTTTTGTAAAACCTTCGCCCTCGACAATACTTAAGGGCAGCATATCCATCTCAATGAACTTGCAGATCCCTTGGGTAATTAACTCTGATCGTTGTGCATCGCAGCTCCTCCGTGTCCGTGCTAACATCGAGTTGATGCTAGGTTGAGACTGAGCGTGGGATCCACCGCTTCTAACCAGGGTCGGATGCGCGCTGTTCAAGTGGTACATCATTTGAGTCGTGGCCGTGTTGTACTTATACACAGCTTCGCAGTGTTTGCAGTGAACTAAGTCATTTTTTAAATCAAAATGATCCCACGCCACACTTCGCCGTGACCTCGTCCTCTTCATGATTACATTTGAAGTAGACGGAAACTCAGGAGGGCTGAGATCCTCCCAGTGGCTTTTTTTCAAACATTGCCCCCGTGTGGTAAAATGTTTAATTGCTTCCACATAATTAATTTCATTCCTCATGACCCACACTACGCAACAGAACCTGCATTAGTTTTATCGATGAAAAATGAATGTCATCGACGAAATCCTTAATAATAAATGAATCGATCGTCGAGTAATCATGCCCATCCCTATTATGTACCACAGTCTTTTAAAGTAGCTGTAATAAAACCTCTTCTTAAAAAGCCCAGTCTTGATCCTAGACCTATATCTAACCTTCCTTTTCTCTCTAAGAGCCTACTCACACTGTCCTTTTGGCCGCGGCCAAAACCGTTTTTTCAGCTAAAGCCTAGTACCTTTAAGCAGTGTGAGTAGACCCGCTCCGCGCTCAACTGCGGCCAGCGGACCGTCCATGGCCCGCTTGAAAGAGGTGGGCTTTAGCGGAGCCGTTTGCACATGTACGAGCACGAGCGTGCGCACGTGTGCGAGCACGAGCACGAGCCCTACGGCAGTAGCGTTATGTCCGCCTGTTCGGACATGTTAATAGAAGGACGGACCATGCACGGACATTTAAAAACAACAACAATGGCGGTGAAAGGTTCACATTGGTGTGGTGCGGAGGTGGAGTGTTTACTGCAGATTTGGTCGGATGAAAATATTCAAAAACAGTCGACAAGACGCACAAAAACTCAGAGGTCTATGGAAAGATTTGTAAACAAAGCCACACACACGCGATCAATGCGTGTGACGTGTTACGGCGTGATGGCGTATGGACAGCAAGAAGCATTGGCCGGCCCTGGCAGTGTGAGTACAAACGGGGCTGGGGCGCGGGGGGAGAGGGAGGGGGGACAAGTACCCTAAAGTCCGGGTCTCGGTCCGGGAGGACAGTGTGAGTACGCTCTAAGATCCTCGAGAAATTAGTTGTCAATCAGTTGTGTGACTTTTTACATAATAATGAGATATTTGAGGATTTCCAGTCAGGATTTAGAGCAATTCATAGCACTGAGACAGCACTGGTGAAAATTACTAACGACCTTCTAATAGCTTCAGACAAAGGACTCGTCTCTGTGCTTGTCTTACTAGATCTTAGTGCTGCCTTCAATTCTATTGACCATCACATCCTGCTACAGAGACTTGAGCATCTTATTGGCATTAAAGGAACCGCACTGAGCTGGTTTAAGTCATATTTATCAGATAGATCTCAGTTTGTACATGTTAATGACAAATCCTCCATGCACACTAAAGTTAGTCACGGAGTCCCACAGGGTTCTGTCCTTGGACAGATTCTTTTCACCTTATATATGCTTCCCTTAGGAAATATTATAAGGAAGCACTCCATAAATTTTCATTGTTATGCTGATGATACACAATTATATTTGTCGATCAAACCAGAAGAAACCCATCAGTTAGATAAACTTCAAATGTGCATTAAGGAAATAAAAAGCTGGATGACCTGCAATTTTCTGATGTTAACTCAGACAAAACTGAAGTTATTGTACTTGGCCCCAAAGGCCTCCGAAACTCAATAGCTAAAGACATTGTTACTCTGGATGATGTTGTGTTGTCCTCCAGCACCACAGTAAGGAATCTGGGTGTTATTTTTGATCAGGATATGTCCTTCGATTCTCACATAAAACTAACAAGGACTGCATATTTTCACCTGCGTAATATTGCAAAAATTAGGAACATTGTGTCTCAGAAAGATGCAGAGAAACTTGTCCATGCATTTCTTACTGCTAGGCTGGACTATTGCAACTCCTTATTATCAGGCTGCTCCAATAAGCCTGTTAAGAGTCTCGTGTACTAACTAAAACAAATAGAAGAGAACATATTTCTCCTGTATTAGCTTCTCTGCACTGGCTACCTGTAAAATCTAGAATAGAATTTAAAATCCTTCTCCTTACGTACAAAGCTCTTATTGGTCAGGCTCCGTCATATCTTAAAGAGATCATAGTACCGCATCACCCAACTAGATCTCTACGCTCTGAGAATGCAGGGCTACTCGTCGTTCCTAGAGTCTCCAAAAGTAGAAGTGGTGGCAGAGCCTTCAGCTACCAAGCTCCTCTCCTGTGGAACAAACTCCCAAATGTTATTCGGGAGGCAGACACTGTCCCCTTATTTAAGAGTAAACTTAAAACTTTCCTTTTTGATAAAAGCTTACAGCTCTGGCTTACGATAAGACTTTATTCTGCTTAATTAGAATTAGATGTTTATGTTAGCAATGCTTCAAAGACACAAGGTCTTTGCACGCTTATTAACACTATTTTAACTAGAACTGTATCTAAACAGATTACACACACACAGAACTTGGACTTGGCTTTTAGATCAATGAGGGAGATCCCAATAGCATTGGTACCTGTGTGACCAAAATTTCACACATCTGTGAGGAGTGGAACGAACTCCCAAATCCTTCAACTGACTAAACTATTACATTTATTGGTGCATAACCCTAAATTAATAGATAAGTATATTGGACACCCTGACGGCCGTGGCAGAGAGGAGGATGCTGTTCAGGCTCCAGTCTATGCTGGACAATGTCACCCTCTCTACGACACACTGGCCCAGCAGAGGAGCACCTTCAGCAGAAGACTCCTCGCACCCAGATGCACCACAGGAAATCTTTCCTGCCGGTGGTCATTAAACTATACAATGCATCCCTTGGAGAGTCTGTCACCCCCTCTCGGTAATTCAGACTCAACCACAGACAATCTCTGATCATGTATATCCTTCACTACTGTAAATATTAATTTATTATTTATTAATTTCTGTTAATTCAAATTCAAGTCTTTTCTAATATATATTAAGTCTGTATAATATTTGTTGTTTGTAGATCTGCAGTTACAAACAAGTAATAAAAACAATTTTATTCTGATTATGATTTTTTATGAGACTTAATATTATCTTTAACTTTACCTCTTTGATGGTGGTGCTCTGAGGTACTCTAGTTTAACTAGAGTAATTTTATTATTATCGTTGATAAATATTTCTGGAAGCTAATATTAATTGATAAAGATAAGTTTATTGAGAATACTCACTAATAATCTGGTTGTGAGTGAATGCCCTACACTGTTACATAGCTTAACACATACATGTATTAGTTCTAAACAATGGGGATACACCAGAAACAATGCTGATGGAGATGCAGTGGAAACATGGGCTAGAACCAACCAGCTGAACAACCAAAGTCCTTTAAAAGTGGGCGATGGAAAGCCGGCTACAACCCTTATATTGAATATGTCAGCCATAGCATCTCCGGATTGAGCAAGACGCTGGTACTGAAGCCAGTGGCAAAAACCCAACACCGCCCTATTGGCTCATCCGAAAAATCAGCAATAAACCATGACCAAGCAACAGTATAGCATCATGGCCAACCAAGTTGCGTATCAGTTGCTGCTCAACGGAAATCCACCACTAAACAGCCAAGACCAAAGGTTGACGGACTTCAACACCCCCAAAACACCGGACTGACCTTGCCGTTTGCCCATGAAGAGCTCAATATCAGCATCAAAGCCCTCAAGACTGACAAAGCCATCAACCTGGATATCAACATAATATATCAACCAATATCTTCACAGAGGAGATCAAGCAGTTTGGACCTCTGACACGAAAGTGGATCCTTGAGCTAATAGACAACTGCATGCTGACAAGAAACATCCCAGAGATCTGGAGGAAAACCAAAATCTTTGCTCTTCTAAAACCTGGTAAAGATCCAACATATGCAAAGAGTTTCCGACCAATCTCCCTGCCATGGCACCCGTACAAGCTGTTTGAGCACCAGATCCTCAACAGGCTTGGCCCAGTCGTTGAACCATCCATCATCCCTCAACAAGCTGCATTCCAGTCTGGCAAATCCACAATAAGTAAACTTTTGAATCTCACACAGCATATTGAAGACAGGTTCCAGAAATGACTGGTGACAAGAGCCATCTTTGTTAATCTGTCTGCGGCGTACAACACTGTGAACCACCACCTCCTACTGAAAAGGATCTTGGAGAATACCAAAGACCTGGCACTCATGGACCTCATCAGGGACCCCCTGAAAGATCGAAGCTTCAACAAGCAAAGTTACTGGTGACGACAACGGAATGGCCTGCCTCAAAATAGTGTGCTGGCTCCACTATTATACTGTATAACATCTACACCAACGACCAACCAGTGCACCAGAACAATGAGCGCTTCATCTATGCCGAGGACCTCTGTCATGCCAGAGAGCATGTTTGAAGCTGAAGAAGAGAATCTCACCTCAGCCCTAGATGAGCTACACCTCTACTACGAACGCAACCACCTACATGCAGACCCTGCTAAGACCCAAGCCTGCTCTTTCCAACTTAGGATCTGGGAAGCAAACAGACCCCTTAACATCACACGGTCTGGCACACCTCTTGAGCATTGCACCAACCTTGTCTACCTTGGTGTAACAATGGATCGCACTCTCTCCTATAAGGAACATGTAAAAAAACACCAAACTTAAAGTTAACTCCCAAAATAACATTCTCCGGAAGTCCAAATAGGGAGAAACAGCACACACATTAAGATTCACTGCTCTGACCCTGTGCTACTCCTCTGCGGAGTATGCGTGATCCTGTTTGGGAGAGATCATCATATGCCAATAAGGTAGACACCTGCTGCTTAATCACTGGCTGTTTTAAGCCCACCAATATAAACAACCTGCACCTCCTCGCTGGCATTGCCCCAGCTGATGTAAGGCGGGAAGACGCCAGCCGAGTAGAGATGACCAAGGCCACCAGTGATGACATATTTAACACTAGTACAAAAATGCATGTTTCAAATGTAAATTCTGAACATGCCATCACCATCAACAGAAGCACCTACATCTTATACCTCAGATTGAGACGGAACTCTTCAGTGCTAAAATTTGACATAATGTCAAGAGGTCTAATAAAATAATGACTTGTTTATAATTGCTTTAATCTACATGTACACATAAATTTGATAGCTGCATTCCAGTTTAAGCAGGGGGTACAAAAAGAAACCTACCAGTGTTGGTATATCCAAGAAGCGTGGATACTTTTGCAAGATTTCCTCGATGGTGGGTGAATGTTTGGTTATCCACAATCTGCGATCTGTTTTCTGCATCACTGATTTAATTGAGGAAATCTTTTCTGCAGAAGGCCTCAGCATTTTCATCAGGTTGATGAACTCCCTTTCTTTTTTATTTTATACAGTAAATATATTACATATTGCTCCTTTAAATTACAATTACAGAATATAATTGAATGGAAGTAGAGCTGGTGTGAGCAATTCAGTTTGTTTTAAACCAGCCTAAGAGATGAAATCACACTGTTAAAATTAGCCAATAAAGTATCACCCATACTGTCATAAATACAGTAAGCCACAAAATATCTCTAGTATAGACCAAGTAGGATTTCTACCTTACCTTAAAATTGAGGCTACTTGGATAAAATCATAACACAAAGAAATCTTTAAAATAAACAAAACAACTAGCCGTTTTTTTTTTCTTTTAAAATTTACATAAGAAGTCCTTACTGTCAAATGTGTGATTAAAAGCAACCGTCACCAAAAACACGTGGCCTTTATCATGCAAATGAGAACGTCTGTATACTTTATACCCCATTGCAATTCATACTCTTACAACATTCACAATTACATTCAATGCACATATGCTGTACATTAGGGCTGTGCAATATGACGTCAAAAAAACATCTATAATTTCATATTTTGCTCTATCATTGTTGCGGTGTCATAAATCATGCACTTTACTGACTGAGGGGTGTGAAAGAGAGTGAAAAGTCGCTCCGTGCATTAGTAGCATGGTCATAGACCGCATTTCTCTCTTCATTACATCGCCAGAAAACAACTGTAACACACACACACAGACCAGTCGACACACACCAGATGCACGACACACATGCTCCATTTGTGACTCCGGTCGCAGTGTTTCGGTGAAACTGATAAATGATCGGCATATTACAGGTAATTAACAGTCTGACACAGTGCCATGAAAGTGAAACTACATCTACAGGCTCAGCCTGTTGCTGTGATTTTGTCATGTGGGAGGGGCTAGGGTTTCATGCCGTTCGTAAGCAGGGTATTATGGGAAGGTGGTGTGTTTTTTTCAGGGGTTCAGCCGTGTGTGACCGTCTCTACAATTACGAGTATTGCATGGAGTTTTTCCCTTTAAGAAGCAAGAAGGTCACAGGTTCGCATCCCGACCTCGGCCTTTCTGTGCGGAGTTTGCATGTTCTCCCCGTGTCTGCATGGGTTTTCTCCGGGTACTCCGGTTTCCTCCCACAATCCAAAGACATGCATGTGTTCGGTTAATTGATGAGTCTGAAATTGCCCGTAGGTGTGAATGGTTGTCTGTCTCTGTTCGTCTCTCTGTGCCCTGTGATAGACTGGCGTCCTGTCCAGGGTGTACCCCGCCCTACGCCCGATGTCAGCTGGGATCGGCTCCAGCACCCCCGCGACCCCGGGATAAGCGGTTGAAGATGAATGAATGAATGAATTCTTCCAACGTGTTCCTGATCATTTTTAAGTGTTACCTCAACAGAGCTATCGCCAAGGGAGGTCCACCTACTACAGTCCGAGGGTCTGCTAATTTAAGTTTGGTAACACTGGGGGCTCATCCGAAATCGTCTGGAAGTGAGAAATTTTGTTTTTTTAAATTCATCAAGCAGAAAGAGAAAACTGCAGAGAAAGAGACGGCGCTCAGCAGCGACAGTGGCCACACAGCACAAAACGAAATGGCAACACGCACGGAAAACAACACCACCAGCGAAGACGGAGCAGAGGTAATCAACACATGACGCAGCAAGAATCCGTTTGTGACGGACATGACAGTGACTTTTGGAACTAACATAGCGGATGACAGGTGCGCCACCACTGACTACAGCTGAAGTCCAGCTAATCCCTTCGTAACTAGCTTGGAGCTAACAAAGACCGCTAATGGAGTAGTTGTCCCCAAGTTAGCATCGCCATACACTGCAGGACCAGGCTTATGACCACATTACCCCAAGAACTGTACATTCCCCAGTTAGAGCAGGTTGCAACTGGTTTGGAGGTATTTACCAATACCCTGGCCGACGCTGAGCTTGTGCAGAAACTCCTGGAGGAAAAGCCGAGCACCCTGGCAGGAGACTACAACATAGCTTACAGGTATGAGACCACCGGAAGAGCCGTTTTGGAGGTTGCACAGCTAATGAGGTCAGGTGCTGCCAATGCAAATGAACGGAAAACAAGAGCAGCTATAGTACGTGAAGATGATAACAGGCTCCACTTGCTTAGCAATAATAGGAGAAAGTTCTACGGCGGCGAAGGAAAAGTGTTCTATCACAGATCCTACTACCCCAGGCTGGCAGAGGTGATTGCATCTGAGTGGGTGTGCCGGTATGGGGCCCCACATTCACTGCATAGTGACCAGGGCACCAACTTCCAACAGTCTGTTGCAGATTGAAAAGACACACACCACCCCTTTTCGGCCCCAATCGGACGGCCAAGTGGAGTGCTTTAATGCGACACTACAGGAGATCTTGGCCACTACAGCTGATGGATGCCACTGGGACTGGGATCTGATGATTCCTTATGCTACCATGGCTTATCGGGCAACTAAGCACAGCTCCACTGGACTGTCCCCTAATATGATGCTCTTCGCATGCAAAATTACTGAACCTATTGATCTGGTTGCGGGCCAACCCCCAGACAGCAACAGTGTTGTTCCTCTCCCAGATTATGTCATGCAGCTCCGGGAACGCTTACAGCTCTGCCACCAGCTTGCCCAAGAAACTGGGGCGTTCTGCAGAACGTGCTAAGAGGCAGTATAACAAAAACATTTGCCAAATCCAATACAAGGTCGGGGATGCAGTGTGGCATTTGATCAAAGGCACCAAGGCAATGAAGAACAAGGTGAAAAAAGGGTCCCTACTTCATCGGCCTGCTTGGTGACTTGGTTTATTGCATTCAGAAAACCCAGAGGTCAAAGGTCAAGGTCGTCCATCACAACAAACTTAAACCTTACTACTCCTAAATTCAGATTAAACTAAATGACTAAAGAGGAGGGAGTTAGCTAGCGTTAGTAAAGTCAAAAATTCTGATTAAACTAAATGACTAAAGAGGAGGGAGTTAGCTAATGTTAGTAAAGTAAAGTCAAAAGTTCAGATTAAACTAAATGACTATAAAGGAGGCGTTAGCTAACGTTAGTAAAGTAAAGTCAAAAATTCAGATTAAACTAAATGACTAAAGAGGAGGGAGTTAGCTAACGTTAGTAAAGTCAAAAATTCAGATTAAACTAAATGCGGTGGTGGTTGGAAAGACTTCTGGGAAGAGAAGAGAAAAGAGGCAGGGGATGAAGATATCACCAGAGAAACAAATAAAAGTAAATTTAATGGCTGATAGGTCGTGGATAGTTTGTGTTTGATCACGAATATGTCGTCATGTTTTGCCAGGATAGCTGCATGTACGCGAAAGAAAAAAACAAAACGAACAATTTCATTGTGGGAACTAGCCTAAGTAACTTGGATGTATTACAGACAGACAGACAGACAGACAGACAGATAGACAGATAGACAGATAGATAGATAGATAGATAGATAGATAGATAGATAGACAGATACCAAGTTTGTCCAGGTCATCGTTATCGCCAAAGCAATTTCAGTCAAAAGCAAATGGACTTGGTTATTTGTCTAGGAAGACGTTTCACCTCTCATCCAAGAGGCTTCATCAGTTCATGTACACATCTGAACAGGCTGGGACTGGTCCTCCTGGACAAATAACCAAGTCCAGTTGCTTTTGACTGAAATTGCCATTGACATATTGAGACTATTTTGACTCAATAACATTTAGATAAACAACAACAATAACAATCAGAATAATTAACAGAAACCAAACTACATTATACTACCACATTTTCAATTTTGCTTCTTCTTCTCATTTTTTTATTTTGACAGTATGGCAGGTAGGTTGACAGTTTCACCCGCCAATCACAAAAGTTACCCGCATTTGGCGTGTGGGCGGGTGCCAATTTCATGCCCTGGTTGTGTATATTTACACTAGTGCCTGACAAGGGCATACATGCATGTTTTATCTCAAATGAGATTTGAATGCTTGATAGAAATGGGATAATAAAAACAAGAGGAGGCAATATTTCATCTGGGGCAGGCTGCTCCTTTTGTTCCACATTATTGGTACTGGTCAGTGGTCAACAACTCCCTGATGTCACGATTTCCCTTTTCTTTAGCTGAAAAGGTCACTGGCCAATGGTGCTTACAAAAGCTCTGGGTGCAGGTTCACCAACACATCTAAGACACAATAACTTATATAAAGATGCAAGGCGTCCTCCTAGCAGTCTATTAAAAGGACGAGGTGAGGGCCCCATCTATTATTTAGGGTCTGCTGACACGAGCAGGGAAGGGCATAGAAACGGCTCTCTGCAGCAGTCTGGGTTCATAGCCGTTGAAGGGTGCTTAATTAACCTCTTCCTCTTATAACAATGATATGACGATCATCCCTTTTGAAAAAAATATATACTTTATGTAATATTATGTGAATTTCTCATATCATAGAACATAAAGATTGCCATTACATTTGCACTACTGAGTGCAAGAATCAGTCCCATCTAAGATAATAGTCAGTCATTTTCTAGCTCTGTCACTATTATAATTCCCTTAAATCATACCAAAAGCCCGGTACTAACTGTGTAGGCTACATGTAGCGAGCGTGCACATACCGGTGGGTTTCTGAGGGCCAAGGTAAGACAAAGCAGCAGGGGATGAGCTGTGAGATGACAGCGGCACAAAAGCCTGGCGCTGCTCCGAACAAAGCGGGCTTTCCGGCAGCTTGATCCTCGCTCATTACTTTCCAACTTCGTCAGCATCGTTTCATACACTCAATCTGAATTTCAACTCGCTGGAAAAATCCACCGCTTAGATCCAAAGTTTTACACGTTGCCAGGCGGCATAGTTTATGCTAGACGGCGAGGGAGACGCGCACCCGGGAGTCGTTCAGAGTCACCGGATGCATTTTAACTGTGAATGGCCGCGCGTGCTTGACTGAATCAGAGCAGTGTTGCCTTCAGGTGGATCCGTGTACGTTTTGACCGTTTTTTTTTTTTCGTTTAAACCAATGAACGAGAAAGCGGAAATACCATGTTCTTTTCGTTATTTCGTTTTGAACTATAAACGAAAAAACGGCCGTTTTTCGTTTTTGTTGTCAAAATCAAAAAACGATAAATGAGAAAACCAAATTCAAATAAACGGCCTAATATTGTTTTTTCTATATGTATTTGCCTTTTTTAGGTTTGAGGAACGAAATGAAGGAAAGGAAGTCAGGTGACCCAAAAGTAAAATTAAATACTTCAAAATAAAAGCCAAGAGAATAGTAGAGAAAAATAATAATAGCCCATTAGATAGATAGATAGATAGATAGATAGATAGATAGATAGATAGATAGAGATTTGCTCATAGGCCTATAGTTATCCAGGTTATTGATACAGATGTATTGAATGATGTTCATTTCATCTGGTATTTGATGGTTTATTTGCACCCTTTTTAGGCCTGTATGTATTTCATGTGTATGTTCCTAATCATTTCAGAACCGCCCATACCTCCATGAAGAGAAGAGGATGTGTTGTGTAGCAATAAAAAAGGACTATTGAAAAAATAAAGAGGAATTGGTTTCTTCTTAACTAACACCCTTCGGTAGACCTGGCTTCACATCACCCGTCACAGCCCCACCAGTGCTCGATTTTGCACTTCGTCACTGTAACATATGATCATCATCATCTCTAAACCTGCATGTCCTAACTCTGCTGTCAACTTCTAAGCATCTTTGACAGCTCACATCAGAGAGGTATATCTAATGTAAGGTAGGCTATTTAGTCAAACAAATGACACTGATATAAACTGAGTGAACACTGTTTAGGAGTTAACTGTATGACATTGTATCAGCCTGAAACATGGAGAGCACAGATACTCACAAGAGATTTCTCACATCCACCTACTACCATCTAATACACTACAGTGTATCATGTGTTTATTTTCAGTGGCATGAATAAACTGTATGTTATCAGAATCATAGCGTAGCACGAATGAAATCAATGTGAATGCAAATACATTAATGCAAACACATCTCTAAAAATATATTTTGAGCAGAGAAAATAAAGTTAACCGCAACACTGTATATTGACTACATTGTGCCATATCTAGGTTGTCATGGGGTGTTTAACATATTTTATTGACTCAAACCTTAAAAAACCCCGGCCACACATTTAAGTTTGCAATATTTATCCCTCTACTCAGAAACTTTGCAGGATTTAGCCACTTGTGTGTATTTAGTATATGTATCATCAATACAATGTCTGTCAATTGGACTTGATAGGAAAATATGTTTAATCACTGATTGAATGAATACTTTTCCAATCTTCTAAACTAAAGACGGGTCTATTTACACACCGGTGTGAGCACTTACAAGGAGTCATGGTGGGTGAGTGGGTTTAGTACAAGTTGTAACAAGTTGTAAGTTGTAACTTATGGGTTGGGGTTTGAGACTAGTTTTTTGTCAGAATGCGATTATAAACTATGGACAGCGCTCATAGACGTCAATTGAAAAATTACAAAATCTGACCAGCAGATGTCAGACTGTATCTGAACCTAAATATCTACAGGTCAGAAATGGTCAGTAAATCAAAATAAATAACACAAAAATGATGTGTGGTTACAAGTCCGGATTACAAGTAACAGATTAAAAAAGAGACCATGCATGTTGTGGAAGCCATCATTTACTCAAATTTAACAAAGCAACACTAACACTTCAATAAAAACGAATATATACACATCAAAATGAACATTAGAACATGTCATGAAAGAAAAATGCAATACTATAGTAAAATAACACTGTGAATAAAAACAAGAACACAATTCCCAAAAACTATTCTGACACTACATCACGGAGGGCAGTCACCACCTCCTCCATGCCACTCAACACAAAAAAGTTTTGACGGAAGTCACTGTCCCTGCATTTCGGGCATTGAGGGGAATACAGCACCCACTGCTGAATACAAGCGGTGCACCCCACCAGGCTCCTGCAGCAGGGTGCAACAATGATGCCATCCATTGCTCCTGCAGGGAAAAAAATTTAAATATTTAGAATAGTTTTGGTCATTGTCTTTTACCTGCTAATTGGCCCAAACCCACTCAAACATATTGAATTCTTACGCATAATATTCACACCAGATTAAAATGTATTTGTCCATAAATATATCCCTCTCTGCAACAATGATGCAATCCATTGCTCCTGCAGGAAAAAAATGTAAATATTTAGAATAGTTTTGGTCATTGTCTTTTACCTGTTAATTGGCCCAAACCCACTCAAACATATTGAATTCTTACGCATAATATTCACACGAGATTAAAATGTATTTGTCCATAAATATATCCCTCTGTGCCTCTTTCCTTATTTGGACATACAAAGAGAGAATCTGGAACTAACCCCTGACTCCGGGGAAAGGCAGAAAAATTATGAATCAAATATATATTTTAGTAACTGAATAGTTACTGAGGATGTGCCTAACCTGCCTGTAATGATGAGCCAAACATGCTCTGAAATCAAAAGTATAACATGAAGGGGACAGTCTGTTATGAACCTAAACACTGTTCTGAGTCAGAGAGTGACCTGTCCGAACCTTTTTTATTATTATTCTGTCCTGGCTAATATGTGAGCTGTATTTGTAGACAGATAGCTATCAAGGAAGGGCAGTAGGCTTGAATCCAGGTTAAAAGCCTTTACTGAATCTTCTTTCTTATTTTGTAAAACTGCAACACAATGAAATACACACAATGTTACACTGGTTACGCCTTTCTTCTTAATTTTCAGGTTATAAATCAGGTAAGTACAACACACTATTAAATAAGGCAAACACACATCCTCTTTTACAGAATGCTATAATGGACCACACATTAACAAAGCATATGACACGAATGAGGCTTAACAATGAGCTAAATTAGCCATAGCATTTTAGTCTAGCCTCTTGCTAACGGTTAGCTTTGCGGTTAGCATTAGCATAGTTAGCACGGATTTTGTAACTTAAAATAAATGCTTCTAACACCATCTTGAAGATCACAGTGCCATGAAACAACTGACATAAACCCATTGCATCCATACTCACTGTTGGTTCCACTTGTACTTGTAGACTATGCAAGTCTTCCGGTTCCGGGTCGCTGCTTGTGTGGTCGACCGATCGGAGCACAGAGCAACTTTTAGCGTTATTTAGCATTTATTACGTTTTTCTACTTGTTTACCCTTTGCATGCCACACACGCCGAGTGTGTTTTCTAACTTTACAACTACGTTACATAGACGAAGCTGACTTTTTTTTCCTCGCCCGTCCCCTTGTGACGCTCTCTTTGTTTACCTCCCTGTTAACCCCGTGACTGCCGGACAACGCGGAAGTTCTTCTCCTTGTTTTTCTTTTCCTATTTCACCCGGCACTTTAATTCTCCACTCGGCATGGATATACCCGTGTTTTTCATGGCCATTCTTCAAGTGTGGTTTCTCCTGGAGTTTGTGACGGCGAGCAGAAACAAAGACCAGCGGAACACATACCCCAGAGAGACCCTACTGAATTACTGCGGAGTAACTCAACAAGCCATGACAAGTCCACACACAAGAATAATAAGGTAACCAGAAGGGGGAAGAGAAAGAGCGGAATCAGGGCCAGGCTCAAACGGGAGACTTGTAAACAACGGCCGCTTCCATCTATCGTCCTAGCTAATGTTAGATCCCTCCGGAATAAAACGGACGAGCTACAAGCTAACAATAACCACATGCATGAGTACAGGACTGCCCCGGTTCTTGCTTTCACTGAGACGTGGTTAAAAAAGAACGACGATGACAATGCCCTGCACGTTGATGGCTTCGGCCCCCCTCTAAGACTTGATCGAGACAGTGAGCTCACCGGTAAACAACATGGCGGCGGCGTGTGTCTGTATGTAAACACACGCTGGTGAGAAGGAGAAACTGTGCACCCCGGACATTGAGCTTCTGGCTGTCTCCCTTCGCCCTTTCTACTTACGCAGAGAGTTTCCCCAGCTCTTTGTCATCCTGGTTTACATCCACCCCAGAGCCAACGCAGTCACAGCCACTGAACACATCACAGACTCTTTAAACAAACTGGAAACACATTTCACCGGACTCTCCCAAATTCATCTTGGGTGATTTCAACCACTGCTCCCTGGACAAATCATTAAAAGGTTGTCAACAGTATATCACATGCCACACTCGCCAGGAGAAGACACTGGACAAGTGCTATGGTTCAGTACCTGACGCATACAGATCTGATGCCCTCCCCCCTCTGGGCTCTGCTGATCACCATGCCATCCTGCTTACTCCGGCTTACATCTCTGTCATGAGAAGGGTGAAGAAAGTTGTCAAGAACATCAAGCAGTGGACCAACGAAAGCATCACCACACTCCAAGGATGCTTTGAATCCACTGACTGGGACAACCTCCTGGCCCCCTCTGATGACATTAATGAACATGTGGACACTGTGTCATCGTACATCTCCTTCTGTGTGGACAACATCATCCCCTCCAAAACGGCCACTATCTACCCCAACAACAAACCCTGGATCACCAAAGAGCTCAAGGAGATCCTCAACAAAAAGAAAAGGGTCTTCTTCACCGGCTCCGAAACGGAGAAAAAGGAGGTCAACAGAGAGGTCAAGCATGCCATAAAAACTGCCAAGCTGGAGTACAAGAACAAAGTGGAGGAGTGCTTCACGCAGGGTAACCTCTGCTCAGCCTGGCAGGGACTCAAGAACATGGCTGCTGTGAACACTGCTGCCAGCCACACAAAAACCATCCAGGTTTCAGGCAGCAGCTCTTCATCTCTCCCCAACGACCTTAACTCTTTCTACACAAGGTTCGAGCAGGACAACACCACCAAGCTGGAAGAAGCGATGTCCAAGCTCAAGCCCAGTGACTCAGCAGCTTTCACCTTCAGCGCAGAGGACGTGGTGAAAGCCCTCAGGAAGACATGGGAGCACAGCTCACCTGGCCCAGACAACATTAGCGGCCGTGTCCTGAAGCACTGTGCTGAGCAGCTAGGGGGCGTGTTTCAGACCCTGTTTCAAAGATCCATGGACAGCAGCATAGTCCCCCAGCAATGGAAACACTCAACAGTTATCCCCATCCCCAAGAAGAGTGCCGTCAAATGTCTGAATGACCTCCGGCCGGTGGCCCTCACCTCTCTTGTGATGAAGGACATGGAGAGGATCATAAAACAACACATCATCAGGGAAACCCACTCCCAGATGGACCCGCTCCAATTCGCTTATCGAGCTGGCAGGGGCGTCGATGATGCAAAAATATTCATAATAGACACTGTTCACAAACACCTGGAGCACCCCAACACCTCAGCCAGACTCCTGTTTGCAGACTTCTCCTCTGCATTTAACACCATCCTGGCTGACAAACTCTCAGCCCTCTTACATCTGGACCAACAGCTAATCCTGTGGATACTGGACTTCCTGACCAACCGTTCACAGAGAGTCCTGGTCAACAGCACCTTCTCCGACCTCCAACACACCTCAACTGGCTCCCCTCAGGGCTGTGTGCTCTCACACTCTCGCACTCTCTGCTCTTCATCCTCTACAGGATTCTCAGGAAATGTCAGCAGCGGAAATAACTCCTTAGGAAGCTCAATTCCTTTGGAGTCAGCAAGAACATCCTCCTGACCTTTTACTACTCCTTCATCGAGAGCATCATCACGTTCTCCATCACATGCTGGTTCTACTCCACCAGCCTCCAGAACAGAAACCGCCTGCAGAGCATAGCCACGGTCTGCTCTAAGATCATTGGACTTCCTGTTAGAACTCTGTTGACCATCCATGAGCAGCAGACACTCAGGTTAGCTGGTCAGATCATGCAGGACACCTCACCCCCCTCTCCACCCCGGACATCCCTCCCATCACCCCTCCTCCTCCCCTCTCCAGACACCCCCCCTGGACACCATCACCATCACCCCCCCCCCCCCCCCCCTGGACACCCCCTGTCCTCAAAGCTGTGAACTACTGGTTTGATGCACTACTCCACTTTATTCTGTTCATTCTGTTTATAATGTTACTGGTTTGTTGCACTACTCCACTTATTTATTCTGTTTACTATGTTACTCCGGTCCGTTGCACTACTCCACTTACTTATTTATTCTGTTATTATGTTCACACCGGACTTATTCTGTTACTATGTTCTTACTGGTCTACTTGATTCTGTTATTATTATTTTTATTTTTATTTATGGTATTAATGCACTACTCCACTTTATTCTGTCTATCAGGTCTTATATTGTATCCATCATAGCACTATGGTCACTTTATTTTTCAGTATTCATCTGGTTACACAGAGCTAGCACATACTTAGTCTGCTGTTTTCCTGCCATGCACCACTATCACTTTATTATTTCGTATCTGCACATAGCTTATAGTTATATATTATATTTATACTCTATTACTGCATTATAGTTCTGTTTCCGTCTGGTCATTACACATATGTATCATGTCTGACCACATCTGAATCCGATCACTGTCCACTTATATCTTTTCTGCACTACAGTTCTGTTTATACCTGTTTCAACAGTCTACTGCATGTTTACATCATATACACCCGTTCACATGTCTGCTTACATCTGATACACGCATGTCTTTCTACATCTCACGCCGACGATGTTCTCCGTATCTAACTCTGTGACTGGATTCTAACCAGTACTCACACTAACATCCTGACACTTATTCTAACCTGTACTAACACACTAACATCCTGACACTTATTCTTCTTTTACACTTTATTCTTGTTGATAGGTTAAAATGTTTTTGTATAGTTGCACTGTCATTATTTGCTGCTCTATGTGCCCTGAATTGCCCCCCGGGGACAAATAAAGTTATTTGAATTGAATTGAATTGTAAGACACTGGAAGTGCCTAGTAATTAAAGCTGCAGTAACTCAAATCGCCACGAGGGGGGGGGGGGGGTTTAACTAATCCCAGTCACTGACAGGAGTCAGAACAATTATTATTATTATTACTATTATTATTATTATATTATTGTTTATTTATTTTTGTGTACACTAGGGACACTAAGCACTAGACCCAACAGGTATTGGGCATTGATAAAGGTGACAGTGATATAGGTAATGCACCAGAAGGGACATAGTTTTTTACCAGAGCAACAGAGAGGCAGCATGAAATGTATGTTTGCTTTGAACTGGAAATTAAATTAACCAAATGTGAATCCTGCCTGGACAATGCACTTTTTCCTGAGTACAACCTAATTGAACTGGTGCATCAGAGGCCTTTTGTGCCAGTTTTCAAATTGAAAGAACTCTTACAAATAGCCACTACATTCATCTTGTTGTTTGCTAGGCACAATAGCAAGTCATTCAGAGTGTTAAAATATGTGAAATTATGTATCAACATGTAAAAAATCGGTTTATTTAAACAATTTATCCATTTTGGAAAAATATAATAAATATGACCTTGACTTCCTAATTTTTGTCCTCTGTAATTCATGGAAGGTCTCCACATGGAGGGCAACCATTTTCCTGGCGTTTTAGCACCGAAATCCCAGTCCTAGGGACAGAGTATATCCTTGTTTATGGACGGTAAAATACTGTAGGTCTTATTTTTATTTTACAAACTTACTTAGATCTACACGCATATATACATAATGGAAACCTCAATAAGAAGGATAATGGATTGGGATTGATCAATCTCTTAGACCCTTCTGGCTTTTTTCACAGACAACAATGGTGAGCTACGTCTGAATCACAACAGTCGCTTCTCCGCTACGTCACATCTATAAAAAAGCTCAATCATTTTTTACGGATCCTGAAATAACTTTCATATGGAGCGATCCCAGATGGTTGAGTGGAGCTAGACGGAGTCAAGGCGGAAGCAAGGCGGAACGAAAGTCATCTGGCGAGAGTCAGGTTAACAAAGTCTAGCCTTGCCACCTTAATCATCAAATCCTTTAAAACATTTCAAAACATTTCAAGTTTCAAGTTAAAATGGTGCATTCATTAGCTGCTTGATGATAGTCTTTACTCATTATTGCTCATTATTAAACCACTATATCACCAGGTAAATCATATTCAGATTACAAAATCTTTTTAGAACAAACCTTGAAAACATTCTTGGTCTGGACGCATTTTGTCATGTAGGTGGTCCAGCAGGACAGCTGTGGCAACAGGCCTGGAGCCAAATCTAAAAAGGTTTGGCTGTGTTGTTGAAGGCTGGATTGTAGAGGATGAAGACACTGTGGGCGCCTCATCCCCACACACTGGGCAGCAGAACACCTCCAGCCTCCGAAATCAGGTATATACTGGATGGTATCAACTGCACATAAGAAAAAGGCCATCAGTTGCTTTTTCTATACTTTCTCTCCCTCAACTTTTACAGCAGTTGAGTGAGTTTTTTGAAACGTTATGCCTTCTTTTTGTTTGGTGTGTTTATGTGTTTACAGTTTGTCTCTAATTAGAGGTGTTCTTTGTTGTGTTTGGTGTTTTGGTGTGGTTGTAAAAACAGCCCTGTTTTGCACCATGCCGAAAGCAGCGGCTGCTGCCGCTGAGTTTGAGAGGCTGACTCGGCGTCATGCCATCAAACGGATCCCGGCGGTGCAATACTCCATGGAGGAAGCAGGTTTAGCGGTGGTAGAAGTAGTAGAGTCAACATCAGAAAAAAGGAGAGTTGTGAAAGAGGTGAAGGCTGCAGCAGAGTCACAGAGTGACTTCTGCCTCACTCAGGAGGAGCAGCAAACTCACAATCTGTACTCTCCTGAAGATATTAAAACGTTTTTAGAGATCACAAAGGGTGCCAGACTTCCTGCAGTGGAGGACCATTTTGATGACCTCAGGCATATGTAGGCGCATTCCAAAAGCTGTCAAAGAATGAACTCACTTCATGTTCATTGAACCAATGTTGACCACTCATGTAAGAGGGTCAGTATTTATCACCAGCCCATAGGATCTATTCATAATAATTTGTAATCCCCCACCGCCTCCACATCCTTTCCCAGAATGCACAGATGTTGGAATGCCTTCTTCCTCTTCTTCCTGAAATCTATAACCATCTCTCTGGTCTTGCTGATGTTCAGCCGCAGGTGATTCTGTCCAGTCCACTTCGCAAAGTTGTCTACCAGTGCCCTGTACTCCTCCTCCTGTCCCTCACTTATGCACCCAACAACAGCCGAGTCGTCAGAAAACTTTTGCAGGTGACACAAGTCAGTGGTGTATAAGATGAACAGGAAAGGAGACAGTACAGTCCCCTGTGGAGCTCCTGTATCACTAACCACCACATCAGACAGATCATTGCCCATATGGACGAACTGTGGCCTGCCTGTCAGGTAGTCAGCAATCCAGGAGATCATTGTATCGTCTACTCCCATCACCCGCAGCTTCTCCCCCAGTGGCAGTGGCTGAATGGTGTTAAAAGCACTAGAGAAATCAAAGAATGTGATTCTCACAGTACCTCCTCCACCATCCAGGTGCGAATGGGCTTGTTGCAGCAGGTCGATGACAGTGTCATCAACTCCCAAGTGGGGCTGGTAAGCAAATTGCAGAGGGTCTAGCAGGGCTCTCACCTGCGGCTCTCTCCAGCACCTTCATGACGTAAGACGTGAGGGCCACTGGTCGTTAGTCATTGAAGTCTGATGGTGTGGAAGTCTTTGGAACGGGAACCAGGCAGGAAGTCTTCCAAAGCACTGGTATTCTCTCCTGACCAAGGCTCAGATTGTAAAGGTGTTGTAGGACAGGAGACAGCTGGCTGGCACATGTCTTCTGCAGCCTGCAGTCATAGTCATGCGGGGGAGGCTGCTGGTGTCTTCAGCGGAGGACGAGGAGGTGGAGGAGGAGGTGAATTTTGAGGAGGAGGAGGTGGAGTAGGAAGAGGTGGAGGAGGAGGAGAGGTGCTGCACAGGAGAGCGCACAGCAGGGGATTGAGGGGGGAGGGGAGGAAGCATTTGGGGCAGTGAGGGTGTGGGGGGTCTGGAGGTGTCATGGAGAAGACAGAAGGCTGTGAGCTGAACCTATTGAAGAATCGGTTCAGCTTGTTTGCACTCTCCAGGCTGCCTGATGACTGTCTGCCACTCACCTTACACCCAGTGATCTGCTTCATACGTCTCATTCATAAGTCTGCACATCCCTCACATTGTTCTGCTGGAGTTTGGCCTCCAGCTTCCTCCTGTAGGCATCTTTACAGGTCCTCAGTATATCCCTGAGTTCATGCTGCACTCTCCTCAGTTCTTCCCTGTCTCCAGACCTGAACGCCCTCTTCTTCTTGTTCAGAAGGGCTTTCAGGTCAATGGTGATCCACGGCTTATTATTAGGGAAGCAGCGTACAGTCCGCGTTGGCATGGTGGTGTGTTCACAGAACCTGATGTATTCTGTGATGCAGTTTGTCATGCTGTCCAGATCCTCTCCACGTGGCTCAACAAGTGCATCCCAGTCTGTCGACTCAAAGCAGTCCTGTAGTGCGCCAGCAGCCTCCTGAGTCCACCTCCTCACGCTCCTAGTGTGGACAGGCTGCCGCTGAACAAGAGGAATATACTTAGGGGTCAGCAGAACCAGGTTTTGGTCAGATCTTCCAAGAGGGGTAGAGCTGTAGGACTGTATGCATCCTTAGCATTTGCATACAACAGATCCAGTGTGTTACAGTCTCTTGTGGGGCAGTCAACATACTGGTGAAATGTTGGAAGGGTTTTATCCAGTGAGACGTGATTAAAATCCCCAGTGATGACAATAAATGCGTTAGGATGCAGCGTCTGTATCTGGGCAACAGCGGAGTGGATGACGTCACAGGCCAGCTGAAGGAGGAACGTACACACCGATAATGATGGCGGACGTGAATTCCCGGGGCAAATAATAAGGCCTCATCCCCACAGTCAACAATTCAATGTGCGGGGTACAGAGACGTTTCTTCACGTGAACGTGTCCGGGATCACACCACCTTTCACTCACGTCCCTGTCCGCCCGAACAGTGCTGAAGCCGGAAATCGCCACGCTGTGGTCCGGGATGTGTGAGTGAAGCCATGTCTCCGTGAAACACAACACACTGCACTCACAATGTTCCCTCTGAGCCTTTATCAGGCGCGGCGAGCTCTTCCGTCTTGTTCTCCAGAGACCTCACGTTTCCCATGACGATCGCCGGTACAGCCGGTCTGTGTCTCCTCCGCTTTACCCTCTGTTTCCCTCCAGCTCTGCAGCCACGGCGTCTCCTCCGCAGCTCTTTCAGGACCTCAGGTCTGGCTTTGGGCAGCAGTACAGGTTCACACAGTGCAATCAGCTGGTCGCGTGTGTAAACAATGCACTCAGTGATGCGCTCCTGACCCTCCGTTGCTAGGGTTATCAAAAACATCATAAAAACATCACAAAAACATCACAAAAAGTGCCGTAAAAGTTCAAAAAAGAAAAAAAAAGAAAGGTGTTCGTCCTCTCCGGAGAAGAGCCGCCAAAAGTTCAGCGAAAACCAGAACACAAACACAACAAAAACTTTTTAAAAGCATAAAAACCCAGCTGCTGTTACAGGCTGCCACCTAGTATGGCGCCATAGCAACCAACAACAATATTGATGAAGGCTACCATTATATAGCTGCATTTACCAACAATCCTCCATACCATGATCCCTTGCCTCACACAATCCATCTGTTTTTTGAAGCTAGTCCAATACAGATTACTGTCGATGATATATAATGTATTATCAACAGCGTTACTCCACAAAGATCTCATATTGTACCTGATGCATTTCTTTATACCCCCATTTAGCATGTTAGATACACTCGCCATTATGCTGACACACACCAAATCTTCTGAGAGTCCTGAGCTACAGTGTTCAGTCTACTGTACTCTCTAGTTAGCTGCTTTAGCTTGGAAATGAGATATGGTTCTTTCAACCACTTCAACAAGGCAGTGTCAGCCACGTCTCATATGCTGGTCAGAGAAGATGAAGCGATACTTAGACAATCCAACACATTTGTGCCTTTGTATAATTATCTTTTAAAACCTCTTGTTAGTCTCTCTCAGGTGTCCTTTAATGTAGTGTAAAGGAAAAATGTTGAGGCATGAATGTGGTGTATAAATACAATACACACAGTCTCTTTCAGCCCTTTGTTGAAGAACTCTGTGTAGATAATGGGCTACTGTAACCTCAATAACATCGTGAGTTGTGGGGGGATGTGACGTAATACACGCAGATTTGTCCATTGGTTCATCATCCTGGTCACCCTTTGTACCCCTGAAGGGGTCGCCTGTTGGTTTTTCTCCATAAGTAAGAAATGTCAAATTTATTTTCCCCAAATCTTCAGCAAAGTCTTTCACCCAGGAGTTGTCACTGCAGGACTCTTGGCCGTTTTTCGGAGGTGTATCACACCATGCATAATTGGTCACACCTGTACAAACATACGCTACAAATTAGATCAAATAAAAAAGAAAAAAAAGAAAACTAACACACTTTGTAAAACAATTCGCTGGTGCACCAGAGGTGTCAAAAAGTATTTTGCTAAGCTTTTCATAGCTCTTGTAGATCTTGTTCTATCCGAATAAGGGGTCGATACGTGCAAAAACATCAAGGGCCCTCCTCCAATCGCCCCACTGGATTAAAAATCCAGTAGTAAACCATGTTTCCCATTCTTTAGATGTGAGCTGGAAACCTTTGTCTTCATCAGACGAACCCCTCCTTGTCTTTTGAATGACGCTGTTGTCCATGCAGTGTCTGAAAAAAAATGTATGCTTCGTGGTCGTAGATCTCAAGATCAGTCTCCACACGGTAAATCTCTCCAGCCACTGATCCATCCCACTGGTCAGCGTACACACCATTTGAGCTACATAGCTCACGGTATACTGCTCCCTGTTAAAAAAAAATAACCAGCCCCCCTAAATTCTGCAACATCCCATTCATACATTGGAGACCATGCTTTTTTTTTCAAAAATTCTGCAAGGTTTTTAGGAACTCCCTTTTTCTTTTTAGGTGCATCAACAAGGTTTATACAGCGTTTTGGCGTCAAGACACCGCTATAATTACCTGTGTCACCCATTTCCTTGGCAGTATTTTCACAAGGTTATCCTCAAAGCAATTTCAGTCAAAGCCTGGTCAGATACATACATGAACTGATGAAGCCTCTTGGATGAGAGGTGAAACGTCTTCCTAGACAAACAACCAGTCCAGTTGTTTTTGACTGAAATTGCTTTGAGGATAACGATGACCTGGACGAATGAGAACATTCGCTCAGGGGAAACGGCACTCCCTCAAGGTGTTTACAAACACACACACACACACACACACACATACACACACTTCCTATGCCCAAATAAGGCTATGGAAGACGTCGTGCCTGTAAAGTTGGTTCATTGCTCTCTTTGATGTATCCTTTTTCGAGACCCCCACAGGACGACGCTGGGAAGTGACACCTTGAGCGGATCTCTGAAAGGCTGCCTCAAAGAGTTTCAATGAGACACCTCTACAGACATGTCCAAACACATCACCTTAAGACTTTTATAAGTCTTTTTGGTCTATTATAGGACAGAACCTGCTGGAGGTGCTAAACCAAAGTCTCCTGACTGGAAGACTCCCTCTGAGCTGCAGGAGGGCCGTCATCACCCTGCTGCCAAAAAAGGGAGACCTGCAAGACCTGAAAAATTGGAGGCCAGTCTCGCTGCTGTGCTCAGATAATAAAATCCTGTCCAAAGCTCTAGCCCTGAGACTGAGGGAGGTGATGGCGTCCGTCATCCACCCTGACCAGACTTACTGTGTGCCCAGCAGGCTCATAAGTGATGTCACTTTAATTCGGGACATTTTAGACCTCTCCAGTTCATTGGCTGTAGGAACTGGTCTATTTCCATAGACCAGGAAAAGGCTTTTGACCGGGTTGAACACCAGTATTTATGGCAGCCTCTGGCTGCCTTTGGGTTCAACCAAGGCTTTATAGCCACGATCCGGGTTCTCTATAGTGACATTGCCAGTGTCCTGAAGATAAATGGCGGGTTGAGTGCTCTGTTTGGCATCCAAAGAGGGGCGAGGCAGAGCTGCTCTCTCTCTGGGATGTTGTACTCTCTGGCCATCGAGCCTCTGCTTCATAAAGTTAGGAGCAATTTAAACGGTATGTGTTTCCCCCAGTGTGATGTGTCTTTTAAACTGTCTATTTATACTGATGACCTCATTGTGGTGGTCAATACACAAAGAGACATTGATGTTTTAACTGATACGCTGAAGTTATCTTTTCTGCAAAGGTGAACTGGGGGAAGAGCGAGGCTCTGTTGGTTGGGGAGGAGCTGGGGGATCGGCTCAGGTTGCCCGAGGACCTACATTGGAAAAAAGGAGGACTCAAATATCTTGGGGTCTTTCTGGGAAAAAGAAAAACTGGGAGAATGTTGTCGTGAAGGTGAAGGGGCGCCTCAACAAGTGGAAATGGCTTTTACCAAAAATGTCATACAGAGGTCGCAACCTGATCCTGAACAACCTGGTCTTGTCCGCCCTGTGGCACCGGCTGTCCTGTGTCGATCCCCCATTTTCTCTCATGGCAGAGGTACAACAGGTTTTGGATGATTTCTTTTGGGACAGGATGCACTGGGTCCCACAGAGTGTCCTCTTCCTTCCTAAGGAGGAGGGTGGCCAGGGCCTGGTCCATCTGGCTAGCAGAGGTGCTGCCTTCAGGCTGTAGTTTATTCAAAGATTACTGACTGGACCAGAGGACACTCTGTGGAGACCTTCTTCCCGGTGCATCCTGAGACATTTTAACAGCCTGGGTCTTGATTTTAATTTGTTTTTAATAAATGACGGAATAGTAATTTCAACATCTCTTCCTGGTTTTTATGAAAGTGTTTTTATTGTTTGGAACCTGCTTAAGAAAAGAGAGGCAGCAGCAGAGGGACTCCCTTTACTGGCTGCTGCAGGAGCCCGTCCTGTACGGGTCGGTGCTGGACCACCCGAGCTGGGCAGGTCCCTCACTGAACAGGTTGCTGCAGACTGTAGGCGTCTCCACGCTGGGCCAGCTGGAGGACCCTAATGGGCAGGCTGATAAGCTGGGCCTGAGATCCACGGGAGGATTTGGTGGATTTAAATTTTTATAAAATTGCAGGTGACCTGGACTCTTTTAAAGATATGGGGTGTTTCCAAATTGCTTTGTGTACTGTCACAGCTGGAGAACTCATCTTCTCATCTCATCTTCAACCGCTTATTTAGCTTATTTAGCTTATTTAGCTTTGCCTTCCGGCTCAGCTCCCTTTTCGTTACAACGGTGAGGTAGAGCGACAGCAACACCGCCCCTGCTCAGAGTCTCCGGCTCCATCGTCCCCTCACTCGTGAAAATGATCCCGATGTACTTGAACTCCTTCACTTGGGGTAAGGACTCATTCCCTACCTGGAGTAAGCAATCCATCGGTTTCCTGCTGAGAGCCATGGCCTCAGATTTAGAGGTGCTGATCTTCATTCCAGCTATTTCACACTTGGCTGCGAACCGATCCAGTGAGTACTGAAGGTAACTGACCGACGATGCCATCCGGACCCCGTCATCTCGTCAAAAAGCAGAGATGAGATCCTCAGCCCACCGAACTGATACCCCTCCCCACCACGACTACGCCTCGATAACCTGTCCATGAAAATCACGAACATGATTGGTGACAAAGCGCACCCCTGGCAGAGGCCAACCCCCACCGGGAACGAATCTGATTTACTGCCGAGGATCTGGACACAGCTCTCGCTTTGGGTGTATAGAGATTGGATGACCCACAGAAGTGACCCCCTCACCCCATACTCCCGCAGCACCTCCCACAGTATCTCCCGAGGGACCCGGTCATATGCCTTCTCCAGATCCACAAAGCACATGTAGACAGGATGGGCATACTCCGAGATCCCCTCCAGGATCCTTGCAAGAGTGAAGAGCTGGTCCGTTGTTCCACGTCCAGGACGGAATCCGCATTGTTCCTCTTCAATCTGAGGTTTGACTACAGGACGAACCCTCCTTTCCAGCACCTTGTCCCAACTGTCCCAGACTTCCACTCAATGTTGAAGAGACGTGTCAACCAAAACAGCCACTCCAATCCCAAAGCTTTCATAATTTCTGGACGAATCTCATCAATCCCTGGGGATTTGCCACTGTGGAGATGTTTGACTACCTCAGTGACTTCCGCCAGAGATATTGACAATGATTCCCCATCAGCCTCCAGCTCTGCCTCTACAAAAGAGGGCGTGTTAGTCGGATTAAGGAGTTCCTCAAAGTGCTCCTTCCACCGCCCGATTACCTCATCAGCTGAGGTCACCAGCGTCCCGTCCTTACTGTAAACAGCTTGGACGGTTCCCCGTTTTCCCCTCCTAGATGTCGAATGGTTTTCCAGAAGCACCTTTGTGCCGTCCAAAAGTCCTGCTCCATGACTTCTCCGAACTCCTCCCACACTCGCTGCTTTGCCTCTGACACAGCAGAGGCTGCAGCCCTTCTGGCCAGTCGGTACCTTGCAACTGCCTTCAGAGTCTTCTGGGATAACATATCCTGGAAGGCCTTCTTCTTCAGTCGGACAGCTTCCCTGACCACCGGTGTCCACCACGGTTTTCGAGGGTTACCGTCCCTTGAGGCACCTAAGACCTTGAGGCCACAGCTCACCGCTGCAGCTTCAGCAATGGAAGCTTTGAACATTGCCCACTAGGCCTTTGGCCTAGGGTGCTCTGGTACCACGTACACTTATGAGCATCCTTATGTTCGAACATGGTGTTAATTATAGATAATCCGTGACTAGCACAGAAGTCTAATAACAGACGACCACTCGGATTTAGATCAGGGAGGCCGTTCCTCCCAATCACGCCCACCCAGGTGTCTCCATCATTGCCCACGTGGGCGTTGAAGTCCCCCAGCAGAACTATGGAGTCCCCTACTGGAGCCCCATGCAGGACTCCATTCAGGTTCTCCAAGAAGGCTGAATACTCTGAACTACTCTTCGGTGCATATGCACAAACAACAGCCTGAATTGCCCCCCGCAGGTCGTAAGGAGGCGACCCTCTCGTCCACCGGGGGGAACTCCAACACCGCAGCGCTCGGGGTTTGCTTCACTCTCAATATATTGTATTGAATGTTATTTTGTTTAATTGCAGGAGAGCAGTCATGGAAAATGGGATGTGGGACCTGGGGCCTGTTTCACAAAGCAGGTTCAAAAAACTCTGAGTTTAACCCTGAACTCTGAGTTGATCTACTCTGAGATAGGAAACTCTGAGTTTTCGGTTCCAGAACAGCAGATTTGCGTTAGGTTGATCAACTCAGATTAGTTTGACCTGGAGTTAAGCGCATGCACCACAAGTAAAAAAAGACAGCATCAATGGAGCCCTGATTCGACGAGTCACCATGGCAACGGGGAAGCGAAGGGCTACGCTACAACTGGAATTGGAAATATTAATGCGCTCATACGATGAGTTTGAGCAGGTTTACACCGCTGCTGCAGCAAAAGAGAGCGAGACGGTGCGGGAGAACATTGCGGCTCGGGTCAGTGCATAAGTTTAAATGTAGTCCTGTTGCAATCACAGTAATATCACAGGTGAAACTGCTTGAGTGGGAGCCTATTAGTTTATTTCATTTATGTGCATTCCCACGGGGAAGAAGCGCACTTGGCAGCAGTTTGTGATGAAAAATAAAAACATTGTTCAAACAGTTAAAACATCGGCACAATCTCATGGTGACGCCTCATTTTGAGCATGTTTTACATGGTAAAGTAAATATTACCTAGGTGGCTGTTTTATATGTTGTATTAAAAACTCCCATTTGCAAAAAAACGCAGCGCAACACACAATATCTGCTGGGATATAAGAGCATTACTGGTTGTTAATGTTGGAAATGTAAGGAGGGATGAGATGGACTGTGACATGAAACGGTGTTTCCCTGCCGTGAAATGGACCCCCTCGCATTATAGATGATATTCTGGATCAGAAGGCTATATAGGAGTAGTTTATATACCGGTAACCCAATTAAAAGCACACACTTTTCAACCTATGAATTGCAAGAAAAGCTGGGATTATATTTAGGAACCATTTCATTCACTTTGTAATTATGGCTGCAGTATATTAAGGACGTAAATGCGCGGCCTGATAATCATCTCCCGACGAATATTTAATTATCTTTGCGGTAATGAGTCACCTTCATCCACGGGATCGTTATCAAAAGGACATACCATGGTAGTGGAAATAGTCATCACTTAATATAACTTCTATATAGGCCTACTGAATGATTTTTATACGTTGTATAAAAAAAACTCCCTTTTGCAAAAAAACGCAGCGCAACACACAATATCTGCTGGGATATGAAACGGTACTGCTCAAAAAGTGAATTGCCTGGAAATGCAAGAACATCTATAATCCATAGTTTGATAATCGTCTCCCGACGAATATTTAATTCTCTGTGCAGTAATTCTGCACCTTCATCCACGGGATCATTATCAAAAGGACATGTCATGGTAGTGAAATAGTCGCCAACTAATATAACTTCTAATGTCTGATTTTTGCAATGATTTTCTGAAAAACTGGCCCGCTGACTGAATGAATGAGGAAATTAAATACCGTGTGTGGCTGAAAGAGGGCGGAGATAGAGAGAAACTCAAGGTTTTCTGAGAAAAACCCGGTCCCGACCAGGGGCCTGTTTCACAAAGCAGGTTTAGTGAAAACTCTGAGTCTGTTAACCCTGAAATGAGGGAAACTCTGAGTTTTCCGTTTCACAAAGGGAGGTAACTCAAACCAGAGACAGAGGGGTAACTCTAGCCTGTTTCACAAAGAGAGGTAACTTAACCTCTCGGTCAGTTACCATGGTAACATGCTCTCTGAAACTAACCTGGTCGGGTTCTCAGAAAACCTTGAGTTTCTCTCTGTCTCCGCCCTCTTTCAGCCACACACGGTGTTTGATTTCCTCATTCATTCAGTCAGCACACGAGTTTTGGCGTAGTATAGTTCCGTCTGTTTTTTCAGAAAATCACTGCAAAAATCAAACAATAGAAGTTATATTAGGTGGTGAATATTTCACTACCATGGCATGTCCTTTTGATAACGATCCCGTGGATGAAGGTGCAGAATTAGTGCGCAGAGAATTAAATATTCGTCGGTGATGATGATTATATTGACAGATGATTATCAAACTATTGATTATAGATGTTCTTGCATTCCCAGGCAATTATTTTATTGAGCGGTACCGTTTAATATCACAGCAGATATTCTGTGTTGCGCTGTGTTTTTTTGCAAACGGGAGTTTTTGTATACAACGTATAAAAATCATTCAGTAGGCCTACATTAGAAGTTATATTAGCTGGTGAATATTTACACTACCATGGCATGTCCTTTTGATAACGATCCCGTGGATGAAGGTGACGCATTTCGCAAAGAGAATTAAATATTCGTCGGGAGATGATTATGAGACCGCGCATAGACGTCCTTAATATACTGCAACCATAATTACAAAATGAATGAAATGGATCTTTTGAGCAAGTTGAATGTATTTGACTCAGCTTTTCTTGCAATTCATAGGTTCAAAAGTGTGTGCTTTTAGTTGGGTTACCGGTATATAAACTACTCCTATAGGTGGAAACAACAGCCTTCTGATCCAGAATATCACCTATAATGCTAGGGGGCTGAATACGCACAACACCGTTTCATGTCACAGTCCATCTCACCCCTCCTTACATTTCCAACATTAACAACCAGCCATGCTCTCATATCACAGCAGATATTGTGTGTTGCGCTGCGTTTTTTTGCAAATGGGAGTTTTTTATACAACATTTATATGTTGAATAAAAAACAGCCACTTACGGTAATATATATCAAAATGAGGCGTCACCATGAGATTGTGCCGATGTTTTACCTGTTTGAATGCCTGTATGTTTTTAAGTTTCATCTTAAGCTGCTGCCAAGTGCGCTTCTCCCCCGCGGGGTTTACAAAGTGACAACACAAATTGACAGCCCTCTTTAAATTCATAGTCACAATCTTAAGGCTATCACAGATAAAAGTCAGAGGCCTATAATAGCCAGAAGTCAGTCGGTCAGAAGTAATGGTTAATATGCTGTATACACATTAAGGGTTAAACTAGAAAATTCAGCAAGAATTTTTAACACTGGGCGTAACTTTTACCCGTTCTGATACTTGGTGCACGTCCCAGTGCTAAGGTCAAAATTAGTAAAAGCAGAAGTTGGCTAGAAGTTGTAGCTGTAGGCTAGTAATAAAAAAAAAAGCCTGCAGTTCACGATAGACCAGATGTTCAATCCTGCTCGCGGAGAGCTACTGTCCTGCATATTTTAGGTTTCTCTCTGCTCCAACACACCTGAGTCTTATGCTCTGCTCGAGCAGCTGCTTGATATCGAGCAGAGCATTAGACTCAGGTCTAAAATTTGTAGACATAAAAACATCATCAGTGATATTTCTCATTGTATCAAAGTTGTTATTACCACTACTTAACATTGATCATATTTACCACCATAATTACTATCATTGTCACCTTAGCTGTGAAATTGCTTTGGGGGCTTAGCTGTACTTGTTTCTACTATTCTACTATATTAACTGCCATAACAGTAAAAATCACACTACTATAGATATTATTATAGTTACTGTTACTTTTTTGGTTGCTTGCATCTTTAGGACTGTCTGTCCGTCTGTCTTGTGTCTGTCTGTCTGTCTTTGTGTCTGTCTTTGTCTCCGTCCGTCTCTTCTCTCTTTGTCTCTCCTTTTCTTCCTCTCTAACCGGTGTAGACAGATGTCCGTCCTCCATAGAGCTGGGTTTGTCCGACATTCCTGCCTGTTAAAGGGAAGGTTTTCGTTGCCCCTGTGTGCAAGAGACTGCTGGATTTATATTGTATATAATAATTGTCATAGAGTGTGGTCTGTACCTACTCTATATGTAAAGTGTCTTGAGATAACTTTTGTTATGATTTGGCACATAAATAAAATTGAATTGAAATTGAATTGAATATAAATTAATTCATTTACATTAAAACTAAATTAAATTGAAACATTGTTGGTCCAACAGTTTGATTTTGATAAATAAGGCTTAGCTTTACCAGTAGACCTACACCACCACCTTTTTTTGTGCAGCTGGGTACCGGAGGGTCGCTGGTTCGAGTCCCTGTGTGAACTAGTGGCTGGAGAGGTGCCAGTTCATCTCCTGGGCACTGCTGAGGTTCTGTTGCGCAAGGCACCGAACCCCCAATTGCTCGGGGTGCTGAGCCAACATAGGTCCTGTTTGTGCATGTGTGTATTTCGGGCCTGTGTGTGTAACCTGAATAATAATAATAACAGAGTGAAAAAATTGAATTTCCCTTGCAGGATGAATAAAGGAATTCTTCTTCTTCAAAATAAAAATGCATAGCTAGGGGGAAGCTTTGGTTCATTAAGCCAGTTTTTATCAGTTTGTCAACTGTCAACTGTGTAGGTACTTTGGGTTAAATTGGATCAATACTGTGACTATCAAATGAAATATTTGATAAAGAAAATTAATAAAGAAAAATTACTAAAAATTAATAACTTCAATTTATTAAAAACTTCACACGGAGAACCAATCAAATATAGGGCCTTGACTCACGTTCAGATTATGAGATTGAGTATTCTCAATAAACTTATCGTTAATCAAGGAAATATTAGTTATCACCATAATTAATTATCAAAGATAATAATAAAAATGACTCTAGTTAAACCCGAGTTCCTCGGGGCACCACCATCATAGACGGAGTGATAACTAATATTAAAGTCTCATTAAATATATTAAACTACTAATTAAGGGTTGAACACCGATAAATGTAATAGTTTAATTAGTTGAAGGATTTAAAAGTTATTTTCTTAGTAGAAGCTGGCTCATTCATCTTTGTGTAACATTAAATAATCAGACATATGGTAAACACAAACATTTATTAACAGATTAATAAATGCAACAAACAAAACACAATAAACTAACTAAAGCTAACAGCAAACATATGTTTGTGTGTATGTGTGTGTGTGTGTGCGTGTGTGTGTGTGTGTGTGAGAGAGAGAGAGACAAAGTGGGGGGTTAGGACCCCTGCAGAGAAGGTGTGAACACTTAAGTGAGGGCGCACTCACACTGTCGTTCTGTACCGGGCCAAAACTGTTTTTTCAACTAAAGCCTAGTACATTTAAGCAGTGTGAGTGCACCCGTTCCGCGCATAACAGCCGACAACTAATGCCGCCCACGGCCCGCTTGAAAGAGGTGGGCTTTAGCAGAGCCGTTTGCACATGTACGAGCACGAGCGTACGCACGAGCCCTACGGCAGTAGCGATATGTGCGCCAGTTCGGACATAGAAAAAAGAAGGACGGACCATGCGCGGACATTTAACAACAACAACAATTGCGGTGAAAGGTTCACGTTGGTGTGATGCGGAGGTGGAGTGTTTACTGCTGATTTGGTCGGATGAAAATATTCAAAAACAGTCGACAAGACGCACAATAACTCCGAGGTCTGTGGAAAGATTTGTAAACAAAGCCACACACACGCGATCAATGCGTGTGACGTGTTACGGCGTGATGTCGTATGGATAGCAAGAAGTATTGGCCGAGGCCCAGGTAGTTTGAGTACAAACGGGGCTGGGGCGCGGGGGGAGAGGGAGGGGGGACAAGTACCCTAAAGCCCGGGTCACGGTGCGGAAGGACAGTGTGAGTGCGTCCAACATGAAGCACCAAAAGCCTGATCTCTCGGTTCTTATGACAAAGTTACAATTGTTTCTAGCCGTTCATAAAGTTCTATAACATGTAGTAATGCCCAGTTGGTGATTAGTTACCAGTCCATGAGATGGGAGATGTTGCGTTGCTTGATGCCAGCGGCTGGGTTGAAGAAAGGAAGCTGGAAGCTTGTCTTAGTTGTTCTTAGGCAAAAGAGGATTTGGATCGCTCTGTGCTGTGCTCAGTTGAGGATAACCGGTTGGTTAACCTTTGTGGTGATCCTACGCCATAGGCCAGGTCCAGGGCCGAGGGGACAGCGGGCAGCTGGTCTCCTCGATCCGCAGGATTGCGTTGAGTTGAGTGAAGAGCAGGAGGAAGAGAGTGGGAGGAAGAGAGAGCGAGAGATGGGGAGCTTCACTTTATATAGGCCCGGATGATGTCATTGCCAGTGAGTCAATTCAGCCAATGAACAGTTTGGGGTCCCTTGGAGAATTCACACCTGGGTGTGACCTGTTGTGGGGGAGAAGGCATGGCAGCCAGGCTTTTGGGCCTAGTCTTTGAGGTCTTTGTTTCAGCAGGCTATGGGCCTACTTTTAATCAAACTGACAGTTGGAGTTAATCCAGAAAATGAACAATCATCTTTGGGTGCCGGTTGCACCTACATATCCCCCCGATGTCCTTGAGACTGCGCCCGATGTGCGGTTTTAAGGGCATCTTTCACAGTCCATAGATGTACAGAGTTCATTTGTCAGTTCATTTAGTGTTTGGACCGTTTTGGGCAGTTATTTCACCAACTGGGAAATGGCTAAACACTACTGATATCTCGACTAGGCAAGAACAAAAATTACAAAATCTAAACATGACAATGGCACTATACAAAATACATAATAAACATTGATTCTCAACTACTCTTCAGGTTAGTGAGAACAGAAGCTGTAAGTTGCATGAGGACAGTTGTATGATTGGTGTGTCAATCATGAGATGTGTCCTTAACTAGTGTTTACCAGTGAGCTTATTACAAAATACAAGGAGCTGATCCAAAAGTATTTGCAAAGTTTGTACAAGGTGTTAAGTCCAATTACAATTTGGGTCTTATTGAGTTTGCTGCGGCTGCTAACAAATCAAAGTTTACCAATTTAACTGTAATTAAGTAAGGCTGCTGAGCTTGCGTTAATCTTACTGTCAGTACAGACGGATTGTTACCTACAGAACCGAGAGGAGCGGACTCTGGAGCTCTGTTGTTTGAAGTTCTTCTTAACTCGTGGCTCAGGGCTCTAACGCTGCCTGTAGCCGTGTACAGAAAGACACTCTGAGGCGCTGACACTGTCGGATTCTGAGCTGCGGTCAGAGATGCTGTGGTCATCATCTGAGCAGTGGTTTGGCAGGTCATTATGCTGGGCCAGAATCTCAGAATATGGCCTTCTACAGCTCCTGCTCTGGGCATGACTATCCCGTGGCAGCTGGCGGACATGGCGTTTACGCTCTGCGTCCCTATGCTGTGTTTTGCCCCCCCCTTTCGATCTGTTCTGAGGGTGGGGTTCTGAGACAGAAGGTCTGTTTGACCTCACGGTGTTTGAGCTGCTGGTAGCAGATGTTGTTTCCCTTGCTTTGCAATTGACCACAGTTTCCCAAGCCACCTGTGCTATTTTCCTAACCTCGTTAAGAGAGAGGTTATCTTTTCTTGTCTCAAGAATAACGTGCGTACGTATACAAGGATAAAGATTCTGCAAGTACAGGGACTTAAAGGTTGGGTTCTCTTCTAAGCCTGGTGCATTCTTTCCTTGAAAGTATACCTGTCTCAAACGTCTGTAATAGTCTCTGGGACTCTCTTGACTGGAATGTTTAATTTGACTAGCTGCAACCGAAGAAGTGATTTCGTCTGCAGTAGAAGAGAATTCTTCTGTCAGTGCATGACGGAGCTCATTGTAGTCATTTCTGACTCTGGCAGGTTGAGACTGTATAACTTTGTGGACAGCTCTTGAGCTGGTTTTCAACACAAGTTTTACTTTCTCTCTCTGTGTTGCATTAGGCAGGTCAATTAGATTTTCATCTAATTCCCTAAAATGGTCCTCAATGTTATGATCGCAGTTGTCTGGATCAAACACGTCCATATCTTTAGCTAGAAGCTCAAGCTCTTCAAGGCGGGGACATTGTGAGGTCACCGTTTGTGAAGGCAAGACAATGCTAGCTCTGTCATCACTCTCAAAGTGATGCAGTGAGGAGGTAGAGCAGGACTGAACTTCCCTGGTCTGCTCTGGAGAGGGCGTTAATCTCTTGTTGAGGGAGAAATTTCAATTTGAAAAGCCAGAATCAGCAAGGCTGAATGACTTAAGTGGGGCAAGAGTTTCTGATCTAAGCCCTAACCATTCCTTTTTGTGGGAGAAGAGCTGTGACTCTGCTGAGTGCAAATCTTCTAAATAACGCAGGACTTTGTGATTTGCTATCTGAACTTCACTAATGAGATTAGTATTTTGATCTTTAAGGATTTCTATCTCCTTTTCTAATGCTGTTTTGCTCAGACAGACAATGTTAATTTGCCGGTGGAAGCGCAGGAACAAACATCTCAACACTGACCCTTTAGATGTGTCACTGAGAAGGGAGTCTATTTCTTTACTGCACTCACTTAAGTTCAATGTGTTAATGAACTCAGGGTAGCCAGGTTTAAGGCTCTGTGTAAGGGAAGAAATGAAATTCTCTACACTTGGGTTCTCCATTGTGTTAAAATGGAAGGTGAGTTTAAAACTTGTTGTCTAGTACAACAATGCAATTGTTTTGGCTCTGGTGTTGCTTGGCAGACACATTGTGACGTGACTTGGGCAGTACACTAGCCTTAAACAACAGTTCCTCTGGTCTACTATGTGGGTAGCTTGCTTCCTGCACGGGGAGGGGCAACTACAGCACTATGTGGTTCTGGGACCAGAATTTACACTACCTGAGATGCAGGGCAGTCAGTCAGGGAATAATATCTGTAAAGTACTACTCAAGCTGAGACACGTGGAAGAAACAGCTGGGTATGTAACTTTATTTCACAGGGCTGGTAGCACACTGTGGCTCTATCTCTCTCCACTCAGGTTGAAATGCAAGGCAGTTCCAACAGTTCAAGCTCTCGGGTTCATAGGGCCGGGGGCACGCTATGACTTAAGGGGTAAGGAGCACTTAATTTAGCAACAACTTATGACAAGACTCATGAGATTGCATTGAATATGTGATATTCAAATGCTAAACCAAACTTCAATAGCTAGCAACAATAGCAAAATCTTTAGGGTAACTATCAGGCTTACAGAGGTTATCAATATTCTCAAATCGTTTAGCTAAATTTAGAGAATTAATCAAATAACACCACTTTATACTTGTTTGTAAGTACAGCTGGATGTCTACTCCTGTGGAAGACAATTGGGGTTCAAGGGAACGACTTCAGAAAATTTTGGACGAAAAATCCAAAATTTGTAAAATGTCCAAAAATATGACGAATATTAATATCACACAATTATTAATTATTGCCAGCCAACATAACTAAGCCTCACACGGGGCACCAATGTAGGTACTTTGGGTTTAATTGGATCAATACTGTGACTATCAAATTAAATATTTGATAAAGAAAATTAATAAAGAAAAATTACTAAAAATTAAACTTCACACGGTGAACCAATCAAATATAGGGCCTTGACTCACGTTCAGATTATGAGATTGAGTATTCTCAATAAACTTATCGTTAATCAAGGAAATATTAATTATCACCAATAATTATCAAAGATAATAATAAAAATGACTCTAGTTAAACCAGAGTTCCTCGGGGCACCACCGTCATAGACGGAGTGATAACTAATATTAAAGTCTCATTAAATATATTAAACTACTAATTAAGGGTTGAACATCGATAAATGTAACAGTTTAATTAGTTGAAGGATTTAAAAGTTATTTTCTTAGTAGAAGCTGGCTCATTCATCTTTGTGTAGCATTAGATAATCAGACATATGGTAAACACAAACATTTATTAACAGATTAATAAATGCAACAAACAAAATACAATAACCCAAGTAAAGCTAACAGCAAACGTATGTTTGTGTGTATGTGTGTGTGTGTGCGTGTGTGTGTGTGAGAGAGAGAGACAAAGAGAAGAGGTGGGGGGCTCGGACCCCTGCAGGGAAGGTGTGAACACTTAAGTTACTAAAAGCCTGATCTCTCGGTTCTTAAGATGCGTTGCTTGATGCCAGCGGCTGGGTTGAAGAAAGGAAGCTGGAAGCTTGTCTAAGGGCGCGCTCACACTATCCTCCCGGACCGAGACCCGGACTTTAGGGTACTTGTCCCCCCTCCCTCTCCCCCCCGCGCCCCAGCCCCGTTTGTACTCACACTACCAGGGCCTCGGCCAATACTTCTTGCTGTCCATACGCCTTCAAGCCGTAACACGTCACACGCATTGATCGCGTGTGTGTGGCTTTGTTTACAAATCTTTCCATAGACCTCAGAGTTTTTGTGCGTCTTGTCGACTGTTTTTGAATATTTTCATCCGACCAAATCTGCAGTAAACACTCCACCTCCGCATCACACCAACATGAACCTTTCACCGCCATTGTTGTTGTTGTTAAATGTCCGCGCATGGTCCGTCCTTCTATTTACATGTCCGAACAGGCGGACATAACGCTACTGCCATAGGGCTCGTGCTCGTGCTCGTGCGCGTACACGTGCGCACGCTCGTGCTCGTACATGTGCAAACGGCTCCGCTAAAGCCCACCTCTTTCAAGCGGGCCGTGGACGGCCAGCTGGCCCCAGTTGAGCGCGGAGCGGGTGCGCTCACACTACTTAAAGGTACTAGACTTTAGCTGAAAAACCGGTTTTGGCCGCGGCCAAAAGGATAATGTGATCACGCCCTAAGGGCGCACTCACACTGTCCTTCCGCACCGCGACCCGGGCTTTAGGGTACTTGTCCCCCCTCCCTCTCCCCCCACGCCCCAGCCCCATTGGTACTCACACTGCCTGGGCCTCGGCCAATGCTTCTTGCTGTCCATATGTCATCACGCCGTAACACGTCACACGCATTGATGTGGCTTTGTTTACAAATCTTTCCGTAGACCTCAGAGATTTTGTGCGTCTTGTCGACGTTTTTGAATTTTTTCAAATCTGCAGTAAACACTCCACCTCCGCATCACGCCAACGTGAACCTTTCACCGCCATTGTTGTTGTTGTTAAATGTCCGCGCATGGTCCGTCCTTCTATTTTCTATGTCCGAACAAGCGCACATACTGCCGTGGACGGCCCGCTGTCCGCAGTTATGCGCGGAACGGGTGCACTCTTTAGGCTTTAGCTGAAAAAACGGTTTTGGCCCGGGACAGAAGGACAGTGTGAGTGCGCCCTTAGTAGTTCTTAGGCAAAAGAGGACTCGGATCGCTCTGTGCTGTGCTCAGTTGAGGATAACCGGTTTGTGGTGATCCTACGCCATAGGCCAGGTCCAGGGCCGAGGGGACAGCGGGCAGCTGGTCTCCTAGATCCGCAGGATCACGTCGAGTTGAGTGAAGAGCAGGAGGAAGAGAGTGGGAGGAAGAGAGAGCGAGAGATGGGGAGCTTCACTTTATATAGGCCCGGATGATGTCATTGCCAGTGAGTCAATTCAGCCAATGAACAGTTTGGGGTCCCTTGGAGAATTGGAATTGGAGAAAATGAACAATCATCTTTGGGTGCCGGTTGCACCTACAACTGTCAATCTGTCAACTCACCTGCATCACTAGTTGACGCCTGGTTGTTTCGGAATAAATCTTTGATTTTTGACTATTTTGATGCACTTTCCTCCGGTGTCTGCTTCTTATTCATTCTGGCCTTTTCAGTCCCTCCTTTCTCCTTTCTCTTTGTGTCACACAAATATTATTTGCTGCACTTGTAACTCAATTTGGTTATTAAGAGTTGAATGTTATGCATTAGTTATTATTAGTGGCTGTGGCTCGGTGTCAGAGTGGGTCGTTCTCCATTGTGGTTCGATCCCCAGCTCCCCCGGTCCACATGTCGAAGTGCCCTTGGGCAAGACCCAGTGCTGCGCATCAGTAAATGTGGTGTGAATAGTCTATCTTAGATAAGATGGCATGTAGATGTCCACTGCCAGAATATGATAAGAATAATGGTGGTAAATATGATCAATAATGAGTAGTGGTAATTACAGCTGCGATACAATGAGACATACCACTGGTGTTTTTATGACTACAAATTTTATAATTTATAAAAATAATGATAGCATACATTATATGAGTAATAGTAATAATAGCCGCAGGAAGCATCATGCAGGACCACGGCAGCAGGCACCACCACGATCAACAGCGACCTAAGAAACAACAAAGCACAAACAACTCCGGGGAAGAAGTTGAATTAGTAACATGCATTGATGAGAGATGAATGATACAGACAGAGAGGAGAGAAGCTCAGGAACAGTACCAGGAACAGGATTATCCCCCGGCAGACTAGGCCTATAGCAGCATCATTAAGCAAAACAAAATCAGCTTAGTACATGCAGGATCTAAGAGAAATTGATTGCCAATAACAACATAGATAAAAGGCTCATAAGCCCTAGCTATAAGCTTTATCGAAAAGGAAAGTTTTAAGTTTGCTTTTAAATATGGGGACGTTGTCTGCTTCCCGAACAACACTTGGTTGGTTCCGCAGGAGAGGAGCTTGGTAGCCGAAGGCTCTGCCTCCCATTCTACTTTGGAGACTCTAGGAACGACAAGTAGCCCTGCATTCTCAGAGCTCAGCGATCTAGTCAGGTGGTACGTAACTATGAGCACTTTAAGATACGACGGAGCCTGACCAATAAGCTTTGTAGGTAAGGAGAAGGATTTTAAATTGCATTCTAGATTTCACAGGTACCCAGTGCAAAGAAGCTAATACAGGAGAAATACTGTTTGTTCTCTTCAATTGGTTTTAGCAGGCGCATCACTAGCTAGTGAAAACATCCGGGGCTGTAGCCCAGAAGTCAGAGTTCTTTTCAGACAGGGGTTAGTGGGTATCCCCCGCGAGAAGTTTTTGAAATTGCGCAGATGAAGATGCAACTGTGGCGTAGTTTGAGAAGGAAAGAACGATGGTCATGTGTGACTCCTGTCGGGGCAGCCCTACTGAGTAGGTCAATGTTTCTGTTGAGGATAGGAAGAGTCAGCACAGATACCAGCAGCCAGAATGAGACATGAGAACAGCCTACAGCCTCAGAAACACGGTCATGCACCGACCCGATGCCAAGTGGACCAGGCTGAATCCACTGCAGGTCTCCTAAAACTGTGCAAACTAGAAGACATTGTTGCTCTGACGGACGTATTCTCTCCTGATTTGGGTTTAATGAGTGACTCGTTAACTGGCCACTTTCAGCTGAAAGAGTCTGTGGTTGCCATAGTGACTGCAGATGTTAATAACATGAAGAGAATGTGTAGCTGTCCATGTGAATGCCTCTATGTTTACTTTTTCAGGAATGTTTAAAATAACGTCACTTACCTGATCAGTCTTTATAGTTTTGTTTGAGGAAATGTGTTAGTGTCGTTTTGTAGATTGCTCGTTGTTAGGGTAAACATGAGGAAAGTTAGCTGCTCTTCCTAATAATTTCTATTTCTAATTAATTTTCTAAATTAATCTATTTGTCTTTGAAACTGTGTGTAGAATTTTATCCACCACTTGAAAAAAAAAACTTGAATCTGTGGCTGCTGGTAATGCAACCACATGAAGGTCTGTACTGGGCTATTTTCATCATCATTATGTTTTTGTTTTTTTATTAGCAGCACAGAGGTCTGGGCTATCCCCAAGAGATGCGGAGCTATAGCCCTGAATGCCCAGGTCTAACGATGCCCCCTGATTCAGAAAGAAATACAAACCAGCATTTCCGCCTAGCGGTCAAACATGTAATAACATCCAGTCATAACACCACCCATCTTGCACCAAATGCATAACAGCAATGCATTGTGGGTGACATGCACCATGGGGATGGGCTGCAAAATCTGCGTCATGAACTCAGTAAAAATGCATTGTTGAAATTTCTTAATTTTGAGAATCTCAAATTTTCCATTAACATATAAACAGTCTTTCTGTGTGGATAAAGTTAAAAAATAAATGATAAATCACATTTTTAAAATGCTCTTAATTTGTGCTTTTGCTGTAGACTTCAGGAGCTGAGATAGTATTGCTGTGAATCAGAGAGGTCTGGTCTTCATGGTGCTTTGAGACACACACACACACACACACACACACACACACACACACACACACACACACACACACACACACACACACACACACACACACACACACACACACACACACACAAACACACACACACACAAACAGCTAGTATAGAGTATATAGAGTATGATGTCTGCAGGAGCAAAGGACTTCCATGCTTTAATAGGGGCATGATCTATGCCTTCTAAACCTAATGTTGGCTCCTATAAATGCCTGCAATGTCAGGTGATTAATTCTGACATTAATTCTGTAATGTTAATTCTATAACTGTAATTCTGCTATAATTCTATAACACTCACAATCCACTAAGAATTAACACATAATTTATGTCACAGTAGCTTTGAGCAGCCGATGAAAATTGCGACATCTAGTGGTTTTATTGTGAATAGTTTGAAAAACATAAAGATGAATTTCAGCCAGACACAAACACTACAAACAAACACAAAAAACCCACATATTTCATCCAGATAACAGTGACCTTTGTAGTAACATTAGACCGGATCGTCTTTTGTGTTGCCATTAGTAAATATTTAAAAGGTAGCGTACCATTCAGTTGTGGTGGTTAGCACTGTCGCCTCACAGCAAGAGGGTTCCCTATCGGGGTCTCATGGGGGGTTGGGGGGTGGGGGCTGGAGACGATCCCAGCTGACATAGGGCATGAGGCGGGGTACACCCTGGACAGGACGCCAGTCTATCACAGGGCACATGATGATATTTTGTTTGGCTATGTGTAGCCTACTTGGATAAAAACATTAATAATAATAATTGAACATAATGAACATTGACATGTTTTGCTCTCTCTCCTGGAAGCTTTAAAAACTAAAATAAATATTGTACAGTGCATTTAGACCTATCATTTTATTGAATACTGATTGAAATTGTTACATTTGCTTATGCCAATAGATTAAAGAGTAAACTAGATATAATTATAAGGACTCTGGACCTGATGTATGCTAACGTTAAGGATGCATACATCAGGTCCATCTCCTCTTCTCTCGCCCCTCTGGGCAGGTCAGATCATAACCTGGTTCACCTCAAACCCTGCTATGTGCCTCTGGTGGAGAGGAAGCCTACGACCACAAGGACTGTGAGGAGGTGGTCTGAGGAGGCTTATGAGACACTGCAGGGCTGCCTGCACTTTGTGAGCCGCACAGGGAGGACATCAATGCGCTCACTGAGTGCATCACGGACTACATCAATTTTTGTGTGGACTGCAATGTCCCAGCTGGGATGTTGGATCACCAAGGACATTAAGGCCATCCTGAATGAAAAGAAGAAAGCAAATAGAGATGGCAACCGTGATGAGGTGAAGAGAGTGCAGGGGGTACTGAAACTTAAAATCAGGGAGGCTTAAGACAATTATAGAATAATCTCCAGCGTAACAACATGAGGGACGTGTGAAGTGGCATGAGAACCATCATCAAACGCTTACAAACGATCCTGCGGAAGTAGCGGAAGCTCTTAACCATTACTTTATCGATTCTGTGGCTACTATTGCACAGTGTTTTTCACCTGAGTACATTAATGTTTGCCAGTTAATACAATGGAACCTGCTTTCAGCCTAAGGACTGTATCTGAATCAGAGATTGCCAGAATGATTCGATCTCTGAAACAATCCAGAGCTAAGGATATATTTGGTATGGATGCAGTTATGCTCAAAGAGCTCAGTACAACACTAACTAATCCTATTACCAAAATTATTAACCTCTTAATTTCTGAGGGATTTTTTCCGAGTTTCTGGAAGTCGGCTGTTGTCATCCCAATATTTAAATGTGGAGATCCTGTTTCAACCTGCAGTTACAGACCTATCGGTATCCTACCTACAGTGTCAAAGGTTGCAGAGAAAGTAGTAGCTGAACAAATTACCTGCCATTTAAACAATAGCTCTTTTACTCTGCACCTAATGCAATTCTGCCTAAGAGCCAATTATTCACCTGAAACAGCCAACTGTTTTTTAACAGAAAAAATCAAATCTCTACTGGATAAAGTAGATGTTGTTGGAGCTGTGTTCCTTGACCTCAAGAAGGCATTTGATACTGTTAATCATAGAATTCTCATGTCAAAGTTAGCTAGTTTTAAATTTTGTTCAGATACACTTAAATGGATTGAATCATATTTGTCAAATCGGTCTCAGTCGGTTCAGGTACAGAATCATCAATCAGCTGCTCTTCATCTATCCACAGGAGTCCCACAAGGATCCATACTGGGGCCTTTGCTATTTACATTATATATCAATGACTTACCATATGTATATCCAGATGCCAACATCCAAATGTATGCTGACGACACAGTAATTTATGCGGCATGACACAAGTTGCTGATAAACTTACAAACTCCATGAGTCATGTAATAGCATGGTTAAAGCAATGCTGTTTGCAGCTGAATGTGTCTAAAACAGTATGTATGTTTTTCACCAAGAAGAACAGTCCTAGTGTTGAGCCGGATATCTTTGTATCAGGGGAGAGGCTACAGGTTGTATCTGAATACAAGTACCTTGGTATTTTGGTTGACTCTAAACTTTCTTTCAAGGCTCAGGTGAAAAAGGTCTGTAACCGGGTCAAATTCAATCTCTCAAACTTCAGGTTCATTCGAGATTATATGTATATGCATTCTATGTTTTTTTCCCACATCATCTACTCTTTAACTATATGGTCACAGGCTAGTAACACTTCTCTAAAACCAATAGAATCTCTGTATAAACGAACAGTAAAAATCCTTGACAAGAAACCAGTACATTTTCATCATTGCTCAATATTAAGAAAATATAACCTGCTGAGTTGGGACACTTTGATTAAATATGTAAATACTTGTCTTATGTACAAGATTATACATGGTTCCACCTCTCCTCCGCTCAGACACTTCTTCAACATTAGAACAACTGCATATGGTTTCACAAGAGGTGCAGCAAGAGGAGACTGTATTATTCCACTGAGGAAAAGTTCTTTTAGTCAGTCTGCGTTCTCTGTTAGAGCTGCACTAGAGTGGAATTCCACCCCAGCAACTATTAGAGACCTGGATAGCTATAGTTTATTCAGAGCTCATTTGAAGAGATGGTTAATTGGTGCTCAGCTCTGTCACCACTAACACTTGATTACACCTTCCTGTCCTCGGTCCGTCTGTGCTGAACCTGTAGCCATCTTCTCTTTCTTCTCTTTTTACTGTGTGCTCTCTTATTGTGGTCTTGCCTTTATCGTGTTGCATGCATTTTGTATTTGTGCTTCGGCTTTGCATGCTATGGTGTGATGTGTCTTGCGTCTTGAATGATGTTTTCTAAATTGATGTTATATATGCTATTTGTCATGTTTGTTAAATGCTGTGCATGTTTTGTAGATTGCCCTGGCTAGTAACTTTGTAGTTTTAATCTAATTTTTACTATATTCTGTTCTGTTTTTAGGGTGACTTTTACATCTGTCTAGGGACTACAGATGAAAAATAGCCTCTTGGCTAATTCTGGCGCATTTACAGTAATGCTATTAATGTGCACTGTCCTTGTTTTCAAATAAACTAAACTTATCAGGTTCCAGAAAACTGGGAGGACGGTGTGGACGAGGCCAATGAAATGAACCTATTTTTCCAATATTTTTGATACTGTGGCCCATTCCCCACATGACTTCACTGCTGGCTGCCCTTCAGCTCCTGCCACTTTACCTCCCCCTACTCCTCCTCCTTACAGACCTCACCACCTCACTTCACACCTACCTATTCCACCCCTCCCCACATCATGTCCTCCACAACCTGATGACCTTAGCCCTCCCCCAATGGACACCTCTACTGTGTCCTTCACACCTGACCTGGTGAGAAGACAGCTGACGAGACTGCATTCTGGCAAAGCTGCATGCCCTGACGGCGTATTTCCCAGGGTGCTTAAAGCCTGTGCCCCCCAGCTGTGAGGATAACTGAGTCAAGTATGAGTCTGCACCTCCAGAGGGTCCCTGTGCTGTGGAAGACATCCTGCCTCGTTCCTTTGACAAAGACGCTGCGTCCCAGTGGCCCTCAGGACTACCGGTGGCCCTGACGTCCCACATAATGAAGATCATGGAGAGAATAGTCCTTGAGCAGCTAAGGCCTATGGTCTTGCTTACCAGCCCCTGCTGAACAGAGTCTACAGTCATCTGGACAAGCCTGCGAGCACTGTGAGAGTCATGTTCTATAACTTCCCCAGTGCATTCAACACCATCCATTCGGCTCTACTGGCTGAGAAGATGGCTACGGTGCAGGGGGAGGCCCCCAACTATTGTGGATTACCTGAGGGCAGACCACAGTATGTACGCCTATAGAACTGTGTGTCTTACAGGTTGGTCAGCAACACTGGGGCCCCACAGGGGACTGTCCTCTCTCCCTCTCTCTTCACCCTTCACCTCAGACCTCACCTATCGCACGTCCTGCCACCTTCAGAAGTTTTCTGATGACTGCAATAGTTGGCTGAATCGGAAAGGGGGATGAAAGTGAATACAGGACTGTTGTTGGCAACTTTGTCACTTGGAGTGAGCTGAATCATCTGCAGCTCAATGTGACTAAAACAAAGGAGCTCGTAGTGGATCTGAGGAGGGTGAAAACACCTTTGACCCCTGTCTCCATCCAGGGGGTCCCTGTGGACACTGTAGAGGAGTATAAGTACCTGGGGGTGTACTTCAATAATAAATTGAACTGTACTAGAAATGCAGAGGCTGTCTACAAAAAGGGCATCTGCCGGACGATGCTGTCCAGGCTCCGGTCTTTCCTGGACAATGTTTCCCTCCCTCTCTATGACACACTGGCCCAGCAGAGGAGCTCCTTCAGCAGAAGACTCCTCGCACCCAGATGCACCACAGAGCACCACAGGAAATATTTCCTGCCTGTGGTCATTATGCATCCCTTGGAGAGTCTGTCACCCCCTCTCTGTAATATGGACTCAATCATAAGCAATATGTTCTTTGCACATATTTATGGTACTTTGCACATTATTAAAGTACTTTTGTGTCAGTACCCTCCTCTCTCCCTTTTGTTTGAGTTTGTCTCCCTCTGTCTGTTTTTCCCTGCATGTGTCTCCCCTTGGTGTTTTGGTTTGTCCAGGTCCAGTAGGCGTGGCCTTACCCAGATGCAGCCTATTACGCTGATCACCTGAAGAGTATAAAGACCCTGAGCTGACAGGCATGCTGCGCCGGACCGTTGTTATCCTTCCCCTGGTAAATGCTTTGTCGGATTGGCTCCAGTTACTCTTTCGTTGGTTTTGCTCTTCTCGTGGTTTGTGATATTAATCGTTGTTTTCTTTGTTTCTCCGTAGTTTACTACGTTCCTGTTTCCTCGTCCTGTTCCATGATCGTTAGTCGTTTCCTTGTTCCTGTTTTCCCCGACCGTCTTCAGTGTATATGTATCCCCTATAGTTATTTCAGGTTTGTTTGTCATTTATATTAAACGTTTTGTTTGTACTTTTACCCCCGTGTCCATTTGGGTCCAGTTTCCCAGTGTTATTTCCCCGCACCGTTCTTGACACTTTTGATCTGTATATATTACCATTATAAATTCGATAATTTATATATATATATATATTTAGTTTATATATAGAATCTAAAACAGTACGTAATGTTTTCTGAAGAACTCTGAACTGACATGCATGACTGGCTCACACAAAGATCCGACTTTAACCCTTTTCTCAAAAAGACATTATTTATGGAGTTGGTATGGACAATAATGAATGGGACTTTCTAGTAAACAAGATAATCATGGCTTCCGGTCATGGCGGCATGCTGATAAGACGCGTGTAAGACTGCTCTGCTACTCAAATCTTTAAAATCCTTTCTAAAAGCAAAATTCATACGAATCAAACGGCCCGACAAATACACCAGTACTAAAAAATAATACCGATGCCACCTAAGAAGACGAATCGTGGCCAGATACATCAATGCAGCCTTACCAACTTTGCAACGTCAACCGCTAAAGATAAGCTAACTGCTAGCAACATGAATCCTACCGCGGATACTGGCGCCAGCACTAGCGTTGACCGCAAGAAGCAGTCGGAGGCGGATATTACTGCCAACGAGGAGTCCGGTACCACTTTGACAACTATACTAACGGCTATTAACAACATGAAGTCTGAGTTCTCATCCAAATTTGATGGTATTCTCACCGCCATCGAAAATGTGAAGAAGGACTTGACAGACTGTTCACAAAGAGTCACACAGGCAGAGGCGAGGATTTCGACCACAGAAGATGACACAACTGAGCTACAAGTGAAGGTGAAAAATCTAGAGAGGAAAAATAAAGACCTCGAAGAGAAAGTACTGGACCTGGAGACCCGGTCACGTCGCTCCAATGTAAGGCTCGTTAATTTACCTGAGGGCGCAGAAGGCGTAGACACCTGCGGATTCCTGGAGAGCTGGATACCGGAGGCGCTGGAGCTGACTCAGCTCCAGGGGACAATCACGGTGGAAAGAGCACACAGGCTTGGACCATTCTGTATCGAGAACCCTTATAATGAAGTTCTTGAATTATAAGGACAAGGAAGCGGTGATGAGAGCGGCCAGGGCAAAACGGCAGATCCTCTACAAAAACCAGCCGGTGAGATTCTACAATGACATGACAGCGGAGACGCACAAGAAGATGAAGGAGTTTGAGGAGGTGAGGCGACAACTACGATCACTTGGGCTCCGGTACGGCATGATCCCTCCGGCCCGGCTTATAGTGACCTACAACGATCGCTCCCACATCTTCAACAACGCGGACGAAGCCGAACATTTTATTAAGAAAATCCAATCGGATAAGGAACAGGCCGACTGAGGTACTGAGGAGCAGAGGACCATAAGACATGTAAATTAACCTGTTGATACATTACTGTTATACTGTATTTGCAGAGACAGAAGTGAAGGGCAAAGTTACAATTGTTTAATTTAATACACTGTTCTGAGTTTCCTCCCTTACCTGTCTATCGATAAGAAACGATTGATTTAATATATATAACTTAAGGAGACCACATATCGGTATGCTTTTCATTCGTTGGGTTTCTCTAAAACAATTATCTGAATGATTGTAGCAGAGCAGTTAGGTATATTCAGTTTTTTTTTTTTCTCTCTTAAATTATCTTGACTGTTATTATTATTATGCATCAGCATAGTTATACTGTTCCTCACATTGTGTGGACCAGCTTTTTGCTTTCTGGAGGTCCAATATTTGAAGGGGGTGGGGGGGCACCTGGAGCAATGACTCTCAGGTGTATGTTAAAGGCCAGGGGAAAGTACAGTATTTTGTTCTTGGGTTCTTTTCCCCTGTATTTGGGCTGAAATTACTTAAAATGTTGGGGAAATTCAAAGTCATTTATATCAATGTCTGTTGAACTAAAGGTTAAAATTACATCCTGGAATTGCAGAGGGCTACAAAAAACAAAAAAGGTCAAACAAGTTATGAACAGGTTTAAAGTATTACAATCTAACATAGTATTTCTTCAAGAAACTCACTTAACACTTGAAGATGAACTCAAAGTGAGGAGGAGGTGGAAAGGAAAAATTTTGTCAGCCCCCTTCACCTCTCAGGCAAGGGGTGTAATGATCATGGTTCATGATTCTATTCCTTTACAGGTTCACAAAGTTATTAGGGACAAGGCAGGGCGATACCTGATTATTCAAGGGAAAATTCTCAGGGAACAATTAATTCTGGTAAATATTTATGCCCCAAATACAGACGAGCCAAAATTTTTCCAAGACTTATTTCTAATTATTGCTTCTTTACCTGGTGCTTGTATTATGGCAGGTGACTTCAATTGTACATTAGACCCTTGGAAAGACAAAAGTTCAGGAATGGATCGATCACATTCAGGAAGCAGGAGTGTCATTCATTATTTCATGAAAGAAATGAATTTGATCGATGTGTGGAGGGAAGACAATCCCAATGATAAAATATATTCATGCTTTTCTAGTACACATCAGTCATATTCCCGTATAGACTTCTTCCTGGTTTCAACAATACTAAAATGTAAAATTAAGAAGGTTTCCTATGATGCAATACTCCTGTCAGACCATGCCCCAAACTCTCTAATCTACTGTGATCCCAAATTGACTTGTGATTCTCCTAAATGGAGATTTAAAACGAAATGGCTTGCGGATACAGGCTTTGTTACCTTTCTTGACGAACAGATTAAATTCTATTTTGAAACAAATACAACAGAGACCTCAAGAAGTATCAGATGGGAAGCATTTAAGGCATTTATTAGAGGACAAATAATTAATATCACTAGCTCTAAAGCTAAGGAAACTTATAAGAAGACAAAATCACTAGAAACAAAAATAAAGAAATTAGAAGAAGAATACTATCAATCAGGATCTCAAGGTACTCACCAAGAACTACTTCTACTTAGAACGCAATATAATGAAATATCTTCAACAAAAGCTTTATCAGGTCTACTACGACTTAAACAGACATTCTATGACCAAGGTGAAAAACCTGGCAGGGTGCTAGCATGGCGCATCAAACAAATGCAGAATGAAAGGCTAATAACTTCATTGAAAAATGGTAATAATGAAACTATTGTGGACCCAATTGAAATAAATGAAACCTTCAAGAATTTTTTTGAAAATCTTTATAGCTCAGAAATAGGTTTAAATACTTTCGAACTAAATAATTTTGTGGATCATATTCATATTCCCAGAATATCAGAAGAAATTAAAGAAGAACTAGAAAAAGATATAACTTTAATGGAATTATCTGTTGCCATTGACAATATCAAAGGAGGGAAAACCCCAGGGCCAGATGGGATACCTATTGAAATTTATAAAATGTTTAAACATAGACTTATGCCGCCACTATTAGAAATGTTCATGGAATCTTTTCGAAATGGAATTCTCCCAATATCCTTAAGAGGAGCTCTAATCACTTTGTTGCCAAAACCTGGCAAACCAAATAACAATTGTGAAAATTTTAGGCCAATCAGTCTTTTAAATGTGGATTTAAAAATTTTGAGTAAGATAATAGCCAGGAGACTTGAGAAAATTATTCCAAATATTATTGACAAAGATCAAAATGGCTTTGTAAAAAATAGGCAAGGCTTTTATAATGTTAGGAGAATACTAAATATATTGATTGAAGAAAAGGGGGCAGCAGATACAGCATTACGGTCATTAGACGCAGAAAAAGCGTTTGACAGAGTGGAATGGTCATATTTATTTGAGATCCTTACACGTTTTGGTTTTGGAGAAAATTTTAATAAGTGGATAAAACTACTTTATACAGAACCATATGCTGAAATCATAACTAATTGTAATATATCCAGATCTTTTAAAATACAAAGAGGATGTAGGCAAGGAGATCCCTTATCTCCTTTGCTGTTTATAATGTCTATAGAACCACTGGCAATAGCGATACGAATGCACCAAAACATAACAGGCATATTAGTTGGGCAACAGGAGCACCGTCTAGCTCTATTTGCGGATGACATGATACTTTTTCTGAAAAAGATGGAAACATCCATCCCTGAATTATTAGAACTCATCAATATATTTGGAAAAATCTCAGGATATAAATTAAACAAATCAAAATCATCAATTATGTTTCTAAACCAACTAGAAAGTAAAAACCCTCCTAAAATAGCCACTCAATTTAAAATTGTCGATTGCTTCACATACTTGGGTATCCAAATTGTCCCACAACTTAAACATATTATAGCATGTAATTATGAACCACTAATGCAAGAAATTTCAAAATCACTGGATAGGTGGACACATATACCAATATCACTAATAGGTAAAATAAATGTCCTTAAAATGAATATACTGCCTAAACTGTTGTATCTGTTTCAAAACCTTCCACTTCCTCCTCCAAGTAACCTGTTCACTCAACTAAAAAGTTTGTTTATCAGATTTTTGTGGAATAATAGACGTCCCCGAACACGACTATCACTACTGTACTTACCTTTTGACAGAGGGGGACTGAAATGTCCCAACCCAATCTGGTATTATTGGGCAGCACAACTGAGAACATTGCTATTCTACTTCACAGAAAAAGATGCTCCTCTCTGGAAAGAAATGGAGGAACTCAAACTAAGTCTGCCCCTCCCTACATACCTGTATTCAGCAAGCACTAAAATCCTTAAAAAGACTACAAAAAATCCTATTGTGAAAAACATGATTGTAGTGTGGCATCAAGTTAAAAAATATCTTAGAGAAACCTCCTCTCTCTCTGTCTTCAGCCCAATATGGAGGAATGACTCCTTTCCACCAGGAGAAGCAGACGGGGGATTTAAATCTTGGGTTATGAAGGGGCTGGGGAAAATAGGAGATCTGTACAATGAGCAAAAGGTGCTGATGTCATTTGAAGAAATAGTTGATAAATTTCATATACCCCGTAATCATTTTTTCAAATATCTACAGTTAAAAAATTTCATTAGAACACAACAAAATCAAACATTAGATATCCCTGTAATGTCTGTTATAGAGAAACTAATGAATACGAATTGTTTAGGGAAGGGTCTAATTTCCAAAATGTATAAATGTCTGGTGGAGGGATGTACAGAAACGTCTATGGAAAGGCTGGGGGCATGGAGAGAGGATCTACAGGAAGACATCTCGGTGGTTGAGTGGGAAGAGGCATGTGCTAAAGCACAATCAAGAACTACTAACACCCGCCTAAAATTACTGCAGTATAATTGGTTGATGCGATCGTATGTAACTCCAGAAAAGCTAAATAAATATAATAGTGCTATTCCTGATACTTGTATCAAGTGTGAGAGGGAAAAGGGGACATTTTTCCATTGTATTTGGCAATGTACAGAAATACAAAAATTCTGGCAAGAAGTAAAACAATATATTCAAAATATTTTACATATTCAACTACCTTTAATCCCACAGCTGTTTATATTAGGTTTGTACTCAGAGAATTTGAAAATTAAAAAAAATCAACGATTATTTATAGATTTGAGTATATTAATTGCAAAAAGAATAATAGCTCTATCCTGGAAAAATACCAGAAGACCAGGAATTAGCAGGTGGTTTTCTGAGCTATCTACCACACTGCCCTTAGAGAAAATCACCTTCACACTAAAACATCAAGAGCATCATTTCCATCACATCTGGGATCCTTTTATTTCTTATATATCACGAACGGATTTGCCACATGTGATGGAAGAGCCTGGAGACGTGTGAACAGTGGCCCTCTGCAATATTCAATTATACAGTAATGTTTCTTGTTTTTTGTTGTTGTTTACTCTTATATAATGGACTATAACTATTTAGTTCCCCAACCAAAAATTGGAACAATTGGGACGGGAGGGGGTGGGGTTGACATGTTTGTTCAATACATGTGATTGTATTTCTTTATGTGTGAAAACAATAAAAAAAGAATGTTGGCAAAAAAAACAAGATAATCATCCTCGGAACATTTTACATACACAAAAAATGTAAATATATGAAAGTTAACCCTAGGTTCTATTTGTTTCATAATGAGCTTCTCTCTTCACCCAAAACCCTTAACATAATGAGAAGTAAATATGAATTTTTGAATATTTGAAAAATATGCTCTGCAAGAAAAGCCCTAGTTAACTGTTCTTAAAGTTTTATTTTATTTATTAAAGTATTTTATGTTCTCATGTAGTGTCTCTATTCTGTATTTCTCTATACACCTGGTCCTTTTGAATGTACAAAAGAAGACGATGTAAGCCATGCTGTTTGCACATGGTTTTGTTAATAAAGTTGTGAAACAAAAAAACAAAAAACACCATCCTAACTACTAAGTAGATGTCCATGGCCACCAATACTATCCAGCTGCAGCCCCGGAGCACAAGCCCCTCACTTGACACAAGTCCCTGACTTGACACAAGCCCCTGGCTTGCAGCTAGATGCTACTCGTCCATGGACTGTCTGGTTGTTAGAAGTCGTACCTCACCAGAAGCACTTGAATGCGACACGAACTCGAGGCAGCGGAGACGGCGTCATTGAAGTTGATTTTGCCGGCTAGAGTGGAGTCTGCCATCTGAGGTAGGCCTAATGATTAAGTTATTGCAAAAACAAAAAAAATGATTTTGTATAATGACATTTTATGTTACCGACTGTACACGGTAGAATATTACTCTTTTGGTATAAAGTAATTGCTTTTTAAACCGCGAAAATATGCTCCAAAGGACACAAAGTTATGTAAACCTGTCAGTTGTTTTCAGCTAGGATATTAACTAGACTGAAATGTTAAAACTGTAGGAAAATGCAGAACATGTAAGACATGTTAATCCATGCTGTCATTTCAAGTCAAGTAGGAGGCTATCACTGCTTCAACGTGATACACTTAGGCTTTATTGTTTCAGGGACTCCATTTGTATGTTAACATACTGAATGCTACTGTATTTTTTTTTTTTTTTTTTACTAGCAAAGACATTTTTTCACGCTGTATAAAGTGTAATAACAAACATAGGCTATGGCAGATATCCCTAATTAACTTTTACCAAGTAAATTAGAAAAACTTTTCAGTAAGTAGCCTACTAATAATCTATCAAAATATGTGGCTGTTATGTTTCCTATCAGCTCTGTTGTAAGGTGGTTTCCAGACTAAATGTCTGCATCTAGATTAGATTATATTAGATACATCTGTATTGTCATTGCTGGAGTAAAGGTACTGAGAAGAAATACAGTTTAGCATCGAAGTGGAAAAAAGTCAAGCACAGAGTAGGGCTGTAGTATCGTCTAAAATTTATACCATGGTATAATTTGAAGCAGCATTATATCACGGTATATTAATCTTAAGTACAAGTTTGAGACTCTTGAGTATATTTTTTTGTTGCTACTTTATACTTATATATAACTTTTCTACTTTTTACTCCACTACATCCATCTGATAACTTCAGTTACTAGTTACTTTACCAATTAATATTTTTGCTGAGTAAATGCACAGACTTCACAGTGACAGTTATAAACAAATACTTGAGCCACAGAAGTACACGAATAAGAGCGTAGCGGGAGCACGTGTAGTGGGACCGTGCGTGGAGCAAGTCTCTCAGCGCGCCAGTATTTGGCACACTTATTGGAGCCTGAAAACAGTATCTTTTGAAATTGGGTCCCAGAGTGGAAAGATTTAAAAACACCCCCCGTGGCGACATCTGGATGGCTAAACCTCATATTTTGTTAAACGGTGCCGTCATCGCCTCACCTCCTGCCTTAACCTTGCGGCGTCACATAACAACAACAGTGCTGCCGCGTGAGAGATGGACCCATCGACTGTTGCATGGGAAATAGGCCAACCTCATATTTCTCCTTTTTCCCTGATGCTCTGAAGAGGTCGCTAAATTGGTCGCTAGTAGCTTTTTCTAAATAAAGTTGCTAAGAAGGTGTGAAAAGTCTCTAAAACTAGCGAGAAAGTTCCTGCCTTTGAGTGCTTTGGTACGGGGAAGGGGCTCACAGCAGAACCCTCTGCTGAATTGTAGTGGAGTGGACGTAGGGGTGGGCGATATGGCAAAAATATAATATTAAGATTTTTAAAAAGTAAAATCATGATCACGATTTATCACATTTTTTTCCCATTGATTTTTAATTATTTTGCAAGTTATTGAACAGTGCAACCAAAGTTTTCCATATGTAAAAACACAGCCCTAAAAGAGAAAATATTTAATATGAGCATTTAGGCCAAATAACCTTTTTGAACAGATTTGAATCAGTTTGCGCAAATTTTGCTAACTTGAACCAAGTACAGAGATTTGATGGCCCACAGAAGTGACCCCCTCACCCCATACTCCTGCAGCACCTCCCGAGGGACCCTGTCATATGCCTTCTCCAGATCCATAAAGCACATGTAGACTGGATGGGCATACTCCCAGGCTCCCTCCAGGATCCTTGCAAGAGTGAAGAGCTGATCCGAGGACAGAATTCGCATTGTTCCTCTTCAATCTGAGGTTTGACTATAGGAAGAACCCTCCCTTCCAACACCTTGGAGTAGACTTTACCAGGGAGGCTGAGTAGTGTGATACCCCTGTAATTGGCACACACCCTCTGGTCCCCCTTTTTCGATAGGGGCACCACCACCCCGGTCTGCCACTCCCTTGGCACTGTCCCAGACTTCCATGCAATGTTGAAGAGACGTGTCAACCAAGACAGCCCCTCCAAACCCAAAGCTTTCAGCATTTCTGGACGAATCTCATCAACCCCTGGGGCTTTGCCACTGTGGAGTTGTTTGACTACCTCAGTTACTTCCGCCAGAGATATTGACAATGATTCCCCATCAGCCTCCAGCTCTGTCTCTACAAAAGAGGGCCTGTTGGTCGGATTAAGGAGTTCCTCAAAGTGCTCCTTCCACCGCCGGATTACCTCATCAGCTGAGGTCACCAGCGTCCCGTCCTTACTGTAAACAGCTTGGACGGTTCCCCGTTTCCCCCTCCTGAGGTGTCGAATGGTTTTCAGGCAGCACCTTGGTGCTGCCTGAAAGTCCTTCTCCATGACTTCTCCGAACTCCTCCCACACCCTCTGCTTTGCCTCTGACACAGCAGAGGCTGCAGCCCTTCTGGCCCGTCGGTACCTTGCAACTGCCTCCAGAGTCTTCTGGGATAACATATCCCGTGAGGCCTCCTTCTTCAGTTGGACAGCTTTACTGACCACAAAAGCTCCGCCGGAGGTGTGAGTTGAAAATCTCTCGGACAGGGGCCTCCACCAGACGTTCCCAGTTTACCCGCACTACTCGTTTGGGCTTACCTGGTCTGTCCAGAATCTTCCCCCATCCTCTGACCCAACTCATCACCAGATGGTGATCAGTTGACAGCTCTGCACGTCTCTTCACTCGAGTGTCCAAACCATACGGCCTCAGATCAGATGATACGTACAAAACCGATCATCGACCTTTGGCCTAGGGTGCTCTGGTACCACGTACACTTATGAGCATCCTTATGTTTGAACATTGTGTTAGTTATAGACAATCCATGACAGACTGACTGGCACAGAAGTCTAATAATAGACGACCGCTTGGATTTAGATCAGGGAGGCTTTTCCTCCCAATCACGCCTCTCCAGGTGCCTCCATCATTTCCCACGTGGGCATTGAAGTCTCCCAGCAGAACTATGGAGTCCCCTACTTGAACCCCATGCAGGACTCCATTCAGGGTCTCCAAGAAGGCCGAATACTCTGAACTGCTGTTCGGTGCATATGCACAAACAACAGTCAGAGTTTTCCCCCCTACCACCCGCAGGCGACCATCTCGCCCCCACACCCGCCTGGCGCCTCACACCCTGGGCAACTCCAGAGAAGAATAGGGTCCAACCCCTATCCAGGAGACGGTTCCAGAAACGAGACTGTGTGTGGAGGTAAGCCCCACCAGATCTAACTGGTAGCGCTCCACCTCCCGCACAAGCTCCGGCTCCTTCCGTGACAGAGAGATGACATTCTACGTCCCCAGAGCCAGCCTCTGCTGCCCGTGTCTGGTCAGTCGAGGTCCCTCACCTTCACTGCTACCCATGCAGCAGCGCACCCGACTCCAGCGGTTCCTCCTGCGAGTGGTGGGCCCAGTCACAAAAAGTAATTATCATGCAAGAAATGAGTGAGGGGGAAAGAAACAAACGATGAATAACATAATACAGATAAACCCTTTTATTTCTTTCCCTACCACAAGCCACAAATTGACCTGATGGTTTGAAACCTCCACCCTAAAGGGAAAATATGATTAAAAAAGGAGGTGCGGATACAGCATACATGTATCTGGCTAAACTTCTAACCACATGGCCCTCACTCACCGTCACCGCTCAGCTACTTTCTAATTTCTACAGCCCCTTTGACAAAGTCGGTTGCCACTTTTCACTAGGTTGAGACGAAGGATATCTAAACAACCCCCCCCCCCCCCTTTGTAGCGGGCTGGTCAAGCTGTAGAAGGTAAAGGAGGTATGGTCGGACAGGCAGGCAGGCCGTTCCTGAGTGAGACAGTTTGCACACAATTACATGTCATGGTTTGCACAAAAGGGTGAGGATCTTATTGCTGTCATCACGCATGTGGTTGTAGTGTGATCACCCTCTAACATTCACATTTTGTGTTTACATCAGTTCGACTCAATATCTGAATCCAAAAACGGTGGTACCGACTGACCTTCATCTGGGGTCATGTTGATTCGTGGGTACTGCCCCGTTGCAGAGCTCACTAAGGAAACCAAGAGAGTTCGGCAGCAAGGCAACACGCAACAAATGACCAAAACCATTACCAACACCACAATCAACACAGGGAGTAGGAATCTGACAGCGGTGGTTTTCCATCCCCCCATCGTGAGCCAGGACCAAAAGTCCCAGCCGTCATGGGCTTCTGAGTCTTTGCTTTTCTCTTTGTGCAGTACAGTTCGTTCAAGTGGGCGACAACGTGAGTCAAGTTGTCCCCTAATGCAGGCACATGGGTGCAGCATTTTGTCCCGATAATGTGGTACACACCCCCTTAGGGTCAAATCCAGGGCAATCCTGTTTTGTAGGGCCACATTTCTGATAACTTGGACAACAACGGTCAATGCTGCGAAACCGGTGGCAGTGAATTCAGTCAGATTTTCGAGCTCCAAGGATACTTCATCAATCTTATGTGCATTGTTGACCGTTCTCCATCAGGGAAAGGTTTCAGAGAACCCCTTTTCAGCTTGGGAGACACGTTTTGTTGTGCATCTGGCTCTGTGTGGTCTATAGTAGTGACTGTAGTGCGTGTGGAAATATATATATATATATATGTATGATATTGGGCAGTATGAGTAGAATGGTGTTGTATTTTAGTTAGTGGAGAGTAGCCGAGACGCTATGACCGCCTTCTCCACAGCTGCCACAGCTCTAAGGCATGCTGGGAGACCGGCTGCCACAGGGTCTAGTTTGGATGAAAAGTATGCAACCGGTCTTTTTTGCCCCTCCCGCAATCCTGCAGTAAGACGGAGGTCATGTAGTGTCCCTTTTCATTAATGGTTTGTGTAAATGGCCGGCTGCAATCTGGGAGGCCCAGAGTGGGTGGTGTCTGTAGAGCTAGCTTTAGATCGAAGAATGCTTTTTCTGCATCGGGTATCCAAGCGACTTTGTCCCGTGCCGCTAGACCCTGACCATGAGCAATCGCTGCCAAAGGTGCCTCGATGCTTGCATAGTCAGGGATCCACTGTCTACAGTATGATGTCATGCCAAGAAAACTCATAACCTGTTTCTTTATGATTGGTTTTGGGATTTCTTGGATGGCAGAGATGCGCGTTTGGAAAAGTGTTCCAGAAAGGTGACCTGATTACACGCAACTTGGGCGCGCTGACCTTGTGGCCGTTGTAGGCGAGATGTTTTGGCAAGGCCAGCGTTTCGGCAATGCAGGCTTCCCGTGTAGGAGAGCAAATCATTAAATCATCCACATATGCCAGCAAGGCGCTGTTTTGTGGCAAACTTAAGGACTGTAAATTGTCACGCAGAGCGCCGTTAAAGATAGTTGGAGACTCCGACAGCCCCTGACACAGTCGGGTAAACATGTATGCTATACTTTCCAATGTGAATGCAAACCAATACTGGGTTTATGGGGACGCTGAAGAAAGCCCTCCACAGCCTCTTTCGGCAATGGATACTGTCGCTGGCAGGGCCTGCAGGAGGATTTTGGGGTGATTACAACAGGTTCAGCGCTTTTTATCAAGCCTTCATCGTGCTGGTGTTGTGCCCTCACTTGCTGTGGCACTCGTTTCAGTTCTGGTATGTCAGTGACATTATTGATCATTATCTTTCCGTGTAGTGCAGTGAAGTGTGATGTAAAGGATACCTCTGGGTTTTGAAGTTTAATCTCGACTGTTCTCAGAGCAGTGACTGCCTTTTGAATTGTTACTCGATGCACCTTTAACCCTTCATGATACTCAGTTGCGGGGTCGGCGGTTTGTTTACATCCGGTCGCCTTGATGCATTTTGTCAGCCAAGTTTCCAGATTTTGCGGCTCCTCTGTTTTGATCAAGGAAACATACGGGAACTGCGGCACTTTGAAAGAAACATTAGGCAGGCACACAGAGATTGCACAGCGTGTGTTATCCTGATACAGGCATTGCAGTTCAAAACTGTCACAGAGTACTTTTTTCATTTTCACCATGTTTGTTCAAATGTCTTTCCCTGATGTGCGCAGCACAATGCAAGTCAGTGTGACACAAGATACCAGGGTGTGCGTTTGTGGCTGGGTGAATGTGTGTACCTGGCGCAGAAGTGAGGCTTGAGTGGGGGAGATGCCATAGATAGTGGTACGTAGCCTCACTATCAAGAGAAGTCAGGAAGGCTTGAGTGTATGAATAATTTCGAATTATGGTGAGGCCTTCCGGGCCTGAGTTAATGTTTATGCCTAACACACACATTAGATCTCTACCCATGAGGTTTATCGAGCACAGTTTTGACAGAAGGAAAGAATGCTTAAAACTAACCTTCCGCTCATCTACACATCTCAGCTGAACAGTGTGTCGTTCTTTCACAGCAGTGCCCAAGGCCCCGATAGTTTTTACACATCTCCCGCTCATTTTGGGTGTTGTTTGTGTCGTATAACAGATTCTGTCGCTCCGGAATCTACTAGGAATGTGTCTGCAACAGTGAGTGTCAGTGTGGGTAGATTCTTATAGGTAGCAGAGTTTAGTGAAGCATACATTCCTGCAAGTTTTTGTGATGTGTGTTTGTTTTCTAAGCATTCAATAGCCTGCAGTACGGAATTTAAACTGTGTCGTGGAGAGAGTGTGGATGTGTTGGTGTGCTCACGTATTCCATTCGGATGGCCTGTGTCCGGTCAAGATGCGCCTGTCACTCTCCCCAGCCCTCCGCCCCCATTGTTCTACCATACTGGTTGGCTGGTTGGGGAGCGGGCCTGGTCGGAGGAGCCGAGTCGAGGTCGAGGGTCGCATCTAGTATAAGACACAGAGAAGAAGGAGGGGAAGGAGAGGTTACCTTTTCCCTGCCTGTCTGCTGCCTTCTGTCTCTCAGCTAGGCGTCCTGTAGCCAGTTATCATAGGCGGCCCAATCAGGTTTGAAAGGCTCCTTCCTTCTACCCCTCATGCTCTTTTGCTTTTCCCTGTCATCTTTCTCCTTCTGCTTGAGGTTCACTTTCAGAATTTCTGATTGTCTGAGACTGAAACTGCCTGTATTGGGAAAACCGCACTCAGTGGCCCAAAATTGGAATTGGACGCAAGATTCACAGTAGTTTGTGATCATATACTGGAGGTTTGGACTTAGGGCTATGCCTTTGTTGCGTTTGCTTTGAGCTGACCCCCTCTCGCTTAGTTTAGGTCTGTCTAGAATCGCACTGGCGTGTAAATTATGTGATTTATGTTCCTCTTAGGGGATGCTATTTCTATGTTTTACTGGTAGTAAATTTAGGCCTAGCTTACCTTGGTTATGCTAAGCTCGTCTTTAGTGATATTTGAAATCAATTCAGCCGTTAATTCTTTAGCTTTAATGGTAGCTAGTTTTAGCTTTAGCTAAAATATTATTATTATTATATTGGTTATGCTAAGCTAGGCTATGTCAATACCCACAGTCTAATTTGATATGCTAGGTTTTTTTAGCTCAATGCTAATTAGCTTAGCCTTAGCTCTGCTACTTATGAAAAGCTAGGCTATGGTAATAGCTGCAATCAATTTTAAATGCTAACACTTAGCTTAGCCTTTCAGGTAGCTATGCTATTTGGGCCTATAGCTAACTGCTAGGTCCTCTCAGCTGGTGCTATCTGTTGCAGTACCCTCCTGTCTGGCAGTCTTCCAAACCACTCTTGGCAAAAATGACGTCTACCAAGAATTTAAACTGCACAACTTTTGATTCAAAATGATGATTAGGTTTTAAAATGGCAGGCCTCCAAGCCACACCCAACTCCTAAATTTCAACTGCGCCACAACATCGAAATGGCGATTGATAGCACAACCACACCTATTTCCAATTTTCTTTTGCGCCACTGCTTCAAAATGGCGATTGGCCTTCATAGCCACACCCAAATTCTGAATTTCAATTGTCAAAATGACAACGCTCGCAAAACCCCAATTGTTTAATTCACAGTATGTATTTATATTTAATATATTCTATTTTGCTGTTCTTCCTCTGAATTTGGATCACCTGAGCCACATGAACTTTTCTACTTGGAACCATGACAGCCAGCTGCTCAACATGCAGATAGCAGTTTGCCAAGGCACATACAGTATCTCAATACACCTCTGCCCAGTCAAAACACGTCTCACACCCCTACAAACATCCTTGTTGAAAGTGGGTCAGTCAGTGATTAACCCGTTCAGTCAAAGATTTCCTAGAATCCAGTTTATAAATCTATATATATATTTATAGGTTATAGATAGATTTCTACAGATCTATATATAGATTTTATTGTTTATTTATTTATTAATTTATTCATTTTCGACAGTAACTTTCCCTTATTAATTGGTGCTTTACATATCGTACATGCAGTGGTTAATGAGTTTATATACAGTATATTTCTGTGTGTTCCCTTTACCGACTGAATTACTTTATTTTGTTTCTAGTTATTTATTGCTGTTAAAAATATTTTCTCCCCATATTATCTCATGCTGCCTGTTCCCTCAAAGTGAAGGAAAGGGAGGGTAGTGCTGTTGACGTGACTTTGGACTAAAACAAAGCCTTTACTCACAACTCTCTTTTTACAGCTGTCAAACAAACATACACACACACACACACACACACACACACACACACACACACACACACACACACACACACACACACACACACACACACACACACACGTACACACACACATGATGTAGCGGGGGAGAGAGAAAAACAGACGCAGTTGGGAACAACACACACATAGACCTACAACAAACGCTCTAACATACTGTCCGGAGTCCTATCTTACTTTGCACATGAGCTAACCAGAAACGTTGTGTAATTTACCTCCAACAGACTCGAACTGTGAGACAACGTTTTCACAAACGATTACTTATAATCAGACTCAGACTGAAAAGAGAGCAGCTGATCAAACTGCTGGCCGGCCCTTGCGCAGACTCTCACTGTACGTCAACAACAAGCTGACTCAAACCGCTTGCAGAGAAGGGACTCGAACCCTTGTCCTCTAGACGTCAACAACAACCAAAAGAAACTCACAGGAGATTATTAAAGAGATCCTCAACCGAGTTCAGTAGGCACCAGCAGTGAGAGGACACGCTGGTTGTTGGACGTTAGGCCCCCACTTCTCAGCTGAATTTGTGGCGTGGTTGAGGTAGGGGCTTCACTCCACTGTGCACAGGTTTCACCATCAGTCCTGTTCAGTCCGTGCCTCTCACTCTGGGTGCCCACCCAGGGACGCCAAATTGTTGTGGAAATGGATTTCTTCAATAAAGACCAACAAACAGGATCCGCTTTTTCTCCGTGGTTTATTTTGACAAAGTATTTTCCTCTGCAGACAAAAATACGTTCACCCCTACTTCCTCACAAAGCTCAGCAGGAAGTTTAGCAGGAATGGCCCCGACCCCACTGGTGCTCAGCCTTTTGAGGAATGGATAGAACAAGCTAAGCCTTGGTTTGGTGACATCTTTAGACCAAACTAAAACATGCCTCAGACATTCCAATACTGAACATTTTGAACTTCTCTCATCACAAGGTCTCTAACACAGGGTCCATATAGGCCATAAAAACAGTCATGAGTTTTCTACAAGAGACAGGATGTACAGGAGCACAGATATGCCATTATACCATCGTGAGGCAGTTATTTAGTTATCCATTAAGCACAAACAAGCCATGTACTAGTCATATGATAAGGTTAAACAGAGGAGACACTGACAGGAGTCTGACCTGACAAAACTATCATTATGAATTACAAATATCCGAAATTCCCACAACAATCCCTAGCTCAGATCTCAGAACCATCCAGAAGTTAGAGCGAAACTGTGCACACACACTGCAGACCGTCAGCACAGACTGGCTGCAGTGAGGTGCACATCGCTCTCTCTCTCTCTCTCTCTCTCTCTCTATCTGTGTGTGTGTGTGTGTGTGTGTGTGCGTGTGTGTGAACGAGAATGACAGGGGGAAAGAGTGCTATGCAGAGATGGATAAACGGAATAATATCTATATTTCAAAATCGTGTTGAAATAAAAAAAAACATGTAATCAATTTGTGGGGCTCAGTGTTGACTCTGTTGCGCAGCGCCACTTATTGGGTATGTATGGGAAACACGGGTCCATAATTATTAGTGTCTGTGATGTCACTGCCTTTATGAAGAGGGGTTACTCTAGCACATTTCCTAGATAAGGTCGATAAGGCCGATCCCAGCTGACATCGGGCGTGAGACGGGGTACACCCTTGACAGGACGCCAGTCTATCGCAGGGCACATAGAGACGAACAAAGACAGACAACCATTCACACCTACGGGTAATTTAGAGTCATCAATTAACCTAACACGTATCTTTGGACTGTTGGAGGAAAACGAAGAACCCAGAGAAAGCTTCACACAGTAGGGCGCCAGCCGGGATTCAAACCAGGAACCGTCTCGCTGTGAGGCGACAGTGCTAACCACCAGACCAGCGTGTCGCATCTTTCACAAGTTGCAAAAGATAAATTAAACAAGTCAGCCAAAAGAAATGACAAAATGTGAGGGGCAAGTTTAAAGAACTAAATCTCCAGACCATCTGACCAGCACTACATTCAGAGCTTAGACTATCTCTAACCTGCTGAACATCAGTTGGAGAGATAGTTTTAAAAGAGACGAAGCTGCTACAACTTTTCTGAGTCGAAGTCATACCAGAATAGGAGAGACTAAAAAGAGAGCTGCCAATTGAGGAAAAATGCTGGCTGAATGCCTCTGCAATTGCTAAAGGTTCGCTGACAGTTTGATTGCTTAGTCTTATATGCATTGTAGGGCTATTTGTGGATTTATTTGTTATAAAATAGATTCCAAAATTTCTTTGAATTATTTGATAAGCAGTCCTTGTAGTAATTTGCTCCGGCATTTCTTTTACACTTATTCCTTAACTCTTTATACGCATCCCAATCAGCAGAGTCCTTTAAATCACGGTGTTTTTTCCATGCCTTATCTCTTTGTTTAAATAAATGAATGAGATCTCGGTTAATCCAAGCTATATGTCAAGCCTTGGCTTTAATAGATTTCCAACAAGCATGCTTATTGATTATTTCAACAAACTAAGTATAAAAAGAAGTGCCAGGCATCGTCTACAGATGGAATTAATTTAAATCTCTCCCAGTTTATATTTAATATATCCTGGATGAAGTGGAGCAATTTAATTTGCCAGATACAAAAAAATCATAAAGTGGTCGCTGAAAGAATCAGGTAAAACCCCAGATTGTACAATTCTGCCAGGGTGGGAAACTAAAATCCACGTGTTGAGAGGAGTGATCCAGCCAACTAGAGTTGAAGTCACGTAATATGATTTTTTCACAAGTGCAATCTAAAGAATCAGCGGTGGACAGGATACATTCTGTAATTCCGGCAGGAGCAGATAGAGGTTTATAAACATTTCCAATGATAAGTTGTTTATTTTCATGAAGAATAATTTAAACAAAAAGGCCTTCAAAATGCAGGGGACTCTCACTGAAGAACAAGTTCCTGAGTTAATTTTGAGTATACATTTGTTAAGAGGCCCCTGCCTCTTGAGCCCCTATCGTTCCTAAATAGGACATAATTGTCAAGTTGGACTTCATCATCAGAAATATTGCTGTTTATCTGCGTTCAGACAAAGTGATTACTTACTTACTTACTTACTTAGGCCTTTCAATTCCTTTCGGAACATAGGCCATTGATTAATCTTTTCCACCCTTGTCTGTCTTGGGCCATTCTTTCCAGCTGTTTCCATGTCAGTCCTCTTTCTTTAGCTTCTTTCTCTATGCTTCTTCTCCAGGTGTTTTTGGGTCTTCCTCTGTTCCGTTTGCCTTGTGAGTTCCATGTTAGTACCTGTTTGGTTATGGACTTTTTTCCTTTTCCTAATGTGTGACCAATCCGGCTCCATTTCCTCCTCAACAGCTATACCTCTATTAGTTCCTGTTTGGCACGTTCCCACAGGTCGATGTTATTCATACGGTTTGGCCAGAAGATTCTGAGTATACGTCTTAGGCAGATGTTGATGAAAGTCTGCAGTTTATTGGTGGTGTTGGTAGTGGTCCTTCCGGTTTCTGATTCGTATAACCATACGGATTTGACGTTGGAGTTAAAGATTTTTAGTTTGGTATTTAGGGATATGTTTTTGGTTTTCCAGACTTTAATATGTTGAAGGGGATTCTTGCTTTGCCTATTCTTGCCTTCACATCCTCTTCTGTCCCTCCATTCACAGTTAACACACTTCCCAGGTATGTGACCTTATCCAACTCTTCCAGTGTCTGGTCTCCGATGGTTTTTAGATTTGTGTTTTTATTGTTTATCCGCATTATTTGTGTTTTTCTTGCATTTATTTTGAGCCCCAGTCCGGCTGCTGTTAATTCTAGCTGTTGGGATTTTTCTTCCATGTGCTGGTGGCTGTGTGAAAGTAGTGCTATGTCATCTGCAAAGTCGAGGTCCTCAAGATGTTCTGTCAGACTCCATTGGATGCCCATTTTTTCTGTTGTCTGCGGTTTGTTTCATGACCCAGTCAATGCAGAGCAGGAAGAGGAGGGGGGAAAGCAGGCAGCCCTGCTATCATGTACTACTACCGCATTTTTTTACTACTTCTACTATAACCAACTTCTGCTTTTACTACTTTTGACCTTAGCATTGAGACGTGCCAGAACGGGTAAATGTCAAGCCCACAGTTAAAATTTCTTGCAGAATTTTTTAGTATCTATTAGAATTTATATTAGTGGAATATGGTCTGACAGTAGTGCACTACCGTAGTTTGCAGGGTTTGAACTTTATCAACATGAAGTGCAAATAGTAAATTTCCCCTTTGTGGGATGAATAAAGGATTATCTTATTTAATGAACTGAAACTTAATTAACTGTTGTGCACATTGAAAGCGCTGCGATGGACGAAGAACTGCTGATTTATGAAGTTGAAATGATTAATTATCTAAACCAAAATAAATGTGTTGTTGTAGGAAACGAGTGTCACTGACACTGTGTATTGGGGAACTTAGACGAGACGCCCTTTGAATACGGCGCTGTTTAGAAGAAATACCTGTTTTCCGAGCGCATGTTTTACAGCAATAAGTTTGTTGTATTACCAGTCTTGATGGGGACAACAGTCTTGCATAATCAGGGCTCCAGACTAAGGGTACCTCCACACGATGGAAAACAACCTTTTTTTTCTCCTTCGTTCTTAAAAAGTTTTCCGTCCAGAAATATATGTGTTCACACGAAACCAGTGAAACCGGCTAAAAACGCTATAATACACATGCTAGGCCTGGATGTGGTGCTGTAACTGCCACAGAAATACAACAAAACGAAGAAGAGAGGGAGATCCGCTTATGTGTTTCATCATATTACAAACACTGGAGACTTTCTCGCCAAATCTGGCGACTTCCCAAATCCTCCTCCATCCATAAAGAGAAATCTGTCGAATGTTTCTAGTGTTATTGACGAATTTTGGACTCTGATGCACAAATCACTTTGCAGTTAAGTTTCCATAATGAGCAGCGGGTGCTGCTGTGAGCTCCTTCCCCGTCCCAAAGCACTCACAGGCGGGCACTGTATCGCTACTTTTTGCGACCTTCTTGCAACTTTATTTATAAAAAGCTACGAGCGACCAATTTAGCGACTTATTCGGACCATCAAGGAAAAGGGAGAAATATATGGTCTGCCTAATTCATTCCCATACATGTCGCTTGGAGTTCAGTATATAGTCTATACAGTAGGTCCGCGTCTCTCCTCTCGCAGCAGCAGTGTTGTTGTTATGTGACGCTGCGGAGCTTAGTGGTCCGAGGTGGGGAGATGATGGCATCGTTAATAAAGTATGCGATTTCACCTTCCAGACCACAACAACAAGGGGGGCATTCTTAAATTTTCCCACTCTGGGACCAGGTTACAGAAATGACCATTTTCAGGCTCCGATAACGGCAGCTGCGTGTGGATGGTCAGCCTTACCAATACTAAAAATGTGCGGAAAACGCGTCTACATGTGGACGGGCCCTAACTTTTTTCACTAGGATCACTGTAGCGCCCAACAGAAAATTTTAAGGGCACACACGGTAAATCAATAATAGATACAGAAATTACAATGTGCTGTTTCAAATTCAGTGTCACATTATATTGTGCACTTTTGTAGATGAAACAATGAAATGAATGAAACAATAAACCGACAGCACCACCGCTGTCATGACTACGTTGACCGAGGAGGTGTTGTTCCCCACCCGCACAGATTGGGATCTTTCAGAAAGGAAATCCAGGTTCCAGTTGCGTACTGAGGTACTGAATCCTAGGGGTGCCAGTTTGTTCACCAGATGTTGGGGGATTATCATGTTGAATGCTGAGCTGAAGTCAACGAACAGCACCAGCACATGGGTGTTCTTCTCCTCCAGGTGTTCTATGAGTGGGAAGTAGATACGACTTTGTTAGTGCTCTATTAGGTCATAATGAAAAGTCGTTGGAGTCACAGGAGGCCCTTTGTGAACAGTTGTTCTTTGAGGTTAGATTGTTGAATCTCCTGGGAAGGGATGAAAGGGCAGCATTGTAAATTGGAGATAGAGCTCCTCCTGTGTTTAGAAATGGTTTCTCCACTTTTGCATAGATAAAGAAGAAGAAGAATTCCTTTATTAGTCCCATGAATGGGGAAATTAAATTTTCACTCTATTATTTTGCACACACAAGAGAGATGTTAGAGCGAGCGGGCTGCCAGTGACCGGTGCCCCGAGCAGTTGGGGGTTCGGTGCCTTGCTCGACAGCACCTCTACAGTGCCCAGGAGATGAACTGGCACCTCTCCAGCCTCCAGTCCACACTCCATTTATGGTCCACACAGGGACTTGAACCAGCTACCCTCCGGTTCCCAGCCCAGTCACCTATGGACTGAGCTACTACCGCCCCATGGCTTCTTTCACTCCTTTCTGTTCAGAATGTGGACATTGTTGTCATCAAAGGAGTGGGCTTTCTCCTTTAGATGTAAGTGGACAGCAGAGTCTAGGCCTGAGGAGTTAGCTCTCCTGTGTTGGGCCATGCGTTTATGCAGTGGTTGTTTTGTTTCTCCAATGTAGAGATCTTTGCATTCTTCGTTGCACCAAACAGCATAAACCAGATTGCTTTTGTTGGTGTGTGGTGTTCTGTCCTTGAGATGTACCAGTCTCTGTCTGGGCGTTTTACTGGGTTTGAAATACATAGGGATGCAGTGTTTGTTGAAGATCCTCCTGAGTTTGTCTGATACCCCAGCCACTTCCGGGATGACAATTTTGTTTCTCTTGTTTTCTTTTTCCATTTCAACCACTGTGGTTTTCTTTCTGGAATCAGCTGCCGTTTTCACAAAGGTCCAGCTGGGGTAACCACAAGTTGTGAGGGCGCCTCTCTTGTGCTTGCGTTCTTCCCCTTGGGCCTGTAAGCTGGTGGGTACGTTATCAGCTCTGTATTGCAGGGTTCTGATAACTCCAAGCTTGTGTTCCAGGGGGTGGTGGGAGTCAAACAGTAGATAGTGATCTGTGTGAGTGGGTTTTCTGTATACCCCAAAGTGGAGGCTCCTGTCATTCTCCATATGGACGTCACAGTCTAAGAAAGAAAAACTGTTGTCCTTGACTTCTTCTCTGGTGAACTTGATGTTTTTGTTCACTGAGTTTATATGGTCGGTAAAAGTTTGCACCTCTTTGGATTTGATTTTAACCCATGTGTCATCCACATATCTGAACCAATGGCCTTTGAAGGAGTGCAAAGCCTTGTCCTCTACCTCCTCCATGTGTAGATTTGCCACAATAGGGGATACTGGTGCAAAAATACATTTCACTGATGCAACGAGCGGCTTCTTGGTGTTTTTAGCTGTAATCTGATCAACCTTGTTGTGGAGGAGGAGCTGCTGACCCGACGGTGCAAACCTGGATTAGTTTTTCTTCTTTATTAATGTACTTTTAAATTAATTTAGTCAATGTACTAAATCAGCTTTTTATTCATTTTTAGATGAATTTAGTCAATGTACTAAATCTGCTTTTTATTTATTTTTAAATGCATTTAGTCAATGTACTAAATCTGCTTTACATTTATTTAATTTTAAAATAATTTAGTCAATGTACTAAATCTACTTTTTATTTTAAATTAATTTAGTCAATGTACTAAATCTGCTTTTTATTTATTTTTGAATTAATTTAGTCAATGTACTAAATCTACTTTTTATTTATTTTTAAAGTAATTGAGTCAATCTACTAAATCTGCTTTTTATGTATTTTTAAATGAATTTAGTCAAAGTACTAAATCTACTTTTAGTACATTCATAAAACAAAATCAATAATGAGGTTGCCGTTGTGACGAATAAACAGGAAGAGACTGGGTAACGTTAGCTGTCCTCAAGAATGCCTCTATGTTTAGTTTTTCATGACAATGTTAAACATACCGTTACCTATAACAGAACGTTACCTATCTGATCAATCTTTATAGTTTTGTTTGAGTAAATGTGTCAGTCGCGTTTTGTTTGTTGCTTGTTGTTATGGTAACAGGAAGAGGGAGATTTACTCTTCCTGATAATATCTATCTCTAATTCCTAGTTTCCGGTGCTTGAGTGTTGGTCACTCGTTTCACTGTTTGCTGCTCTCACTAAATTCAGCTGTTTTTGCTATAATATTCACCACAGCGGCTAACTACCGCTTTACATTTAAACATCCACTAGTTCTACTCAAGAACTCAAAGCTCTCATTCTTTCAGCCGCTTTCTTGCTAATTCCATAGTGTTAAACATTACACGCTGTTAGCCACTTTAGCTTAGCAGTTAGCTTCACGGCTGGTGATGGCTTCCCCTGCTCTCTCTTGCTGGGAGTGGCGTATGTTAAGCTTCTCCTCTGCCCCCTTTAGTATTTAGTATTTATTTATTTGTTCCTTTCATGAAAATGCCTGTTTATTACATTGTACACACAATGATAAATTAAATTCACAATTACATTAACATACATTTAGTAAGTGTGTTGCCTTTTATAGGAAAGGTTTTTTGTTGCCACCGTACTCTACGGGGGAATTGTTGGGTCTATGTAAATCATAAATAAGTCGAGAGTGTGGTCTATACCTAGTCTGTAAAGTGTCCTGAGATAACTTTTGTTATGATTTGGCACTATAAATAAAATTTAATTGAATTGAATTGAATTGGTGAATCCATGTTTTGTCTGTAAAAAGTGCCATTAAACTAGAAATATGTGGTGTTCAGGCACAAATCCAGAAGTTGGCAAATGTGGTCTGGTTTGAGATTTGTTCCGTTGTGTAAGGAGTTGTCCTGTGTGAGCTGCTCTCTACTAGGACTAGTATAGAACTATGTATGACTAAAACTATGTGCTTTACTTTTTTTGTTTAACAGACCCATGAGTGACTGTCAGGAGACAGACTTCTGTTGGGAGTCTTGGACAGGAAAAAGAAAAAAACAAAACAAAAAGGATAAAGAATGCCTAAAACGCAAAAACAACATAACTCTGAAAACAGAAGGGAACATCAAGAAAAAAAAGAAAAACTCAAAATTTGAAGAATCAATTGAGGGAAGAAAAGATAAGGAAAAAGAACCGAAAAACAAGGAACATAGTTTTATATTAACACAGAGCAGTTGTGCACAAGCAAATCCTACTGTGAAGACTGAAACATTCAATCCGAACAGAAGTAACAGACCTAAATCTGACCAAGACCACAGGAAGAAAACTAAAACAAAAAAGAAAGTGGCATTTGACTTTTCATCAGGCTGCATCTGTGTCAAACGTCCTAAATTTGTTTCTTCTTACCAAAAGTCTCCAAAAGAGAACATCCTCTTAGATAATGTCACAGTGAGAGACAGTGAGAGCTGTTCACAGGTCACAGTGACAAGACACAGACAGGGTCAAACACATTCCAAAAATTCCCAATGCTCCAGTGATGATATATACAGCCAGGACCTGTTTATCACCCAGAAGACATTTAGAGCATCGCCCTCCAAACTGTCCAGCGGTGAAGGCAGTGACAAAGCTGTTACTACAAGTCCTCAAATGTTTACCCCACGTGACACATCAGACACATCTATGGCATGGATAAAACAACATCTTGAAGGATCAAACAAATGTACACACGACTCACATTTCCAGCAGCATCACAGAAAGACAAATAAGCATGTGCAGAATCCAAAGACAGTGCAGGTACGTCTTACAGAAGAAGAGTGGTTAAACAAAGCACATCAGAATTCCAAGAAGGAAAAATCATCCTTTCAGACACAGATGGAGTTAATCGTGAACCCCAATGAGCAGAAAATAGTATCATGCCCTGCACAAATAACGCCCGGTGTGGTAAATACATACCTGTGTGAGCCCATTGATGTAAACCCCTTCTTGGATGTTGCAAAATCAAAGAAACATTCCTGTACTTCAAGCCACAAGTCTCCTTCATGTCTGACAGATGAGCCTTTAGTGCTTCCTCCTATGTCCAGGAGGAGCATTTCCTCACAGACAGAAAACTTCTTTACAACTGAACTCTGCTCCTACTGCAACTTCTGCCAGAACAGTAGAGTGACTGTACACCATGAGGACTTGAAACCTTTGGACTTGAGCCTGCCCTGCAGGGCCAGAAAAGACCTCAGCATGTGTTTGTCAGTGAAAACATTTTCTTTACCAGGAGAGCTCAAAGACAACCACAAAGAGCCCAGCCTGCATCCATCTTGTTCTTCAGATATGAAAGATGTAAGATGCAAGAAATATCCTTTTGATCGACATCCTTGGTCAACTCTGAGCCCCCAGTTAGAGTTTGGGCCTAGGTCTGCAGATACGTCAACCTCCAGCGAGGATGAGCCCCCCTGTCGCACTGGCAAGCTCCACCTTACCCAGGTGATACCACATAATGTTGATGCTGTACCCTTTCCCATGGTGCCACCAAATACTGTATGTGTCTTTGTGCCTTGAACAATCTACAATAATCACATCTGTTAGATATTTTTCTCCAAATTCTGTCACTCTTCTTTGTCAAATGTAGTTTACAGAAAAGAAAAGATACTTAAATTCAGTGCATTTTAAAATTGCAGTACCTTATTTGTATCCGTCAAACTAAACCACTATATATTACAAAAAATATCTCACCGAAAAACCACTTGGAACAAGGTGCAAAACTACAGAAAATATAACCAATATTTTATCACTATGAAAGGAAATGCTGGCAACATGCTATATTTTTTCTTACTTTCAAGACAAAACCAACAATTCATTGATCCAACTAAGAAGTAAGGAAGAAACTTTCAAGGCACTCTTCTTGAAAAAAGTTAAAAAGCCTATTGAGATGGCTAATTCGTGTTAAATTGAATTGTACATTAAAAATAGAGTATCCATATATCTTATTCCTCTGTGGCATAAAGCTGTACTGTTGTCTGAAGACGATTAAAAACACACCAATAAGACACACTGTTGCACTGGGTTACATTTTCTTTCATTACCATTAACACACAAAAGATATTTGGCCCTATGGTGAAAGCTGAAGCTTTCCTTTTATAGTTTACATCAAAGCTTTTACACAAGTCTTTATAAATTTGCTTTATGTTATAATGTAAGTACAAAGCTCATGTAAATCCAAATAAATATGACCAAATATTACTAGGGGTGTGGGGAGATATCGTCCCACGAAATCTTGCGATATTAAAATGTCATGATGTTTCTCTTCGAGGTGAAAAGTTGTCTTGCGATATCAATGTATAAGTGGATAAACAGCAACAATATGTAGCACTGTAAGAAGATAGTGCCCTGTAACACAAGTACATGTAAGTACATGTAAGCAGTAACATGTGAGCCCCCACAGCTTTCTTCAACATCTATAAGTTATAGGCTCAGTGTCAGAACCTGTTAACCATGTGACAAGTTGGGAGACTCCTGAGCTGGGTGACAGCGTCTGGATAAACTGCCTTCACCGGCTTACTGACCAAAGTAGTTTTCATGTCGGCTCCATGGGAAGAAATCAACCATGTTTAACTGATTGACTTTATTTCTCCGCCCGGCGGAGCGAGAGAGGCCTGTAGAACTGTAGAAAGCTATTTGCCAAGCAGCCAAACGTAATCGCGTAGATCACGCCTAACCTGCTGTGAACTAACACTGTGACCAATGACATTAGAGAAGAAGCGTAATCTCTCTCAGTTAAATGGTTGCCGTGATTGTGGCAAGCTAGCTCCTGTGTCAATATACGCAGTTCAGTAATTCTGTTAGACTAATAGAAATATGGCTATATGCTAATGTAGGCGCTTACTCACATGTAACCTTATCCATAGGCTTAACCACAACGGCTTGTTATCCATGTGCTTATCTAGACGTTCATTATCCACATGCAAAGTAATTACTATCAATTATCAGCTACGTCGCCGCCACATAAGCCCATGAATTGAGCATTTGACGTCAGAGTTCAACGTGACTACGTCTGCATTCTCCATCAAAACAATGAAAACTTAATGATAATATTCACAAGGGGTGGCGAACACTGACACACTAGTTATCTTCTCAGTTAGTTAAGATTCAATTCAATTCAATTCAAAAAACTTTATTTGTCCCCGGGGGGCAATTCAGGGCACACAGAGCAGCAAATAACGACAGTGCAACTATACAAAGACATTTTAACCTAACAACAAGAATAAAGTGTAAAAGAAGAATAAGTGTCAGGATGTTAGTGTGTCAGTACAGGTAGAATAAGTGTCAGGATGTTAGTGTGTTAGTACAGGTTAGAATCCAGTCACAGAGTTAGATACGGAGAACATCGTCGGCGTGAGATGTAGAAGGACATGCGTGTATCAGATGTAAGCAGACATGTGAACGGGTGTATATGATGTAAACATGCAGTAGACTGTTGAAACAGGTATAAACAGAACTGTAGTGCAGAAAAGATATAAGTGGACAGTGATCGGATTCAGATGTGGTCAGGCATGATACATATATGTAATGAGCAGACGTAAACAGAACTATAGCACTGGGTGGCAAGGGTAGTTAGGTGTCCAGGAAGGGTGTCTGGAGTGGGGGGGGGGGGGGGTGATAGTGTCCGGGGGGATGGGTGGGGTGATGGTGTCCAGGGAGGGGGGGGGGGGGTGAAGTGTCCAGGGGAGGGTGTCAAGAGTGGGGAGGGGGATGGTCAGAGGGGTCAGGAGTTGAGGAGCTGGACAGCCCTGGGGATGAAGGTTGCTCTTCTCCTCTGTGTCCTGGAGCAGGGACAGCGAAGAGGGCGTCCTGAGGGGAGCCACTCAAACGCTGAGAAGAGAGCATGAGAGGGGTCCTGCATGATCCGACCAGCTGACCTGAGTGTCTGCTGCTCATGGATGGTCGACAGAGTTCTAACAGGAAGTCCAATGATCTTAGAGCAGACCGTGGCTATGCTCTGCAGGCGGTTTCTGTTCTGGAGGCTGGTGGAGTAGAACCAGCATGTGATGGAGAACGTAATGATGCTCTCGATGAAGGAGTAGTAAAAAGTCAGGAGGATGTTCTTGCTGACTCCAAAGGAATTGAGCTTCTTAAGGAGGTATTTCCGCTGCTGACATTTCCTGAGAATCTCCTCTGTGTTGGTGGAGAATTTCAGCAGGCTGTTGAAGATGGTACCAAGGTACCTGTACTCCTCAACTGCTTCAACAGGCTGCCCGTGGATCATGGTGTTTGCTGATGCAGGCAGTTCCCTCTGCTTGTTGGAGAAGGTCACCACCATGTCTTTGGTTTTGTTGACATTCAGCTCCAGGCAGGAGCTGTCACACCACTCCACAAACTCCTGAAGAGCTAGTCTGTGATGAAGAGATGGGCAGAGACAGGAGGACGGTGTCGTCAGCGTACTTCACCAGATGGCAGTTAGGCTGTGTGGTTCTGCAGTCATCGGTGTAGAGGATGAAGAGCAGAGGTGAGAGCACACAGCCCTGAGGGGAGCCGGTTGAGGTGTGTTGGAGGTCGGAGAAGGTGCTGTTGACCAGGACTCCCTGTGAACGGTTGGTCAGGAAGTCCAGTATCCACAGGATTAGCTGTTGGTCCAGATGAAAGAGGGCTGAGAGTTTGTCAGCCAGGATGTGGGGCTGCATGGTGTTAAATGCAGAGGAGAAGTCTGCAAACAGGAGTCTGGCTGCGGTGTTGGGGCGCTCCACGTGTTTGTGAACAGTGTCTATTATGAATGTTTTTGCATCATCGACGCCCCTGCCAGCTCGATAAGCGAATTAGAGCGGGTCCATCTGGGAGTGGGTTTCCCTGATGATGTGTTGTTTTATGATCCTCTCCATGGCCTTCATCACAAGAGAGGTGAGGGCTACAGGCCGGAGGTCATTCAGACATTTGACGGCACTCTTCTTGGGGATGGAGATAACTGTTGAGTGTTTCCATTGCTGGGGGACTATGCTGCTGTCCATGGATCTTTGAAACAGGGTCTGAAACACGCCCCCTAGCTGCTCAGCACAGTGCTTCAGGACGCGGCCGCTGATGTTGTCTGGGCCAAGTGAGCTGTTCTCCCTTGTCTTCCTGAGGGCTTTCACCACGTCCTCTGCGCTGAAGGTGAAAGCTGCTGAGTCACTGGGCTTGAGCTTGGACATCGCTTCTTCCAGCTGGGTGGTGTTGTCCTGCTCGAACCTTGTGTAGAAAGAATTAAGGTCGTTGGGGAGAGATGAAGAGCTGCTGCCTGAAACCTGGATGGTTTTTCTGTTGCTGGCAGCAGTGTTCACAGCAGCCATGTTCTTGAGTCCCTGCCAGGCTGAGCGGAGGTTACCCTGCGTGAAGCACTCCTCCACTTTGTTCTTGAACTCCAGCTTGGCAGTTTTTATGGCATGCTTGACCTCTCTGTTGACCTCCTTTTTCTCTGTTTCGGAGCCGGTGAAGAAGACCCTTTTCTTCTTGTTGAGGATCTGCTTGAGCTCTTTGGTAATCCAAAGGGGTAGATAGTGGCCGTTTTGGAAGGGATGATGTTGTCCACACAGAAGGAGATGTACGATGACACAGTGTCCACATGTTCATTAATGTCATCAGAGGGGGCCAGGAGGTTGTCCCAGTCAGTGGATTCAAAGCATCCTTGGAGTGTGGTGATGCTTTTGTTCGTCCACTGCTTGATGTTCTTGACAACTTTCTTCACCCTTCTCATGACAGAGATGTAAGCCGGAGCAAGCAGGATGGCATGGTGATCAGCAGAGCCCAGAGGGGGGAGGGCGACAGATCTGTATGCGTCGGGTACTGAACCATAGCACTTGTCCAGTGTCTTCTCCTGGCGAGTGTGGCATGTGATATACTGTTGATAACCTTTTAATGATTTGTCCAGGGAGCAGTGGTTGAAATCACCCAAGATGAATTTGGGAGAGTCCGGTGAAATGTGGTCCAGTTTGTTTAAAGAGTCTGTGACGTGTTCAGTGGCTGTGACTGCGTTGGCTCTGGGGTGGATGTAAACCAGGATGACAAAGAGCTGGGGAAACTCTCTGGGTAAGTAGAAAGGGCGAAGGGAGACAGCCAGAAGCTCAATGTCCGGGGTGCACAGTTTCTCCCTCGCGACGATCGCTGAGCACCAGCATGTGTTTACATACAGACACACGCCGCCGCCATGTTGTTTACCGGTCAGCTCACTGTCTGGATCAAGTGTTAGAGGGGGGCCGAAGCCATCAACGTGCAGGGCATTGTCATCGTCGTTCTTTTTTAACCACGTCTCAGTGAAAGCAAGAACCGAGGCAGTGTGTACTCATGCATGTGGTTAACGTTAGCTTGTAGCTCGTCCGTTTTATTCTGGAGGGATCTAACATTAGCTAGGACGATAGATGGAAGCGGCCGTTGTTTACAAGTCTCCCGTTTGAGCCTGGCCCTGATTCCGCTCTTTCTCTTCCCCCTTCTGGTTACCTTATTATTCTTGTGTGTGGACTTGTCATGGCTGGTTGAGTTACTCCGCAGTAATTCCTTCGGTAGCAAGTCTACGGCGAAGGCGTGTAGAGGATGTAGTCCGAGCTGCAGTAGGGTCTCTCTGGAGTACGTGTTCCGCTGGTCTTTGTTTCTGCTCGCCGTCACAAACTCCAGGAGAAACCACACTTGAAGAATGGCCATGAAAAACACGGGTATATCCATGCCGAGTGGAGAATTAAAGTGCCGGGTGAAATAGGAAAAGAAAAACAAGGAGAAGAACTTCCGCGTTGTCCGGCAGTCATGGGGTTAACAGGGAGGTAAACAAAGAGAGCGTCACGAGGGGACGGGCGAGGAAAAAAAAGTCTGCTTCGTCTATATAACGTAGTTGAAAAGTTAGAAAACACACTCGGCGTGTGTGGCATGCAAAGGGTAAACCAAAAAGTAACAAATATATACATAATACAAGTAGATAAACGTAATAAATGCTAAATAACGCTAAAAGTTGCTCTGTGCTCCGACCGGTTGACCACACGAGCAGTGACCCGGAACCGGAAGTCCCGGAAGATATCCAGCAAACTGTCAAAAAATACCCCTCATAGATGCGGTTCATATTTTTAAAACACATATACAGCAGGAGAAAATGCGGTTGTGGGTCAATATATTTAATCAAATGGAAATTTATCTGTTCTGTGAGATGAGCGAGTGGAGACCATGACAGCACTTCAAAACACGCTCTGTGTGGTGCAGAGACTGTATGGTTACAGGCAGGGGCAGGGCCCTTTTGCACGGAGAGCCACCCCCGCCTCGCAGTGGTCCAGGAGGATACTTTGAAGACATGAGTGCCTTACACTTCGTCTAAAATGAGCTCTATGCGAAGACACCTGTAGCACCACCACCTCTGCTAAAATCAACTGTGCCTGCAAAAAAAATACTGGAAGTTATAAATAGTGTAAAATATCAGGAACTCAATATCGTGTATTGCCTGTTGAGCTGAGGGTCTTGTCACACCCTTGCCTAGTACTGTCTAGGAAAAATCAATGATTTACAGTTCATCTCAAATACAAATATGTAGCAGTCTTACAGAAATGGGTTGCTGCAATTTCATTTAATAGGTCAACAACAACATAACTTTCATTGAACCATAAATGATCATCATAAATTGTGTGTAAGTGCAACATATAACATTTGCATACAAGTTATTTTTTCCAAATAAGTATTAACATAAGCTTCTGTAACTTGGGGGCATTTAGGTCCTTAGAAAAAACAATAAGAAGGACTGTAACGTTCCTTCAACCCACTGTGTATTGAACACAGTCTAAAGATCCGTTATGATGGCTTGGATGTGTTGGACAGTGTAATCCAAGTCTCAGTGAGAGCAAGGAAGTCAAGGCAATGCTCGGTAGCAAAGCCAGGGACACAGCATAGCAACTTCCGGTTACAGGGAAAAACATTCAGGGGAAAATGAACACCAGGATAGGCTATTTGGTGAAATGTTATTGTTACGGTTAACCTGTGAGTTTACAGAGTATTTTCCAATTGGTTCCATCGCCTGATCAGCCAATCAGAATCAAGGAAAAAACTACCCGTTCTATAATTTTAATTTACTGCTGCACATTGAATGAGATGAATGAAATGCAAAGGAGCACAGAGTGTCTTTTATACAATTAATTGCGAAACCAACAGCAAAACCTAGCTTAACTTTTAATGTTATCGAAGAAAGAGAAAGGTTCCCCCCTCCTCCCTAAAATGGTCTTTCCATGTTTTTTGTTTTGTTTTTACGATTAACACTTTATTCAATTTTGAAAACATGAAACAAGGACACTAAAGGAAAACCCATATAACTAACAACAGCAGACTAAGACAATTGACTAGCAAAAAAACTAACAATGCACTTTGTTTTTTTCAATTGTGTTTGAGCAATCGGTGATGGTCTTCCCTGCAAACCCCCTACGTGTCCCCTATACTTTTAGAAACTATCATATGATTAGCGACTTTTGGGGGGGAAAATGTCCTCAGAACTTAATTAAGGGTGCACTCACACTTGGCCCAGATGATTCCTGCCATGCTTGCAGTGATTGTCCTCCCCACCCTCTTACCCCATGGCCCAGAGCTGCTTATACTCACATTATTCAAAATGATCCGAGCCGCGCCTCAGTTGGCTTCTTGCTTATACAGTATGTCATCACCCCTCACCCCCCATTTTTGAACATTTCATCCGACCAAAATTTGCAGTAAACACTCTACCTCCGCATCAGACCACCACGAACCGTTCAGCTGCATATTTTTAAATGTCTGTCGAGGGGACCAGTTGTATAAATAGACATCAGGACTGCCTTCAATGCTCACGCTCATACACATGCGCATCCATGCTTTATTAAAGCCCACCTCTCTCAACCAGGCCGCGGCTGGTAAGCGTGCCGTGCCGTGCCGTGGGCTGGGTATGGTTGTACTCACATTGGTCAAACAAACTAAACTTTAACCGTGAAGCATGCTTGGGGCAAGGTACAAACGGACAGTGTGAGTGCATCCTTAGATGATGGTACCTGCAGTCAAAATGCAATGAGCTCCTCAGAAGTCTCCTTCTTCCTGGAGAAAGTTCTGTGGTCAAAAGAGGGCTTCAGGTCTCACTACTTACCGGAAACATTACAAAATCCTAAAACATACAGTTTTATAAATCATCAAAAAACTGACCCACAGTTAAGAGGCACAGACAGGGTAGGAGGGTTGGAATGTATGGACTAACTGAGTTTTGATCTTTTTCCTAATCCTGTAAACTGTTGTCACTGCTAATCTATAGTTAAAAGTTTTTTGTAAATCAAAATAATATTGCAGAAAGGGCAATTGAAGTGTATGGCAATGTTTAGTAACAAAATTACTTTTTGTTTGACTTCAGGTGAGGGCAGTCCAGATGAGACTTAACGAGTCCTTCTTTTTCAAGACAAAAGGAGGAGGACAGTCCCCTAGACCAGAGTCTCCACTGATGAAACTTGCTCAGGGCAGAGAGATGAAAAGTGTGAAGGGCCACTGAGGTCATATGAAAGAATGGAAATTACATGCTAGGTTTCCTGACACTAACTTGCAGTCAGTGGCTGCCACGTCCTTACTTTATGTTGCGAGTTTAAGTGTATACCACATGTATAGCATTGTTCACTGCTTTACCTTGTCGTCAGACAGCCCCGTTTAAGATGTTGGGAGAAAATAGTCATTATCCATGCGCTCTTCAAAGCCACCAGACACCAAAGCAGCACGGGAGTTGCTGCTGCCTTGATTGGTTTGTTTGTGTTATTGTGTGACTTGAGTTTGAGTTTTAAATGGTTAGTTCAGATTCACCAAAGTTACACAATAACAAACAAACTAACCAACTGAGGCAGCCATAAACCAGGACGACATTTTTTTTAAATGGAGTCTGGTGGCTTTGAACTATCCATTGGTAAGGGTTGTCTGACTGCAGGGTAAATCAACTAAATACAGCATACACTTAACCTAATATTGATATTATTAGGTTGCTAAAATATGTTTAGCTGCCACCCCCGTTTACTGTAGGTAATACACTGACTGTGGATAAGTACCTCATACACACACTTCAAAATAGTCAAACTATGCCTTTAATGTCTAAAATGGTATTTTAGCGGCTTTGGTTAAATAGTAGCAATGCATCAGATTTACAGTTAAATTCAACAGTTGATGCTGAAACTCAATCTGAACCTTGTGTTTGAGAGATATCAATCTTTGAATAGAAACGTGTGTTGTTACTGCAAGGACAGTCAGTCCCTTTATGATAGAGTAGAAATTTATGGAGAAAATCACATAATCCTCATCACATTAATGATGATTTTGTGTATTGGTCCGTTTCCTACTGTTCCTAATGTTGTTGGTAAAGGGTTTTAAGTGTACATTTATTATGTTACTCCCTTATGTAATAGCTTTTGAATGTTCAAGTTGTGGTTCATAGTTTTGTCTGTTCTGCATGAGAGAAACTCTTATCGATTAAAGTTAACTTATTGTGTAGTACACGTGGTTTACTTCTATGTAAGATATGTCTTTGAATTTCAAGTTTTTCCAAATCACACAATGGAGTTTCAATATTAAGTTATGCAGTATGCTTTTTATTCATTTCACCTTCATAGCAATGCACATCCGTCATTTGTCACATAACATACACAAAAAGGTTCCATTTCTGTTACAACAATGGCAATTACATAAAGGTTCAGAATTAACAAAATATGACTTTGAGCTTCATTTACCAAACTTGTCAGGGGCTTGTTTTTTTTTTTGTTTTTTTTAGCTTTGTGACTGCACAATATTCTGTCTTTCAAGCAATCAGACAACCACCATTGGAAAGAAAATAAATCTTTACATTTTGCGCCAGTTGTTAGGCAACTTAAAAAAAAACTTTTAACAACCAGTAAAAATGAACTCATAGTACCACATTAACAATGGCTCAATTCCATTAAGTGTCCCAGTAAGCCATGTCAGTGAGTGCGTATGCTCAATACCAGAGCTCTGGTACAGGCTTCCTAAATAAAATGCAGCCATTATTATTGTTATTAAAGCTGCAGTTGGTAACTTTCTATAAAAAATGCTGAAACTGTCACTATACCCTGACAGTACATAGAGACAGATGATCTTTGAAATAGAAATGTCACTCTATATCTCTCTGTGTGCTCCTAATGTCATCTACTCGTTCCACTGTGCCTGGCCGACAACCAATTAGAGTGGAGGAATCTCTGACAGTATCAATAGCGCTGATAAAACTGAGACTAGGCAGTTCTGATCAAATATGAATTAATATTCGGTTAATGTATTGCATATTTCTCACATAAAGGATTTCAGAAACATATTTTAGTGTTCAGCTGTAAAATGTTTGTCCGGCTGGTGGGTGGGGCTTGGTTTTGTACCGGGTTTTTACCTGGTCACAAACTTTCCAATTATATTTCAAATACTAAAATATGTTTCTGAAAATACACGATGAAAGAAATAGACAATACAGTTGCATAACACTGATGATACTCATGTTTTCGCTGCCTAGTTTCATAGTTTGATAGGACTTGGGAGCAGTTACTGACACTGCATCAGACTCCACTACTCTAAGTGATGGGTGGGAGCTAGCATTACCATTATGGGCACACAGAGAGGGCTCTGGGAACACACAAGAACAGAAGATATGAATCAGAAATACTTTAATAATCCAAGGGAGAAAGATGGTGGTAAAGATACTTTACTTTTTCACAGATCATCTTGTGCAATAGTGAGTTTCAGCAAATATGAAAAATACATATATTTTTTTACAGAAATTACCTACTTCAGCTTCAATTCCAATAATTATTGTCCTGCTTTGAAAAGTCAAAATGTCTGCGCAGAAGAGTATTCCTTTTAGCCTGCCCTTTCTAGTTCTCCCTCATGTCCTGCAATGTGTTTATTTCCTTGGTATCTCAATCACATTCTAGTGTTTGTGGAGAAAGCAACATTTAATCTCCAATGTAGCTGTGCTGGTGTGATATTTGATGTCAAACCATTCCATATATACACCAAAACATGATTTAAGTGTACTGAAGTCTTAAGGTGGATTTCCCTTTAACAGAACAGAATCAGAACAGCTTAGTTGTGTCTAAAAAGCTTGATCCCCATCCAGCTCCAGAGGTGGAAGAAGACGTACACAGGGATGGTGACTGGCAGCAACAGGCTGTAGAAACACAGACTGTTGCTGCTTGTGCAGCCTTGAGGAAAGTTCTCATCCACTGCAGCAGAGTAGAACAAACCGAAGAGTGACAATATTGGAACTAGCCCCACCATAATAGACAGGGAGAACATAATTGTAGATGGGTTCTGATACAGGGAACTTTTGGAGTAAATGAATACCTCTGGTGATTTATTACATGCAATTTTACCCAGGTGACTAGAATGCAGGTTAGGTTCTCACTGTGACACAACACAATCTGGCATTTGAGCTGAGCAGGATCCAGTTACAGTGTAACATTGTCTCATTCAGTACAAAAACCCTAAAAACACAACAGTGTTATGTCTGTTAGTATGGGTCAGCCGGAGGTGTTGTGATGGAGTCTACCCTTGTGTGGTTGTGGTTGAGGAATCTGTGTCTTTCCGTATAAATCTGGCTTCCTGAGGGATCATGTTGGGGATGCCATCAATGATGGGATACGCAATACCAAGTTCCTCGTTGATCAGCTCATCGGTCTTATTCTTGTACCTGTGGAGGGACAAGAGCAATATCAAAATTATTTTTCAGTGTATATTTACTATATGAAAGCTGAGGAACTATGATACACAGGATGGCAAGTGGAAGCTGAACCCATCTTTCCCTCGACATCTCCAAACCAGTGGCGATTGCTCAAAAAACCTGCAAGGGAGGTTTCCCCTAAAATGTCACCAAAATAAAAGTGGTCAAATATGTACTGCTGTTTGTACTTTTTATTGACTAAATACGTACTAAAAAGACTTCATCTTCTGTTCAGAATCAGCTTCTTATCACAGGTAACCAGCCCAACTTCCTTCTCATTCATCCACAGTGCTTTACACAGTAGCTACTACTTCAATGGGGAAGCGTAGAGCGGGTTGTTCAACTGCAGCCAAACTAGACGGTCATTGGATAAATGCTGGGCTTTGTCCAGACCATCGGACGCTCAGTGTCTCTGGGGGTCTATGGGACAGTGGGCTGGCTTGGACGCTTGGCTTCTGCATGATGATTGGATGAGCTGTCTGAGGCGGAATTATTTTTTGATTGACAGCTAAATGAACGAATCAACAATCTTAAAAAAAAAAAAAAAAAAAATTTCATTCCGTTGTTCTGAACCGATCCGGAGACTTTACCGATCCCCAGCGTTGTGTTTGCCTACTCTGTTCTGTCACTCTGCGGTTTATTTCCCCAACGAGCAGCGGCAGCTGAAGAGCTCCCCCCGTCAGTCACACTCACACTCACAGGCGGTCACACTTCACAGTAGCCTGGCGCAGCAGCTCCAACTGGGCCAAGGCCGTTTAAGCAGCCTAGCTCTGCTGCCATTGAGAGGACACTGGTCAAGTCCATGGAAAAGATGTCTAGTTGGTACGACAAGGTCACAGATCATTTTCTTGAAAAGGAACGAAGGGTAGAATTCAATTCAATTTTATTTATAGAGCCAAATCATAACAAAAGGACACTTTACAGACTATGTATAGATTATTTAATCTAATAATTTACATTTAAATAAACAAACACATTAATGATGTAGGGCGGAAAAATTAGCTTCCCCTTCTTTAAAGACCAAGCGCCACTGCTCCAAACTTCACATGATGAGGGACCGCCCCTGAACACACTAGACCCCATGTGGTGACTGCCCCCTGGTGGATGAACCATAAACTTATATCTTCATGCTTTGTCCGATTTGCTCCAAAATTCACGTGTGATGAGGGACCCCCCCTGAATGCACCCATCCACAACTGCTTAGCGCAACCTGGTGGATGAACAATCATTGCATTTTTTCTCCCTTCTCGCTTCACGAAATAGGGTGCACTGTGCCTTGCCGCTGCGGCCAGGGCGTCACTGTTTTTCCCCCTCCATATCAGCTTCAAAAGTAAATAACTCAATAAATCCCAAACTCATTCTCTGAACAAGCGATGCAGTAAACGTGGTAATGCATCTAGAGCCATCTTTATTTCAAGATTACCACTTTGATCGTGCTGACGTGTTACGGTGACATACGTAATTTCCGGTGCTTGTGTGTTGGTCACTAGTTCTACTCAAGCACTCAGAGCTCTCCTTCTTTCAGCTGCTTTCTCGCTAATGCCATGGTGTTAAACGTTACACGCCGTTAGCCACTTTAGCATAGCAGTTAGCTTCATGGCTGATGATGGCTTCCCCCGCTCTCTCTTGCTCGGAGTGTCGTATGTTTAGCTACTCCTCTGCCTCCTTTAGTGATTGTAAAATGTAATAAATGTAGTGTATTTGTAGTGTTTGAGGCTCAGTGAGTTAGAGGCATGGCTCCGCACCATTGAAGCTCAGTCTTACGCTACGGTAGCTAGCCGGCCACCTATAACGTTAGCCGGTGCGAAGCCACATAGTGTAGCATTAGCTTCTGCCAGCCCTCCCCCGGCAATCCCTGAGCAGCCAGGGTGCTCCTGGGTGACTGTGAGAGGAAAGCATAGCTCTAAATCGAAGCCCATGGTTAACCATTCGCCCATTCACGTTTCAAATAAGTTTTCTCCACTAAGTGACACACCTGCTGTGGAAACAACAATGGTTATTGGCAGCTTCTTTCTGAGAAACGTGAACTTAGCGACACCAGGGACCATAGTAAAATGCGTCCCAGGGGCCAGAGCGGGCGACATTGAGTCCTATTTGAAACTGCTGGCTAGGGATAAATGTAAATATGGTAAGATTGTTATTCACGTCGGCGGTAATGACACCCGATTACGTCAATCGGAGGTCACTAAAATTAATGTGGAGTCGGTGAATTCTCTGGTCCCCTGCCAAACTCTACTTGCGATGACATGTATAGCTGCATGTCATCATTCCGTCGCTGGCTGTCTGGATGGTGCCCGGTAAATAATGTGGGCTTTGTAGATAATTGGCAGCCTTTCTGGGGAAAAACTGGTCTTATTAGGAGAGATGGTATTCATCCTACTTTGGAAGGTGCCGCTCTCATATCTAAGAACCTGGACGCAGTTGTTAGCGGTCTAAAACCATGACAACCCAGTGTTGGGATCAGGAAGCAGAGTCGTAGTTTAATACACCTCTCTGCTCTGCTCTTAGCACAGATGCCCAGGAAGCAGAGTGGCAGTCTTACACACCTCTCTGAGCTCCCTGTGGAGCACTTTCCAGCTCAGTATAGTATACAAACGCTGTCTGCCCCACAATCATTTAAAAATTACCAGATCAAAAATGAACAGAAGAGGAGCTACGCAGAGAAACTTGATACAAATTAACACAAAATCTGCGATAATGCAACAAAATCCGAAAATAAAATGTGGATTTTTAAACATCAGTTCTCTGTCATCTCAAGCTGTATTAGTAAATTATCTCATATCAGATAATCATATTGATTTACTGACTGAAACCTGGCTGTGTCATGAAGAATATGTTAGCTTAAATGAATCCACTCCTCCCAGTCATATTAATACTCATATTCCTCGAGGCAGTGGTCGAGGAGGAGGCGTTTCAGCTATTTATGACTCAGACCTATTAATCAACCCTTAACCTAAACTAAATATAATTCATTTGTAAGTCTTGTTCTTTATCTTTCACATTCAACCTGGAAAACAGTGCAGCCAGTTATACTTGTTATAGTGTACCTGGTCCGGACTCTAACGACCGGACCCGGAATTTCTATCTGAATTCTCATACTTTCTGTCAAATTTAGTCCTTAAATCTGATAAAGTAATCATTGTAGGAGATTTTAATATTCACGTGGACGTTGATAATAATAGTCCAAGTATTGTGTTTCTCTTAATTAGATTCAACTGGTTTTAGTCAGTGTACATAAACCTATTCACTGTTTTAATCATACCCTCAACCTTGTTTTGGCTCATGGTGTAGAAATCAATGACTTCATAGTCTTTCCAAAGAATCCTATTTTATCAGACCATTGTTTAATAACTTTTGGATTCATATTACAGGACTACTCACCTAAAAGGTTTCTACACTAGATGTTTATCTGATAGTGCTGTTATTAAATTTAAGGAAGCGATTCAATCTGCATTTAATTGAATGCCTTCTCCTAATATTCAAGATTCCTGTACTAACGTTAGTCTCTCTGAAATTGATTACCTTGTTGACAGTGTTGCAGGTTCACTACGAACAACACTCGACTCTGTTGCTCCTTTTAAAAAGAAGATAATGAAACCGAGGAAGTTAGCGCCGTAGTATAACTCACAAACCCGTGAATTAAAACAAATGTTGCGTAAATCGGAAAGTAAATGGCGCTCCACTAAATTGGAGGAATCTCACTTAGTTTGTCAAGAAAGTCTAAAAAAATATAGGAAGGCCCTCTGTAATGCCAGAGCATTACTCATCTTTAATAGAGGAGAATAAGAACAATCCTAGATTTCTTTTCAGCACTGTAGCCAGGCTGACAGAGAGCCACAGCTCTATTGAGCCATGTATTCCTATAACCCTCAGTAGTAACGACTTCATGAACTTCTTTAATGACAAAATTATAACTATTAGAGACAAAATCAACTCGCTTCGCACCAATGAGCACCAGTGAGTGCTGAAGGTCACTGACAGACAATGCCATCAGGACCACATCATCAGGAGAAGTTCTGAGAAGTCATGGAGAAGGACTTTTGGGCGGCACCAAAGTGCTTCTGGAAAACAATTTGACATCTCAGGAGGGGGAAACGGGGAACCGTCCAAGCTGTTGACAGTAAGGACGGGACGCTGGTGACCTCAGCTGATGTGGTAATCGGGGGTGGAAGGAGCACTTTGAGGATTTGACTAACACGCCCTCTTTTGTAGAGGCAGAGCTGGAGGCTGATGGGGAATCATTGTCAATATCTCTGGCGGAAGTCACTGAGGTAGTCAAACAACTCCACAATGGCAAAGCCCCAGGGATTGATGAGATGTCAATCAGCAGAAATGCTGAAAGCTTTGGGTTTGGGGGGGGCTGTCTTTGTTGACACGTCTCTTCAACATTGCATGGAAGTCTGGGACAGTGCCAAGGGAGTGGCAGACCGGGGGGGTGATTCCCCTGTTTAAAAAGGGGGACCAGAGGGTGTGTGCCAATTACAGGGATATCACACTACTCAGCCTCCCTAGTAAAGTCTACTCCAAGGTGCTGGAAAGGAGGGTTCGTCCTATAGTCGAACCTCAGATTGAAGAGGAACAATGCGAATTCTGTCCTGGACGTGAAACAAAGGACCAGCTCTTTACTCCACTCACGCAAGGATCCTGGAGGGGACCTGGGAGTATGCCCATCCAGTCTACATGTGCTTTGTGGATCTGGAGAAGGCATATGACCGGGTCCCTTGGGAGATACTGTGGGAGGTGCAGCGGGAGTATGGGGTGAGGGGGTCACTTCTGTGGGCCATCCAATCTCTGTACACCCAAAGCGAGAGCTGTGTCCGGATCCTTGGCAGTAAGTCAGATTCGTTCCCAATGGGGGTTGGCCTCCGCCAGGGGTGCACTTTGTCACCATTGGTTTCGTGATTTTCATGGACAGGATATCGAGACATAGTCGTGGACCCATTCTATTAACCTTATATATGCTTCCCTTAGGAAATATTATAAGGAAGCACTCCATACATTTTCATTGTTATGCTGATGATACACAATTGTATTTGTTGATCAAACCAAAAGAATCCGATCAGTTAGCTTAACTTCAAATGTGCATTAAAGAAATAAAAAGCTGGATGACCTGCAATTTTCTGATGTTAAACTCAGAAAAAACTGAAGTTATTGTACTTGAACTCAAAGGCCTCTGAAACTCAATAGCTAAAGATATTGTTACTCTGGAGGATGTTGAGTTGTCCTCCAGCACCACAGTAAGGAATCTGGGTGTTATTTCTGATCAGGATATGTCCTTCGATTCTTACATAAAACTAATGACAAGGACTGCATATTTTCATAATATTGCGACAATTCTTACAATCCTCTCCGTCTGTTTCATTTATCTCTCATCAATGCATGTTATTAATTCAACTTCTTCCCCCTGTTGTCTCGCTGATCCTGGTGGTGCATGCTGCCGTGGTCCTGCATGACGCTTTCTGCTGCTATTATCACTGTTACTCATATATACTATCACTAGTCTAATAAACCATAAAATTTGTAGCCGTAAAAAAAACAGCAGCGGTATGTCTCGCTGTATCGTAGCTGCTATTGCCTGCATTCTCAGAGCGCAGCAATCTAGTCGGGTAATACGGTACTATGAGCTCTTTAAGATACGACGGAGCCTGATCAATAAGAGCTTTGTAGGTAAGGAGAAGGATTTTAAATTCTATTCTAGATTTTACAGGTAGCCAGTGCAAAGAAGCTTATACAGGATAAATATGTTCTTTTTTATTTGTTTTAGTTAGTACATTAGCTGCAGCATTTTGGATCGTTAACTGGAGACTCTAAACAGACTTATTGGAGCAGCCTGATAATAAAGTTGCAATAGTCCAGTCTAGAAGTAACAAAAGCATGGGCTAGTTTTTCTGCATCTTTCTGAGACACAATGGCCCTCATTTATCAATGAAAACGGGCGGAGATCTGAGCGCAGAATTGGTCGTCAACAGGACACACGTGTGATTTATGAAACATTCGTATCCGACCAATATCAGCGTACGAATGAGCGGGCCTTGATAAATGCTACGGGCTGAATTCGATCGTCATTAACATGTTACACCCTTAAATATTCCTGGTTCGGAGGCCTCGCCAACTGAGGTCAAACATGGAGAGAAGAAACACTGTTAAGAAAAGAAACTTTTACGACAGAGATCGGCATCCTGACATCAGAGATGGAGCAAAATAAAGATGTGCCTTTTGGCAGTATTAAGAGTGGAATAAAAGGGGCCCATAAAAACGCTGTATGGAAAAGAATAGAGGAGGCAGTCAACCCGAAGCAGCGCTCCACTGTGACCTGTGTGCGCACTGGCGAACCTGCGCTCCTGCTCTGTAGTGGGGTTTGCCAGCGGGGTTATTAGGTATTCCATTAGAGGATAACCTTTGTCACCTAGAAGAACCATACCAAAATGGTAATTATCTGATACCTTGCTTGATTTAATGCAATTTATCGAGGGCCACTTATTTACTTACTACTTACTCTCATGGACTAGTAACTAATCACCAACTGGGCATTACAACATGTCATAAGACTTTATGAACGGCTAAGCACAGAACTGTGACTTTGTTATGATGTTTAATGTTGATTATGTGTGACTGTGTTGATTCAGTTAAGTTGAGGATGTTTTGTTAGCAATGCTCCACACAGTTATTGCACACACTAACACTCTGTTAACTATAACTGTATTTGAACAGACTACCCACACATAACCTGAATAAGAACTTCTGAGATCTTCAGCCTGCTGGCTTTTGTGTGACTTAAATGTTCACACCATCTCTGCAGGTGTCCAACCCCCACACCTCTCCTCTTTGTCACACGCACACACACACTTGCTGTTAGCTTTAGTTAGTTTATTGTGTTTTGTTTGTTGCATTTATTAATTTGTTAATACATGTTTGTGTTTACAATATGTCTGTTTATTTAATAATACACAAAGATGAATGAGCCAGCCTCTACTTAGAAAATAACTTTTAAATCCTTCAACTGAGTAAACAATTACATTTATCGGAGTTCAACCCTTAATTAGTAGTTTAATATATTTAACAAGACTTTTATATTAGTTGTCACTCTGTCTATGGCGGTAGTTCCCCGAGGAACTCTGGTTTAACTTGAGTTATTTTTAATTATTATCTTTGATAATTATTGGTAATAGCTAATATTTACTTGATTAACGATAAGTTTATTGAGAATACTCAATCTCATAACCTGAACGTAAGTCAAGGCCCTACATTTACTTGGTTCTCCGTCTGAAGTTTTTTTTTTTATAAATTTAAGTTATTAATTTTTAGTAATATTTCTTTATTCATTTTCTTTTTCAAATTAAAGTAACCTAGTTGGAATAGAGTCTAGGAGACAAGTAGAAGGCTTCGATACTGAAATAGTAGAGGTTAATTTAAGGTCAACTGTAGAAAAGCAGTCCAAGAATATATCAGGTCGCACAGTTGTTTCTAAGGTTCCTGGGTTTGAAGAAAGACTGGTGCCAAGCGAGTTGATTTTGTCTCTAATAGTTATAATTTTGTCATTAAAAAAGGTCATGACGTCGTTACTACTGAGGGTTATAGAAATATACGGCTCAATAGAGCTGTGGCTCTCTGTCAGCCTGGCTACAGTGCTGAAAAGAAATCTAGGATTGTTCTTATCCTCTATTAAAGATGAGTAATAGGCTGCTCTGGCATTACATATATTTTTTACATTACTTATATTTTTTTAGACTTTCTTGCCAAACTAAGCGGGGTTCTTCCTATTTAGTGGAACGCCATTTACTTTCCAATTTTTGTGATACTTGTTTTAATTCATTGGTTTGAGAGTTATACCATGGGGATAACTTCCTCTGTTTGTAAAGTAGCAACAGAGTTGAGTGTTGTTCGTATTGAGCCTGCAACACTGTCAACAAGGTGATCAATTTCAGAGAAACTAAGATGGAGATGAGTGAGTGACTATTAAGTCTTTAATTTCCACACCATAAGCCAAAACAAGGTCGAGATTAAGGGCCCGTCCACACGATTGAAAACAACCTTTTTTCCCCTCTGTTCATGAAAAGTTTTCCGTCCACACGGACTCGGCTCAAGAAACATCTGCGTTCACACGAAACCAGTGAAACCAGCTAAAAACGCTGTAATATACATGCCAGGCCTGGGTGTGGCGCTGTAACTGCCACAGAAATACACCAACACGGAGAAGAAGAGATGGAGCGCCGCTGTTGTGTGTAATCATAATACAAACACCAGAGAGTTTCTCTCCAAATTTGGAGACTTCCCAAATCCTCCTTCATCCTAGAGAGAAATCTGTCCACTGTTTCTGGTGTTAGTGGAGACTTTTGTGGTGTTTTGGACTCTGATGCACGAATCACCCTTCCCCGTCCCAAAGCACTCACAGGCGGGCACTGTCTCGCTACTTTTTGCGAGCTTCTTGGCAACTTTATTTATAAAAAGCTACTAGCCACCAATTTAGCGTCTTATTCAGACCATCGGGAAAAAGGGAGAAATATATGGTCAACCTAATTCATTCCCATGCATGTGGCTCAGAGTACAGTTCCGTCTGTGGGTCCGTGTCTCTCTCCATGCAGCAGTGCTGTTGTTGTTATGTGACGCCGCGGGGGTTAGAGGTCCGAGGTGTGGAGATTAAGGCATCGTTAACAAAGTATGTGTTTTCGCCGTCCAGTCGACAATGCCACGGGGGGCTTTCTCAAATATTCCCACTCTGGGACCTGGTTACAGAAAAGACCGTTTTCAGGCTCCATAACGCCAGCTGCGTGTGGATGGAAAAATTAGCGTTTATAGGAAAACGCCTTCTCGTGTGGCCAGGCCCTAAAACAGTAAGTAGGTTTATGTGCACTGACTAAAACCAATTAAATCTAACAGAGGGATAAACGTAGTACTAAGGCTAAAACAATAAATATAAATAATGACAATCATAACGTGCGTGTAATGAGCTGCCAACAGCCAGTGTTGTTTCCTTTGCAAGTGTGTCACTGAGTGGAGAAGACTTGTTTGAAACATGAACGAGTGGACGGCCCGCTGTCCGCAGTTATGCTTTTGTAGAGCAGTATGCACATGTACGAGCACAAGCGTGCGCACGTGTATGAGCACGAGCACGAGCACGAGCCCTATGGCGGTAGCGGTATGTGCGCCTGTTCGGACATAGAAAATAGAACGACGGACCATGCCGCTGTTACCTGTCAGATGTATGCTGATGACTCAGTCATATATCTACATGCTTAAAACACGAGGCAAGCTGCAGGAGAGTTATCAGCTACAAAGGTCAACATCACAAATTGGCTAGCAAACTCATGTCTGCACCTTAATGTCAATAAAAAGTATGTTTGTTTTTTGCAAAACCTGCAAATAAAGATCCAGATTCTCCTGTTACGGTGGAGGGAAGACTTTTAGTGGTACAAGAGTTTAAATATCTAGGGATATTAATAAACTCAAAACTGACATTTAAATCACAAGTTAAAATAGTAGTGAACAGAATCAAATTTAATTTGGCAAATTTCAGACACATCAGGAATAATTTAACTACGGAGGCCTCATAGTTGTACATGAATGCCATCATTGTATCAAACATGAACTACTGTATCACCAGTTGGACACAAACTGGACCGACCACATTAAGATCAGTTGAGAAACTGTAAAAACAGATCTTAAAAACACTGGACAAAGAGTAAAAATCATATCATTGTAAAATCCTAACTAAATATAATTTATTAAACTGGGAAAACATCATTATATTGGCCGATCTCTAACTTGTGTATAAAGTATTTCATCGTATGGCTCCCCCTCCACTCAATGAATTCATTACACAAAATCTAAACCAGGGTTTTTTCTGGCAAAAATTTTGCGGTACATCAAGTAACATGCATGAAGTGCCCAGCCACTGAATACTGAACAAACGTTATGTGCTTAAAAACCACATCCACCTATCTCATTCATACAACTCTGTCACCCACAGCCCAAGAACCAAAACAGTTCCCTACAAAACATCACTTACTGTGAACATTATTATTATTTCCACCCTCATTATTTGTGAGCAGTGTAGGATAAGAAGAGAGAACTACACGAATATTAATAAATTAATGAATCACCTTATTAAGTTTTAATCAGGCTAATTAGCTATTCCTTGTCAAAAAGGGGCACCACCACCGAATAGACAGGTAATGTGGACTAAGCCCGATGGAAACCTAGTCACCTGCAAGAATTTCAGTTTCTCTTATCAATTAATTGTATTAATCAATTTCTATCAATCTCAATCTGAAAACGTTTCTTCTTGTAAAACAGTGACCTCAAATCTTTGAATGAAAGTTCACAGACAACAACTGGGGTTTTGGGTGTTTTACTACAAAAATATGAATATATTTATATACATAATATACATGATAGATTACAACATGAAACGACACACATGCCAATAACACAGAAAACGAATGGGCATGGTAAAAGCTATGTTATGGAAATGCAATTTCTAATGATACCTTTATGGAAAGTAAAGTTTAATATCAAATCAGCCTTAATTTGGCTTATGGTGTGGAAATTAAATACTTGATAGTTTTTCCACAGAATCCTATTTAATCAGACCATTATTTAATAACTTTTGAATTCGTATTACAGGACTACTCACCTCTGGGCAAAAGTTCCTACACTCGATGTTTATGTGATAGTGCTCTAACTAAATTTAAGGAAGCGATTCCATCAGCATTAAATTAAAGACTTAGTTTCTCTGAAATCGATCACCTTGTTGACAGTGTTGCAGGCTGGAGCATCTAATTGGTATTAAATGATTAGCAATAAGCTGTTTCGAGTCTTATTTATCAGATAGATCTCAGTTTGTGTTGGGTATTGGCATGGCAGCCATTTTGTGCCGCCCGCCATAAACGGGAAGTCGCTCTAACTTCAGCATACATTATCCAAACTGCACCACATTTCCCACAGATGATTAGAGACAAGGCCTGAGGACAACTACATGCCAATATCGACTAACAGACACAGCTCCACCTACTGACAATAGTAAATCAAACTTAAATGACGGAATTAATCAGATTTACATGAATTTCTCAATATGTAAAGCGCACTGCCACGAGTGCTTCCCGACATGCACCAGGTGCGAGGGCCCGTTCACCGCTGCTTGCAGCTTTAATTATTATTATTTGTATTAATATTATCATTATTAAAATTAGGGGTGGAACGGTTCATAAAATCCAATGTTCAGCTCATATCACGGTTTTGGGGTCATGGTTTTCGGTTCGGTTTGGTTGTTTTTTCTATTTCTTTTAGATTCTAAAAATACCATGCAGCAGATCAATAGTCTAATAATTAGATTACTTTTTAACCAGATATTCCTAAGGACATATAATGCAAAAACTGAAATAACGAAGCAGCTTGTTTAGGGGCTACTGTAACAATCTTAAATTAAAGTGAAGTGAGATTTTGAAACAGTAGGAGACACATTGCGGCATTTACGTGTTTATATATTTATTTGGCAAAAAGGTAAACTATTGTTTGCCTTCTAGGTAAGAATATAAACACTTATCAAATCTAAAAAAAAAATAGGTTTTCTTTCACTAAAATATGCACAAACAGCAATCACTGAACAGACTGAAATATGCTACATCAGGTCTATTCAATTCATTTGAATTGGGGCCGGTTGACGAAAATAATCAAAAATGAGGGGCCGGAAAAATATGAACATCACATTAATGGATGTTGTAAAACAATGGGCCTCAAAGTTCAACAAGCTTGTCAAAAAACAATCCTTGTTAAATGAACAAACCTGTTAACCAGAGGTTTTCACTCAATTATTGGACTAAAGTACAAGCTTGAGGCTCTTGTCCTTTACTTGTATGTTTTATTTACATGCTATTTTATACTTCTACGCCACTACAAATCAGTGGAAATATACTTTTTACTCCACTACATTTATCTGATAACTTCAGGCTGGCAAAAATGAACGTAACATAAATGCAGAGTAGCATGATTTTTCTGAAAATGCCTGATCAACTTATCCTCTTTACACACAGATATGGCTGTAGATTAAACACAGGCTTCATAGTGACAAACAAAAAACTTCTCTGTCCATTCTCTGGTGAACTGACGGTTTTCTGCGACAACTTTTCTTTTTTTCAGAGTAGAAAGACGCATTGATGTGGTGATTATCCATAGATAGATATAGATAGATAACTTTGTTTATCCCGAGGTGAAATTAGGTCATCATAGCAGCGGTACAATACAATCAGAAATGCAAAATATAAAATACTATAAAAGTACAGTATCGCAATTTAAAACACTATATACAATATACAATAAGATGCTTGGCAGTTCCAGATAAAAGTGTATTCCTTGAGCGTTGCTGTGAAGCGTTGTAGAGTCTGATGGCAGCAGGTAGGAATGATTTCCTGTGCCGTTCCTTAAGGCAGCAAGGTTGAATGAGTCTGTTGCTGAAGCTGCTCTTAAGCTTGTCCAGGGTTTCGTGGAGGGGATGAGAGACATTGTCAATGGTCACCAGCAGTTTTGCCAGCATCCTGTGCTCCGCCACCTCCTTCAGAGTGACAAGCTTAGAGCCAACAACAGACCCTGCCTTCTTTAAGAGTTTGTTTAGTTTGTTTGTGTCTTTAGCTTTGATGCCCGCACCCCAGAACACCACAGTGAAGAAGATGGTGCTTGCGACAACAGACTGATAAAACATCTGAAGCATCAGGTTGCAGACATTAAAGGACCTGAGCCTCCTCAGGAAGTAAAGCCGGCTCAGGCCCTTCTTGTAGACTGCCTGCGTGTTTGTGGTCCACTCGAGTTTATCGTCCAGCACCACACCCAGGTACTTGTAAGAGTCCACAATGTTGATGTCTGTCACACCAATGCAGACTGGAGAGGGCGGGGGCTTGTTCCTCCTAAAGTCCACCACCATCTCTTTCGTCTTCACCACGTTCAGCTGCAGGTGGTTATCCACACAACTATTTGACAAAATTGCCGACAAGGTCCCTGTACTCATCCTCCCTACCACACTCTACACGCCCCACAATGGCCGTGTCATCAGAGAATTTCTGCAGATGACACCACTCAGTGCGGTACTTAAAATCTGCAGTGTGAAGGTGAAGAGTAAGGGCGACAGCACAGTTCCCTGGGGGGCGCCGATGTTGCCGATCAGACAGTCAGACACACAGTTTTGTAATTTCACATACTGTGGCCTCCCCGTCAGATAGTCATTAACCCATATGACGAGAGGAGAATCCACCTGCATGTTCTCCAGTTTGGCCTTCAGCAGCTTGGGCTGGATGGTGTTAAAGGCGCTGGAGAAGTCGAGGAACGTGACACGGACAGCAGTTGGGTCTATCCAGGGAGGAGTAGGCTTCCTGCAGCAGGTAAATGAGTGCATCATAAACAGCCCCAAAATGGGGCTAATAAGCAAATTGTAGGGGGTCCTGTGATGGGCCACAGGATGTGTGCCACAGGATGTCCTTTTTTGGGGCACTGAAAAAAGGCAGGATGTTTTCCAGAGCACTGGCACTCTCTGAGGGTGGAGGCTCAAGTTAAAAAGGTGCTTGAGAACTCTGCAGAGTTGGCCGGCACAGGCCTTCAGCACGCGAGGGCTGATGCGGTCCAGTCCAGCAGCTTTTCTCTGATTGGGCCTCTTCAGCTCTCTCCTCACCTGGCTGGCTGTGATGTTAAGTCCAGACCGGGGGTGAGAGGAAGTGCAGAGTGGTGACTGCTGCAGAAGTTTGTAGGCAGCAGTGCGAGGGTCCTGGGGGAGGGGGGTGTGAGACAATCTGTGGTGGGGGCCAGCAGGAGGTGGGGGGTGGTGGAGGGAAAGCAGAAGGTGGTGGAACCTGGTGTCTGCTGCGGGGGTTGGTGTGGGGTTGTGGGACTGGTGTGGAGCTGTGGGGGGGTTGTGACCAGAGGTAGTTGCTTGGAGGAGCAGAAGGGGGGCTGCTGGGGTCGAGCCTGTTGAAAAACATGTTAAACTCGCACGTTGTTCATTTCCCTCAGCTGTTACTCCTCCTTTCCTCTGGAAGCCAGTAATCTCTCTCATCCCCCTCCATACATCCCTGGTGTTATTGTTCTCCAGTTTGGATTGCAGTTTTCTCCTTTAGTTTTCCTAACTCTCCCTGATGCTGTATTTTAGTTCTCTCTGAACACGCTTGAGTTCTGCACGCTCACCTGACCTGAAGGCCCTATTTTTATCGTTGCCTTCAGATCGCTGGTAACCCAGGGTTTGTTATTTGGGTTACAGCGGACCTCTTTGCTGGGGATGGACGCAATCAGTGTTTGCCATCGATGTCCTCGCCGTGTGGTTTATAAAGTGCATCCCAGTCAGTGGCTTCTAGGGCACCCTGCAAAGACTCCATGGCCTCAGGAGACAATTTCCTCACAGTTCTTACTGTCACTGGTTGCTGCTGAACCACAGGCTTGTATGACGGGGAGAGCAGGACGAGGTTGTGGTCTGACCATCCCAGGGGAGGGAGGGCAGTGGAGATGTATGCCTCTTTGATATTTGCATACAGCAGATCTATGGTTTTATTGTCCCTTGTTGTGCATTTGACAAATTGGTGAAACGTTGGGAGAGTGGATGAGAGAGACGTGGTTGAAGTCACCTGTGATGATGACGAATGCTCCGGGGTGTCTCGTCTGTAGTGCCGTGGATGATGTCACACGCGGCATCATTTCCAGATGGCGAATGTAAACAGTTATGGCGATGATGCTGGTAAACTCCCGTGACAGATAATATGGATGCAGTCCGGTCTCGATGAGCTCGATGTCTGGGCTGCAGAACCGGTCTTTCACAGAGATGTGCCTGGGGTGACACCACCTGTTGTTGGCGGCTTCCTGTCACCAGGAGAGACCAAAGCAGGAAAAAACTAACTAAGAGATATCCAAACCGTTGGATAAACATCTTGATGTGTGGACAGTGTGTATCCACAGCGCAGGGTACAGATAATAAATAAAGAAATACACTAAAAACACAATAAAAACTACGAAGTACCTGGAACTGCTACTATAGGCTGCCGCTAGCACGGCGCCATCTTGTTCAAGAACCAGACTGAAACTATTGAGAACGACAACAGAGCGGAGCTTGGCGAGCTGCTGCCAAGAGGATTCAGAAACCCATGAAGAAGAGCGTAGCGGGAGCGCGCGTAGCGGAAAACTCTGATAGTTTTAGTATTGGTTGGTGGTGGCAGTGTTGCCGTCAACCGTGGGACGGGAAGCAGAAATGCTCCGTGACTGCCGATGGATATTGTGGATCCCTCGCAAGGAGTTGTTAGAATTTGCAGTGAGAAGGACAAGCCAGAATAAGGATGGGTTAATGATGATGATGATGTTAGGGAGCCAAAATGTACACCTCAAAGGCAATGGCTACATAGACAGTCATTTCTGCTGCCTTGTGTAGAAGCCAGTTGGTTACAAACACTTTTGGTTCGGGAGTTAAACCTCTACTGGTTTCCACACAAATTTTTTTCCCTGTGTTAATTTTGTCCGCAAAGGGTCGCCTTAGCTTCAGAGGCCAGAGTGAAACACATCACAGAAGTTCAGGAAACTAAATAAAGAATTAAAATAACCTTCTACTTTGCAGCATTTTAGTTTGTTTTCAGAACAGGCTTTGGATAGACCCAAACACCATGCTTGGTTCATTTAAAGTAAATATCTAGCATTACATTAAAAAGCACCGTATTGACGAGTGTTGGAAAAAACCCAACAGCGGTCAAAGTGGGTGCTTCTGTGTTTTACTGTTCATCACACAAAATCATCTTATGTAAAAATGATTTGTATGTCATGTGTATTTTCACATTTTTAGCAACTGCATTTATTAATAGGCTTATATTTATACCCAAATAGGCTATTTATCATGGTTTAGTGGGAAAAACAAAACATCTATATGTAAAATCAGACATTCAGCACCCCCCCCCCCCCCGAGCCAGATTGGAATAATCCATTGTTTCGTTTTCATTTTCATTGAATAGTCGACGATTCAGGGTCACCCTTAAAACATTTATACTTTCTGAAATGTATTTTTTCAAAGGGGTCAGCAATGTAGTGTGCACTTATATTATCATATCCGCCACAGTAGATACGACATATGTTTCTTGGGACAGAGAACATTGGGGGCTTAGCCCAGAACCTTATAGGGAAGTCTAGGGGACCCTACCTGGGGAAAAAAGCTCTATGCTTTCTTGAGCCTTATTGCGTTTTGTTTACAGGCAAATACTGTTAATATGTACTTCAAAATGTGTCAAAATAATTATATATATATTGAAATATAATGTCAATACAGAAACAGGATGATGCACTTAGGAATTAAAGCCAAAAAAATAAATATTTTGTAAATATTTTGACTAAAGCCAAGTCACATAACCCCCTCAATTTTTTAAAATTGTTAGAAGTAACATGATTTTCGTTTTTTAGTTTGCTTTTTTTTAAACACCAGACCATGTAAAAAAGTTGAGTGAGGATATCTACAGACTATATCAGGAGTCATTTTTGAAAGAAAAAAAAAAAAAAAAAAAAAAAAAGGAACATTACAGAGTCAGTTTAATTTTTGGTATTTTATTTATTTATTTATTTTTTACTGTGTTGTGTTGCAACTCTGTCTCTACTGCTCTTTTTTCCTCCATCTGCTCATTCCTTCCATCCTTTGAATCTGCAGCCAGAAAAACAAAGACTTGCTTGTTTATTTTTTTCACTTGCTTATTTCCCTCTTTCACTTGCTTTTTTCCTTCTTTCACTTGCTTGTTTCCCTCTTACACCTGCTTGCTTCTTTCTTTCACTTGCTTGTTTCCCTCTTTCACTTGCTTCTTTCCCTCTTTCACCTGCTTGTTTCTTTCTTTCACTTGCTTCTTTCCATCTTTCACTTGCTTCTTTCCCTCTTTCACCTGGTTGTTTCTTTCTTTCACTTGCTTCTTTCCCTCTTATGAATGTACTTATTGTGTAAAAATGAAAAATACAATACATTTTCCAAAAGATATATCTTCTCTCTCCCTCTCATTTGGTTCAATCTTTTCTCTTCCTCCATCATCCGCTGTCTTCTGTTTTTAGTGCTTTGAAGATGGAAGTGTTAGGCTGAAACTCCTTGGTTTTAGCTTTGCAAATCTATCTATGACCTCCCTGTGGTCAACATTATCCAGCATCTCCCTCTCAATTGACATTATAGCGAAATTACTTGACCCATTGTATTTCTCAGCCATGTGTGTAGTCGTCGGAGGGCACTGAAAGATCTTTCACAACTGCAGGTGGTGACTGGGATTGTCAAGGCAGCTTGAAAGATGGCCTTGAGGGAGGGGAACATATCCTTGTCCAAAGGGGAAAACACACTCTGAATGGTGGGTAGGTCTTTTTTTCTTTCAAGGAAATTTTTGGCAACAACAATTTCTTCAGGTTTCATGGGGATGCTGTAGTGTTCAGCCAGATGTTTGAGTGCCTCTTCCTCCAAGAAATGCTCTGAAGCAGGTTGACATGCCTGTACACCAGTCAAGATTTTTTCCCCAACTACAGAACACCTGTTCTGTCCTGTTCAGCATTCGATCAATAACTGGAAAGAAGACTCTCCCTCTCAAAACATCTCCACTTGACATGGATGCTTTCCTGAATCGGGTTTGTACACCACTCACTGCTCCGCTCATAACCGCAGCACCATCATAGGATTGAGCAACACATCTTAGGTGTCCTATTCCATGTTTCTCAAGCTCCTGCTCTATGGTGTCAGTGATGGACCTAGCATCAAATGAATCAAGGCGGGAAAACCCATGGAATCTCTCTTTCACCAAGCCTTGTGGAGAAACATATCGTACACACAATGCAAGCTGCTCTGACTGATGATCCCTTGCTTCATCCACCATTATCGAGAACATTTCTGCCTCTTTAATTTCAGAGATAATCCTTGAAATTATAACTTTAGAGGTGCTTTGGATCATCTCATTCTGGGATGAGAGTGAAGGGTTAGTCGCACATGAAGTTGGTTTATACTTTTGAAGGAAAGGGTCAAATTCCCCTTATTGTCACTCTCTGGTGATTCATTGTGCCCTCTAAAAGCAATGCCTTGCTTCCCGAGAAAAGCTGTCACTGATGCTATGCGTTTAAGATACTCCCTGCGATCCAAAATGTCGCTCATATGTGCGGCTTGTAGCTGCTCTGGGATGTCCCCATGGACCTGTGTGGATTTAAAGCTCTTCCACTGAATCGTTGAGGCTTTATGCAGATTGGATTTGTCATGCTCTCTAAAAGAGACTAATGCTCTCTTCCAGTTAGTGTAACCTTTTGTGTTGAGTGTATCCTTTTGATCCCTTGTCTGACTGACTGAGTATTCCAGCCATTCAAATGTTTCAAACCAACTTGATTGAAATGCTCTTTTTTGCTTGCCAAACATGCTGGAAGGAAAGCAGTGATTTTTTATGCGCCTTGGTCCTGTGTCTGCGGCCCCCAAATCACTGACCTCAGTGTTATTGCCTTCCTTAAGGTTGTCTTCTTGGTCTCCTACCTTCCTTTTATCTTCCTTCTCTGTACTGTCATCTGTAAACAGAATATAACATCAGATTCATTTGATCATAGCAGACGTTATCAAAAAGCAATCATATAAGGGAACTGGCCTTTGCAACAGGATTAGCATTTACTTGTCTTTTTCCTTCCTTGCTAAAGTGGCACTCACTGGGCTCAATTATATTGTTTTAATTACGAAATACAAGAGATGGTAGTAAAGAGTTTAAATGTTGCAACAATATGAGTAGCCTAATCAATAACAACATTGACAAATATCTACATGAATAACTGTATACATGCAGGCAAAATGAGATAGCGGTGCTCGGCAGCGCTCGGCAGCCCTTCGGAAGTCCCACACAGCAACGTTAGAAGGACATAACAGCAGTTACGTAGTTGTGTGCGGTAACTTATGTGAGAAATATATCACTGAATTTATGTGTGGGAAAAGTCGCCAGCTGTACCGAGCCTTCAGGGATTTTCAGCCCGCCTAAGAGCGTCTTTCACCAGGGAGGACTGTCCTGCAGCTCCGCTGGCACGCCGCCCCCCTAACAATACACGTTTCACATAATTTTGAAGGAATAAACAGAATTTAAATTATTAAATTACCTGTTTCTGGTAACGGCTCCCCGGAGACGTGAGCCTCAGTCGAGTCAGTGTCCTTGTTTTTGAAAAACCGCCTTATATCCGTGATATTCCGTGTTGTTGCTAAAACATCTCCCTCCAGCGCGCCAACGGTTTAGATACCGGAAAAGCCTGCTGACGCGAGACTATCAGCCAATAAAACACGGATGCTTCACGCAATCCCTCTCTGATGAGCCAGTCAGTCTCGTCGTCATCATGTGTTGCATTCACCAAAAACGGAAAACTACAACTTCTTAAGTGGCTCGTTAATGTACAGTTATCATTATTTCTTCTGAAGTTGAATTTTCCGGGGCTTATGAAAAAACGTTCGGGGTTAAAGCCCCGGATGCCCAGGCCAGGCGACGCCAGGCTGGGAAATCATTGGTAAGATATTTGTGAATCTGAAGAGAGGCTCGGCACTGCTGCTGCTGGGAAACCAGTTCGTGTGGAAACCAGTAGGGGTGTAACACCTGCAACGTTCCGTGAACGTTTAATCGAACGTTCCGCAAACGTTTGCTGAGGGTTATTTTTTGGAAAGTTTTCCGAACGTTCCCAGAACGGCAAAAAACTTACTACCGCCACTCTTCTTGCGATTGCTGAACTGTATGAAAATTTCCAGGTTGTACGTTCGTATCCCAATTGCTTTATCTCGTATTCCTCTTACCTCAGTGGCTTCTTGGATAGCGGACATACCAGGAACTCAAGCAGCGAGGGGTCGAAAGGCTGCTGCACTTCGTCCTTCACGTCCGAAAAGCTCCGGGTCGACGCAGAGGCGTGTTTTGCCCTCTGTGTTAAAGGTGCATTCTTTACATAACGCTGAACACAAACTGTTTTCGTCAACAATCTACCCAAAACATTACGAAACATGACCAGAGCTATTAACAAGCTAACGAAACTCAGTAGTACAGAAACGGTGGAACCAAAATAGGACTGCGGTCAAGCCAGCCGACCCAGGTTTTTGCTGTACGTGTATATACCAGCCATTACGGTAATAGCTTCTGAGAACTGGTTTCAAAATAAAAGCATTCCTTGGGTACATACCGTAAGAAGAGAAAAATACTGTCGAAGGAAATGTGCGGACGTTGTGATATGTACTTTCAAAATAAAAGCCCAACTAATTAAAACATGTAAGCTAATGACAATAGATTTTATTGGAATTTTGAACAATGGTCCGTTTTCTGACCCTATATCAAAATCAGCGTTATATAAAACACAACCCCATAGTGTCACCCAGGACGTTTCAAGACATTCTGATGTCTCGGAAAGCAGAGTTTATATAGTAGTCTACGAATGTATCTGTCCATAATCTGGAGACAAAACTGAATAAAGACATCTAATGAAATCATTATGAAAGTCTTTATTCAAACATACATGCATTATACAAAAATCAATGTATCAACAAGACATAAGCAATTGATTATGTAGGAAACAGCATAGAACTGTACAGCATTTTCCATTTGTTTATAGAAATGAGAAACTGCTCTTTTGATGTGCAAAAGTGACACAATGATGTGAAGATGGAACAAGTAGTTTTGAGAAATTAATTTCTGATCTGAGAAAAAAAACTAAATGAGAAAAACTAATATTTGCTTTTAGGAAAAAATAATAAGCTTTGTAAGAGCCCACAATGTAAACTCATCCTTAAATGTATTTTATTTGTATTATTTATATTTTTAAAGTAAACCCTTGTTTGATTGTTTCATAGAAGTAGCACAATACAGTGGTGAACCAAAGTTAATGGATGAAGGCCTTATACCGCTAGCTAGCGGTTCAGAGGTAAAACTCCTGGTGGGCTGAAATGGTTTGGCCTGTAGAGTAATGGAGCTGACCCTGAACTTTGTCTTACTCATCAAAAGTAGGATTCATATACTTGCAAGACCATATTATTTTCATCCACTGTGATCCTACAAAGAGAAAAGAATACATACAGGCAAAATCTTGAGGGTTAAAATATTTAAACCAGGATAAACATTTGAAGAGCAATGAAGCCCACTTGGTGGAGGAATAGGGCCAGCAACCTGGAAAAATGGGGAATCAAACAGTAGTAACTAATTGTAATAATTTTAACCCAGTGATGGCATTTCAAAATTACTTTTAAAGTCATGCATAAAATAAGTATTTATAATTCGATTTCACAACTAGAATTCTTAATATTACATAGAACATGTTGAGTGTGTTGATATTGGAACGTCTTGAAACTTCCTGGGTGACCCTCGGGGTCATGAACTATGACCCTGAAGTGGAATAAGTTAGTGATAACAGAGTGTTTCCTTTAAAATTGAATCCAAATTCATATGTAACATTTCTCGTAATTTAGAAAATTTGATGGATTTTTATTTTGAAACTACACATCAGAATGTCTTGAAACTTCCTGGGTAACCCTAGGTGGTCATGGACTATAACCCTGAAGTGGAATTAGTCAGTAATAACTGGGCGTTTCCATTAAATTTGAATCAAAAATCATATATCATATCACAACGTCTGTATGTTTCCTTCGACAGTATTTTCTTTTATTGACCGTCTTTCGGTATGTACCCGAGGAATGCTTTTACTTTGAAACCAGTTCTAAGCCGCTATTACCGTAATGGCTAGTTTATACACGTACAGCAAAAACCTGGTTCGGCAGGGTTGACTGCAGTGAAATAGAGAGTAGCATCCAGCTGCAGAACAGGAGCACAAGCCCCTCACTTGACATAAGCTCCTGGCTTGACGGAAGTGACGTATAATACCAGAAAGTATGCGGGAATTTGAGGATACTCACCATAGACATAAAGAGTAGACGCCTCATCGAATGTTGGGCCTATTGGCGCTGACGAGCGGTGGGGCCGCCATCTTGGACCGGTCGCCCGCTCCACTCAGTGTAAGGACAGGACACGGTTCGGCGTATTTAAATATTCATAGTGGGATAACAGTAATAGAATATTCTGATATATGATATATGTGATGTATGATAGGTGTTTTACAAACACTATAAATATAAACACAACAGTAGAAATCATTTATAGAGTATTAATAGGCTATATTTCATACATGAATACATAAATCTCTCTCTCACTCACTCTCTCTCTTTCTCTCTCTCTCACACACACACACACACACACACACAGAAAATTAAAATACATATAAATCAAGAGTATTAATACAATTAGGTCAGAGAGAGATGACATTTTGGACACATCTAAATACAAGTCAAACAGACACACTTCCATTTAAAGCACTAAAAAAAAAAACAAGAGCCGAACCCTATATGTTAATAAATATTCAGAAATGATCCATGCTCTGCCAGTCGCATAGTCGTGGTAGTGGAGAGGAGAGGGAGGGTCCACATTTGAGCGAGTGTGTGTGGTATAAAAATATATATAACATTTAGTTAAATCGATCATTTTCACACAGTTTTGTTCTTGCACAATTACCAATGAGAGTTTAGCTCTCATTGGTAAATGGTAAATTGGTAAATTTTTAATTATTACCATTTAAAGAGATGAAATACAAGCTAATACAAACTGTTTAATTAACGTTGCCTCATTAAAATCGAAGTAAAATAGTGACAAAATAACTGTTTTATGTATTGTTGCCTACTTGATTATTGATTATTGAATACTAAAATTGGACCACAAAATGAATATTAAAAGGCTTTTAAATTAAACTTTGTTATTCCATACTAATGTGTCTGCTGATCAAACTCGGCACCATCTCACAATTTGTCTGCTTTAACATTTACAGTTTCCATTTTGTGATTTCTTTAAAATGAACTGACCTTTCACATTACATATAGTCATTTAGTATTAATATAAAAATATTATATTAATATTTTGCAGATCAGATGTTTTATGCTTTCAGTTATATTTGACCTTTCTAGCGGATGCAACTTTATTGGCAGTCACAGGACTGTTGTGCTCTTGGACTGACTTTAAGTATCGTCTTTTTCTATAGCCAACTACTTTTATTTTGTAATTTCACATCACCCTGTTATAAAGGGCTTTATTAATTTTTTTTTATTAAAGTTGCATTTGATATTTGTTTCCAACAAAACTTTGCAGATGTTTATCTTCACTAAAACATCCACATTGTAATATTTTTGTAATGTCACAATATTCTGGACTAAATTTACTGTAAGATACACTGATGAATATACAGTAACTGTGTGTATGTGTGAAGGACTGAGACCTGACTGAGGGGAATTGTATGTTCTTTTTCAAGAAAAAAAATACTTATTTTTGAAAAAAGGCCATTAATAAAATTATTTCCTTTAACTGTTGCTATACTGTTGCAATGTTTCGTACTTTTTCAATAAAGTTAAAAAAAACAACTATTGCGTCACTTCCGTCAAGCCAGGGGCTTGTGTCAAGTGAGGGGCTTGTGCCAAGTGAGGGGCTTGTGCTACGGGGGCTGCAGCTGGATAGTATTGGAATTAGGAGTCCTCCTTCTTCTCCTCCTCCTTCTTCCTCTTATTCTCTGGGTTACTTGCGTATAGCAAGCTTTGACAGCTTTTGGGTGCATACCACCACCTACTGTACAGGCGTGTCAAACATCGCGTCATTTTAAAGTTTTATTTTTTTAAATTCACAACCAAAAAGGTCAGATCAAGATATAACAAGTTATATACAGTAAAGAAACAAGCAGTTACATTGCTATCAAATACAGAAAATATAAATTAAATACTATGCAAAGCTAAATAATAATAATAATTACATATTAAGCTAAAATTCAATAACAATCTGTTATGTATCTCCAATTTCTTCACACAGAAGAAAATCAGCAGGGAGAGTGCGGGTGACCAGCAGTGTGAGAGTAGTCAAGCTTAATACTAAACTGGCACTATGCACTAAAATTGTGCATTTGTTAAGTATTAGAATTTCATGGTATATATTATTTGTTTAAAATCATGTACGCACAATAACGTGGCGTACGGCATTTTCCACGCCAACGTTCAGATGTATCAAAAGTGAAATGACCGTGGAAATGTTCAGTGCGCCACGCAAGCTTCATGGCTGGCGTACGCACGTTTCTACAGCTATTGTTTCTTTGGCGACACTTAGAGGTGATGCTGGGAAAATGTTAATTATGTGAAAACAATTCGCAGTGTAATGTGAACATCAGAGACACATTAATGGACAGTTAACACACACGTGTTTGCAATCATATGGATGGATATAAAAGCATGCGCAAAGTGATGAAAAAATGGCATTAACAATGGCAGCCTTGGCCTTGTTAGAAGACATCTCAAATGGTTATATCAGACGTGAGAGGGTGTTTAGAGAACGGGAAGATCTGTTGGCAAATGACGACAACTGGCTCATGAGTCGTTTCAGGTTGCCGAGGCCAGTGTTACTGGAGCTGTGCGCAGAGCTGCGGCCAGCCCTAGAACGACGCACAGCCAGGAGCCAGGGGTTGTCCGTTCCCAGACAGGTGCTGATCACTCTGGGGTTTCTGGCAACGCATGACTCGTTCATTCTAACCAATAGCATGGTTGGTAACAGGTTGGAGGGTGGCACGGTGCGCGATGGGTAGCTTCTCGGTGAGTAAATAATGTATCTGTTTAATTGCGCCCCGAATTTAAGCCAGCACAACGCCCGTTTGGGCACGTGCATTCAAATATGTGTATTTGTTTTTTCCCTGGTGAAAAAAAAGAGTGGCAGAGCTATCTAGTAAGCCTTTTTTTGTCTCCTTGTGTTCAGTATTTGTCTCAATAAATGCGTGTGTAAAGTTGGAAATGTCACACTGCAGTAACCACGGCGCACCTCTGCAGTCATTAATATAAGTGTGATCAGTCTTGTCAATCCTTGTAATCAAGTTGTTTTGTCCTGTTTGTTTTCCCACGAACAGTAGTGTGATTATATATATATATATATCTTTAGAAAAGTAATGATTTAATTAAGTGGTGCATGAACAAAGGAAATTAAATCCCCCCTGAGAACGTGGCTGTTGACCCCTCTCACTAACCCCAGCGCCGACCAAGAGGGGAGGTACAACAACCGCCATTCCCGAACTTGGGCAGTGGTGGAGAGGGCAATTTGCCTATTGAAGGGGCGCTGGCGCTGTCTAGACAGGTCGGGCGGGGTGCTGCTGTACACACCTGAGAAGGTGTGCCGCATCGTGCTGGCCTGTGGTGTCCTGCACAACTTGGCACACCGCCATGGCATACCACTGCCAGAGCACATCCCCCCACCAGAGGAACCGGATGCCGGACACGTCAACCTCGACCCACGCCGCGAAGCGATAAGGGCCCGACAAATGGATTGGGTTTATATAGTGCCTTTTGCGGTGCGGTAGAGCGACTGCAACACCGCCCCCGCTGCTCCGATTCTCCGGCCAAACTCACGCTCCATCGTCCCCTCACTCGTGAACATGATCCCGAGGTTTTTGAACTCCTTCACTTGGGGTAAGGACTCATTCCCTACCTGGAGTAAGCAATCCACCTGCTAAGACCCATGGCCTCTACAAAAGAGGGTCTGTTAGTCGGATTAAGGAGTTCCTCAAAGTGCTCCTTCCACCGCCCGATTACCTCATCGGCTGAGGTCACCAGCATCCCGTCTTTACTGTAAACAGCTTGGACAGTTCCCCGTTTCCCCCTCCTGAGATGTCGAATGGTTTTCCAGAAGCACTTTGGTGCCGCCCGAAAGTCCTTCTCCATGACTTCTCCGAACTCCTCCCACACTCGCTGCTTTGCCTCTGACACAGCAAAGGCTGCAGCCCTTCTGGCCTGTCGGTACCTTGCACCTGCCTCCGGAGTCTTCTGGGATAGCATATCCCGGAAGGCCTCCTTCTTAAGTCGGACAGCTTCCCTGACCACCGGTGTCCACCACGGTGTTCGAGGGTTACCGCCCCGTGAGGCACCTAAGACCTTGAGGCCACAGCTCACCGCTGCAGCATCAGCAATGGAAGCTTTGAACATTGCCCACTCCGGTTCAATGCCCCCAACCTCCACAGGGATGCCAGAAAAGCTCCGCCGGAGGTGTGAGTTGAAGATCTCTCGGATAGGGGCCTCCTCCAGACGTTCCCAGTTCACCCGCACTACTCGTTTGGGTTTACCTGGTCTGTCCAGAATCTTCCCCAATCCTCTGATCCAACTTATCACCAGATGGTGATCAGTTGACAGCTCTGCCCCTCTCTTCACCCGAGTGTCCAAAACATACGGCCTCAGATCAGATGATACGATCACAAAATCGATCATCGGCCTTTGGCCTAGTGTGCTCTGGTACCACGTACACTTATGAGCATCCTTATGTTCGAACATGGTGTTAGTTATAGATAATCCGTGACTAGCACAGAAGTCTAATAACTGACGACCACTCGGATTTAGATCAGGGAGGCCGTTCCTCCCAATCACGCCTCTCCAGGTGTCTCCATCATTGCTGACGTGGGCGTTGAAGTCTCCCAGCAGAACTATGGAGTCCTCTACCGGAGCCCCATGCAGGACTCCATTCAGGGTCTCCAAGAAGGCAGAATACTCTGAACTGCTGTTTGGTGCATATGCACAAACAACAGTCAGAGTTTTCCCCCCTACCACCCGCAGGCGTAAGGAGGCGACCCTCTCGGGGTAAACTCCAACACCGCGGCGCTCAGCCGGGGGTTTGTGAGTATCCCCACACCCGCCCGGCGCCTCACACCCTGGGCAACTCCAGAGAAGAATAGTGTCCAACCCCTATCCAGGAGTATGGTTCCAGAACCGAGACTGTGTGTGGAGGTAAGCCCCACCAGATCTAACTGGTAGCGCTCCACCTCCCGCACAAGCTCCGGCTCCTTCCCCGACAGAGAGGTGACATTCCACATTCCAAGAGCCAGCTTCTGCTCCTTGTTCTGGTCCGTCGAGGCCCCTCACCTTCACTGCCACCCGTGCAGCAGCGCACCCGACCCAAGTGGTTCCTCCTGCGAGTGGTGGGCCCACAGGATGGAGAGAGGGGAGGTGCCAGGTCACTTTTTCGGGCTGTGCCCGGCCGGGCTCCGTGGCAAACCCGGCCACCAGGCGCTCGCCGGCGAGCCCTCTGCCTGGGCCTGGCTCCAGACGGGGGCCCCGGGCCTCCTCCGGGCAGGGTCTCTCTTCCTCTTCGTTGTTTGTCCATTGAGTCTTTGTGAACCATTCTTAGTCCGGCCCCTCGCCTGAGACCACTTTGCCATGGGAGACCCTACCAGGAGCACTAGGCTCCAGACAACACAGCCCTCAGGTTCAAAGGGACACACAAACCTCTCCACCATGATAAGGTGATGGTTCCCGGAGAGGTTAATGGAACTTTCAGTTTGATTATGAGAAGGCCTCAGACTGATCAAACAAAGGGAAAGACAAGGCCCAAAAGCCTGGTAGCCTTTGTCCCTGAGGGCATGGTCAAAGACAAAGGCCTGCCATGCAACTCTCCCCCAACAGGTCACACCCAGGTGTGAACTCTTCAAGGGATCCCAAAACTGTCAGGCCATTGGCTGACCTGACCTCTGGTGATGACATCACCATCTGGTCTATAAAACCGTAGTACACCTCCTGCTCACTCTCTTTCTTGGACTCTCTTTCTTTGACTTCTGCTGGATGCAGGGACCAGCTGCCAGCTTTCCCTAGGCCCTGAACATGGTCTATATAGAGTAGGATCATCAGCCAGGTTAATCAACCGGTTACCAACCCAACTGAGCAGAACAAAGAGCGATCTGATTCCTCTTTTGTCTAACAACCCAGACAAGAACCTTTCTACAACCAGCTTCTTTCACAAGGACCAGCCACTGGCATCGAAGCAACGCAACTTATTTTCTGGTAACTAACACCAACTGGGCATTACTGCATGTTATAAGACTTTATGAACGGCTAAGCAGAACTGTAACTTTGTTATAACCTGAATTATAACTTCTGAGATCTTCAGCCTGCTGGCTTTTGTGTGACTTAAATGTTCACACCATCTCTGCAGGGGTCCAAGCCCCACACCTCTTCTCTTTGTTTCACTCACACACACACACACACACACACACACACACACACACACACACACACACACACACACACACACACACACACACACACACTCACACACACACATTTGTTGTTTAGCTTTAGTTTATTGTGTTTTGTTTGTGCATTTATTAATTTGTTAATAAAAGTTTGTTTACCATATGTTTGTTTATTTAATATTACACAAAGATGAATGAGCCAGCCTCTACTAAGAAAAGAACTTTAGAATAATAAATAATAAAAATAATAAACTATTACATTTATCGGTGTTCAACCCTTAATTAGTAGTTTAATATATTTAATGAGACTTTTATATTAGTTGTCACTCCATCTATGACGGTGGTGCCCCGAGGAACTCTGTTTTAACTAGAGTATTTTTTATTATTATCTTTGATGATTATTGGTGATAGCTAATATTTACTTAATTAACGATAAGTTTATTGAGAATACTCAACCTCATAATCTGAACGTGAGTCGAGGCCCTACATTTAATTGGTTCTCCGTATGAAGTTTTTAATAAATTTAATTTTTTAATTTTGGAAATTTTTCTTTATTCATTTTCTTTTTCAAATATTTCATTTGATAGTCACACCTTTGATCAAATTAACCTAGAGATCCTACAGTGGGAAGCGTTATGTATAAAAGCTATTTCGGACATATTCGTAGTGTCAATTGTTGTAGCCTCCCACCCATACGGAAAAGGTGGATCCAGGGAATTTGTTATAAACGGGCAGTGGAGGACACAAAACTACAAATGGCTCACCTGGAGGGGCTTAACTGAACCACTACCCGGGGCAAATTAACTATGAAATGTCTACATGGCTTCTGATTCTTTCTTTTTCTCTTTTGGAGCATAAGGAGGATGGTGAAATGGAAATAAACTAACTGAGAGAGGGCTCATCAGGACTGTGCCATGAGACATCCTCTCACGCTGAAATATTGCACCACTGAATCATGGTATTGGCGGAGTCTGCGACTTCAAGGACTGATGATGGACAATGCTGAAACATGCACCCACATATTAACCCACACATTATTCCATAATTGTTTGAGTGGAAATGACATTTCATGTGTGAACCAGTCAAATAACATAGAAAAGTGAATCCAAACACAATGGCCCTCATTTATCATCCATCCATGAATGATTACGCATTCATCAATCGCAAAAACTACCACTCGATAAATGTACAGGTGATTTGTGATGCCAAGCTATCGCTTTTAACGTGGTGGCCAGGGGGGCTCGATTATTTTATATTTCAAAACAGCTGTGTTGGCGCGTGGCTGCAGGAAGGCGCACTGCAGAGCCAAAGGCATCTCCTCGGTAAGTGGCTACCCTCGATAAATTGCATTAAATCAAAAAAGGTACCATTTTGGTATGGTTCTTCTAGGTGACAAAGGTTATCCTCTAATGGAATACCTAATAACCCCCTGGCAAACCCCGCTACAGAGCAGGAGCGCAGGTTTAACAGTGCGCACCCACGCACACGGGTCACAGTGGAGCGCTGCTTCGGGTTGACTGCCTCCGTTACTCTTTTCCATACAGCGTTTTTATGGGCCCCTTTTATTCCACTCTAAATACTGCCAAGAAGCACATCTTTATTTTGCTCCATCTCGGATGTCAGGATGCCGATCTCTGTGTCGGAAAAGTTTCTTTTCTTACCAGTGTTTCTTCTCTCCATGTTTGACCTCAGTGGAAAAGGCCTCCGAACCAGGAATATTTAAGGGCGTAACATGTTAATGACGATCAAATTCAGCCGCTGCATTTATCAAGGCCAGCTCATTCGTACGCTGACATTGGTCGGATACGAATGTTTCATAAATCACACGTGTGTCCTGTCGTACGACCAATTCTGCACTCAGATCTGCGTTTTCACGCAAGATTGATAAATAAGGGCCATATTTTTCATATTTAGGCTATCTTACACAGATTTTTATTTTACAGCTTCCAAACAGAAGATACAGTCTATTCCATGCAAGCTTGGTTTTAGGAGTTTCAGTGCTTGAAAAGGCTGAAAATGACATTTTTAAGCGTTTAAGAGCTAGTTAAGGTTGGAAATGACATTTCAGGTGTGAAACGGCCAAATAACATGGAAAAGTGAATCCAAACACATATTCTTCATAATTAGGGTACCATACACATATATTACTGTGAGATTTGTATTTTAAAGATTCCAAACAGAAGTTACAGTCTATTCCATGCAAACATGGTTGTAGGCGTTTCAGACCTTGAAAAGGCTTAAAATGACGTTTTTAAGTGTTTAACAGCTTGTTAAGAGTGGAAATGACATTTCATGTGTTAATCAGTCAAATAACATAGAAAAGTGAATCCAAACACATATTCTTCATATTTAGGCTACCTTACACATATATTACTGTGAGATTTGTATTTTAAAGCTTCCGAACAGAAGTTACAGTCTATTCCATGCAAGTGTGGTTTAAGGCGTTTCAGAGCTTTAAAGGCTGAAAATGACGTTTTAAGCGTTTAAAAGCTTGTTAAGAGTGGAAATTACATTTCATGTGTAAATCAGTCAAATAACATAGAAAAGTGAATTCAAACACATATTCTTCATATTTAGGCTACCTTACACATATATTAGTATGAGATTTGTATTTTAAAGCTTCCAAACAGAAGTTACAGTCTATTCCATGCAAACGTGGTTTTAGGCGTTTCAGAGCTTGAAAAGGCTGAAAATTACGTTTTTAAGCTGTTAACAGCTTGTTAAGGCTGAAAATGACATTTCATTGTGTTAATCGGCCATATGCCATAGAAAAGTGAATCCAAACACATATTCTTCATATTTAGGGTATCTTATACATATATTAGTGTGAGATTTGTATTTTTAAGTGAGTGAGTGTGCTGTTGCGATCACTGGGACCCAGACCGCCGTAAGGGGCCAACCCCAGATCTGTGACTTTTTACTTCCTAAAGAGCAGGTGCTCCGCTCCGCTTGGAGAAAGAAGGAGATTCACTACGATGGAAAAAGAGTGTTTTTTGAGCAGAACTACCCAATAGAAATACACATGAAAAGAAAGGCGTACACCTTTATTAGAAAAGCTCTTAAGGAGAAAGACATTCGTTTCCAGATGCTTTACCCAGCGAAATTCAGAGTGTTTTTGACAAGGGGCCAGTTATCTATAACAGCGTGGAGGAAGCGACTGATGACCTGAGGAAGAGGGAACTGATACGAAGCAAACCCCCCACGCAGAACGCACCTTCGGCGAGATCAAGACAAGCTCCCTGGGAAACAGCTGGCCTGAAACCACGTCCGCAGCAAGGGGCCTGCCTCAAGCATATTCAGGACAAACTGAAGGGGTCTTGACGCAATGAGGAGGCTTCATGAGGGTTTTTGGTATTGTGGGTGATTGAATAACCTACAGAGATCGGTAACACTATCAGATCCATTACCACACAATACTGTACTGCTTAATCAGGTTTATTTAGTAAGTCTGGGAGCCAATGTTTACTTCTCTATATGCACTACTCTGATGTTAACCTGTCAGAGAGAATGGGTGGCATGGGGAAGGGCACCTTCAAGCTTAAGGTATTCCCCTCCCAAATAAGAAATTGAAATTATACTTCAACGATGGAAGTCACTAAAGTTATGTGTAATGTTATGTTTCATTTTGGAACACAGACAAAAGTTTTGTTTTTCTGGTCATCTATGGAGGTTTGACAATTAGGGTTAACTTATTTTCTTTTCAACAAAAGAAATGCATCATCATGAGTACAGAGTGATCACTCCTAATGTTAATGGGCTAAACAGTCAGGAGTAAGTGTAACAGGGTTATGAATTCCTACAAAAAATTTATGTGCTTCTCCTTTATATATGCTTTGGAGCCACCTGGTGGGATAAACGTGGAACTGCATGTAGTGTCCCTTCTCTGGCACGGCAGTAATGTGAATTTTGACTGTAAATGATACAAGCATGTATTCTGAAGGTTACAGATAATTCTGTGCGGAAATGTTGATTTTATTCATGTTTTGTGTTGAGATAATGCTAACTAGCTAGACACGTAGCTTACTCGCTAGCTGGCTCCCGCTCTTGTCAAGCTAATGCTACTTAACTGCTAGTTCACGAACTGACTTCCTGTCTGCCGTAATTCTTATATCTATTATTTTATGTAGTCATTTTGCTCTCTGATACACAGATCTGAATGCATGCAGCTGGTTAACATCTCTGATGACAGCATTATGTGTTGCTGCTTTTTACACCAGATTAAAAGAAGAATCCAGGGTGAGAAAGTGGGCCTTATTAATTGTGTGTCTTACGTTACCATTAATGGACTGATAGAATTTAATTCTCGTTTGTAGTCCTGTGTGGGATTTAAATACTTTTCTGTTCACTGTTAGTGAATGAATGTATTAAATGCTGGTTTTTAAATTTTTATGTGAATGTAAAGGAAAAATAGCTCTTTGTAACTTATGCTCAAATATATGAAGTTAATGTAACACTATGCGATCACATGTTTTAAGTGGTGACTCGGCAAAGAAAGAAAGTTCTAAGCCGGAGATCTGAATGCATGCAGTTGGTTAGCATCTCTGATGACAGCATTGTGTGTTGCTGCTTTTTACACCAGATTAAAAGAAGAAACCAGGGTGAGAGCAAAACCTGTGTGGCCGTGACGTTCTTCTTACACCACATACCAAACACAACCCGTCACATAAGGCCATCGCTAAAATGAAAAGGGAGAAGCAGGATATAAACTTCTGGCAAGAGACTCATCTTACAAATATTGAACATCAGAAGCTGTGTAAATTGGGGTTTAGGAATTCATACTATTCCTCATTTAAGAGGGGAAATGCAAGGGGTGTAGCAGTATTAATTTCGAATAGAGTAAATTTCCAGTTTACTTCACAAATCACAGATAAAGAAGGGCTTTACCTGCTGGTTAAAAGTGTCATTGACAATAAGGAAGTAACATTATTGAATTTTTATAGACCACCAGGAACTAATAACGGACTAATTAAAAAGGTGTTTAATATGATAAAACATCAGTAGGTGTGCTGATATGTGCTGGGGGACTGGAATATTAACTTACATCCCACCCTGGACTCTACAGGTAGAACAAAAAAGATAAAACCTGAAGCTTTATATACTAAAAGAACTGCTTAAAGAAATAAGCACTTTGGATGTGTAGAGAGAATTACATCCGACCAATAAGAATTTTTCCTTCTTCTCCCACTCGCATTGTATGTATTTGAGAATTGATTATTTTTTATTTTTAAAACTGACAGACATAGGATTATAAAATGTGACATAGGGGTTAGAGACATTTCCGACCACGCAGGGGTATATTTGACACTGCATTTATATAACAGACCTAGAGAGACTCTGTGGAGACTAAACACTAGCCTCTTAAATGACTCCCAATGCCGAAAATATATAGAGAAAGAATTTGAAGAGTATATGTTGTGTAATGATAATGAGTTGGTGTCTCCCAGTACATTATGAGATACGGCCATTAGGAACAAACTTATAATGTGGTCAGCTCGTAAGGAGAAGGAAAAAGAGAAACAAATGAATGATTTGACTGCAAAACTAAAGTCCCTGGAAACCAGACATATGAAATATAATGATACTGATGTCCTAAACCAAATCAGAGATACAAAACAAACTGTGAATAACATACATGAAAGTCAATCGGAAAAAAGAGCTAAATTTATCAAGCAAACATTCTATGAAAACGGCCCTAAATCTAAAAAACTGCAGCGTGGAGGATACGGAAACAATTGGCAGAGAGATTTTTTCAGAAAATTAAAGACCCACAAACTGGTCAGATGCATCACCAACTGTTAGGTAAGGTATTCAACACTCATTTGACTTATTAACACAACCCCTGGCTGAAACATTACCTGTATCAAACTTTTTTATCATCTCTAGATTTACCGTTGGTAGGTACAGAGCAGAATAAAATTATGACCCAAGACATAACGAATGAAGAAATAAATAAAGCAATATCGAGACTGAAAACAGGTAAAATGCCAGGAGCTGATGGCTATCCAGTGTCGTGGTATAAGACCTTTCGTAAAAATCCTCGTACCGGTACTTAAAAAATGCTTTAACAATGTCCTTAGGGGCGGGGAGACACCGCTTTCCTGGAGACAAGCTCCAATAATTTCAGTGATCCCCAAACCAGGTAAAGACAAGACAGAATGTAGCTCGTACAGACCTAAATCAGTACTAAACATGGACTACAGATTATATGCATCAATACTAGCAAAAAGAATGGAGAATATTGTCCCAGATCTGATAGACCCCAATCAGAGGGGCTTTGTGAAACATAGGCAAATGCAGGATAGCGTCCGCCGTGCTCTTCACCTCATTAATAGGATGAGAAGTGACGACAGGGAATCTATAGCTATTAGCCGTTCGATGGGAATATTTGTATTTGGTTCTCAAATGTTTCAGCTTCAACGATCAGGTAATTGGATGTCTGAATTCCCTATACTGTTCCCCCACCGCCAGAATAATAATGAACGGATCCCTGTCTAACTCGGTACTTCTTGAGAGGGGGTGTCGTCAGGGGTGCCCCCTTAGCCCTACCCTTTTCGCTCTTTTCATTGAGCCACTGGCTCAAGCGATAAGAGAAGATAAGGACATAACTTGCGTATTGATTGGAATAACACAACATAAAATTTGTTCATATGCAGACAATATTCTTTTGACCCTTACCTACCCCAAAGTAAGTCTCCCTAAACTACTGTACGTACTTGAAGAATTTGGCTCATACTCCGGTTATAAACTAAATTTTCATAAAACCCAAACTCTAACCTTTAATCTGAAACTACATGAACAATAGTACAAATACCGAAAGGTTTAACTACCATTTATGACCACAATTATACTTCTATAATAGCTGACATCAAGGCAGACTTAAGTAGCTGGTCCTTATTACCGACAAGTATATATATAAAACCGGATAGACATAATTAAAATTAATGTGCTGCCCCGTCTCCTGTATCTTTTCCAGTCGTTGCCAATTGAGATACCGCCAATGCAATTGGCTTTTATCTGGGCAAAACAAATACCACAAATTACATTTCAGACACTACAATTGCCCAAAGAAGAAGGCAGAAGGGCCTTACCCTGTTTGGAAGATTATTACAGCTGCGCTTCCTGGTCAGCTGGTGTGATCCGGAATGTGATGCGAAATGGAAGGAGTTAGAACAAACTTTCATATGTGAACCTCTCCCATCTGTGTTTGGAGACAAAACCCTCTTGAAAAAGTACTTACTGATAGTTAAGCTAACTAATTGGATTGAAACCCCTCTAAATGTATCGTACAAAATCCTTAAAAACCTTAAGATTGAAAGAAATGCTCGACTATTACGCTGGGTAGCATTTGATACGGATTTCACACCGACCAGACTAGACAACAGGTTCATGCATTGGACAAACTTAATAAGATTAATAACTTAGCTCAGGGACGATGTTGGCGAGAATGTGGTAATATGTCACCTGGCCACTTATTCTGGGAATGTCCCATTATTTCATCTTTAGGGGGGACATTAATAGCAGCAATCGAATCAATAATCAACTTGGAGCCTGATTTCAGCTTTAGTGTTATATACCGATTGGAATAAACAAACAAGATAGATACTTATTACAACTATTATTGGCAGGTAGCAAGAAGGCAATAACCAGGAAATGGCTGAGCAAGGAGTGTCCGACAATTTCAGACTGGATAGGAATAGTTGAAGAAATTCACAACATGGAAAGGTTAACATTTCCGGAGATACAATACTGAAAAAGGTGACCAATATTGGAAGAAATGGAGGGACAAATTAATGAGAGGTGATCCTATCACTGGATGTATATTCTATGTGGGTATTTTATTTTTCTGCATTGCGACATTGAACAAACCCCTGCAAATGTGTTTTACTGTAGATGACCCTGTCTGATGTATTTGTTCAACACAGTCTCACTCCCAACGCGTCAAACACTGAAGATTAGTCAGGGCCTTTGGCGTTAGTTACGGACTAAAAAGGTCTCCCTAAACGTACAAACCCGACGCAGAGGGCTTTCAACTCATTCCAATGTAAGCCCGTCCGAGGCGATATTTGAAGCTTAGGGCTATCCTTTAACGTCCACATCTGAAGTTTTGGGCTCTCCTTAAACATCCATATTTGAAGCTCATGGAAGTCCTTAAATGAGTTGAAAGCCCCCTGCGTCGGGTTTGAACGTACGCAGGACGTATTCCTCTTTTCGCATGTGTCCATGGTGCATTGTGGGTCTATTTGATTACATCCTTTTTCATCGCTTGACACACGGACTATTAAAGGTAAGTAGCTAGTAATAAATAGTGCTAAAAACTATTTGAGAACGATCAAATGTGTAAATCATTGCATTCTTTGTCCTTTCGCCGCCTATTAATGTAATAGAAACTAGATTATTATCGGCTGTATAACGTTTTAAGAGCTCAGTTAACATTCATTTAACTAAGCAAGCTAGTCAGCTAGCGCGGACAACCGCTTACGTGATATTTAACTTTGATGATGATTTGTATAAATATCCGTTTTCACAATAGCTAATATTAATTGAAAGAGATCGCTCATCGTTATTGTTTTAGGTGTTTAGCGTTATATGCGTTTACACGCTCCCAATTAGTCTTACGTTACATGAAATGGTAAGCTAAAATGATATGTATTTTATATTTAATCTTTTCTTTTAATCAGGCTGTCTAGTTGAGATTAAAATATATTTTTAGACACCCTAGATTACATAAAGACACGTACAGGTGCAAAGCCAGGAATACCTAAGACACGGTAGAGGACAGACAAAACAGGTGTACCGTCAAATATGTGACCCATTTACTATGTTTGTGACTATTTGTGCATGTTTTAAGGAAGAATGCATTTGTTAATATACGACCTAACGTATTTTGTTTTCAATAGACCTTTTCAACGGAATTCCATTGCTAGGCAACAGCCTTGTTCCTTGTTTACTTCCTGGCAGCTGGTGTCATTCACATACACTGCAACAGGAAATAAACTAGGACTGTTGTGGAATGTTTAAGTTTACATCTTTGAAAAGGTCTATAGGTATTTCTTAATTCATAACAAGCATTTATTGTTACCTTCTAGAGCCCTCAAGAAACTATCACATATACAGTTTTTATAAATTGACTTGGAAAAAAAACTAATTTGGGGACACAGGTCCTGAGTAGTATTATGCTGTAGCAGTTTTCTTTGAAGGCCAACATGTAAGAGCACTGTATTTATTGTGTTAATTTATTATTCACTGGTAACACAGCATGCAGTGTTCTCATTTCTTATTTCTGTTTCTGTCTCCAGATGCCTACTCAAAAACAATGCATCACATGCAAGGAAATGATTGGTGTGGCCAGCAAGATGTGTAAGCAGTGCGGGGCCAAGCAGCCTTACAAAAAAAAATTAGAAAATCAAAAGAAGAAATTTGGCCACGATTGGAAACACACACAAAAAAACTGCAGCATCAACAAAATGTATGATGCAACAACTTTACTGGTAGGTTATTTTTTTTCTTTCAGACAGTTGTCATAAATAATAAGTAATTAATTGCTGATCTTTACATTTACATTGTTATATTTCTCTTACCTTATTTGCTTTTGCAGCAATTTAACACTCATCTTTGTTTTATTGTGCAAGACAATCCTGAATTCTCGATTTACTGTACCACTCCCAATTGTCTTGTCTTGTTGTCTTGTTTTCACTCTACCTAAGGGCGCACTCACAATGTCCTTCCGCACCGGGCCAAAACTGGTTTTTCGGCTAAAGCCTAGTGCGTTTGACCAGTGTGAGTGCAACCGCTCCGGGTATAACTGCGGCCAGTGGGCCGTCCACAGCCCGCCTGAGAGAGGTGGGCTTTTGTAGAGCCCGTTTGAACATGAACGAGCCAAGCACGATGCCTACGGCGGTTCTGACGTAATTTATGTGCGCCTGTTCGGACATAGTAAAAAGAAGGAGGGACCATGCGCGGACATTTAACAACAACAACAATGGCGGCAAAAGGTTCACGGTGGTTTGATGCGGAGGTGGAGTGTTTAATGCAGATTTGGTCGATGAAAATATCCAAAAACAGTCGACAAGACGCACAAAAACTCAGAGGTCTATGCAAAGATTTGTAAACAAAGAGAAGCATGGCGATGACGTCAATCAATGCATGTGACATGTGAAGCATTTGCGCGAGGCCCAGGCAGTGTGAGTACAAACGGGCCTGGGGCGTGGGGGGAGAGGGAGGGGGGACAAGTACCCTAAAGCCTGAGGCGCGGTGCGGAAGGACAGTGTGAGTGCGCCCTAAGTCACTGGTGAACAGGGTTATGTACTACTAGATCAGAGCCTGCTGTTATTGCGTATATATAAACACATTGCTATCTATCAATTTTGGATAAAATATCCTGAAAATGAACATTTACATTGCAGGATTAGAATTCGGAAGTTGTTCCTTAACGCATATCTGACGGTCTTTGATATCTTATAGTGTGGTTTTGACCTGCTCTTTATGAAAAGTGTCCTGAGACTACTTCTGTTATGATTAGATACCATGAATACAATTTAATTGGATAGTTTGTAGCGTTAGCTGTGTTTTTAGATATTGAAGCATGTGATGCTTCCCTTGTCTCACACTGAATTGGAATAGCTGTGTTTGTTACCAAGGTTTTTTGTTTTTTACATTGCTACTAAAACAGTTTATAGTGACCTCACTCTGAGTCTCAATGTATAGCTTATATGTATAGGTATGAAAGCATAAAATATATTTTTTTATGTATTATGACCTTCCATTTATGTATCCAATTTTCTGTCTTGTGATTTTGTGCCAATTTTGTTTCATCTCCACAATCGACATCCCATCCTCCTTGCCAGCAGAGCTCCAGATGGGTTTACAGCCGAGTGTGTCTGTCCATGGGAAATGGACACAGAAGATGCCAGGAATGCCCTTATTACAATTAAGAGGATTTATGAAAGTCTTCTTAGCGGTAATGTACACAGTGCATGCTATATTTTCAAGACTCCTTTGAAATACTGCCTTTGCAACATATTTCTGCATATAGCAAAGCAAAGTCTTCTTTTCTTTGTTAACATGTGAACAACATGGCTTAGGATGAAAATGCAGACCTGGTTACCCATCAGTCTTTAACTGTGTCCTTCCACAATTTGATGTGGAATAATGAATCTTGATTGATTCCATAGTGGTATTATGTCTCTTTCATTTGGTACTGACATGTTCAGTTTGTACAGCAAACTGTTTTGTGCTCTAATCAAGTGTCACACACTTATTGTTCCTTATATCTTTCTTTCTTTCTTTTTTAAGGACCGTGCAGAGGTGTTGGTGCAGTGGCTGCCTTGCTCTGGATGGTGTGTATGTTCTTAAGTTTATTTTACTGTAGATGAGGAAAATCCACTAATAAAAATAGTAAAATGTCTTCAACTTTAACTGCAGTTTAATAAGGGTCAGCAAAGTCTGAGGGTCAAGCAAGTCACATAGCAGTCAAATGTTTTGGGCAGTATTGTGCATTGGACTTGAAATAAATTCACAGTATATAACATAATCAAGAAACCCCCTGTGCAATATCACTATAATGTGAAATGATTCAAAATTGTATCACCTTATAAAAGTGAACGCCACAATTTTCTCAGTTTGGGCCTGGTGTCTAATGCAATCTAAGAAAAAAACATTCCTCATAAAACGGCACAAAACTGCAAGATTTAACTTGGCCAAAACCATGAAGAAAAAAAGATTCATACTGGCAATACATTCTTTAGTCAAATTAAACCTAAATTTACAAATTTTTTCCCCCCATTCAAATTTCCCATTTACACAGACGTCGACTCTGTGCAGTTGCGTCTCTGTGACTTCCTCCAATGCCAGCTCAGGGGTGTAACAGTTCTGTTGCCCCCATTCCTTCTCCATACCTTTCACACAGACGTTGGGGAGTTTTCTTATACACTGTCTAAATATGATATTGAAAAGCTCATTTTCAAAAAAGAATGCATGCATACCTGTATAATCCATATCTCATTGTAAATAGTACAGTGTCAGTTATATTCTCAAAAATTATGAACAATTTGACAGTAATACTTCTTGCTCTGTTTCTGTCTTACAGTGGGGACAAATGGAAAAACTCATGGGAGCCGAAAGAAAATGTTTTGCAAAAATAAATGTTTTTAAAACACATATACCAGTTACTGGCTGTGTTCCTTCATATACACTTGATTTCTATGATCGTTCAGAACCTTTCAAGAGCGAATTGTAGTAGTTGCAGTTTCCCAAAAAAACAAAACATTTTGTGTTATTTTTACTGTTGGCAAATTTAGTGTTCAGTCACCATCTTAAAAACATGAGAAATAGAATGATTTACTGAAAAAAGGTGGATGTAAAACAATTATTTTTTGGCTTATTCCCTCACCTTTTCTTAAAGCAGAAATATTTTTCCATCCCCTGGGTTTCTTTCTATGTATTATGTATTTGTACGCTGAAGACAATACCCAGACAAAAGGAAGAGTACATCCTGTTCACACAGCTAAAAATAAACTTTTGAATGTATTCACAATCACCATGATCTACAGGCACCTTATCGATTCATCTGAAATGCTCATTCTTGGCTGGTGTAATAACACCCATAAGGATAAGGTAAGAAGATGCCAGAGAGGGATAACGTTTTTATCGTAGAATCACTTAGCTTAGACTCATAATTGTTGTCCTGTACTAAGTAAATAATTGGGCTTTTGTTTTTGAATACATTTATGACTTGACATGGGTTTTAAATCATCCTGCAGTCCCATTGGAGAACCGAGGACCCGCCTCCCGGAAGCATTTTTTTCAACAATCTCCTGATAAAGAGTCCTTAATAACTTCACAATACGATGGGTTAATGCAATGGCCATCGATTATAATTATTTCTTTCGGATCTGAGAAATATAGTTTTATTTTGTCAGTTTTGGATAACGGAAGGCTACGTTTTTACCCCCAGCCACCGTTGCGCTTGTTTGGCTTGTGTTAAAGGCGGAAGTGGTGTGTTCGAATACTATTATGATCTGTCCGCCGTGGATGGGCTGCATTCCAACTCAAATTGCCGCCGTACAGCGTGGTGTGTTCGAATACTATTTTGAGCTGTCCGCCGTGGATGGGCTGCATTCCAACTCAAATTGCCGCCGGTCAGCGTCACTAGCTCTGTTGATGAGACATTTTATAGCCAGTGATTGTAAAATATGAAGTGGCTCATTAATATAGTTTAATAATATATTATTAAGAATATATGGCTGATTATATTTAAAATACAATCGTATTTCGTATGTGTCTTCCTCAATTAATATTGAACCACATACGAATCAGAATGGGTTTTTATTATCATATTGTCATATTAAAAGGAAAAAGACCAAAAAATAAATAAAAGGTAAATACTAAATAATAGATAACAGGCTATAGACATTTGAATGTAATTCCCGTGCTAGGCAACAGCCTTGGTCCTCGTTAACCTCCCCAAATTTCAGTCCTGGAGGGCAACTGTCCTGCATGTTTAAGTTTCTCCCTGGTCCAACACACCTGATTCTAATGATGTGCTCGTTATCAAGCAGCTGAAGCTTGTCACAGGTTTGAAAATCATATAATCTATATATGTAATAATATGTTGCTGAGGATATTTGATCTACATCATCAAATAAAGCACTGTGTGTGTGTGTGTGTGTGTGTGTGTGTGTGTGTGTGTGTGTGTGTGTGTGTGTGTGTGTGTGTGTGTGTGTGTGTGTGTGTGTGTGAGTGAGTGAGTGAGTGAGTGAGTGAGTGAGTCTGTGTGTGTGTGTGTGTGCGTGCGCGCGCGCGTGCGGCATTTGTGCGTCATACATAAAACATAATTCTTAAAGCTTGCATTGGCTAATAATAACATATACACAGTGAATATTGTGATATATGAAGGTGACTCGTGTCAGTCAACAAAGAAACAAACAAAAAATGAAAGAAACATACAAACAAACAAACTTTTATGTGTAGAGCCTTCAAAGTGCTGTCTGGATGTAGGGTTTGGATGACCTGAGTCCATGACATGAAAAAATTCAAACTTTGCTGTAGAGCTAAACCAAATACATCATTGGAAAGGTCTTGACCTGGGGAGTAATAATATGTTAGTATTAATATTCTACATGGCTCCGGTTTTGAAATAATGAACTTTGAACCTTGACCTCAGGGCCTGTTTGAGGGCTTATAATTCTGCAATAAAAAGAAATACAGAAATGGGACCAACTGTTATAGAGAGCTCTTGACCCCAGCTATAACATGAGTACAATCAACAATTTTGGGTTTTGTCAATTATGGGTCAAATTAATTTTCACCTATGGAATAATTTGATTTTAAAAATCTGATTACATCAATGTGTTAACTATGCCCTTAAACTCCTCAATGTATTCTCATTTCAACATTTACAACTTCCAATTCTATGAAAAATACAACCTTAATTAAAGAACTACAACTCCAATGAGCCGCGCAATAACGCTAAGTACTGCTATCTGCCATAGGTGTAGTTTTCTGTAGTTCTTCCGGTTTGTAAATAAATGGGTTCACAAAAAAAAGATATGTATATATATATATATATATATATATATATATATATATATATATATATATATTACATATATCATATATCTAGAACAGCTGGATTAGTATTGAGATTACATAAAGATGATCTATGTCAACAAAAAGTAAAGATGTATTCTTGAAATAGGTATGCAGCTTTCTGGTTTGCAAAAAGGGTAGTAAATAATGTGTCGTATACTTTAAATATTGAATATAGCCTAACTCCCGTTTTTTCTTCATATATATGGTCTTTATGTTAAGAAACAGTTCAGATGCTAGGTGTTTGAACAATATTTATTAGTTTTAAATAAATTAGGGTTTGCATGGCTCCGTCTCTATAGCCACTTCCGGCTTCCGCAGCGTGCGTGGCAACCACCATAGCAACAATAGAAAACGATGCATCTGTGGATTCCAACTACGGTATTTGTTCGCTTTGTAATAACTCATAAATAATATATCATAAACATTCACTAGACAAAGCTGTAGATAAGACATTTATTTGTGAGGCTTAATTCTTCATGTCTACATTGTTATTACATACAAAATACAATATTTTTAAAGATTATCTCCAGACATGTTGTATGTATGAAAAAAACTTGTTTGTCATAACAGTAATGTTTGAATGAGCCACCGGTATACTGGATGAACCAGAACACCATGGCACAACAATTTGTGACACGAATAATGTTACATTTCAAAACGCTATGTTTTTATATTCTATGTACTCACATTAGAATATGCCACTCTCATGCAAAATAAAACACATCCCACTGTGATATACTGTAAAACTTACAGAACCTTTAAAATATTTAAACAAATAATTGGTCACACTGTCCAGCACTAGGCACTATATAAATGCAGCCGATTACTGAACTTCCACGAGTAACAAGTACAGCACTCTGACCAAAACTGAGCACATCTTTCGTCCCCTGTTATGTAAACTTTATACAACAGTTAGTTTCCAGCTTACACAAAGTATCATGCTATTGCACAGACAAATGGTTATGAGTTGCTTAGCCACAGTCCAGTTCCAGTCTGGTGCTTTGTAGAAAGGATGTATAAAAGCAATATCAATTGAGAGGGAGTGATGTTGTGCTGAACATCATCACAGCTGTGAATATGTAAAAGGCACACGGCCTGCGGCCTTATGTCCACAACTGAATCACAGCCTCAAAGGCTTTATATTTCTTCCTCTGAAATATCTGGAGTGCTGTTGTCCTCCTGGTCACTGTCCTCTTCAACGTCCTCATTGTCTTCCTCCAACATGAAAAAGGAGGGTTCAGTGTCAAAATGGGTGTAAGTGCTGGTGACTGCGCTCAGTTTCTGCTACAGAATGTGCAGCTTGTGCAGCAGACAACAGAGCAGCCCCCTGTATCCCTTTTCCCTCAGCTCTCTGGGAGGTGCTAAAATAAAATGTAAAAAAAAATAATAATAATAATCAGATAGAAAATAAGGCAACTCTTTATGAACATTAAAATGCAGATTGTCTGCCCAGCTCTGAGACTGTACTACTACATACCATACTACGATATTCTCTTGAGTGTGACGAAGGAGGCAATGCTGGGTCATCTCCTTCACAATTATAACTTTTTCCTCTTCCATAGGCCTGACCAGCATAACCTGGTCAAAAAGTCGCCTCTTCAGGCGAAGACTCACCACTGTTTTGAAAAAGAGAACAGATGGGACAAAAGTAAAACACTTAAGCCCCTTTCACATATACACTGCAAACATAAAATGATCTAGACAATCAGTATGTGAAAACACAAATACTTGATCCAGTCAGACTGGACATCAAGTGGAATTTACCTGGCCAGCTCCCAAGTACTACTACTATGAGCTACATGTCTCTTTTGAAAAACAGAAACAAGCAAAATTGACCATAAAAAAATAGTATTGTAAAACATATAGCGAAATGTACCATAACACATACCAGTGGCTGCCCACTGCTGGACGTCACACACCCATTGCTCCGTGTCCTCCAGAGAGATGTTGAGCTCCTGCTTGAGACTCTCAAGATTAGCTCCTTCGATTTCTGCTCTCTGTTTAGTCCATTTAGAATGTTTAAAAAAAACAAAAAACATAGATAAGTCATGGTGTGATCCGTAAAAAGGTATGTTAACATAGGGCATTAGAGATAAGAGAATAAAGATGTTTTCACATTTGAACCCAGAATAATGTCAGAGAATCAGGTCCGGAGATAGTCCCGAGTTTCTCTTTCACACATGCAGCACACACTTAGATGTGTTCACACTTAATGTAACTACTTAGTTTGGTTTAGGCAAGGGGAGCGTGCAGCTGTATTCACACATGTGCACACTCTGGAATTACCCAGTCTTTGCACTATTAAGCTGGGAGGGTAAACTCCATTTGATGCCCGGTCCGACTGAATCCGATATTTGTGTACACACACAGCTGTACCAGGAAATGTTCAGATAGTTTCAGGTTTGCAGTGCATGTGTGACAGGGGCTTAAGATGTAGGACAACTATCTAGTGGAATGTAATACACCAAAAGTATTTCATAGTATCAGAAAAAATGTTATTTTAAAAAAAGGGGACAATATCAGTGAGTGTATCTCTAATCATGATTGAAAAACCTAAATGACAACATGCAAAACATTCAAGCACAAATTGATGAGGATATTCTTAAAGGTATGTCCTCAAAAGAGACTATGTGCCTCATGAAACAATTATTTCCTTGTTATAACAAATGCTATTTTATGGTGAAAGAATGCAATACGTATATAAGAATGCTAATTGGATAGAAAGGACATTGAGTTGTTTGCTGCAGTCATTTGATGTCAAAAACACTTAATGGTGATTTTTGTGAGTTGTCATGATGACAACACACGCCAGTGGGGCCGTCAAGTGTGCCACAGCTAGTTGGGAGGATGTTCTTCAGAGGAAGGTGTGAGGAGAAGGGACTGTTAAACTCAGTAGCAGTGAGTCAGTGGACCATAAGCCCATTGTTCTGCTCATTTTTTGTAGCCAATGCAGCACAAAAACACAGCGATCCAGCAAGCCAGCAGCCAACCAGCATATGGCTCTGCCATGCCTCCACACTACACCAGTCACAGGACATGAGCTGAACAAAGTTGTCACTCCTTTAACCTGTTATGCCAGTATTCAAGCCCACAGAAAGTAACCATGAAATGACAAATGTTAACTTGCAGTAAAGACTTCTTACTTTGAAAAATCTTTTTGCCAGGGTCTTGTGCAGACTCTCTGTCTTCCTGTTGTTCCATCCCATGGCAAGCACAGTTATCATCTCTGCTCTGCCTGTAAAAAAAATAGAAAATATCAAAATTCAGAAAAATTTTACAATCTGGTACCGTGTCAAGCCTACCCTTTTCTGACTACACACCAACCAGCATCAGCTGTTTTACATTGCTGACAGCAATGTGGAGTTACAGTCTCTGCGCCCAATTTCGCATTCAAGAGCTCTGGCATTGCAGCTCTGAATTCTTTTTCAGACATTAACTGTTTTCTTGTCCATGCTGACATTGTGGGTGTCTGCTCCACTTTAGTCTCTGAAGATGATGATCTAAAATAATAAAACACAAAAATTGATGTAAAGGACAGTGTATTTAAAGACAGAAAAGTCATTTCCATAATGGCTTTGTTACTGCACGTGCATAAAAAAAATCACGGCCACTACTTAAGTCAGTTGCCTAAATTTCACATTTTTAAATGGAAACATAAAGGTCGTCTTTAAGCTATTTAAGCTATCAGATGTCAATATGCGTACCAAGACTTAGGACAGAGGAATGTCATCTGTCAGCAACTCCTCCACTTCTGGGGGCTTCCTAGCGCCACACGGTTTAACTATAAACACAAAACATAATGCAAGAAACATTACTGCTGACCAACTTGTGATTAACAGTAGAACTGTATTATATTTTACTGACCAGATCGATTCTTCCTAAAGTGTTGAGCTATAATGTTCCCATTCTTGTCCCTCTTCCTCAAGGTAACTCTGGAAACTTTAGTCCCTTTGTTTTCTTTTCTTTTCCAGATGCCATTTTAGATGAGAGAGAGAGAGAGAGAGAGAGAGAGAGAGAGAGAGAGAGAGAGAGAGAGAGAGAGAGAGAGAAGAAACTAACAAACAGAAGACCAAACAAAGGCTACAGTCAAAGTAAAGACAAAGAGACAAAATGACAAAGCAAAAGCTCAGAAAATTAAATTAGTGTAACAGGGAGAAGGATTAAGAAAATGGCTCTTAAAAGAACCGTTGGATTTGTGATATATGAAGAGAGTTTTTTTTATTATAAAAAAATGAAGCAGAATTAGTTGCACTTCCATAAATGTTACCTATTGCCACTAAAAATAAAAATTTAGCAAAATGTAGAGTAAATAATCAAAAGAATAAAAAGAGAAATAAAACGTGTGCCTACAAAAGTTAAGAGTACACTAACACTAATTAAAACTATCAGGGCTCTGTATTTGAGTATCAAAATGCGCTCTCTAAGTTCTTACAGTGCATTTTCACCTGTTTATTACCAAAATAAATAGTTAACAGATGTCCTAATACTGACGGAAATACACAAAATCACATAAGGTAGCTTTTTTTGTCAAGATAGCGTAAATAAAAAGCGTGTTAGCATGTGCGCTAACCTTAGCGCCTTATTGATAGTTAACATACGACCTCCGTGGCGTTCCCAACTGAGTTGTAACTTAAACGTCAAACTGAACTAACTTACTTACACATGATTTGGAGACAATCACCGTGATAGCTCACGCACAGAACACAACATGACCACATAAATTAGTAAACAAACGGACTTACCAATGCTACGACGTCCAGTGAAACGTGAATGCCACGCCTCCTTCTGGCGCATCACATTTTGATTGGTGCCAAAGGTTAAAGGGTAGGCGATGACGACATACCCAACACACCGTTTATTGTAGTTGTGTACACGGCCGCTAAACTCGAAACCTGCCTATGGGTCGTAATAAGCTCCTTGATCAAACAACCTATGTGGTCGTTTTTGGGTGGAGGACAGGCTGCTTACATTGGAATGAGTTGAAAGCCCCCTGCGTCGGGTTTGTAGGTTTAAGGAGCGCTCCGATGAGCGCCCCGAAGAGCGCCCCGAGGAGCGCTCCTCGAGCTTCAAATATCGGCGCGGACGGGCTTACATTCGAATGAGTTGAAAGCCCTCTGCGTCGGGTTTGTACGTTTAAGGAGACCTTTTTAGTCCGTAACTAACGCCAAAGGCCCTGACCAATCTTCAGAATTTGACGCGTTGGGAGTGAGACTGTGTGGATTTGTTCTGTGTGTATACTTATATATGTGTTTTTCGTTTTCTTTTCACTTAAAAATCAATAAAAATAAAGTTTAAAAAAAAGTACAGTTGTCAGCATCTGTGTTTTGACGGACACACCTAGAGCGAAGCTAGAGATCAGGATCAGCCAAACTAAAATTTATACAGTCCTTTATCCCAACCCTCAGTAAAAGGGCTACTTGTCATTCCAAGAGTCTCCAAAACTAGAATTGGAGGCAGAGCCTTCAGCCTCAATGATGCTGCTATAGGCCTAGTCTGCTGGGGGATAATACTTTTCCTGATACTCTGAGCTTCTCTCCTCTCTATCTGTACGTCTCATCAATGCATGTTACTAATTCACTTTCTTCCCCAGCACATGCACATCTGTATATACAGTACATGTATTTTGATAACATTGTATGTACTGTAAAAAGAAAACTCACCTTTGATCTTTTACTGTACGGTAGTCATATTCAATTAAAATTTATTTACAGTGCCAAGTCATAACAATATCTCAAGACACTTTACAGAGTAGGTAAAGATCACACTCTATGACTAATATACACTGAACATACACTCTGCAGAGACATAATAATCAGCAGTTAATTAAAATACATCAATCTTTACTTCCTCACAGCACGTAACACTACAAGTTTTCAGCTTCTTGGTGGTTGATTGTAAATCCTACCTCAACTGGCAGGTAATGTACCAATTAAGCAGCCATCAGAAGCATTGCATATATATTCATGACAGATTTTAATTCTCGAAACGGATCGATTTGGAAAGGGATGGCTCAAACGATGAAAGAATGTTTAGAAGTTGTTGAGAGACAATGTCACTAAGAATCACCTCTTCAGTTTTGATCACAAATCCAGTTTGTTAGTCTGAAAAGCCACTGCCAGTTTTCAAAAAAACAAAAAGAAAGCAAAATGTGTTCATGAAGATCTCAAACTTAATTGTTTACAGGTGTTTTTGGAACTGTATCACCACTGCCACATTTTGTTTCAAATCTTCCTCTCTGTGAATTGAACTTGCAATCTTTATTAAAAACAACAACTATATACAGAGCACTACAAAGCATATAGGGTACAAATCACACATGCAGTTGTTTGGACAACAGAAACACTGCAGGATAATCCACAGACCTTGCTGTCAACAGTTCTTACAAGGAAAACTGAAGTGAAAATGATCCCCAGCCTATAGTGCCAGTAGGGCCAAGATTCTCCCAGTGGCACTGGCAAGTACTGACGCCTCTGTGACAGCTAGTGGCACCTGAGCGACTAGTGGTGGTATTCTGTCAGATGTTGAAAGACTGAGGGCCGCTTACATTTCCTGGATTGTTTTCACAACAGGTCAACAACCGTTTTCGTTTTTTTTAAAAATGTTTTATTTTGTGTAATTATGTTCTTTAAGGACGTTATTATTTCTGATATAATAACCTCCTTCAGGGGCAATAAAAAGACTGCACAAAACCACTCCCCTAATCTCTACTCAAGTCTTGCTCATTGTGTTTCTGATGGCTGATTAACAGCCTACACGTGACCGGAAACTGACACAATGGAGTGGGAGGGACCACAACATGGAGCCGACTGTTGTTCTTCACTGTCAGATCTCTCAAATTAAATCGGTTTAAGAAAAGATCACTAACAGACAAACTTCTTAAACAACTTGGACCGCATAAGCGTGATGTTACAGTTGTCATGACAACCAATGAGAGTGGCAAAGGATACAATCGATGTTTAACAAGTTTGTAAAAACTTCACAGCTAACTGCCTCTATCCTGCTTTAATTTCCTATATCTTAGTAACATATTGAAATATCTTACTTATAATGGAACTAAGGCCATAGTGTAGTGGATAAGACACATCTCACAATCCTTAAATGGCAGGGTTTTAATCTAGCTTGTTCCTTTTGTACAAGTGTCTACATGACAGTTAAAACAAAAAGTGAGCTGGCTTCCTAGCTTTTCTCTCACTCCCTTCATTTTGTTTACTGTTATATCAGCACTGTCTTCATGATGAAGGCACAAAAATGCTCCCCTAAAACTATATTGAATATTTCTTAATATTTACTGTGCCAGAAGTTGCCACTAAACTGCGAGTAGATGCCACAAATGTTGGCAGCTATTGGCAGCAACAAATAGCTGGTGAAGTCATAAACTAACTCCACCCCCATAATTCTTGATACTACGACCAGACATATGGTGGCTTTAATTTTGCATTTATATAATTAATTTTAAACAGTTTCAAATACAGGAGATCAAAATAATTCAGAATTATAGAACTAGAATGGCCCCTATGCTATCTGATGTTTTACAAGGAGATTAACAATATTCTCGTTAACCCATTGGTGTCCAGGTTCAACCACTCATTTAAAAATCCTACATCAATCCCTCAGGGGGGCCCATAGCTCTCCTATCCTTAAAAACAGGAAAGTGCCCTGACAATGATCACCACAGCCACGGCTGTTGCAGTCCTCGACTACATTAAGGAAACAGGACTGTCCCTATGGATTTAATATAATGGGTATAAGCATGACCATATGGATGGCAGCAACGTGCCTTCAGGCACCTAGTCAGCCGGAAATCAAGAAGAAGAAGAAAGCCGTCACTGCAGAGTGAAGTGTGTCCCATGAGCGTATCTCAGTCTGATCTACAGGAGAGCCGCGGAGGCAGATCAGCACCCTCTACGGATACAGAGATTAAATCACTGACAGTCTAATCTCATTACAGCACAATGGCTCTTTTGACAGCCATCCTTGGGATTTCATTGGTCTATCGCCGACTGTGTGAAAACACCTTAATTCTTACATATGGTTGAAGAGGACCATCAGTCCAGAGATTCACCTTAAAGTGATCCATCCACCTCTGCTGTAGATCTGGAAGCAGAGTGATGGTTTTAGGCTCACTTGATCCATCGGACCCTTGATGACTTACTGCTGTTTATCCAACCACCTGCTCCATACTGTACCAGTGTCATTTACATCTAAAGCTAGTCTGGCCCTCTATTATCATAGAGATCCGTTTAAATGCAGAGATGTTTTAGTATGTCTTGTAAGGGTCCCTGAAAATCAGACTGTGGAGATGTTGATGGGTGTGTAAAGACTGTAGCGTCATACACAAAAGTAATCCAGGTTGGAATTACTTCCAAAGGTGCTTCAACAGCATACTGAGAAAAGGGTTTATAAACTTTTGCACATGTGATATTTCAGCTATTTAAATCTTATAGATTTACTAAAATTTTTAAAAAATTTGTTTTTGCTTTGTCATTATGATGTATTGTGTGTAGATGGATGACGAATAAGATGGATTTTATCAATTTTTAACCGAGTCTTTAATGCAACAAAGGTTGGAAACAGTGACAGGGGGCAAATTCTTTTCACAGCACTATTATTTGTTTCAATCTAAAATAAACTTTTACTTAACACAAAGGCAAAGTAATTAGTTCCTTTAAGTTATCAAAATTAACGTCACATTTTCCAAGAAATATTAAAATGAGCTGTGTGATTTACATTAGCAAGCTAGCTAGCAAACAGATTTTCAAAGATCAGGCTATAGGTACCAAGTACCTCGGGCTCTTGTTCACGAGTGAGGGGACGATGCAGCGTGAGTTTGGTCAGAGAACCAGAGCAGCGGGGGTCGGTATTGCAGTCGCTCTACTGCACCGAGCTCAGCCGGAAGGCAAAGCTCTCGACCTACCGGTCAATCTTCGTTCCTACCCTCACCTATGGTCATGAAAGCTGGGTCATGAACGAAAGAACGAGGTCGCTGGTACAAGCGGCCGAAATGGGTTTTCTCAGGAGGGTGGCTGGAGTCTCCCTTAGAGATAGGGTGAGAAGTTCAGCCATCCGTGAGGAACTCGAAGTAGAGCCGCTGCTCCTTTGCGTTAAAAGGAGCCAGTTGAGGTGGTTCGGGCTGGGGATGTCCGATAATATCGGCCCTCCGATATTATAGGCCGATATTGAGTTAAAAATGTAATATCGGGAACTATCGGTATAGGGTTTTTCCCACCGATGTTTGTTCTGTAGGCTTCAGCATTTCCTAGTCTGCATGAATACAACATGGGACGTTTACAGGCGCATACTTGATGACGTATAACAACAACAACACGCTAGCCTCGTAGGTTGCTAACCGTGGCTAACAAGCTTGCTCGGCCGGTGCATGAGATGTCCGTGGTTTGGAAGTATTTCCAAGAATCACCTACCAACGGTAAATTTGCAATTTACATGGACTGCAAGTCCTTGGTTATGAGAGGAGGAAACAAGGCGTCTTCCTTTAATACATCAAATTTGATCACCCACCTCAAGAAGAATCATGCAGAGTTATACGCTACATTTGTGCAGCAAAGTGCTGAAGAGAAGCAATAGCCGACACCGAGAAAAACCACACAGTTATCGCTCAAAGAGTCAACTGCGAAAAAACAAAAATACGACAAGGACCACTCCAGACGGAAAGCCCTCGATCTGGAAACCATGGAGTTTATTGGAGTGGATGCCGTATTCATCAAACTTGTGGAGTTCCTCGAGGGACGTTATGCCATGCCCAGTCGCAAGTATTTCTCAGAACAGTGCTTACCCGAATTGAACAGCATTGTTTACAGTCACGTCGAGAAGGTAATTTCTGGTGCTGTATCCCGTAGCTTCACTACAGATATTTGGTCTTCAAGCCTTAACCAGGTTAGCATGTTGAGCTTGACTGCACAATGGCTAGATGAGGAGGCACTTTTTTGGCACTTTTTTCAATAACTTATTTTGCACAGACAGTGTGACATTTGAAAAGCCATGTTGCATTTATGTATGCATCCAGTGGGGCATCAGAATAAAATTAGGTATAGTGTGTTAATTCCATAATAAGTGATATGTAATGTAAAAAGACTGCATATATTGGTATCCGGTGATATCGGTATCGGAAATTAAGAGTTGGACAATATCGGAATATCGGATATCGGCAGAAAAGCCAATATCGAGCATCCCTAGTTCAGGCATCTAGTAAGGATGCCACCTAGGCGCCTCCCTAAAGAGGTGTTCCAGGCACATCCAGCTGGGAGGAGGCCTCAGGGAAGACCCCGGACTAGGTGGAGAGATAACATCTCCACACTGGCATGGGGATGCCTCGGGATCCCCCAGTTAGAGCTGGTTAATGTTGCCCTGGAAAAGAAAGTTTGGGGTCCTCTGCTAGAGCTGCTGCCTCCGCGACCCGACCCCGGATAAGCGGTTGAAGATGAGATGATGAGAGGCTAAAGGAAATTACTCCTCACTTTATAACCATGTCGTTGATAAAGTCACTAAGTTTCTTTCAAAGCTCAAACGTTGAAGAAGAATAGAGATGAGGTTAGGAATAAGTTTGGTGATATGTTCTATATTCTATCTTAAAAAGTTAAAAAGTCCCATGAAAAGACCTAAACCAACAATAAATGTAGTAGTAGTATTGTGTGTATATCCAAAGTCTGCCATAGAGCGCCACTGCTGCCCAGAAACTTTTACAAACACACAAATAAGGCACACTGTTGCACATGACGTGTGTGTGTGTTTGAGCACGCACGCACAAACACACACATACGCAGACTCTAAAGTTTATATAGTCAGTTGTTGTTGTTTGTTGTCTGTTGGTTTAGTTGGTGAGCAGCTCAGTGGTGCTTCGTTGTTACACGCTGTCAAACTCTCTTCATCTATTGCAACACAGCGATGTTTCTTCAAGGACTGCGAACGAGTAAACAGTCTCTTACACTGTGAACACCAGTATGGTTTCTCTCCAGTGTGTACACGCAGGTGTCGGTTGTAACTATATGAACTATTAAAACATTTCCTGCATTGGTTACAGCTGTATAGTTGCTCTCAAGTGTGGATACGGAGGTGACGCATGTAGTTACTTAGTCGACCAAAACCTTTCCCACATTCTTTACACTGGTACGGTTTCTCTCCAGTGTGGGTACGCACATGCTGTTTGTAAGTTTTGGAAATTGAGAAGCTTTTCTCACATAGTTCACAGCGGAAGGGTTTTTCTCCAGTGTGGATACGTAAATGTGATTTGTAATTACCTAACAGAGAAACTCCTACCACACTGGTTACAGCAGTATGGTTTCTCTCCCGAGTGGACACGCAGGTGTATTTTGTAACTACTTACGTCACTGAAACTCTTTTCCCATTTGTTGCATTCATATGGTTTCTCTCCAGTATGGTTACGCAGATGCAGACTGAAATGCCCTGACTGAGTGAAATTCTTTCCACAAAAGTCACACTGGTACAGCCTCTCTCCGCTGTGGCTAAGCTGGTGTCGCTTGTATGAACTTGAAAACTAAAACTCTTTGGACACTGGTCACAGCAGTATGGCTTTTCTTTAGTATGTACACGCATGTGTATCTTGTAAATACTAAAGTAACTGAAAGTTTTTTCACATTGGTCACACTGGTATGGTCCAGTGTGGTCACGCAGGTGCTTTCTGTATGAACTCTGGTTACTAAAATTACTCCCACACTGGTTGCAACAGTATGGTGTTGCTTCAGTGTGGGTCTCCAGGTCTAGCTTGTATGTCTTTAGTTGGCTGAAACTGCTGCCACATTGTTCATCGTGGTACAGTTTCTCTGCAGTGTGAGTGAGTTCATGTTTTCTTAGACTGCAAATCCGACTGAAAGATTTCCCACACTTGAGACACCGATGAGGTCTGCTCCGGTCTGTCGTTTTCAACTGAGAAAAACAGAGAGATAGAGAAATAAAAGTCAGTGTCCAGTCAGAGTGGAGGACTTGATGAAGTACTGCGAGTCATTAGCTATGAAGTATGGAACTTCACATGTAAGACTATGACCTATTGAACGAAATTGTAAATTGTCAGATAAATATATTATATCAATGACTGCAAAGTCAATCCTTTGTAGAGAGAACCAAACCTTTTAGATAAAAAATATATAACATTTGTTTATATGTTATTACATTATCCCAAATGTTTCCAACAATATGAAAAGCGAGAGAAATCCGTAATTTTATTCAATACAGAGTGTGTTCTTTTGTTGTCCCTCAATGGCATCAAATAACCTTTAACCCCACTTGTTGCTCTAATGTCCAGCATAACACGCACACAGGAGAATTGAGACTTCAGGGCTCTGTAACGGGTTTGGTTGGGACCCAATAGCAGCACAAATACAGGCAGGTATCGTTGGTAAAAACTTTATTGGTTTGATGCAGGGAATAATCAGAGTCACGCCGCTGCAGGTAGCCACAGAGGAGACTTGAGTTACCCTCACTCTGAAGAGCTGAACCAGGTAACCGCCAGTTAGCCACAGGAGCCGACAGGCAGAATCCAGAAGGGGACAGGCGAGGATCGTGGTCAGGGACGGAAGGCTGAGGTGGTTTCCAGGAGATCGGTTAAGCAGGATAGTCAGAGGCAGGCTGGGTCGAAACCGGAAGATCAGGCAGAGTAACGCTGGAGAGTCTGGTGCAAGCATCGAGAACAATCTGGCAATGAGTGAGTGTGGAGTTGGGGCTTAAATGCAGCCAGAGCAGAGAGCACAGGTGAGTGGAGTTTGCTTGATGAGGGGGGTGTGTCTGATTGGCAGATTTGAAGCAGGTGCAGAGTGTGAGGCAGAGATGAACTGTGACAGAACCCCTCCCTTAAGGGGCGACTACTGGCGACCCAAACAAACCAATGCAGAGCCGGGTGGGTGGAGGGGGTCCGGAGGAGGGTTAATATTCGTCAGAGACGTCCACCTCCATCCCCTCATCCCTGACTGTAGGGAATGCGTCATCTGCATCCGAGGGTGGGTTATCGGACTCATCATCCAATTGTTCAGATTGATGGAGTGGCCGGGAAGGTGGAGTCCGTGGTCTGGGGATGTAACTGGTTCTGGCGGGTTGATCGGGGTGACGCTGATGAAAGTCCCTGACAAGGTGGCGATCCAATATGTGTCTGGCAGGAACCCAGGATCTCTCCTCTCGGCCGTATCCCTCCCAATCCACCAGGTATTGGAGGCCCCTCCCACGTCGGCGGGACTGCAGGAGACGACGGACCGTGTAGGTGAGGCCTCCGTCAATGAAACGAGGAGGTGGAGGAGGTGTGATGGCGGGGACCAGGGCACTCTCTTGGACCGGTGTGATTCTGGAGACGTGGAAGGTGGGATGAACACGCATAGATCTGGGGAGTTTGAGTCTCACCGCTGCAGGATTGATGATTTTGATCACCTCGAAGGGACCAATGAAGCGAGGAGCCAGCTTCTTTGACTCCACCCTCAGGGGAAGGTCACGGGTGGAGAGCCAAACCCTTTGACCTAGCTGATATTCTGGAGCCTGGGAGCGGTGGCGGTTAGAGGCAGAGGCATAGCGTCCAGCGGCTTTGAGGAGGGCAGCTCGAGCTCGGATCCAGGTCCTGCGGCAGCGGTGGATGAAGGCCTGGACGGACGGACAAGAAGTCTCTCTCTCCAGGGTCGGGAACAGAGGTGGTTGGTAGCCATAGACGCACTGGAAGGGAGAGAGGCCTGTGGCGGAACTGGTCAGGGTGTTGTGCGAGTATTCCACCCACAGGAGCTGTTCGGACCAAGATGAGGGGGATTGGGATGACATGCAGCTGCTGGTAGCCACAGAGGAGACTTGAGTTACACTCACTCTGAAGAGCTGAACCAGGTAACCGCCAGTTAGCCACAGGAGCCGACAGGCAGAATCGAGAAGGGGACAGGCGAGGATCGTGGTCAGGGACGGAAGGCTGAGGTGGTTTCCAGGAGATCGGTCAGGCAGGATAGTCAGAGGCAGGCTGGGTCGAAACCGGGAGATCAGGCAGAGTAACGCTGGAGAGTCTGGTGCAAGCATCGAGAACAATCTGGCAATGAGCGAGTGTGGAGTTGGGGCTTAAATGCAGCCAGAGCAGAGAGCACAGGTGAGTGGAGTTTGCTTAATGAGGGGTGTGTGTCTGATTGGCAGATTTGAAGCAGGTGCAGAGTGTGAGGCAGAGATGAACTGTGACAGGCTCCTGTCAGAAGGTCAAACAAGAAGCAGTCATTGCAAATCACAACATCACAGAATTATACAGTAAAAGTTTTTTTAACAGTAAAAAAAATCATTTTTTTCTTGCCACACAGCATTGTTTTTGTATTAACTACATGCTTTTTGGTAACATTAATTCAGTAGAGACCTCATTTATTGATCTCATATGTCATCCAGTTCACTACGATGAAACACTGTTTTGTTTGGTAAACCAAAACGCAATGTTACAGTGATCAACATGCTCATGAATTTACTTTTAGGATAGGGGTGGTGAAGGATATATATATAGTATCGTCTGCAGGGCAAATTTTTTCCATTGCTGTTCTATGCTCTGCCCAGACACATCAGGTTTATTGTTCCTCAACTAAATCCCACTATTGGCTAGCCCGACTCATGCACCGCCCTAAAGACACGCCGATCAACCAATCATAGAGAACTACAGGCAATGACAGGGATTCATGGCTGAAAAAATGAAAACGAAACTACTGTGTCCTAACAGCGCACAAGCATCAGATTATCGTATCATCACACACACATGCACGCGCAGAACCTTTTCAACCAAATAAAGAGACAGCCACACCACAGTCGGCAGAGGCAACAGGTAGCCTCGGCCTGGATGCTTTTTCTTTTAGGGCTATATTTTTACATAAGGAAATACTTTGGTTGCACTGTTCACTAACTTGCAAAATAATTAAATATCAATGTTAAAAAAAACATGATCATGATTTTAATGTAAAAAATCGTGATATATTTTTTCCATATTGCCCAGCCCTATTTAATTTAATTTTAGGTTGATCGTTTTGTCCACAAACAACAGCGATAGGCCCACAACTCAATCTGCAGCATAACTGACTACAGTAGCTGTAACTTCTGCAACTTCCGAACTGGACTTCAACGACTTAATTGAACAATTTTGCGCTGTGGCCCGGAGGGCAACAGACTTTCATGGTGACTCCTGCAACCTGCAGTTAGAATCCAAATTACACTACATGTAAGGGGTCCTTTTGAAAACCAAATTATTGTTTCTGTGTGTCTGTGAAGTTGGAGTCCCAAAAAAGTTAACCCCATTCCACCATTTTTAGTACATTTTGTCAAATAGTGTCAAGAGATTGAGACCACTGGAACCCTCGGAAACCAGAAATGTGAAATAATGGACAAATTACATTTGTCAAGATCTGGTTCTGTCAGTACCCTCCTCTCTTCCGTTATGTGTGAGTTTGTCTCCCCCTGTCTGTGTTTCCCTGCATGTTCTCTCCCTCATCTCTGTGTAGGTCCGGTAGGCGTTCCCCCAAAGCTGCAGCCTGTTATGCTGATTACTCCACCACCTTATATACCTGAAGCTGACAGGTATGCAGCGCCGGACCGTCGTCGACCCTGTATTGGTAAAACCACAACGAGATAGGGGATGCCAGTCCGGGTTCCCCCTGGACTGGCATCCCCTATCTCGTTGTGGTTTTCACGCTCCCCGTAGTAAGTTGATTAATCGTGTTTGTTTTCTGTTTTCTCCGTAGTTTCCCGTGTTCCCGTTTCCCGTCCGTCTCCCTGATCTTCTGTCGTCTTCCTGTTCCAGTTATTCCCGTGTTTGTTTAGTTAGTCTTTGTGTTTATAAACTCTTTAGTGTTTTTGCGTTTGTCCGTTCTTTATATTAAACGGTTGTTTTGTAACTTTACTTTTTGTCTGTGTCTGCATTGGGTCCACCTTTTTGTGTTATACCTGTACCGTTCATGACAACATTAGTTCTAATATGATTTTGTAGCACATACAGTTCCTATAAAAAGTTATGATGCCCTTTTGAAAAAGTCACTTTTTTTGTTTTACAGCCTGAAATAATAATACATAAATATATAAATATATTACACATTTTGCCGTAAAACATCCAAGTGAAATATTTGTTTTTCAAAATTTCTGAAAATTAATAGAAAAAATTAAAAACTAGAATAGCAGGGTTGGAAAAGTGATGAGTCCCGAGATGTAATACTTTGTGGAGGCACCTTTTTCTTTAATTACAGCCATCAGTCTGTTTGGATATGTCTCTATGAAGTTTGTGCACCTAGATTGAGAAACATTTCGTCATTCTTCCTGTAGAACTGTTTGAGTTCAGTTAACTATATAGTGAGCGGTAGGGCTGTAACAATACACCAATCTCACCATACGATACGATATACGATATTCAGCTCACAATACGATATATATCACGATATTCAGTCAACGATACGATTCGATACAGACAATTTTCTGAAAGATTTAAAAGGTACAGTGTGATTTTGGTGACATTTTGTTCTTGTTCCATTTACTTGGATTGTATTCATTGAACGTAAAACTAAAAACATCAATTACACATTATGTGTCTGACTGGACAGAGAGTCTACAACATTGTTCCATTTATTGAAACAGTGCAAACCAGCTTACAAGCCTTTGAATATATGATATGGTCTCAAATCCTGACAAATAAAGTAGGCAATGGACTTTTGTTGAAGAGGAATTTTTTGTGTAAACAACCGCCATCCATGTCCAGCATGGTTTGTTTTGGGTCATGCCCGCAGCTTGTTGGGGTCCTCCGTTAACATTACCTTGTCCGGATGGTGAAGTTTTAAGTCGGCTCGTAGGTTGGTGGTATTTCAGGAGTTTTACACGTTTGTATGACACAGCTTGCAAACCGCAATGCTTTTGTACAAGTCGTCTGTGCAAAGAGAGTATCTAGACGGGTAATTTAGCGTAGCTCTACAGCGGCTGGTGGACTGAATCGCTCATCCTGCTAAGCGAACGGGGTTAAACATGGGGGATATGCAAGGGATTTATGTATCCATACTAGCGGCTTAAAAATCGATACTTTATTGGGAAACAAAATATCGATTTATATCGCAGAATCGATAAAATTGCTCAGCCCAAGTGAGTGGTGATGGACTCAATGTCCATCCACAGATGTTCTATAGGATTTAGGTCAGGACTCTGACTAGGCCACTCTAGGACATTCACCTCCCTGTCCTTTAGCCACTGTGTTGTTTTTATGGCAGTGTGTTTTGGGTCGTTGTCACGATGGAAGGTGAACCACCTGCCCATTTTCAAGTGTCTAACAAAGGGCTGCAGGTTTTCCTCAAGAATTTGGGTGAACTTGGAAGCATCCTCTTCCCCTTCAATACTGACCACTTTCCCAGTCCCTGCTGAAGAGAAATAAGCCCCCAACATTATGCTGCCACGGCTGTGCTTCACAGTAGGTATGGTGTGTTTTGGATGGTGTTGGAGTTCAGCCCAAAAAGTTCTTTTTTTTGGTCTCATCTGACCATATAACCTCTTGCCACATGGCATCAGAATCTTCAATATGTTTTTTTTTTAAGATACTCAGTGTGACATTCTTTCAGAAGAGGCTTCTTTCTTGCCACCCTGCCATACATGTAGAACTTGTGAAATTCTTGTCACATGCACAAATCAACCAACCTCTGCCATTAAGACTTGTAACTCCTTCAAGGTCACCATGGGCCTCTTGATAGCTTCCCTGATCAATCTTTTCTCGTTTTGGTCATCCAGTTTGGAGGGGCTGCCCGATCTAGGAAAGGTCTGGGTGGTGCAATATGCCTTCCACTTCTGGACAATACTCTGAACGGTACTTAGAGGGATAGTTAAAGCCTTTGAAATCTTTTAATATCCTTCTCCTAACTTGTTCTTATCCACAACTTTATCCCGGCGCTCTTTTGAAAGCATCTTTCCAACCATGGTGAACTCTTTGTGTTAGCATGCACTACTAAGAGTGGAATCCTCAAGGAACATCTGATTTTATTCTGAAGTAAAATCAAAGTCACCACAATTGATGTCAGGTGGAGGCCAATTAACTGGGTGTGTGATCTGGAAGGTAATTGGTTATACCTGATAATGTTTATAATGGTTATTCTAAAGGGACTCATCACTTTTCCAACACTGCTATTCTAGTTATTAATTTTTGTATTAATTTGCAGAACTTTTGAAGAAGAAAAAAATCATTTGAATGTTGTAAGGCAAAAGGTGTAAATCACGCTGGAATTTTTTATTTTTACTGTATTATCAGTTCAGGCTGCAAAACAAAAAAAGTGACTATTTCTAAAGGGTATCATAACTTTCTATGGGCACTTATATTAAGTTGTGATTGTAACCAACCTAAAGTGATAACATGTATGTAATTAACTTATGAATCAACTAGAGCTAAGTATGTTAACGAATGGTTAAACACAGAACATAGCAGTGTTTCCCTTAGCATTATACTAGGGGGGTGCCCTAGCCTTTGAAGATCAAGTTAATTTTAATTTATTTTATTTAATATGTAGCGCCTATTGTGAATTCTTCGCATTCAGAGACTTTTACTTTCCTGTTAATGCGCGCATCTTGTTACTTTTCCTACCCACGATCGAGGTGCAGTTGTCAATGATGATGCAAGTTATGATGTTGCTGTTACAAGATTCATGAAGCACAATAACATGATTATAATAAGATGTTATTTTGTTTTACTTAAGTGTATGCACTGGGTTAAGTCTGTTTATTGTGTCGCTGTAAGACACACGTTTCAGTTATTAGTCGGATTCCAAACTAGTTGCACTAAGCTCCTATAGCTTTTATAACATTGTAAGAGTTGACATTATCACTAAACTTGAAGAAAGTTTGGAAAGAAAGTCTTAAAACGTGTATGAAGGCCACTCATCTTAAATAGAGGCGAATAAGAACAATCCTAGATTTCTTTTCGGCACTGCAGCCAGGCTAACAGAGAGCCACAGCTCTATTGAACCATGTATTCCTTTAACCCTCAGTAATAAAAACCTCATGACCTTCTTCAATGACCAAATTATAAATATTAGAGACAAAATCAACTCGCTTTGCACCAATTTTTCTTCAAACTCAGGAACCTTAGAAACAACTATATGACCTGATGTATACTTGGACTGCTTTTCTACAATTGACCTTAACAAATTAACCTCTACTGTTTCATCATCAACGCCTTCAACTTGTCTCCTAGGCTCTTCCCTTAAGAAAATATTATAAGGAGGCATTCCATACATTTTCATTGTTATGCTGATGATACAGAATTATATTTATCGATCAAACCAGAAGAAACCGATCAGTTACCTAAACTTCAAATGTGCACTAAGGAAATAAAAACCTGGATGACTTGCAATTTTCTGATGTTATGGCACTTGGCCCTGAAGGCCTCCGAAACTCAATATCTAAAGATATTGTTACTCTGAATAATGTTGTGTTGTCCTCCAGCACCACAGTAAGGAATCTGGGTGTTTCTGATTCTCACATAAAATTGAAGACAACGAATGCATATTTTCACCTGCTTAATGTTGCGAAAATTAGGAACATTGGCCCTCATTTATCAAACGGCAAAAAAAACGTGCGTACGACCATTTCCTGGCAAACTTCGGCATTTATCAATTTGGACGTGCGCGGGAGCTACGAACAAATCTCACTTCAGGTCTGAGATCGTGTACGCAAATTTCAGCCTGTGGATTTGCGGTGAAGCACAGCAAAATCTGGCTGAAAATAATTAACAAACCTCAGCTGTCATTAAGCATAAGCAGTCACATATCAAGAACAGATCAAAACGGATTCTTAAAACGAATAAAAAAAATAAAAATTGTGGTTGGAGCAATTGATTGTACTCATGTGCGTCTGAAGGCACCATCCATGAATGATTACGCATTCATCAATCGCAAAAACTACCACTCGATAAATTTACAGGTGATTTGTGATGCCAAGCTATCGCTTTTTAATGTGGTGCCCGGGTGGCCAGGTGGCCAAGGGGGGTTGCACACGCGATTCTGTTATATTACAAAATAGCTCGGCTCCAGCCCCCCGCGACCCCGACAGGGACAAACGGTTGAAGAAGAATTAATTAATGAATGTGTTTGGTGCGCGGCTGCAGGAATGCGCACTGCAGAGCCAAAGTCATCTCCTCGGTTAGTGGCTACCCTTGATAAATTGCATTATATCAAACAAGGTATCAGATGATAAACATCTTGGCATGGTTCTTCTAGGGGACAAAGGTTATCCTCTCAAGGAATACCTAATAACCTGGCAAACCCCGCTACAGAGCAGGAGCGCAGGTTCAGCAGTGCGCACGCATGCACACGGGTCCCAGTGGAGCGCTGTTTCGGGTTGACTGCCTCCGTTATTCTTTTCCATACAGCGTTTTTATGGGCCCCTTTTATTCCACTCTTAAGACTGACAAAAAGCACATCTTTATTTTGCTCCATCTCGGATGTCAGGATGCCGATCTCTGTGTCGGAAAAGTTTCTTTTCTTACAAGTGTTTCGTCTCTCCGTGTTTGACCTCAGTGGGCAAGGCCTCCGAACCGGGAATATTTAAGGGCGTAACATGTTAATGATGATCGAATTCAGCCGCCGCATTTATCAAGGCCCGCTCATTCGCACGCTGAGATTGGTCAGGTACGAATGTTTGATAAAGCTTATAGCTAGGGCTTGGGAGCCCTTAGCTATGTTGTTATTGGCATTCAATTTCTCTTAGAGCCTGCATGTACTAAGCTGATTATGTTATGCTTAATTTTTCTGCTATAGGCCTAGTCTGCCGGGGGATAATAGTGTTCCTGATACTCTGAGCTTCTCTACTCTCTTTCTGTATCATTCCTGTCTCATCAATGCATGTTACTAATTCAACTTCTTCCCTGGAGTTGTTTGTGTTTGTCGTCTCGCAGGTCTCTGCTGATCATGGTGGTGCCTGCTGGCGTGGTCCTGCATGAAGCTTCCTGCTGCTATTATTACTATTACTCATATATACTATCATAAGTTTAATAAAGTAGAAAATTTGTAGCCATAAAAACACCACCAGTGGTATGTCTCACTGTATCGCAGCTGTTATTACTACTACTCATCACTGATCACATTTACTACCATAATGATTATTATCATCGTCATGTTCTGTCACCTTACCTGTGGTTGTTCCTTACTATTGTGCTATATTGGCTACCATAACATGTAAGCCATATTCACATTACTATAGATATTATTTTAGTTACTGTTACTTTTGTGGTTGCTTGCTTCTCTGGAAGTCTGTTTTTCTGTCTGTCTTTCTGTCTGTGCTTTGTCTCTCTCTCTGTCCATCTCTTCTCTCATTCTCTCTCCCCAACCGCTCAGGACAGATGGCCGTTCTCCATAGAGCTGGGTCTGTTAGAGGTTCCTGCCTGTTAAAGGGGAGGTTCTCATTGCCACTGTGCACTCTACGGGGGAGTTGTTGGGTCTATGTAAATCATAAATAAATCATAGAGTGTGGTCTATACCTACTCTGTAAAGTGTCCTGAGATAACTTTTGTTATGATTTTGCACTGTAAATAAAATAAAATTGAATTGAATTGAACTCTCCTCCAGGTCACCTTGATTGAATATATCCCAGACAGTATATTCAAAACAGTCCTGCAGCTGGGAAAGAGCTCCCTCTGGGCAGGTTTTGAAGGTATTTGCGCATGGTTTGTTTTTTTTTTCTTTCTGAGGTGGGTGTATGCTGGTTCAGGAGTAAAAAGAGATGGTCTGATTGGCCTAGGTGAGGAAGGGGCCCGGCTCTGCACGCTTGATGTTAGAGTACATATGGTCCAGCGTTTTTTTCCCCGAGGTTGTGCAGTCCACGTGCTAGGTAAAACTGGGGAGTACTGTCTTGGTAGTAGACTTTTTGTAATCGAGTGCGCAGAGCTGCGGCCAGCCCTAGAAAGACACACAGCCAGGAGCCAGGGGTTGCCGTTCCCACACAGGTGCTGACCACTCTGGGGTTTCTGGCAACGCATGACTCGTTCATTCTAACCAATAGCATGGTTGGTAACAGGTTGGAGGCTGGCACGGTGGGCGATGGGTGGCTTCTCGGTGAGTAAATAATTTATCCGTTTAATTGCGCCCCAAATTTAAACCAGCACAATGCCGTTTGGGCATGTGCATTCAAATATGTGTATTTGTTTTTTCACTGGTGAAAATAGAGTGGCAGTGCTATCTAGTAAGCCTTTTTTTGTCTCCTTGTTTTCAATATTTGTCTCAATAAACACGTGCGTAAAGTTGGAAATGTCACACTGCGGTAGCCACGGCGCACCTCTGCAGTCATTAATATAAGTTTGATCAGTCTTGTCAATTATTACTTTTCTAAAGATATATATATATATCTTTAGAAAAATAATGATTTAATCAAGTGATGCATGAACAAAGGAAATTAAATCTATTTCACATGTTGTATTCTTCCTTTATTTGACTCGAGGGGACAGTGGTTACCCCCTGAGAACGTGGCTGTTGACCCCTCTCACTAACCCCGGCACCGACCAAGAGAGGAGATGCAACGACCGCCATTCCCGAACTCGGGCAGTGGTGGAGGGGGCAATTGGCCTATTGAAGGGGCGCTGGCGCTTTCTAGACAGGTCGGGCGAGGTGCTGCTGTACACACCTGAGAAGGTGTGCCGCATCGTGCTGGCCTGTGGTGTCCTGCACATCTTGGCACACCGCCATGGCATACCACTGCCAGAGCACATCCCCGCACCAGAGGAACCTGATGCCGGACCCTTCAACCTCAACCCACCCTGCGAAGCGATACGGGCCCGGCAGCATCTGATTTCAACGATGTAAAGAGGCAAGGACACAATTTACTTTTTAAGTGCATTTATTGCGTGACAAATATCTCCCAGTGCATTGACAATTTGATCTAGACCATCACTGACGCCACGGATTGCTCTCACTATATCCTTCTGTGATTCCAGCACAGCTTGTGAAAGGACATGGTCAGTCGGGTGGACGTCAGCAGCTGGCGTGGAGTCGCCGGGACGCTGGAGGAGCCAGTGGAGACGCCAGGGTGCGAGGTGCCGGTGGAGACGCCATTTCTGAGTTTAACACATTTACCTTGAGGATGATCTGTGTCGCCTTCATGGGCCCCCACAACTCCACTTAGAGTCCCACACAATAGCCGCCACTCTCTGATCAAGGGGGATCAACTGTCCCCCCACCCGTTGTGGTGATACTTTGGCAGTGGGCCGGAATCCTCCGCTTCACCTCCACCTTCACGTCGGACCTCAAATTTCTTTTTGTTTGTGTTTATCCCTGAGGAGAGGCTACAAAATAAAACAGCTCTTCGGGTCTCCACTTCATTTAATAAAATTTCGAGCTCAGACTCGTTAAAGTTGCGCTTCTTACCTTTACTCATCGTTTAAATCTGATGGTGCAGAGAGGGAACCCCCGGTGCAGGCCCTATTTAAATTGATTTGCATTTTTAAATGGGGGCGTGGACAGGGAGGAGTTTAACACTTCTACATGTGCGCTCAATTCCATGTTGATTCGGATGTACAAAGGAAAAGTGCTTGGATCCATGCGTACGCACACTTTGATACATCTGATTTTTTTTGTGTGTACGACAGTTTCTGGATTCTAGTGTACGCCATGTTTCAGTAAGAAATCCACGCAAGTCTTAGTACATGAGGCCCCAGGTCACGACGCGATGACCTGTACACCTGAGTGGGGGGTCTGAGAGAAAACAGGATTTTTGTGATTTTATTTAATCTATTATTGATTTATTTTTCTTGTACATTTATTTCATCATTTATTTTTCTTGTGATTTTATTTAGTCTATTCATTGATATTTTTGTTCTAAACAAATAATCCTATGTCCATTCACTGTTGAATTGCCAGTTTTCTGTGTCAACCTTTCATTTTTTCAGAGTAGAAAGAAACATTGCAGTGGTGATTTCAGTGGTGTTTCCAGGACATTTTGACTGGGGTGGCCAAGGTGGGACACAGAGCCAGAGTGGAGTCGCCATGGCAAAAAAAACCTTAATGAATAGAATGTGATATGGGTTATTAACTAATGCAGAGATGACTCGTAAAAAAATTTTTTCAAAATCATGTTCGCATCCATTGTAATGTTCGCAGAACTGGTTGATACAACCTAGAACAGCACTAACATGGAGTTACCATACCATACCATATTCAAATCAAATCAATCTTTATTTATATGGCACTTTTCATACTTTGACAGTAGCACAAAGTGCCTTACAGAAAAAAAAAGAAAAACAAACAACGAAACAAAACACGAACAACAAACAAACACCATGAAAACCAAAACCTCCCACCCCCAAAAATACACACAGCTAGGCACCAAGATCTGAAGTGAGGAAGAATCTACCTTTGGGGGCTGCGTGCACCGAGAGGAATTGCGGTGCATGGCTGCAGAGGTGCCGCCACAGGGACCACCCCAGCCCAGGCAGACAGGAGGCTCCGCACCACGATGTAGGGCCCTCAAACCGCCAGGGCCGTCCACGGGAAAGCACCCACATCAGTGGACCAGAGACAGCTCCCGGTGTAGTCAGCCCCCTGGAGGAAACATTGGAAAACTGAGGGGCTAAAACAGTAAAATAAGATAAAAAGATATAGAAGCTAAAAACTGAGGGAATAAAACAATGAAAACAGTAAAAAAAAAGAAGCTTAAAATAATAAAAAGTATAAGAAGCATAAAAGGAATTAGAAAGAATCTAAAAGTTCAGTTAAAAGCCTGAGGTTCTCCGGCAGACTGTTCCACAAATCAGAAATACTTTAATAATGCCCGGGGGGGAAATTATTTTTGTTACAAAACTCCAGATATACAAACAACAAATATTATACAGACAGGCAAGGGATTCATTGTATAGTTTAATGACCACAGTCAGGAAAGATTTCCTCTGGCGCTCTGTGATGTATCTGTGTGCGAGGAGTCTTCTGTTGAAGGTCCTCCTCTGCTGGGCCAGTGTGTAGTAGAGATGGTGGGAGACATTGTCCAGGATAGACCAGAGCGTGGACAACATCCTCATCTCTGCCACGGTCGCCAGGGTGTCCAGCTCCTCCCCCACCACATCACCGGTCCTCTTGATCAGTTTGTTCAGTCTGTTGGTGTCTGTAACCTTCAGCCCACTGCCCCAGCATGTTACAGTGAAGAAGATCGCACTGGCCACAACAGACTCATAAAACATCCTCGGCATCGTCTTGCAGATGTGAAAGGACCTCAGCCTCCTCGGGAAGAAGAGTCGACTTTGGCCCTTTTTGTAGACAGCCTCTGCGTTTCTAGTCCAGTTCAACTTATTATTGAGGTACACCCCCAGGTACTTATTCCCCTCTACAGTGTCAACAGGGACCCCCTGGATGGAGACAGGTTTTTACCCTCCTCAGATCCACTACAAGCTCCTTTGTTTTAGTCACGTTGAGCTGCAGATGATTCAGCTCACTCCAAGTGACAGAGTTGCCCACAACAGTCCTGCATTCACTTTCATCCCCCTTTCCGATGCAGCCAACTATTGCTGAGTCATCAGAAAACTTTTGAATGTGGCAGGAGTCAGTGCAATAGTTGAAGTCTGAGGTGAAGAGGGTGAAGAGAAGTGTGTGGGTGCAGTGAGTCAGGAGGTGGTGGTGGTGCAGGACCGGACAGTCAGGTCAATGTTGACAGATAAAAGCCTTGACCCCTTCTTGTGAGGGTGCAGGCGGTCGTGTTTAAAAAGGTGGGGTCTGTTTAAAAAAGCCGTAAAGTTGTCCACGAATGTAATACTTTTTCCCAGGCAGTATCCTTTAAGCCACAGATGCAACTGGTGGAGGTGGCTGGTCATGACGTCCCCAAAACACGACAGGGGAAGCGGGCCGGATACAATTAGTTGCATCCCCATGTCCAGCAGGCGGTCCTGCTTAAGGACCTCAGACTGGCAGTTCTTTAAATCGTTGGTACCGGCCTGCAGGACCAGCGTGGAGGCCAAGCTGCTGGAGGGCGGAGGACTCAATTTCCTTGACCAGGGCTCCAGAGCGACAGTAGGTCTGGCCTCCGCGGACCCTCACATGCCTGACCACTGAGGTCCCGACACCCAGCACGGAGGGAATGCACTGTTCCACGGGCTGCCTGGAGGTGCGCCGGCGAGACGGAAGGGAGGGGTCAGGTTGGACGAGCGGATCCCGGCTCCTGGGCCGGCGAGAGCCATGATCAGCTGGATGGACGGATCCCTGGGGCGAACTGGAACACACACTCAGCGTAGGGAAATTTGCAGAGGAGGGAGAGATGGGCGAGCCCCTGTTCACCACTGACCAGGGTTCACTCAGCTTGAGCAGATTGAGCTCACCAGAACCAGAGCCAGCGAAGGCAGGAGGTGGAGGGTGCCGATGACTTGGGCTTGACTCCCTGGTGGTGCCAGCGGGACTCGGCGAGTGCTATTGCCCAGGATCCGGTGGTGATGGAGCCAGTCCATGGCAGGCTGGTGTTGTCCGCGTCACGGTTCAGTCACCAGCACCGGAAGCCCTAAGACGGGCAATGAGATCCAGGAGGATTTCATCCCTCTCCTTGAGGTCAGCCTTCAGGCCAGAAACGTTCTCCCTACGTTTTTAGAGGGGTGGGGAGACAGGACTCGCACACGGCCATCATATCACAGCCTCTGCTGGGGATCAGTCATCCCGGGACACAGAACCACCACAGGGAGGTGAGTTTAATTTCAGCTCTGAAACCAAAAAATCCAGGGAAACCTTCTTCACTCCTGGGCAGGCAGCCCACTTCACTAGTTGCTTTTTGATTCCACTGAGTTAAAAAAAAGTTCTTGAAAAAAAAAAGTGGCGCCTCGCTAGTGCGATTAGGTGTCACGACAGTGTAATCAGAGGCAACCGCAGGCCCGATGGATAAAAGCGTTGGTCCATGTTTTTTTCAAATATATACAATAAAAGCTGGGCACGAATGACCGCAAAAATAAAAACAAGAAACTGTTAAAAACTATTTTTTCTGAAGCTGAAGTGTCTCTTCTATTCCACTTTAACCTAACACAATCACAGAGAAGCCTTAATTATTTTATTCAGATTTTTAATCAGTAATTATGTTCAGGATAGGCTATACATTTTCCAGTTGAGTAAAGCACTGATCACCGTGGGCATGGTCATGGGGATTTCAGGATGAAGAGAGGGGAGTGGATAGTATGAGAAGCTAGCGAGCAACTAGTATAGTGTGGACAGAATTTGGTTCTTTGTTTTGGCGTTGGCTACAGTAGCCTGTGTTCAGCTCTGCAATAATATCTGCCCAAGGTTGTTATCAAGCTTCAGCTGCTTGATAACTAGCAGAGTATTAGATTCAGGTGTGTTGGAGCAGAGAGAAACCTAAAATATGTAGGACGGTAGATCTCCAGGAGCAGGATTGGACACCTCTGGTCTATCATGTACTCCTACAGCCTGTTGTACTACTACTACTACTGCTACTACTAGCCAACTTTTTACTACTTTTGACTGTAGCATTGGGATGTACACCGAGTATCAGAACGGGCAAAAGTCAAGCCCACAGTTAAAATTTCTTGTGGAATTTTCCAGTTATATATTTTTCTGTTGAAATAAAAATGTGATTGAGAGGCCTTCTGAGTTTGGTATAATTTAATGTGCAAAAGACACTTACCTTGTCATGTCTATAATATATGACTATGACCTCATGGAAAATTTTCTGACAAAATGTTACAAGATAGCATCTTCAATGAGGATAGTACAACAGTAGATACACTTGTGAATATTCTCATTAGTTCAGGTCATTGTTATCCCCAAAGCAGTTTCAGTCAAAATCAACTTGTTATTTGTCTAGGAAGACGTATCACCTCTCATCCAAGACGCTTCATCAGTTCATGTACGCATCTGAACAGGCTGGGAATATTCCAACTATCTGGTGTGGAGATCCAGGTATTTAACCTTTCACAAGGCTGATGATGTCACTGGAACCCTTTGTGCTCCAATTGCACAGTCGTTGGTGGGAAGTCTACGATTGTCTCCACTTAAGTCAATTTCACTATTGAAGGGCTAAAAGAGAAAGTGGACCTCTTACTAAAGAAACTGACATCAATCTTACCTGTTCTATCATGGAGAAAGTTGTGGATTTCACCCAGAATGCCCAACTATCTCAACACAGCGAGAGCAAAGAACGACAAACAAAGAAATTTCACAACTTACAATCCAGGAATGTTGACAAAACACAGAAATACTCACTTGGAGGCATAAACTGACACTCCAGCACAGAAATAAACACATGACAGATGGATTAAGAATTTGTCCGACAGGGATCTTACCCAACCAGAGAAGAAGGTCTTAGCCAAGGGCTTGAACTTTGCCATGACACCAAAAGTGGAGTTGATTACAGCTACAGAATCTGCTATAAAGAAAAACAACCTGACTGGAACTGAGGCTGAACAGCTAAGGTTAAAAGTGTCAGCAACGTTGTCCCAAGCTAAGGTCTCCACGTCCAATCTCTGCAATACAGAGCTAATAACGTACCCAACAGCTCACAGGCCCAAGGGTAAGAATGCAAACACCTCAGAGGCGCCCTCACAACTTGTGGTTACCCCAGCTGGACTTTTGTGTAAACGACAGCTGCTTCCAGAAAGAAAACCAAAGGGGTTGAAAAAGAAAACAAGAGAAACAACATAGTCATTCCATATGTGGCTGGGGTATCAGAGAAACTCAGGAGGTTCTTCAACAAACACTACATCCCTTTGTATTTCAAACTCAGTAACACACTCAGGCAAAGACTAGTACATCCAAAGGACAGAACACCACAAACCCACAAAAGCAATCTGGTTTAAGCTGTCCAATGCAAAGATCTTTCCATCGGAGAAGCAAAACAACCACTGCATAAACGAATGGCCCAACACAGGAGAGCTAACTCCTCAGGCCTGGACTCCACTGTCCACTTACATCTCAAGCAAAAAGCCCATTCCTTTCAGGACAACATGTCCATATCCTGGACAGAGGAAAGATGATTTGAAAGAGGAGTAAAAGAAGCCATCTATGCAAAAGTAGAGAAACCATCGCTAAACAGAAGAGGACGCCTCAGACAACACTTATCTCCAATTTACAATGCTGCCCTTTCATCCCTTGCCAGGAGATTCAACTATCTAACCTCAAAGAACAACTGTTCACAAATGGCCTACTGTGACTCCAACGACTGTCGCTCTAACCCAGTAGAGGTGTAGTGTATTTGTAGCGCTGGAGGCACGGCTCCGCACCATGGAAGCTCAGTCTTACGCTACAGTAGCTAGCCAGCCACCTACAACTTTAGCCGGTGCGAAGCCACATAGTGTAGCGTTAGCTCCTGCTAGCCCTCCCCAGGCAATCCCTGAGCAGCCAGGGTTCTCCTGGGTGACTGTGAGAGGAAGGCATAGTTCTAAATCAAAGCCCATGGTTAACCATCCGCCCGTTCACGTTTCAAACAAGTTTTCTCCACTCAGTGACACGCCTGCTGAGGAAACAACACTGGTTATTGGCAGCTCCATTTTGAGAAACGTGAACTTAGTGACACCAGGGACAATAGTAACATGCGTCCCAGGGGCCAGAGCGGGCGACATTGAATCCCATTTGAAACTTCTGGCTAAGTATAAACGTAAATATGGTAGGATTGTTATTCACGTCGGCGGTAATGACACCCGATTACGTCAATCGGAGGTCACTAAAATTAATGTGGAGTCGGTGTGTGCTTATGCAAAAACTATGTTGGACTCTGTTATTTTCTCTGGTCCCCTGCCCAACTTGACTTGCGATGACATGTATAGCCGCATGTCATCATTCCGTTGCTGGCTGTCTGGATGGTGTCCGGTAAATAATGTGGGCTTCGTAGATAATTGGCAGTCTTTCTGGGGAAAACCTGGTCTTATTAGGAGAGATGGTATTCATCCTACTTTGGAGGGTGCCGCTCTCATATCTAAGAACCTGGACGCAGTTGTTAGCGGTCTAAAACCATGACAACCCAGTGTTGGGATCAGGAAGCAGAGTCGCAGTTTAATACACCTCTCTGCGCTGCCCTTATCGCAGGTGCCCAGGAAGCAGAGTGGCAGTCTTACACACCTCTCTGCGCTCCCTGTGGAGCATTTTCCAGCTCAGTTTAGTATACAAACACTGTCTGCCCCACGATCATTTAAATTAAACAGATCAAAAATGAACAGAAGAGGAGCTATAAAGAAAAACTTGATACAAATCAACGCAAAATCTGCGACTATGCAACAATATCAGAAAATAAAATGTGGACTTTTAAACATCAGATCTCTGTCATCTAAAGCTGTATTAGTAAACGATCTGATATCAGATAACCATATTGATTTACTCTGTCTGACCGAAACCTGGCTGCGTCCCGAAGAATATGTTAGCCTAAATGAATCCACTCCTCCCAGTCATATTAATACTCATATTCCTCGAGGCAGTGGTCGAGGAGGAGGCGTTGCAGCTATTTATGACTCAGGCCTATTAATAAACCCTAAACCTAAACTAAATTATAATTCATTTGAAAGTCTTGTTCTTAGTCTTTCACATTCAACCTGGAAAACTGTGCAGCCAATTATATTTGTTATAGTGTACCGTGCTCCTGGTCCGTACTCTGAATTTCTGTCTGAATTCTCAGAGTTTCTGTCAAATTTAGTCCTTAAATCTGACAAAGTAATCATTGTAGGTGATTTTAATATTCATGTGGACAGCGGTAATAATAGTCTCAGTATCGCGTTTATCTCTCTATTAGATTCGATTGGTTTTAGTCAGAGTGTACATAAACCTACTCACTGTTTTAATCACACCCTCGACCTTGTTTTGGTTTATGGTGTGGAAATTAATGACTTAATAGTCTTTCCACAGAATCCTATTTTATCAGACCATTATTTAATAACTTTTGAATTCATATTACAGGACTACTCACCACTGGGTAAAAGTGTCTACACTAGATGTTTATCTGATAGTGCTATAACTAAATTTAAGGAAGCAATTCCATCTGCATTTACTTTAATGCCTTATCCTAATATTCAAGACTCCTGCACTAACGTTAGTTTCTCTGAAATTGATCACATTGTTGACAGTGTTGCAGGCTCTCTAAGAACAACACTCGACTCTGTTGCTCCTTTAAAAAAGAAGATGATAAAACAGAGGAAGTTAGCTCCGTGGTATAACTCACAAACCCGTGAATTAAAACAAATATCGCGAAAGTTGGAAAGTAAATGGCGCACCACTGAACTGGAGGAATCTCCCTTAGTTTGGCAAGAAAGTCTTAAAACCTATAGGAAGGCCCTCCGTAATGCCAGAGCAGCATATTACTCATCTTTAATAGAGGAGAATAAGAACAATCCTAGATTTCTTTTCAGCACTGTAGCCAGGCTGACAGAGAGCCACAGCTCTATTGAGCCATGTATTCCTATAACCCTCAGTAGTAACGACTTCATGACCTTCTTTAATGACAAAATTATAACTATTCGAGACAAAATCAACTTGCTTGGCACCAATTTTTCATCAAACCCAGGAACCTTACAAACTGTACAACCTGATATATTCTTGGACTGCTTTTCTACAGTCGACCTTAACAAATTAACCTCTACTATTTCAGCATCAAAACCTTCTACTTGTCTCCTAGACTCTATTCCAACTAGGTTACTTAAAGAAGTGTTACCTTTAATTAGCACTCCTGTATTAGATATGATTAACATGTCTTTATCAGCAGGTTATGTACCACAGTCTTTTAAAGTAGTTGTAATTAAACCTCTTCTTAAAAAGCCCAGTCTTGATCCTGAGGTACTAGCCAACTATAGACCTATATCTAACCTTCCTTTACTCTCTAAGATCCTCGAGAAATTAGTCGCCAATCAGTTGTGTGAGTTTTTACATAATAATGAGATATTTGAGGATTTCCAGTCTGGATTTAGAGCAAATCAAAGCACTGAGACAGCACTGGTGAAAATTACTAACGACCTTCTAATAGCTTCAGACAAAGGACTTGTCTCTGTACTTGTTTTGCTAGATCTTAGTGCTGCCTTCGACACTATTGACCATCACATCCTGCTGCAGATACTGGAGCATTTAATTGGCATTAAAGGAACCGCACTGAGCTGGTTTAAGTCATATTTATCAGATAGATCTCAGTTTGTACATGTTAATGACAAATCCTCCATGCACACTAAAGTTAGTCATGGAGTCCCACAGGGTTCTGTCCTTGGACCGATTCTTTTCACCTTATATATGCTTCCCTTAGGAAATATTATAAGGAAGCACTCCATAAATTTTCATTGTTATGCTGATGATACACAATTATATTTGTCGATCAAACCAGAAGAAACCCATCAGTTAGATAAACTTCAAATGTGCATTAAGGAAATAAAAAGGTGGATGACCTGCAATTTTCTGATGTTAAACTCAGACAAAACTGAAGTTATTGTACTTGGCCCCAAAGGCCTCCGAAACTCAATAGCTAAAGACATTGTTACTCTGGATGATGTTGTGTTGTCCTCCAGCACCACAGTAAGGAATCTGGGTGTTATTTTTGATCAGGATATGTCCTTCGATTCTCACATAAAACTAACAACAAGGACTGCATATTTTCACCTGCGTAATATTGCAAAAATTAGGAACATTGTGTCTCAGAAAGATGCAGAGAAACTTGTCCATGCATTTGTTACTTCTGGGCTGGACTATTGCAACTCCCTATTATAAGCCTGCTCCAATAAGTCTGTTAAAAGTCTCCAGTTGGTCCAAAATGCTGCAGCTCGTGTACTAACTAACACAAATAGAAGAGAACATATTTCTCCTGTATTAGCTTCTCTGCACTGGCTACCTGTAAAATCTAGAATAGAATTTAAAATCCTTCTCCTTACGTACAAAGCTCTTATTGGTCAGGCTCCGTCATATCTTAAAGAGCTCATAGTACCGCATCACCCAACTAGATCTCTGCGCTCTGAGAATGCAGGGCTACTCGTTGTTTCTCCAAAAGTAGAAGTGGAGGCAGAGCCTTCAGCTACCAAGCTCCTCTCCTGTGGAACAAACTCCCAAATGTTATTCGGGAGGCAGACACTGTCCCCTTATTTAAAAGTAAACTTAAAACTTTCCTTTTTGATAAAGCTTACAGCTAGGGCTTACGATAAGACTTTATTCTGCTTAATTATGCTGCTATAGGCCTAGTCTGCCGGGGGATAATACTTTTCCTGATACTCTGAGCTTCTCTCCTCTCTGTCTGTATCATTCATGTCTCATCAATGCACGTTACTAATTCAGCTTCTTCCCCGGAGCTGTTTGTGCTTTGTCGTCTCGCAGGTCTCTGCTGATCGTGGTGGTGCCTGCTGCCGTGGTCCTACATGACGCTTCCTGCTGCTATTATCACTGTTACTCATATATACTATCACTAGTTTAATAAACTATAAAATTTGTAGCTGTATCGTAGCTGCTATTGCCACTACTCATCATTGATCATGTTTGCCACCATAATTATTATCATTTTCATATTCTGTCACCTTAGCTGTGCTTGTTTCTACTATTTTTTTGTATTAACTGTCTTAACATATACGTTATATTCACATTACTATAAATATTATTATAGTTACTGTTAGGCTTCGCTTGCATCTCTGGAAGTGTGTCTGTCTCTCTCTGTCCATCTGTGTGTCTTTTCTGTCTTTCTCTCTCCTTTTCTTCCTCCCCAACCGGTCAAGACAGATGGCCGTCCTCTACAGAGCTGAGTCTGTCTGACGTTCCTGCCTGTTATAGGGAAGGTTTTCGTTGCCACCGTACTCTACAGAGGAACTGTTGGGTCTATGTAAATCATAAATAAGTCATTGAGTGTGGTCTTTACCTACTCTGTAAAGGTTCCTGAGATAACTTTTGTTATGATTCGACACTATAAATAAAATTGAATTGAATTGAATTAAGCGTTTCTGAGCCTGAAAAGGCTATAAATGAGGGTTTTGAAGCCTTTAACTGCTCCTTAAGGCTGGAAACGACAATTCACGTGTAAATCGGCCAAATGCTATTGAAAAGTGAAATCAACCACATATTCTTCATGGTTAGGCTGCCTTGCACCTGTATTACTGGGAGATTTGTATGGGAAAGCTTCTGAACCGCAGTTACAGTCGCTTCCATGCGAAGGTGGCTTTAAGCGTTTCAGAGCCTGAAAAGGCTGTAAAGGAGGGTTTTGAAGCCTTTAACTGCTCCATAAGGCTGGAAACGACATTTCACGTGTAAATCGGCCAAATGCTATTGAAAAGTGAAATCAACCACATATTCTTCATGGTTAGGCTGCCTTGCACCTGTATTACTGGGAGATTTGTATGGGAAAGCTTCTGAACCGGAGTTACAGTCGCTTCCATGCGAACGTGGCTTTAAGCGTTTCAGAGCCTGAAAAGGCTGTAAAGGAGGGTTTTGAAGCCTTTAACTGCTCCTTAAGGCTGGAAACGACATTTCACGTGTAAATCGGCCAAATGCTATTGAAAAGTGAAATCAACCACATATTCTTCATGGTTAGGCTGCCTTGCACCTGTATTACTGGGAGATTTGTATGGGAAAGCTTCTGAACCGGAGTTACAGTCGCTTCCATGCGAACGTGGCTTTAAGCGTTTCAGAGCCTGAAAAGGCTGTAAAGGAGGGTTTTGAAGCCTTTAACTGCTCCTTAAGGCTGGAAATGACATTTCCCGTGTAAATCGGCCAAATGCTATTAAAAAGTGAAATCAACCACATATTCTTCATGGTTAGGCTGCCTTGCACCTGTATTACTGGGAGATTTGTATGGGAAAGCTTCTGAACCGGAGTTACAGTCGCTTCCATGCGAACGTGGCTGTAAGCGTTTCAGAGCCTGAAAAGGCTGTAAAGGAGGGTTTTGAAGCCTTTAACTGCTCCTTAAGGCTGGAAACGACATTTCACGTGTAAATCGGCCAAATGCTATTGAAAAGTGAAATCAACCACATATTCTTCATGGTTAGGCTGCCTTGCACCTGTATTACTGGGAGATTTGTATGGGAAAGCTTCTGAACCGGAGTTACAGTCACTTCCATGCGAACGTGGCTTTAAGCGTTTCAGAGCCTAAAAAGGCTGTAAATGACGGTTTTGAAGCCTTTAACTGCTTCTTAAGGCTGGAAACGACATTTCACGTGTAAATCGGCCAAATGCTATTGAAAAGTGAAATCAACCACATATTCTTCATGGTTAGGCTGCCTTGCACCTGTATTACTGGGAGATTTGTATGGGAAAGCTTCTGAACCGGAGTTACAGTCGCTTCCATGCGAACGTGGCTTTAAGCGTTTCAGAGTCTGAAAAGGCTGTAAAGGAGGGTTTTGAAGCCTTTAACTGCTCCTTAAGGCTGGAAACGACATTTCCCGTGTATATCGGCCAAATGCTATTGAAAAGTGAAATCAACCACATATTCTTCATGGTTAGGCTGCCTTGCACCTGTATTACTGGGGGATTTGTATGGGAAAGCTTCTGAACCGGAGTTACAGTCGCTTCCATGCGAACGTGGCTTTAAGCGTTTCAGAGCCTGAAAAGGCTGTAAAGGAGGGTTTTGAAGCCTTTAACTGCTCCTTAAGGTTGGAAACGACATTTCACGTGTAAATTGGCCAAATGTTATCGAAAAGTGAAATCAACCACATATTCTTCATGGTTAGGCTGCCTTGCACCTGTATTACTGGGAGATTTGTATGGGAAAGCTTCTGAACCGGAGTTACAGTCGCTTCCATGCGAACGTGGCTTTAAGCGTTTCAGAGCCTGAAAAGGCTGTAAATGAGGGTTTTGAAGCCTTTAACTGCTCCTTAAGGCTGGAAACGACATTTCACGTGTAAATCGGCCAAATGCTATTGAAAAGTGAAATCAACCACATATTCTTCATGGTTAGGCTGCCTTGCACCTGTTTTACTGGGAGATTTGTATGGGAAAGCTTCTGAACCGGAGTTACAGTCGCTTCCATGCGAACGTGGCTTTAAGCGTTTCAGAGCCTGAAAAGGCTGTAAAGGAGGGTTTTGAAGCCTTTAACTGCTCCTTGGCTGGAAACGACATTTCACGTGTAAATCGGCCAAATGCTATTGAAAAGTGAAATCAACCACATGTTCTTCATGGTTAGGCTGCCTTGCACCTGTATTACTGGGAGATTTGTATGGGAAAGCTTCTGAACCGGAGTTACAGTCGCTTCCATGCGAACGTGGCTGTAAGCGTTTCAGAGCCTGAAAAGGCTGTAAAGAAGGGTTTTGAAGCCTTTAACTGCTCCTTAAGGCTGGAAACGACATTTCACGTGTAAATCGGCCAAATGCTATTGAAAAGTGAAATCAACCACATATTCTTCATGGTTAGGCTGCCTTGCACCTGTATTACTGGGAGATTTGTATGGGAAAGCTTCTGAACCGGAGTTACAGTCGCTTCCATGCGAACGTGGCTTTAAGCGTTTCAGAGCCTAAAAAGGCTGTAAATGAGGGTTTTGAAGCCTTTAACTGCTTCTTAAGGCTGGAAACGACATTTCACGTGTAAATCGGCCAAATGCTATTGAAAAGTGAAATCAACCACATATTCTTCATGGTTAGGCTGCCTTGCACCTGTATTACTGGGAGATTTGTATGGGAAAGCTTCTGAACCGGAGTTACAGTCGCTTCCATGCGAACGTGGCTTTAAGCGTTTCAGAGCCTGAAAAGGCTGTAAAGGAGGGTTTTGAAGCCTTTAACTGCTCCTTAAGGCTGGAAACGACATTTCCCGTGTATATCGGCCAAATGCTATTGAAAAGTGAAATCAACCACATATTCTTCATGGTTAGGCTGCCTTGCACCTGTATTACTGGGGGATTTGTATGGGAAAGCTTCTGAACCGGAGTTACAGTCGCTTCCATGCGAACGTGGCTTTAAGCGTTTCAGAGCCTGAAAAGGCTGTAAAGGAGGGTTTTGAAGCCTTTAACTGCTCCTTAAGGTTGGAAACGACATTTCACGTGTAAATCGGCCAAATGCTATTGAAAAGTGAAATCAACCACATATTCTTCATGGTTAGGCTGCCTTGCACCATTATTACTGGGAGATTTGTATGGGAAAGCTTCTGAACCGGAGTTACAGTCGCTTCCATGCGAACGTGGCTTTAAGCGTTTCAGAGCCTGAAAAGGCTGTAAATGAGGGTTTTGAAGCCTTTAACTGCTCCTTAAGGCTGGAAACGACATTTCACGTGTAAATCGGCCAAATGTTATTGAAAAGTGAAATCAACCACATATTCTTCATGGTTAGGCTGCCTTGCACCTGTATTACTGGGAGATTTGTATGGGAAAGCTTCTGAACCGGAGTTACAGTCGCTTCCATGCGAACGTGGCTTTAAGCGTTTCAGAGCCTGAAAAGGCTGTAAAGGAGGGTTTTGAAGCCTTTAACTGCTCCTTAAGGCTGGAAACGACATTTCACGTATAAATCGGCCAATTGCTATTGAAAAGTGAAATCAACCACATATTCTTCATGGTTAGGCTGCCTTGCACCTGTATTACTGGGAGATTTGTATGGGAAAGCTTCTGAACCGGAGTTACAGTCGCTTCCATGCGAACGTGGCTTTAAACCTTTCAGAACCTGAAAAGGCTGTAAATGAGGGTTTTGAAGCCTTTAACTGCTCCTTAAGGCTGGAAACGACATTTCATGTGTCAATCGGCCAAATGCTATTGAAAAGTGAAATCGACCACATATTCTTCAAGGTAAGGCTGCCTTGCACCTGTATTACTGGGAGATTTGTATGGGAAAGTTTCTGAACCGGAGTTACAGTCGCTTCCATGCGAACGTGGCTTTAAGCGTTTCAGAGCCTGAAAAGGCTGTAAAGGAGGGTTTTGAAGCCTTTAACTGCTCCTTAAGGCTGGAAACGACATTTCACGTGTAAATCGGCCAAATGCTATTGAAAAGTGAAACCAACCACATATTCTTCATGGTTAGGCTGCCTTGCACCTGTATTACTGGGAGATTTGTATGGGAAAGCTTCTGAACCGGAGTTACAGTCGCTTCCATGCGAACGTGGCTGTAAGCGTTTCAGAGCCTGAAAAGGCTGTAAAGAAGGGTTTTGAAGCCTTTAACTGCTCCTTAAGGCTGGAAACGACATTTCACGTGTAAATCGGCCAAATGCTATTGAAAAGTGAAATCAACCACATATTCTTCATGGTTAGGCTGCCTTGCACCTGTATTACTGGGAGATTTGTATGGGAAAGCTTCTGAACCGGAGTTACAGTCGCTTCCATGCGAACGTGGCTTTAAGCGTTTCAGAGCCTAAAAAGGCTGTAAATGAGGGTTTTGAAGCCTTTAACTGCTTCTTAAGGCTGGAAACGACATTTCACGTGTAAATCGGCCAAATGCTATTGAAAAGTGAAATCAACCACATATTCTTCATGGTTAGGCTGCCTTGCACCTGTATTACTGGGAGATTTGTATGGGAAAGCTTCTGAACCGGAGTTACAGTCGCTTCCATGCGAACGTGGCTGTAAGCGTTTCAGAGCCTGAAAAGGCTGTAAAGAAGGGTTTTGAAGCCTTTAACTGCTCCTTAAGGCTGGAAACGACATTTCACGTGTAAATCGGCCAAATGCTATTGAAAAGTGAAATCAACCACATATTCTTCATGGTTAGGCTGCCTTGCACCTGTATTACTGGGAGATTTGTATGGGAAAGCTTCTGAACCGGAGTTACAGTCGCTTCCATGCGAACGTGGCTTTAAGCGTTTCAGAGCCTAAAAAGGCTGTAAATGAGGGTTTTGAAGCCTTTAACTGCTTCTTAAGGCTGGAAACGACATTTCACGTGTAAATCGGCCAAATGCTATTGAAAAGTGAAATCAACCACATATTCTTCATGGTTAGGCTGCCTTGCACCTGTATTACTGGGAGATTTGTATGGGAAAGCTTCTGAACCGGAGTTACAGTCGCTTCCATGCGAACGTGGCTTTAAGCGTTTCAGAGCCTGAAAAGGCTGTAAAGGAGGGTTTTGAAGCCTTTAACTGCTCCTTAAGGCTGGAAACGACATTTCCCGTGTATATCGGCCAAATGCTATTGAAAAGTGAAATCAACCACATATTCTTCATGGTTAGGCTGCCTTGCACCTGTATTACTGGGGGATTTGTATGGGAAAGCTTCTGAACCGGAGTTACAGTCGCTTCCATGCGAACGTGGCTTTAAGCGTTTCAGAGCCTGAAAAGGCTGTAAAGGAGGGTTTTGAAGCCTTTAACTGCTCCTTAAGGTTGGAAACGACATTTCACGTGTAAATCGGCCAAATGCTATTGAAAAGTGAAATCAACCACATATTCTTCATGGTTAGGCTGCCTTGCACCATTATTACTGGGAGATTTGTATGGGAAAGCTTCTGAACCGGAGTTACAGTCGCTTCCATGCGAACGTGGCTTTAAGCGTTTCAGAGCCTGAAAAGGCTGTAAATGAGGGTTTTGAAGCCTTTAACTGCTCCTTAAGGCTGGAAACGACATTTCACGTGTAAATCGGCCAAATGTTATTGAAAAGTGAAATCAACCACATATTCTTCATGGTTAGGCTGCCTTGCACCTGTATTACTGGGAGATTTGTATGGGAAAGCTTCTGAACCGGAGTTACAGTCGCTTCCATGCGAACGTGGCTTTAAGCGTTTCAGAGCCTGAAAAGGCTGTAAAGGAGGGTTTTGAAGCCTTTAACTGCTCCTTAAGGCTGGAAACGACATTTCACGTATAAATCGGCCAATTGCTATTGAAAAGTGAAATCAACCACATATTCTTCATGGTTAGGCTGCCTTGCACCTGTATTACTGGGAGATTTGTATGGGAAAGCTTCTGAACCGGAGTTACAGTCGCTTCCATGCGAACGTGGCTTTAAACCTTTCAGAACCTGAAAAGGCTGTAAATGAGGGTTTTGAAGCCTTTAACTGCTCCTTAAGGCTGGAAACGACATTTCATGTGTCAATCGGCCAAATGCTATTGAAAAGTGAAATCGACCACATATTCTTCAAGGTAAGGCTGCCTTGCACCTGTATTACTGGGAGATTTGTATGGGAAAGTTTCTGAACCGGAGTTACAGTCGCTTCCATGCGAACGTGGCTTTAAGCGTTTCAGAGCCTGAAAAGGCTGTAAAGGAGGGTTTTGAAGCCTTTAACTGCTCCTTAAGGCTGGAAACGACATTTCACGTGTAAATCGGCCAAATGCTATTGAAAAGTGAAACCAACCACATATTCTTCATGGTTAGGCTGCCTTGCACCTGTATTACTGGGAGATTTGTATGGGAAAGCTTCTGAACCGGAGTTACAGTCGCTTCCATGCGAACGTGGCTGTAAGCGTTTCAGAGCCTGAAAAGGCTGTAAAGAAGGGTTTTGAAGCCTTTAACTGCTCCTTAAGGCTGGAAACGACATTTCACGTGTAAATCGGCCAAATGCTATTGAAAAGTGAAATCAACCACATATTCTTCATGGTTAGGCTGCCTTGCACCTGTATTACTGGGAGATTTGTATGGGAAAGCTTCTGAACCGGAGTTACAGTCGCTTCCATGCGAACGTGGCTTTAAGCGTTTCAGAGCCTAAAAAGGCTGTAAATGAGGGTTTTGAAGCCTTTAACTGCTTCTTAAGGCTGGAAACGACATTTCACGTGTAAATCGGCCAAATGCTATTGAAAAGTGAAATCAACCACATATTCTTCATGGTTAGGCTGCCTTGCACCTGTATTACTGGGAGATTTGTATGGGAAAGCTTCTGAACCGGAGTTACAGTCGCTTCCATGCGAACGTGGCTTTAAGCGTTTCAGAGCCTGAAAAGGCTGTAAAGGAGGGTTTTGAAGCCTTTAACTGCTCCTTAAGGCTGGAAACGACATTTCCCGTGTATATCGGCCAAATGCTATTGAAAAGTGAAATCAACCACATATTCTTCATGGTTAGGCTGCCTTGCACCTGTATTACTGGGGGATTTGTATGGGAAAGCTTCTGAACCGGAGTTACAGTCGCTTCCATGCGAACGTGGCTTTAAGCGTTTCAGAGCCTGAAAAGGCTGTAAAGGAGGGTTTTGAAGCCTTTAACTGCTCCTTAAGGTTGGAAACGACATTTCACGTGTAAATCGGCCAAATGTTATCGAAAAGTGAAATCAACCACATATTCTTCATGGTTAGGCTGCCTTGCACCATTATTACTGGGAGATTTGTATGGGAAAGCTTCTGAACCGGAGTTACAGTCGCTTCCATGCGAACGTGGCTTTAAGCGTTTCAGAGCCTGAAAAGGCTGTAAATGAGGGTTTTGAAGCCTTTAACTGCTCCTTAAGGCTGGAAACGACATTTCACGTATAAATCGGCCAATTGCTATTAAAAAGTGAAATCAACCACATATTCTTCATGGTTAGGCTGCCTTGCACCTGTATTACTGGGAGATTTGTATGTGAAAGCTTCTGAACCGGAGTTACAGTCGCTTCCATGCGAACGTGGCTTTAAGCCTTTCAGAACCTGAAAAGGCTGTAAATGAGGGTTTTGAAGCCTTTAACTGCTCCTTAAGGCTGGAAACGACATTTCATGTGTCAATCGGCCAAATGCTATTGAAAAGTGAAATCGACCACATATTCTTCATGGTAAGGCTGCCTTGCACCTGTATTACTGGGAGATTTGTATGGGAAAGTTTCTGAACCGGAGTTACAGTCGCTTCCATGCGAACGTGGCTTTAAGCGTTTCAGAGCCTGAAAAGGCTGTAAAGGAGGGTTTTGAAGCCTTTAACTGCTCCTTAAGGCTGGAAACGACATTTCACGTGTAAATCGGCCAAATGCTATTGAAAAGTGAAACCAACCACATATTCTTCATGGTTAGGCTGCCTTGCACCTGTATTACTGGGAGATTTGTATGGGAAAGCTTCTGAACCGGAGTTACAGTCGCTTCCATGCGAACGTGACTTTAAGCGTTTCAGAGCCTGAAAAGGCTGAAAAGGAGAGTTTTGAAGCCTTTAACTGCTCCCTAAGGCTGGAAACGACATTTCACGTGTAAATCGGCCAAATGCTATCGAAAAGTGAAATCAACCACATATTCTTCATGGTTAGGCTGCCTTGCACCTGTATTACTGGGAGATTTGTATGGGAAAGCTTCTGAACCGGAGTTACAGTCGCGTCCATGCGAACGTGGCTTTAAGCGTTTCAGAGCCTGAAAAGGCTGTAAAGGAGGGTTTTGAAGCCTTTAGCTGCTCCTTAAGGCCGGAAACGACATTTCACGTGTAAATCGGCCAAATGCTATTGAAAAGTGAAATGACCACATATTCTTCATGGTTAGGCTGCCTTGCACCTGTATTACTGGGAGATTTGTATGGGAAAGCTTCTGAACCGGAGTTACAGTCGCTTCCATGCGAACGTGGCTTTAAGCGTTTCAGAGCCTGAAAAGGCTGTAAAGGAGGCTTTTGAAGCCTTTAACTGCTCCTTAAGGCTGGAAACGATATTTTACGTGTAAATCGGCCAAATGCTATCGAAAAGTGAAATCAACCACATATTCTTCATGGTTAGGCTGCCTTGCACCTGTATTACTCGGAGATTTGTATAGGAAAGCTTCTGAACCGGAATTACAGTCGCTTCCATGCGAACGTGGCTTTAAGCGTTTCAGAGCCTGAAAAGGCTGTAAAGGAGGGTTTTGAAGCCTTTAACTGCTCCTTAAGGCTGGAAACGACATTTCACGTGTATATCAGCCAAATGATATTGAAAATTGAAATCAACCACATATTCTTCATGGTTAGGCTGCCTTGCACCTGTATTACTGGGAGATTTGTATGGGAAAGTTTCTGAACCGGAGTTACAGTCGCTTCCATGCGAACGTGGCTTTAAGCGTTTCAGAGCCTGAAAAGGCTGTAAAGGAGGGTTTTGAAGCCTTTAACTGCTCCTTAAGGCTGGTAACGACATTTCACGTGTAAATCAGCCAAATGCTATTGAAAAGTGAAATCAACCACATATTCCTCATGGTTAGCCTGCCTTGCACCTGTATTACTGGGAGATTTGTATGGGAAAGTTTCTGAACCGGAGTTACAGTCGCTTCCATGCGAACGTGGCTTTAAGCGTTTCAGAGCCTGAAAAGGCTGTAAAGGAGGGTTTTGAAGCCTTTAACTGCTCCTTAAGGCTGGCAACGACATTTCACGTGTAAATTGGCCAAATGCTATTGAAAAGTGAAATCAACCACATATTCTTCATGGTTAGGCTGCCTTGCACCTGTATTACTGGGAGATTTGTATGGGAAAGCTTCTGAACCGGAGTTACAGTCGCTTCCATGCGAACGTGGCTTTAAGCGTTTCAGTGCCTGAAAAGGCTGTAAAGGAGGGTTTTGAAGCCTTTAACTGCTCCTTAAGGCTGGAAACGACATTTCACTTGTAAATCGGCCAAATGCTATTGAAAAGTGAAATCAACCACATATTCTTCATAGTTAGGCTGCCTTGTACATGTAATACTGGGAGATTTGTATGGGAAAGCTTCTGAACCGGAGTTACAGTCGCTTCCATGCGAACGTGGCTTTAAGCCTTTCAGAGCCTGAAAAGGCTGTAAAGGAGGGTTTTGAAGCCTTTAACTGCTCCTTAAGGCTGGAAACGACATTTCACGTGTAAATCGGCCAAATGCTTTTGAAAAGTCAAATCAACCACATATTCTTCATGGTTAGGCTGCCTTGCACCTGTATTACTGGGAGATTTGTATGGGAAAGTTTCTGAACCGGAGTTATAGTCGCTTCCATGCGAACGTGGCTTTAAGCGTTTCAGAGCCTGAAAAGGCTGTAAAGGAGGGTTTTGAAGCCTTTAACTGCTCCTTAAGGCTGGAAACGACATTTAACGTATAAATCGGCCAAATGCTATTGAAAAGTGAAACCAACCACATATTCTTCATGGTTAGGCTGCCTTGCACCTGTATTACTGGGAGATTTGTATGGGAAAGCTTCTGAACCGGAGTTACAGTCGCTTCCATGCGAACGTGACTTTAAGCGTTTCAGAGCCTGAAAAGGCTGTAAAGGAGAGTTTTGAAGCCTTTAACTGCTCCTTAAGGCTGGAAACGACATTTCACGTGTAAATCGGCCAAATGCTATCGAAAAGTGAAATCAACCACATATTCTTCATGGTTAGGCTGCCTTGCAGCTGTATTACTGGGAGATTTGTATGGGAAAGCTTCTGAACCGGAGTTACAGTCGCGTCCATGCGAACGTGGCTTTAAGCGTTTCAGAGCCTGAAAAGGCTGTAAAGGAGGGTTTTGAAGCCTTTAGCTGCTCCTTAAGGCTGGAAACGACATTTCACGTGTAAATCGGCCAAATGCTATTGAAAAGTGAAATCAACCACATATTCTTCATGGTTAGGCTGCCTTGCACCTGTATTACTGGGAGATTTGTATGGGAAAGCTTCTGAACCGGAGTTACAGTCGCTTCCATGCGAACGTGGCTTTAAGCGTTTCAGAGCCTGAAAAGGCTGTAAAGGAGGCTTTTTAAGCCTTTAACTGCTCCTTAAGGCTGGAAACGATATTTCACGTGTAAATCGGCCAAATGCTATCGAAAAGTGAAATCAACCACATATTCTTCATGGTTAGGCTGTCTTGCACCTGTATTACTCGGAGATTTGTATGGGAAAGCTTCTGAACCGGAATTACAGTCGCTTCCATGCGAACGTGGCTTTAAGCGTTTCAGAGCCTGAAAAGGCTGTAAAGGAGGGTTTTGAAGCCTTTAACTGCTCCTTAAGGCTGGAAACGACATTTCACGTGTAAATCGGCCAAATGCTATTGAAAAGTGAAACCAACCACATATTCTTCATGGTTAGGCTGCCTTGCACCTGTATTACTGGGAGATTTGTATGGGAAAGCTTCTGAACCGGAGTTACAGTTGCTTCCATGCGAACGTGGCTTTAAGCGTTTCAGAGTCTGAAAAGGCTGTAAAGGAGGGTTTTGAAGCCTTTTACTGCTCCTTAAGGCTGGAAACGATATTTCACGTGTAAATCGGCCAAATGCTATCGAAAAGTGAAATCAACCACATATTCTTCATGGTTAGGCTGCCTTGCACCTGTATTACTCGGAGATTTGTATGGGAAAGCTTCTGAACCGGAATTACAGTCGCTTCCATGCGAACGTGGCTTTAAGCGTTTCAGAGCCTGAAAAGGCTGTAAAGGAGGGTTTTGAAGCCTTTAACTGCTCCTTAAGGCTGGAAACGACATTTCATGTGTAAATCGGCCAAATGCTATTGAAAAGTGAAACCAACCACATATTCTTCATGGTTAGGCTGCCTTGCACGTGTATTACTGGGAGATTTGTATGGGAAAGCTTCTGAACCAGAGTTACAGTCGCTTCCATGCGAACGTGGCTTTAAGCGTTTCAGAGCCTGAAAAGGCTGTAAAGGAGGGTTTCGAAGCCTTTTACTGCTCCTTAAGGCTGGAAACGACATTTCACGTGTAAATCGGCCAAATGCTATTGAAAAGTGAAATCAACCACATATTCTTCATGGTTAGGCTGCCTTGCACCTGTATTACTGGGAGATTTGTATGTGAAAGCTTCTGAACCGGAGTTACAGTCGCTTCCATGCGAACGTGGCTTTAAGCGTTTCAGAGCCTGAAAAGGCTGTAAAGGAGGGTTTTGAAGCCTTTAACTGCTCCTTAAGGCTGGAAACGACATTTCACATGTAAATCTGCCAAATGCTATCGAAAAGTGAAATCAACCACATATTCTTCATGGTTAGGCTGCCTTGCACCTGTATTACTGGTAGATTTGTATGGGAAAGCTTCTGAACCGGAGTTACAGTCGCTTCCATGCGAACGTGGCTTTAAGCGTTTCAGAGCCTGAAAAGGCTGTAAAGGAGGGTTTTGAAGCCTTTAACTGCTCCTTAAGGCTTGAAACGACATTTCACGTGTAAATCGGCCAAATGCTTTTGAAAAGTGAAATGACCACATATTCTTCATGGTTAGGCTGCCTTGCACCTGTATTACTGGGAGATTTGTATGGGAAAGCTTCTGAACCGGAGTTACAGTCGCTTCCATGAGAACGTGGCTTTAAGCGTTTCAGAGCCTGAAAAGGCTGTAAAGGAGGCTTTTTAAGCCTTTAACTGCTCCTTAAGGCTGGAAACGATATTTCACGTGTAAATCGGCTAAATGCTATCGAAAAGTGAAATCAACCACATATTCTTCATGGTTAGGCTGTCTTGCACCTGTATTACTCGGAGATTTGTATGGGAAAGCTTCTGAACCGGAATTACAGTCGCTTCCATGCGAACGTGGCTTTAAGCGTTTCAGAGCCTGAAAAGGCTGTAAAGGAGGGTTTTGAAGCCTTTAACTGCTCCTTAAGGCTGGAAACGACATTTCACGTGTAAATCGGCCAAATGCTATTGAAAAGTGAAACCAACCACATATTCTTCATGGTTAGGCTGCCTTGCACCTGTATTACTGGGAGATTTGTATGGGAAAGCTTCTGAACCGGAGTTACAGTTGCTTCCATGCGAACGTGGCTTTAAGCGTTTCAGAGTCTGAAAAGGCTGTAAAGGAAGGTTTTGAAGCCTTTTACTGCTCCTTAAGGCTGGAAACGATATTTCACGTGTAAATCGGCCAAATGCTATCGAAAAGTGAAATCAACCACATATTCTTCATGGTTAGGCTGCCTTGCACCTGTATTACTCGGAGATTTGTATGGGAAAGCTTCTGAACCGGAATTACAGTCGCTTCCATGCGAACGTGGCTTTAAGCGTTTCAGAGCCTGAAAAGGCTGTAAAGGAGGGTTTTGAAGCCTTTAACTGCTCCTTAAGGCTGGAAACGACATTTCATGTGTAAATCGGCCAAATGCTATTGAAAAATGAAACCAACCACATATTCTTCATGGTTAGGCTGCCTTGCACCTGTATTACTGGGAGATTTGTATGGGAAAGCTTCTGAACCAGAGTTACAGTCGCTTCCATGCGAACTTGGCTTTAAGCGTTTCAGAGCCTGAAAAGGCTGTAAAGGAGGGTTTCGAAGCCTTTTACTGCTCCTTAAGGCTGGAAACGACATTTCACGTGTAAATCGGCCAAATGCTATTGAAAAGTGAAATCAACCACATATTCTTCATGGTTAGGCTGCCTTGCACCTGTATTACTGGGAGATTTGTATGTGAAAGCTTCTGAACCGGAGTTACAGTCGCTTCCATGCGAACGTGGCTTTAAGCGTTTCAGAGCCTGAAAAGGCTGTAAAGGAGGGTTTTGAAGCCTTTAACTGCTCCTTAAGGCTGGAAACGACATTTCACATGTAAATCTGCCAAATGCTATCGAAAAGTGAAATCAACCACATATTCTTCATGGTTAGGCTGCCTTGCACCTGTATTACTGGTAGATTTGTATGGGAAAGCTTCTGAACCGGAGTTACAGTCGCTTCCATGCGAACGTGGCTTTAAGCGTTTCAGAGCCTGAAAAGGCTGTAAAGGAGGGTTTTGAAGCCTTTAACTGCTCCTTAAGGCTGGAAACGACATTTCACGTGTAAATCGGCCAAATGCTATCGAAAAGTGAAATCAACCACATATTCTTCATGGTTAGGCTGCCTTGCACCTGTATTACTGGTAGATTTGTATGGGAAAGCTTCTGAACCGGAGTTACAGTCGCTTCCATGCGAACGTGGCTTTAAGCGTTTCAGAGCCTGAAAAGGCTGTAAAGGAGGGTTTTGAAGCCTTTAACTGCTCCTTAAGGCTGGAAACGACATTTCACGTGTAAATCGGCCAAATGCTATCAAAAAGTGAAATCAACCACATATTCTTCATGGTTAGGCTGCCCTGCAACTGTATTACTGGGAGATTTGTATGGGAAAGCTTCTGAACCGGAGTTACAGTCGCTTCCATGCGAATGTGGCTTTAAGCGTTTCAGAGCCTGAAAAGGCTGTAAAGGAGGGTTTTGAAGCCTTTAAACTGCTCCTTAAGGCTGGAAACGACATTTCACGTGTAAATCGGCCAAATGCTATTAAAAAGTGAAATCAACCACATATTCTTCATGGTTAGGCTGCCTTGCACCTGTATTACTGGGAGATTTGTATGTGAAAGCTTCTGAACCGGAGTTACAGTCGCTTCCATGCGAACGTGGCTTTAAGCGTTTCAGAGCCTGAAAAGGCTGTAAAGGAGGGTTTTGAAGCCTTTAACTGCTCCTTAAGGCTGGAAACGACATTTCACGTGTAAATCGGCCAAATGCTATTGAAAAGTGAAATCAACCACATATTCTTCATGGTTAGGCTGCCTTGCACCTGTATTACTGGGATATTTGTATGGGAAAGCTTCTGAACCGGAGTTACAGTCGCTTCCATGCGAACGTGGCTTTAAGCGTTTCAGAGCCTGAAAAGGCTGTAAAGGAGGGTTTTGAAGCCTTTAACTGCTCCTTAAGGCTGGAAACGACATTTCACGTGTAAATCGGCCAAATGCTATTGAAAAGTCAAATCAACCACATATTCTTCATGGTTAGGCTGCCTTGCACCTGTATTACTGGGAGATTTGTATGGGAAAGCTTCTGAACCGGAGTTACAGTCGCTTCCATGCGAACGTGGCTTTAAGCGTTTCAGAGCCTGAAAAGGCTGTAAAGGAGGGTTTTGAAGCCTTTAACTGCTCCTTAAGGCTGGAAACGACATTTCACGTGTAAATCGGCCAAATGCTATCGAAAAGTGAAATCAACCACATATTCTTCATGGTTAGGCTGCCTTGCACCTGTATTACTGGGAGATTTGTATGGGAAAGCTTCTGAACCGGAGTTACAGTCGCTTCCATGCGAACGTGGCTTTAAGCGTTTCAGAGCCTGAAAAGGAGGTTTTGAAGCCTTTAACTGCTCCTTAAGGCTGGAAACGACATTTCACGTATAAAAAGGCCAATTGCTATTGAAAAGTGAAATCAACCACATATTCTTCATGGTTAGGCTGCCTTGCACCTGTATTACTGGGAGATTTGTATGGGAAAGCTTCTGAACCGGAGTTACAGTCGCTTCCATGCGAACGTGGCTTTAAGCGTTTCAGAGCCTGAAAAGGCTGTAAAGGAGGGTTTTGAAGCCTTTAACTGCTTCTTAAGGCTGAAAACGACATTTCACCTGTCAATCGGCCAAATGCTATTGAAAAGTGAAATCGACCACATATTCTTCATGGTAAGGCTGCCTTGCACCTGTATTACTGGGAGATTTGTATGGGAAAGCTTCTGAACCGGAGTTACAGTCGCTTCCATGCGAACGTGGCTTTAAGCGTTTCAGAGCCTGAAAAGGCTGTAAAGGAGGGTTTTGAAGCCTTTAACTGCTCCTTAAGGCTGGAAACGACATTTCACGTGTAAATCGGCCAAATGCTATTGAAAAGTGAAATCAACCACATATTCTTCATGGTTAGGCTGCCTTGCACCTGTATTACTGGGAGATTTGTATGGGAAAGCTTCTGAAACGGAGTTACAGTCGCTTCCATGCGAACGTAGCTTTAAGCGTTTCAGAGCCTGAAAAGGCTGTAAAGGAGGGTTTTGAAGCCTTTAACTGCTCCTTAAGGCTGGAAACGACATTTCACGTGTCAATCGGCCAAATGCTATTGAAAAGTGAAATCGACCACATATTCTTCATGGTTAGACTGCCTTGCACCTATATTACTGGGAGATTTGTATGGGAAATCTTCTGAACCGGAGTTACAGTCGCTTCCATGCGAACGTGGCTTTAAGCGTTTCAGAGCCTGAAAAGGCTGTAAAGGAGGGGTTTTGAAGCCTTTAACTGCTCCTTAAGGCTGGAAACGACATTTCACTTGTAAATCGGCCAAATGCTATTGAAAAGTGAAATCAACCACATATTCTTCATAGTTAGGCTGCCTTGTACATGTATTACTGGGAGATTTGTATGGGAAAGCTTCTGAACCGGAGTTACAGTCGCTTCCATGCGAACGTGGCTTTCAGCCTTTCAGAGCCTGAAAAGGCTGTAAAGGAGGGTTTTGAAGCCTTTAACTGCTCCTTAAGGCTGGAAACGACATTTCACGTGTAAATCGGCCAAATGCTTTTGAAAAGTCAAATCAACCACATATTCTTCATGGTTAGGCTGCCTTGCACCTGTATTACTGGGAGATTTGTATGGGAAAGCTTCTGAACCGGAGTCGCAGTCGCTTCCATGCGAACGTGGCTTTAAGCGTTTCAGAGCCTGAAAAGGCTGTAAAGGAGGGTTTTGAAGCCTTTAACTGCTCCTTAAGGCTGGAAACGACATTTCACGTGTAAATCGGCCAAATGCTATTGAAAAGTGAAACCAACCACATATTCTTCATGGTTAGGCTGCCTTGCACCTGTATTACTGGGAGATTTGTATGGGAAAGCTTCTGAACCGGAGTTACAGTCGCTTCCATGCGAACGTGACTTTAAGCGTTTCAGAGCCTGAAAAGGCTGTAAAGGAGAGTTTTGAAGCCTTTAACTGCTCCTTAAGGCTGGAAACGACATTTCACGTGTAAATCGGCCAAATGCTATCGAAAAGTGAAATCAACCACATATTCTTCATGGTTAGGCTGCCTTGCACCTGTATTACTGGGAGATTTGTATGGGAAAGCTTCTGAACCGGAGTTACAGTCGCGTCCATGCGAACGTGGCTTTAAGCGTTTCAGAGCCTGAAAAGGCTGTAAAGGAGGGTTTTGAAGCCTTTAGCTGCTCCTTAAGGCTGGAAACGACATTTCACGTGTAAATCGGCCAAATGCTATTGAAAAGTGATATCAACCACATATTCTTCATGGTAAGGCTGCCTTGCACCTGTATTACTGGGAGATTTGTATGGGAAAGCTTCTGAACCGGAGTTACAGTCGCTTCCATGCGAACGTGGCTTTAAGCGTTTCAGAGCCTGAAAAGGCTGTAAAGGAGGGTTTTGGAGCCTTTAACTGCTCCTTAAGGCTGGAAACGACATTTCACGTGTAAATCGGCCAAATGCTATTGAAAAGTGAAATCAACCACATATTCTTCATGGTTAGGCTGCCTTGCACCTGTATTACTGGGAGATTTGTATGGGAAAGCTTCTGAACCGGAGTTACAGTCGCTTCCATGCGAACGTGGCTTTAAGCGTTTCAGAGCCTGAAAAGGCTGTAAAGGAGGGTTTTGAAGCCTTTTACTGCTCCTAAATGCTGGAAACGACATTTCACGTGTAAATCGGCCAAATGCTATTGAAAAGTGAAATCAACCACATATTCTTCATGGTTAGGCTTCCTTGCACCTGTATTACTGGGAGATTTGTATGTGAAAGCTTCTGAACCGGAGTTACAGTCGCTTCCATGCGAACGTGGCTTTAAGCGTTTCAGAGCCTGAAAAGGCTGTAAAGGAGGGTTTTGAAGCCTTTAACTGCTCCTTAAGGCTGGAAACGACATTTCACGTGTAAATCGGTCAAATGCTATTGAAAAGTGAAATCTACCACATATTCTTCATGGTTAGGCTGCCTTGCACCTGTATTACTGGGAGATTTGTATGGGAAAGCTTCTGAACCGGAGTTACAGTCGCTTCCATGCGAACGTGGCTTTAAGCGTTTCAGAGCCTGAAAAGGCTGTAAAGGAGGGTTTTGGAGCCTTTAACTGCTCCTTAAGGCTGGAAACGACATTTCACGTGTAAATCGGCAAAATGCTATTGAAAAGTGAAATCTACCACATATTCTTCATGGTTAGGCTGCCTTGAACCTGTATTACTGGGAGATTTTTATGGGAAAGCTTCTGAACCGGAGTTACAGTCGCTTCCATGCGAACGTGGCTTTAAGCGTTTCAGAGCCTGAAAAGGCTGTAAAGGAGGGTTTTGAAGCCTTTAACTGCTCCTTAAGGCTGGAAACGACATTTCACGTGTAAATCGGCCAAATGCTATTGAAATGTGAAATCAACCACATATTCTTCATGGTTAGGCTGCCTTGCACCTGTATTACTGGGAGATTTGTATGGGAAAGCTTCTGAACCGGAGTTACAGTCGCTTCCATGCGAACGTGGCTTTAAGCGTTTCAGAGCCTGAAAAGGCTGTAAAGGAGGGTTTTGAAGCCTTTAACTGCTCCTTAAGGCTGGAAACGACATTTCACGTGTAAATCGGCCAAATGTTATTGAAAAGTGAAATCAACCACATATTCTTCATGTTTAGGCTGCCTTGCACCTGTATTACTGGGAGATTTGTATGGGAAAGCTTCTGAACCGGAGTTACAGTCGCTTCCATGCGAGCGTGGCTTTAAGCGTTTCAGAGCCTGAAAAGGCTGTAAAGGAGGGTTTTGAAGCCTTTAACTGCTCCTTAAGGCTGGAAACGACATTTCACGTGTAAATCGGCCAAATAATATTGAAAAGTGAAATCAACCACATATTCTTCATGGTTAGGCTGCCTTGCACCTGTATTACTGGGAGATTTGTATGGGAAAGCTTCTGAACCGGAGTTACAGTCGCTTCCATGCGAACGTGGCTTTAAGCGTTTCAGAGCCTGAAAAGGAGGTTTTGAAGCCTTTAACTGCTCCTTAAGGCTGGAAACGACATTTCACGTATAAATAGGCCAAATGCTATTGAAAAGTGAAATCAACCACATATTCTTCATGGTTAGGCTGCCTTGCACCTGTATTACTGGGAGATTTGTATGGGAAAGCTTCTGAACCGGAGTTACAGTCGCTTCCATGCGAACGTGGCTTTAAGCGTTTCAGAGCCTGAAAAGGCTGTAAATGAGGGTTTTGAAGCCTTTAACTGCTCCTTAAGGCTGAAAACGACATTTCACCTGTCAATCGGCCAAATGCTATTGAAAAGTGAAATCGACCACATATTCTTCATGGTAAGGCTGCCTTGCACCTGTATTACTGGGAGATTTGTATGGGAAAGCTTCTGAACCGGAGTTACAGTCGCTTCCATGCGAACGTGGCTTTAAGCGTTTCAGAGCCTGAAAAGGCTGTAAAGGAGGGTTTTGAAGCCTTTAACTGCTCCTTAAGGCTGGAAACGACATTTCACGTGTAAATCGGCCAAATGCTATTGAAAAGTGAAATCGACCACATATTCTTCATGGTTAGGCTGCCTTGCACCTATATTACTGGGAGATTTGTATGGGAAATCTTCTGAACCGGAGTTACAGTCGCTTCCATGCGAACGTGCCTTTAAGCGTTTCAGAGCCTGAAAAGGCTGTAAAGGAGGGGTTTTGAAGCCTTTAACTGCTCCTTAAGGCTGGAAAAGACATTTCACTTGTAAATCGGCCAAATGCTATTGAAAAGTGAAATCAACCACATATTCTTCATAGTTAGGCTGCCTTGTACATGTATTACTGGGAGATTTGTATGGGAAAGCTTCTGAACCGGAGTTACAGTCGCTTCCATGCGAACGTGGCTTTCAGCCTTTCAGAGCCTGAAAAGGCTGTAAAGGAGGGTTTTGAAGCCTTTAACTGCTCCTTAAGGCTGGAAACGACATTTCACGTGTAAATCGGCCAAATGCTTTTGAAAAGTCAAATCACCCACATATTCTTCATGGTTAGGCTGCCTTGCACCTGTATTACTGGGAGATTTGTATGGGAAAGCTTCTGAACCGGAGTTACAGTCGCTTCCATGCGAACGTGGCTTTAAGCGTTTCAGAGCCTGAAAAGGCTGTAAAGGAGGGTTTTGAAGCCTTTAACTGCTCCTTAAGGCTGAAAACGACATTTCACCTGTCAATCGGCCAAATGCTATTGAAAAGTGAAATCGACCACATATTCTTCATGGTAAGGCTGCCTTGCACCTGTATTACTGGGAGATTTGTATGGGAAAGCTTCTGAACCGGAGTTACAGTCGCTTCCATGCGAACGTGGCTTTAAGCGTTTCAGAGCCTGAAAAGGCTGTAAAGGAGGGTTTTGAAGCCTTTAACTGCTCCTTAAGGCTGGAAACGACATTTCACGTGTAAATCGGCCAAATGCTATTGAAAAGTGAAATCGACCACATATTCTTCATGGTTAGGCTGCCTTGCACCTATATTACTGGGAGATTTGTATGGGAAATCTTCTGAACCGGAGTTACAGTCGCTTCCATGCGAACGTGGCTTTAAGCGTTTCAGAGCCTGAAAAGGCTGTAAAGGAGGGGTTTTGAAGCCTTTAACTGCTCCTTAAGGCTGGAAAAGACATTTCACTTGTAAATCGGCCAAATGCTATTGAAAAGTGAAATCAACCACATATTCTTCATAGTTAGGCTGCCTTGTACATGTATTACTGGGAGATTTGTATGGGAAAGCTTCTGAACCGGAGTTACAGTCGCTTCCATGCGAACGTGGCTTTCAGCCTTTCAGAGCCTGAAAAGGCTGTAAAGGAGGGTTTTGAAGCCTTTAGCTGCTCCTTAAGGCTGGAAACGACATTTCACGTGTAAATCGGCCAAATGCTATTGAAAAGTGAAATGACCACATATTCTTCATGGTTAGGCTGCCTTGCACCTGTATTACTGGGAGATTTGTATGGGAAAGCCTCTGAACCGGAGTTACAGTCGCTTCCATGCGAACGTGGCTTTAAGCGTTTCAGAGCCTGAAAAGGCTGTAAAGGAGGGTTTTGAAGCCTTTAACTGCTCCTTAAGGCTGGAAACGACATTTCACGTGTAAATCGGCCAAATGCTATTGAAAAGTGAAACCAACCACATATTCTTCATGGTTAGGCTGCCTTGCACCTGTATTACTGGGAGATTTGTATGGGAAAGCTTCTGAACCGGAGTTACAGTCGCTTCCATGCGAACGTGGCTTTAAGCGTTTCAGAGCCTGAAAAGGCTGTAAAGGAGGGTTTTGAAGCCTTTTTCTGCTCCTTAAGGCTGGAAACGACATTTCACGTGTAAATCGGCCAAATGCTATTGAAAAGTGAAATCAACCACATATTCTTCATGGTTAGGCTGCCTTGAACCTGTATTACTGGGAGATTTGTATGTGAAAGCTTCTGAACCGGAGTTACAGTCGCTTCCATGCGAACGTGGCTTTAAGCATTTCAGAGCCTGAAAAGGCTGTAAAGGAGGGTTTTGAAGCCTTTAACTGCTCCTTAAGGCTGGAAACGACATTTCACATGTAAATCTGCCAAATGCTATCGAAAAGTGAAATCAACCACATATTCTTCATGGTTAGGCTGCCTTGCACCTGTATTACTGGTAGATTTGTATGGGAAAGCTTCTGAACCGGAGTTACAGTCGCTTCCATGCGAACGTGGCTTTAAGCGTTTCAGAGCCTGAAAAGGCTGTAAAGGAGGGTTTTGAAGCCTTTAACTGCTCCTTAAGGCTGGAAACGACATTTCACGTGTAAATCGGCCAAATGCTATTGAAAAGTGAAACCAACCACATATTCTTCATGGTTAGGCTGCCTTGCACCTGTATTACTGGGAGATTTGTATGAGAAAGCTTCTGAACCGGAGTTACAGTCGCTTCCATGCGAACGTGGCTTGAAGCGTTTCAGAGCCTGAAAAGGCTGTAAAGGAGGGTTTTGAAGCCTTTAACTGCTCCTTAAGGCTGGAAACGACATTTCACGTGTAAATCGGCCAAATGCTATCGAAAAGTGAAATCAACCACATATTCTTCATGGTTAGGCTGCCTTGCACCTGTATTACTGGTAGATTTGTATGGGAAAGCTTCTGAACCGGAGTTACAGTCGCTTCCATGCGAACGTGGCTTTAAGCGTTTCAGAGCCTGAAAAGGCTGTAAATGAGGGTTTTGAAGCCTTTTACTGCTTCTTAAGGCTAGAAACGACATTTCACGTGTAAATCGGCCAAATGCTATCAAAAAGTGAAATCAACCACGTATTCTTCATGGTTAGGCTGCCCTGCACCTGTATTACTGGGAGATTTGTATGGGAAAGCTTCTGAACCGGAGTTACAGTCGCTTCCATGCGAATGTGGCTTTAAGCGTTTCAGAGCCTGAAAAGGCTGTAAAGGAGGGTTTTGAAGCCTTTAACTGCTCCTTAAGGCTGGAAACGACATTTCACGTGTAAATCGGCCAAATGCTATTGAAAAGTGAAATCAACCACATATTCTTCATGGTTAGGCTGCCTTGCACCTGTATTACTGGGAGATTTGTATGTGAAAGCTTCTGAACCGGAGTTACAGTCGCTTCCATGCGAACCTGGCTTTAAGCGTTTCAGAGCCTGAAAAGGCTGTAAAGGAGGGATTTGAAGCCTTTAACTGCTCCTTAAGGCTGGAAACGACATTTCACGTGTAAATCGGCCAAATGCTATTGAAAAGTGAAATCAACCACATATTCTTCATGGTTAGGCTGCCTTGCACCTGTATTACTGGGAGATTTGTATGGGAAAGCTTCTGAACCGGAGTTACAGTCGCTTCCATGCGAACGTGGCTTTAAGCGTTTCAGAGCCTGAAAAGGCTGTAAAGGAGGGTTTTGAAGCCTTTAACTGCTCCTTAAGGCTGGAAACGACATTTCACGTGTAAATCGGCCAAATGCTATTGAAAAGTGAAATCAACCACATATTCTTCATGGTTAGGCTGCCTTGCACCTGTATTACTGGGAGATTTGTATGGGAAAGCTTCTGAACCGGAGTTACAGTCGCTTCCATGCGAACGTGGCTTTAAGCGTTTCAGAGCCTGAAAAGGCTGTAAAGGAGGGTTTTGAAGCCTTTAACTGCTCCTTAAGGCTGGAAACGACATTTCACGTGTAAATCGGCCAAATGCTATCGAAAAGTGAAATCAACCACATATTCTTCATGGTTAGGTTGCCTTGCACCTGTATTACTGGGAGATTTGTATGGGAAAGCTTCTGAACCGGAGTTACAGTCGTGGCTTTAAGCGTTTCAGAGCCTGAAAAGGCTGTAAATGAGGGTTTTGAAGCCTTTAACTGCTCCTTAAGGCTGGAAACGACATTTCACGTGTAAATCGGCCAAATGCTATTGAAAAGTGAAATCAACCACATATTGTTCATGGTTAGGCTGCCTTGCACCTGTATTACTGGGAGATTTGTATGGGAAAGCTTCTGAACCGGAGTTACAGTCGCTTCCATGCGAACGTGGCTTTAAGCGTTTCAGAGCCTGAAAAGGCTGTAAAGGAGGGTTTTGAAGCCTTTAACTGCTCCTTAAGGCTGGAAACGACATTTCACGTGTAAATCGGCCAAATGCTATTGAAAAGTGAAATCAAACACATATTCTTCATGGTTAGGCTGCCTTGCACCTGTATTACTGGGAGATTTGTATGGGAAAGCTTCTGAACCGGAGTTACAGTCGCTTCCATGCGAACGTGGCTTTAAGCGTTTCCGAGCCTGAAAAGGCTGTAAAGGAGGGTTTTGAAGCCTTTTACTGCTCCTAAAGGCTGGAAACGACATTTCACGCGTAAATCGGCCAAATGCTATTGAAAAGTGAAATCAACCACATATTCTTCATGGTTAGGCTGCCTTGCACCTGTATTACTGGGAGATTTGTATGGGAAAGCTTCTGAACCGGAGTTACAGTCGCTTCCATGCGAACGTGGCTTTAAAAGTTTCAGAGCCTGAAAAGGCTGTAAAGGAGGGTTTTGAAGCCTTTAACTGGTCCTTAAGGCTGGAAACGACATTTCACGTGTAAATCGGCCAAATGCTATTGAAAAGTGAAATCAACCACATATTCTTCATGGTTAGGCTGCCTTGCACCTGTATTACTGGGAGATTTGTATGGGAAAGCTTCTGAACCGGAGTTACAGTCGCTTCCATGCGAACGTGGCTTTAAGCGTTTCAGAGCCTTAAAAGGCTGTAAAGGAGGGTTTTGAAGCCTTTAACTGCTCCTTAAGGCTGGAAACGACATTTCACGTGTAAATCGGCCAAATGCTATTGAAAAGTGAAATCAACCACATATTCTTCATGGTTAGGCTGCTTGCACTTGTATTACTGGGAGATTTGTATGGGAAAGCTTCTGAACCAGAGTTCCAGTCGCTTCCATGCGAACGTGGCTTTAAGCGTTTCAGAGCCTGAAAAGGCTGTAAAGGAGGGTTTTGAAGCCTTTAACTGCTCCTTAAGGCTGGAAACAACATTTCACGTGTAAATCGGCCAAATGCTATTGAAAAGTGAAATCAACCACATATTCTTCATGGTTAGGCTGCCTTGCACCTGTATTACTGGGAGATTTGTATGGGAAAGCTTCTGAACCGGAGTTACAGTCGCTTCCATGCGAACGTGGCTTTAAGCGTTTCAGAGCCTGAAAAGGCTGTAAAGGAGGGTTTTGAAGCCTTTAACTGCTCCTTAAGGCTGTAAACGACATTTCACGTGTAAATCGGCCAAATGCTATTGAAAAGTGAAATCAACCACATATTCTTCATGGTTAGGCTGCCTTGCACCTGTATTACTGGGAGATTTGTATGGGAAAGCTTCTGAAACGGAGTTACAGTCGCTTCCATGCGAACGTGGCTTTAAGCGTTTCAGAGCCTTAAAAGGCTGTAAAGGAGGGTTTTGAAGCCTTTAACTGCTCCTTAAGGCTGGAAACGACATTTCACGTGTAAATCGGCCAAATGCTATTGAAAAGTGAAATCAACCACATATTCTTCATGGTTAGGCTGCCTTGCACCTGTATTACTGGGAGATTTGTATGGGAAAGCTTCTGAACCGGAGTTACAGTCGCTTCCATGCGAACGTGGCTTTAAGCGTTTCAGAGCCTGAAAAGGCTGTAAAGGAGGGTTTTGGAGCCTTTAACTGCTCCTTAAGGCTGGAAACGACATTTCACGTGTAAATCGGCCAAATGCTATTGAAAAGTGAAATCAACCACATATTCTTCATGGTTAGGCTGCCTTGAACCTGTATTACTGGGAGATTTGTATGTGAAAGCTTCTGAACCGGAGTTACAGTCGCTTCCATGCGAACGTGGCTTTAAGCGTTTCAGAGCCTGAAAAGGCTGTAAAGGAGGGTTTTGAAGCCTTTAACTGCTCCTTAAGGCTGGAAACGACATTTCACGTGTAAATCGGCCAAATGCTATTGAAAAGTGAAATCAACCACATATTCTTCATGGTTAGGCTGCCTTGCACCTGTATTACTGGGAGATTTGTATGGGAAAGCTTCTGAACCAGAGTTATAGTCTCTTCCATGCGAACGTGGCTTTAAGCGTTTCAGAGCCTGAAAAGGCTGTAAAGGAGGGTTTTGAAGCCTTTAACTGCTCCTTAAGGCTGGAAACGACATTTCACGTGTAAATCGGCAAAATGCTATTGAAAAGTGAAATCTACCACATATTCTTCATGGTTAGGCTGCCTTGCACCTGTATTACTGGGAGATTTTTATGGGAAAGCTTCTGAACCGGAGTTACAGTCGCTTCCATGCGAACGTGGCTTTAAGCGTTTCAGAGCCTGAAAAGGCTGTAAAGGAGGGTTTTGAAGCCTTTAACTGCTCCTTAAGGCTGGAAAAGACATTTCACGTGTAAATCGGCCAAATGCTATTGAAAAGTGAAATCAACCACATATTCTTCATGGTTAGGCTGCCTTGCACCTGTATTACTGGGAGATTTGTATGGGAAAGCTTCTGAACCGGAGTTACAGTCGCTTCCATGCGAACGTGGCTTTAAGCGTTTCAGAGCCTGAAAAGGCTGTAAAGGAGGGTTTTGAAGCCTTTAACTGCTCCTTAAGGCTGGAAACGACATTTCACGTGTAAATCGGCCAAATGCTATTGAAAAGTGAAATCAACCACATATTCTTCATGTTTAGGCTGCCTTGCACCTGTATTACTGGGAGATTTGTATGGGAAAGCTTCTGAACCGGAGTTACAGTCGCTTCCATGCGAACGTGGCTTTAAGCGTTTCAGAGCCTGAAAAGGCTGTAAAGGAGGGTTTTGAAGCCTTTAACTGCTCCTTAAGGCTGGAAACGACATTTCACGTGTAAATCGGCCAAATAATATTGAAAAGTGAAATCAACCACATATTCTTCATGGTTAGGCTGCCTTGCACCTGTATTACTGGGAGATTTGTATGGGAAAGCTTCTGAACCGGAGTTACAGTCGCTTCCATGCGAACGTGGCTTTAAGCGTTTCAGAGCCTGAAAAGGAGGTTTTGAAGCCTTTAACTGCTCCTTAAGGCTGGAAACGACATTTCACGTATAAATAGGCCAATTGCTATTGAAAAGTGAAATCAACCACATATTCTTCATGGTTAGGCTGCCTTGCACCTGTATTACAGGGAGATTTGTATGGGAAAGCTTCTGAACCGGAGTTACAGTCACTTCCATGCGAACGTGGCTTTAAGCGTTTCAGAGCCTGAAAAGGCTGTAAATGAGGGTTTTGAAGCCTTTAACTGCTCCTTAAGGCTGAAAACGACATTTCACGTGTCAATCGGCCAAATGCTATTGAAAAGTGAAATCGACCACATATTCTTCATGGTAAGGCTGCCTTGCACCTGTATTACTGGCAGATTTGTATGGGAAAGCTTCTGAACCGGAGTTACAGTCGCTTCCATGCGAACGTAGCTTTAAGCGTTTCAGAGCCTGAAAAGGCTGTAAAGGAGGGTTTTGAAGCCTTTAACTGCTCCTTAAGGTTGGAAACGACATTTCACGTGTAAATCGGCCAAATGCTATTGAAAAGTGAAATCAACCACATATTCTTCATGGTTAGGCTGCCTTGCACCTGTATTACTGGGAGATTTGTATGGGAAAGCTTCTGAAACGGAGTTACAGTCGCTTCAATGCGAACGTGGCTTTAAGCGTTTCAGAGCCTGAAAAGGCTGTAAAGGAGGGTTTTGAAGCCTTTAACTGCTCCTTAAGGCTGGAAACGACATTTCACGTTTCAATCGGCCAAATGCTATTGAAAAGTGAAATCGACCACATATTCTTCATGGTTAGGCTGCCTTGCACCTATATTACTGGGAGATTTGTATGGGAAATCTTCTGAACCGGAGTTACAGTCGCTTCCATGCGAACGTGGCTTTAAGCGTTTCAGAGCCTGAAAAGGCTGTAAAGGAGGGGTTTTGAAGCCTTTAACTGCTCCTTAAGGCTGGAAACGACATTTCACTTGTAAATCGGCCAAATGCTATTGAAAAGTGAAATCAACCACATATTCTTCATAGTTAGGCTGCCTTGTACATGTATTACTGGGAGATTTGTATGGGAAAGCTTCTGAACCGGAGTTACAGTCGCTTCCATGCGAACGTGGCTTTAAGCCTTTCAGAGCCTGAAAAGGCTGTAAAGGAGGGTTTTGAAGCCTTTAACTGCTCCTTAAGGCTGGAAACGACATTTCACGTGTAAATCGGCCAAATGCTTTTGAAAAGTCAAATCAACCACATATTCTTCATGGTTAGGCTGCCTTGCACCTGTATTACTGGGAGATTTGTATGGGAAAGCTTCTGAACCGGAGTTACAGTCGCTTCCATGCGAACGTGGCTTTAAGCGTTTCAGAGCCTGAAAAGGCTGTAAAGGAGGGTTTTGAAGCCTTTAACTGCTCCTTAAGGCTGGAAACGACATTTCACGTGTAAATCGGCCAAATGCTATTGAAAAGTGAAACCAACCACATATTCTTCATGGTTAGGCTGCCTTGCACCTGTATTACTGGGAGATTTGTATGGGAAAGCTTCTGAACCGGAGTTACAGTCGCTTCCATGCGAACGTGGCTTTAAGCGTTTCAGAGCCTGAAAAGGCTGTAAAGGAGGGTTTTGAAGCCTTTTTCTGCTCCTTAAGGCTGGAAACGACATTTCACGTGTAAATCGGCCAAATGCTATTGAAAAGTGAAATCAACCACATATTCTTCATGGTTAGGCTGCCTTGAACCTGTATTACTGGGAGATTTGTATGTGAAAGCTTCTGAACCGGAGTTACAGTCGCTTCCATGCGAACGTGGCTTTAAGCGTTTCAGAGCCTGAAAAGGCTGTAAAGGAGGGTTTTGAAGCCTTTAACTGCTCCTTAAGGCTGGAAACGACATTTCACATGTAAATCTGCCAAATGCTATCGAAAAGTGAAATCAACCACATATTCTTCATGGTTAGGCTGCCTTGCACCTGTATTACTGGTAGATTTGTATGGGAAAGCTTCTGAACCGGAGTTACAGTCGCTTCCATGCGAACGTGGCTTTAAGCGTTTCAGAGCCTGAAAAGGCTGTAAAGGAGGGTTTTGAAGCCTTTAACTGCTCCTTAAGGCTGGAAACGACATTTCACGTGTAAATCGGCCAAATGCTATTGAAAAGTGAAACCAACCACATATTCTTCATGGTTAGGCTGCCTTGCACCTGTATTACTGGGAGATTTGTATGAGAAAGCTTCTGAACCGGAGTTACAGTCGCTTCCATGCGAACGTGGCTTGAAGCGTTTCAGAGCCTGAAAAGGCTGTAAAGGAGGGTTTTGAAGCCTTTAACTGCTCCTTAAGGCTGGAAACGACATTTCACGTGTAAATCGGCCAAATGCTATCGAAAAGTGAAATCAACCACATATTCTTCATGGTTAGGCTGCCTTGCACCTGTATTACTGGTAGATTTGTATGGGAAAGCTTCTGAACCGGAGTTACAGTCGCTTCCATGCGAACGTGGCTTTAAGCGTTTCAGAGCCTGAAAAGGCTGTAAAGGAGGGTTTTGAAGCCTTTAACTGCTCCTTAAGGCTGTAAACGACATTTTCACGTGTAAATCGGCCAAATGCTATCAAAAAGTGAAATCAACCACGTATTCTTCATGGTTAGGCTGCCCTGCACCTGTATTACTGGGAGATTTGTATGGGAAAGCTTCTGAACCGGAGTTACAGTCGCTTCCATGCGAATGTGGCTTTAAGCGTTTCAGAGCCTGAAAAGGCTGTAAAGGAGGGTTTTGAAGCCTTTAACTGCTCCTTAAGGCTGGAAACGACATTTCACGTGTAAATCGGCCAAATGCTATTGAAAAGTGAAATCAACCACATATTCTTCATGGTTAGGCTGCCTTGCACCTGTATTACTGGGAGATTTGTATGTGAAAGCTTCTGAACCGGAGTTACAGTCGCTTCCATGCGAACCTGGCTTTAAGCGTTTCAGAGCCTGAAAAGGCTGTAAAGGAGGGATTTGAAGCCTTTAACTGCTCCTTAAGGCTGGAAACGACATTTCACGTGTAAATCGGCCAAATGCTATTGAAAAGTGAAATCAACCACATATTCTTCATGGTTAGGCTGCCTTGCACCTGTATTACTGGGAGATTTGTATGGGAAAGCTTCTGAACCGGAGTTACAGTCGCTTCCATGCGAACGTGGCTTTAAGCGTTTCAGAGCCTGAAAAGGCTGTAAAGGAGGGTTTTGAAGCCCTTAACTGCTCCTTAAGGCTGGAAACGACATTTCACGTGTAAATCGGCCAAATGCTATTGAAAAGTGAAATCAACCACATATTCTTCATGGTTAGGCTGCCTTGCACCTGTATTACTGGGAGATTTGTATGGGAAAGCTTCTGAACCGGAGTTACAGTCGCTTCCATGCGAACGTGGCTTTAAGCGTTTCAGAGCCTGAAAAGGCTGTAAAGGAGGGTTTTGAAGCCTTTAACTGCTCCTTAAGGCTGGAAACGACATTTCACGTGTAAATCGGCCAAATGCTATCGAAAAGTGAAATCAACCACATATTCTTCATGGTTAGGTTGCCTTGCACCTGTATTACTGGGAGATTTGTATGGGAAAGCTTCTGAACCGGAGTTACAGTCGTGGCTTTAAGCGTTTCAGAGCCTGAAAAGGCTGTAAATGAGGGTTTTGAAGCCTTTAACTGCTCCTTAAGGCTGGAAACGACATTTCACGTGTAAATCGGCCAAATGCTATTGAAAAGTGAAATCAACCACATATTGTTCATGGTTAGGCTGCCTTGCACCTGTATTACTGGGAGATTTGTATGGGAAAGCTTCTGAACCGGAGTTACAGTCGCTTCCATGCGAACGTGGCTTTAAGCGTTTCAGAGCCTGAAAAGGCTGTAAAGGAGGGTTTTGAAGCCTTTAACTGCTCCTTAAGGCTGGAAACGACATTTCACGTGTAAATCGGCCAAATGCTATTGAAAAGTGAAATCAAACACATATTCTTCATGGTTAGGCTGCCTTGCACCTGTATTACTGGGAGATTTGTATGGGAAAGCTTCTGAACCGGAGTTACAGTCGCTTCCATGCGAACGTGGCTTTAAGCGTTTCCGAGCCTGAAAAGGCTGTAAAGGAGGGTTTTGAAGCCTTTTACTGCTCCTAAAGGCTGGAAACGACATTTCACGCGTAAATCGGCCAAATGCTATTGAAAAGTGAAATCAACCACATATTCTTCATGGTTAGGCTGCCTTGCACCTGTATTACTGGGAGATTTGTATGGGAAAGCTTCTGAACCGGAGTTACAGTCGCTTCCATGCGAACGTGGCTTTAAAAGTTTCAGAGCCTGAAAAGGCTGTAAAGGAGGGTTTTGAAGCCTTTAACTGGTCCTTAAGGCTGGAAACGACATTTCACGTGTAAATCGGCCAAATGCTATTGAAAAGTGAAATCAACCACATATTCTTCATGGTTAGGCTGCCTTGCACCTGTATTACTGGGAGATTTGTATGGGAAAGCTTCTGAACCGGAGTTACAGTCGCTTCCATGCGAACGTGGCTTTAAGCGTTTCAGAGCCTTAAAAGGCTGTAAAGGAGGGTTTTGAAGCCTTTAACTGCTCCTTAAGGCTGGAAACGACATTTCACGTGTAAATCGGCCAAATGCTATTGAAAAGTGAAATCAACCACATATTCTTCATGGTTAGGCTGCCTTGCACTTGTATTACTGGGAGATTTGTATGGGAAAGCTTCTGAACCAGAGTTCCAGTCGCTTCCATGCGAACGTGGCTTTAAGCGTTTCAGAGCCTGAAAAGGCTGTAAAGGAGGGTTTTGAAGCCTTTAACTGCTCCTTAAGGCTGGAAACAACATTTCACGTGTAAATCGGCCAAATGCTATTGAAAAGTGAAATCAACCACATATTCTTCATGGTTAGGCTGCCTTGCACCTGTATTACTGGGAGATTTGTATGGGAAAGCTTCTGAACCGGAGTTACAGTCGCTTCCATGCGAACGTGGCTTTAAGCGTTTCAGAGCCTGAAAAGGCTGTAAAGGAGGGTTTTGAAGCCTTTAACTGCTCCTTAAGGCTGGAAACGACATTTCACGTGTAAATCGGCCAAATGCTATTGAAAAGTCAAATCAACCACATATTCTTCATGGTTAGGCTGCCTTGCACCTGTATTACTGGGAGATTTGTATGGGAAAGCTTCTGAACCGGAGTTACAGTCGCTTCCATGCGAACGTGGCTTTAAGCGTTTCAGAGCCTGAAAAGGCTGTAAAGGAGGGTTTTGAAGCCTTTAACTGCTCCTTAAGGCTGGAAACGACATTTCACGTGTAAATCGGCCAAATGCTATCGAAAAGTGAAATCAACCACATATTCTTCATGGTTAGGTTGCCTTGCACCTGTATTACTGGGAGATTTGTATGGGAAAGCTTCTGAACCGGAGTTACAGTCGTGGCTTTAAGCGTTTCAGAGCCTGAAAAGGCTGTAAATGAGGGTTTTGAAGCCTTTAACTGCTCCTTAAGGCTGGAAACGACATTTCACGTGTAAATCGGCCAAATGCTATTGAAAAGTGAAATCAACCACATATTGTTCATGGTTAGGCTGCCTTGCACCTGTATTACTGGGAGATTTGTATGGGAAAGCTTCTGAACCGGAGTTACAGTCGCTTCCATGCGAACGTGGCTTTAAGCGTTTCAGAGCCTGAAAAGGCTGTAAAGGAGGGTTTTGAAGCCTTTAACTGCTCCTTAAGGCTGGAAACGACATTTCACGTGTAAATCGGCCAAATGCTATTGAAAAGTGAAATCAAACACATATTCTTCATGGTTAGGCTGCCTTGCACCTGTATTACTGGGAGATTTGTATGGGAAAGCTTCTGAACCGGAGTTACAGTCGCTTCCATGCGAACGTGGCTTTAAGCGTTTCCGAGCCTGAAAAGGCTGTAAAGGAGGGTTTTGAAGCCTTTTACTGCTCCTAAAGGCTGGAAACGACATTTCACGCGTAAATCGGCCAAATGCTATTGAAAAGTGAAATCAACCACATATTCTTTATGGTTAGGCTGCCTTGCACCTGTATTACTGGGAGATTTGTATGGGAAAGCTTCTGAACCGGAGTTACAGTCGCTTCCATGCGAACGTGGCTTTAAAAGTTTCAGAGCCTGAAAAGGCTGTAAAGGAGGGTTTTGAAGCCTTTAACTGGTCCTTAAGGCTGGAAACGACATTTCACGTGTAAATCGGCCAAATGCTATTGAAAAGTGAAATCAACCACATATTCTTCATGGTTAGGCTGCCTTGCACCTGTATTACTGGGAGATTTGTATGGGAAAGCTTCTGAACCGGAGTTACAGTCGCTTCCATGCGAACGTGGCTTTAAGCGTTTCAGAGCCTTAAAAGGCTGTAAAGGAGGGTTTTGAAGCCTTTAACTGCTCCTTAAGGCTGGAAACGACATTTCACGTGTAAATCGGCCAAATGCTATTGAAAAGTGAAATCAACCACATATTCTTCATGGTTAGGCTGCCTTGCACTTGTATTACTGGGAGATTTGTATGGGAAAGCTTCTGAACCAGAGTTCCAGTCGCTTCCATGCGAACGTGGCTTTAAGCGTTTCAGAGCCTGAAAAGGCTGTAAAGGAGGGTTTTGAAGCCTTTAACTGCTCCTTAAGGCTGGAAACAACATTTCACGTGTAAATCGGCCAAATGCTATTGAAAAGTGAAATCAACCACATATTCTTCATGGTTAGGCTGCCTTGCACCTGTATTACTGGGAGATTTGTATGGGAAAGCTTCTGAACCGGAGTTACAGTCGCTTCCATGCGAACGTGGCTTTAAGCGTTTCAGAGCCTGAAAAGGCTGTAAAGGAGGGTTTTGAAGCCTTTAACTGCTCCTTAAGGCTGGAAACGACATTTCACGTGTAAATCGGCCAAATGCTATTGAAAAGTGAAATCAACCACATATTCTTCATGGTTAGGCTGCCTTGCACCTGTATTACTGGGAGATTTGTATGGGAAAGCTTCTGAACCGGAGTTACAGTCGCTTCCATGCGAACGTGGCTTTAAGCGTTTCAGAGCCTTAAAAGGCTGTAAAGGAGGGTTTTGAAGCCTTTAACTGCTCCTTAAGGCTGGAAACGACATTTCACGTGTAAATCGGCCAAATGCTATTGAAAAGTGAAATCAACCACATATTCTTCATGGTTAGGCTGCCTTGCACCTGTATTACTGGGAGATTTGTATGGGAAAGCTTCTGAACCGGAGTTACAGTCGCTTCCATGCGAACGTGGCTTTAAGCGTTTCAGAGCCTGAAAAGGCTGTAAAGGAGGGTTTTGGAGCCTTTAACTGCTCCTTAAGGCTGGAAACGACATTTCACGTGTAAATCGGCCAAATGCTATTGAAAAGTGAAATCAACCACATATTCTTCATGGTTAGGCTGCCTTGAACCTGTATTACTGGGAGATTTGTATGGGAAAGCTTCTGAACCGGAGTTACAGTCGCTTCCATGCGAACGTGGCTTTAAGCGTTTCAGAGCCTGAAAAGGCTGTAAAGGAGGGTTTTGAAGCCTTTAACTGCTCCTTAAGGCTGGAAACGACATTTCACGTGTAAATCGGCCAAATGCTATTGAAAAGTGAAATCAACCACATATTCTTCATGGTTAGGCTGCCTTGCACCTGTATTACTGGGAGATTTGTATGGGAAAGCTTCTGAACCAGAGTTATAGTCTCTTCCATGCGAACGTGGCTTTAAGCGTTTCAGAGCCTGAAAAGGCTGTAAAGGAGGGTTTTGAAGCCTTTAACTGCTCCTTAAGGCTGGAAACGACATTTCACGTGTAAATCGGCAAAATGCTATTGAAAAGTGAAATCTACCACATATTCTTCATGGTTAGGCTGCCTTGCACCTGTATTACTGGGAGATTTTTATGGGAAAGCTTCTGAACCGGAGTTACAGTCGCTTCCATGCGAACGTGGCTTTAAGCGTTTCAGAGCCTGAAAAGGCTGTAAAGGAGGGTTTTGAAGCCTTTAACTGCTCCTTAAGGCTGGAAAAGACATTTCACGTGTAAATCGGCCAAATGCTATTGAAAAGTGAAATCAACCACATATTCTTCATGGTTAGGCTGCCTTGCACCTGTATTACTGGGAGATTTGTATGGGAAAGCTTCTGAACCGGAGTTACAGTCGCTTCCATGCGAACGTGGCTTTAAGCATTTCAGAGCCTGAAAAGGCTGTAAAGGAGGGTTTTGAAGCCTTTAACTGCTCCTTAAGGCTGGAAACGACATTTCACGTGTAAATCGGCCAAATGCTATTGAAAAGTGAAATCAACCACATATTCTTCATGTTTAGGCTGCCTTGCACCTGTATTACTGGGAGATTTGTATGGGAAAGCTTCTGAACCGGAGTTACAGTCGCTTCCATGCGAACGTGGCTTTAAGCGTTTCAGAGCCTGAAAAGGCTGTAAAGGAGGGTTTTGAAGCCTTTAACTGCTCCTTAAGGCTGGAAACGACATTTCACGTGTAAATCGGCCAAATAATATTGAAAAGTGAAATCAACCACATATTCTTCATGGTTAGGCTGCCTTGCACCTGTATTACTGGGAGATTTGTATGGGAAAGCTTCTGAACCGGAGTTACAGTCGCTTCCATGCGAACGTGGCTTTAAGCGTTTCAGAGCCTGAAAAGGCTGTAAAGGAGGGTTTTGAAGCCTTTAACTGCTCCTTAAGGCTGGAAACGACATTTCACGTGTAAATCGGCCAAATGCTATTGAAAAGTGAAACCAACCACATATTCTTCATGGTTAGGCTGCCTTGCACCTGTATTACTGGGAGATTTGTATGGGAAAGCTTCTGAACCGGAGTTACAGTCGCTTCCATGCGAACGTGACTTTAAGCGTTTCAGAGCCTGAAAAGGCTGTAAAGGAGAGTTTTGAAGCCTTTAACTGCTCCTTAAGGCTGGAAACGACATTTCACGTGTAAATCGGCCAAATGCTATCGAAAAGTGAAATCAACCACATATTCTTCATGGTTAGGCTGCCTTGCACCTGTATTACTGGTAGATTTGTATGGGAAAGCTTCTGAACCGGAGTTACAGTCGCTTCCATGCGAACGTGGCTTTAAGCGTTTCAGAGCCTGAAAAGGCTGTAAAGGAGGGTTTTGAAGCCTTTAACTGCTCCTTAAGGCTGGAAACGACATTTCACGTGTAAATCGGCCAAATGCTATCAAAAAGTGAAATCAACCACGTATTCTTCATGGTTAGGCTGCCCTGCACCTGTATTACTGGGAGATTTGTATGGGAAAGCTTCTGAACCGGAGTTCCAGTCGCTTCCATGCGAATGTGGCTTTAAGCGTTTCAGAGCCTGAAAAGGCTGTAAAGGAGGGTTTTGAAGCCTTTAACTGCTCCTTAAGGCTGGAAACGACATTTCACGTGTAAATCGGCCAAATGCTATTGAAAAGTGAAATCAACCACATATTCTTCATGGTTAGGCTGCCTTGCACCTGTATTACTGGGAGATTTGTATGTGAAAGCTTCTGAACCGGAGTTAAAGTCGCTTCCATGCGAACCTGGCTTTAAGCGTTTCAGAGCCTGAAAAGGCTGTAAAGGAGGGTTTTGAAGCCTTTAGCTGCTCCTTAAGGCTGGAAACGACATTTCACGTGTAAATCGGCCAAATGCTATTGAAAAGTGAAATCAACCACATATTCTTCATGGTTAGGCTGCCTTGCACCTGTATTACTGGGAGATTTGTATGGGAAAGCTTCTGAACCGGAGTTACAGTCGCTTCCATGCGAACGTGGCTTTAAGCGTTTCAGAGCCTGAAAAGGCTGTAAAGGAGGGTTTTGAAGCCTTTAACTGCTCCTTAAGGCTGGAAACGACATTTCACGTGTAAATCGGCCAAATGCTATTGAAAAGTGAAATCAACCACATATTCTTCATGGTTAGGCTGCCTTGCACCTGTATTACTGGGAGATTTGTATGGGAAAGCTTCTGAACCGGAGTTACAGTCGCTTCCATGCGAACGTGGCTTTAAGCGTTTCAGAGCCTGAAAAGGCTGTAAAGGAGGGTTTTGAAGCCTTTAACTGCTCCTTAAGGCTGGAAACGACATTTCACGTGTAAATCGGCCAAATGCTATCGAAAAGTGAAATCAACCACATATTCTTCATGGTTAGGCTGCCTTGCACCTGTATTACTGGGAGATTTGTATGGGAAAGCTTCTGAACCGGAGTTACAGTCGTGGCTTTAAGCGTTTCAGAGCCTGAAAAGGCTGTAAATGAGGGTTTTGAAGCCTTTAACTGCTCCTTAAGGCTGGAAACGACATTTCACGTGTAAATCGGCCAAATGCTATTGAAAAGTGAAATCAACCACATATTGTTCATGGTTAGGCTGCCTTGCACCTGTATTACTGGGAGATTTGTATGGGAAAGCTTCTGAACCGGAGTTACAGTCGCTTCCATGCGAACGTGGCTTTAAGCGTTTCAGAGCCTGAAAAGGCTGTAAAGGAGGGTTTTGAAGCCTTTAACTGCTCCTTAAGGCTGGAAACGACATTTCACGTGTAAATCGGCCAAATGCTATTGAAAAGTGAAATCAAACACATATTCTTCATGGTTAGGCTGCCTTGCACCTGTATTACTGGGAGATTTGTATGGGAAAGCTTCTGAACCGGAGTTACAGTCGCTTCCATGCGAACGTGGCTTTAAGCGTTTCAGAGCCTGAAAAGGCTGTAAAGGAGGGTTTTGAAGCCTTTTACTGCTCCTAAAGGCTGGAAACGACATTTCACGTGTAAATCGGCCAAATGCTATTGAAAAGTGAAATCAACCACATATTCTTCATGGTTAGGCTGCCTTGCACCTGTATTACTGGGAGATTTGTATGGGAAAGCTTCTGAACCGGAGTTACAGTCGCTTCCATGCGAACGTGGCTTTAAAAGTTTCAGAGCCTGAAAAGGCTGTAAAGGAGGGTTTTGAAGCCTTTAACTGGTCCTTAAGGCTGGAAACGACATTTCACGTGTAAATCGGCCAAATGCTATTGAAAAGTGAAATCAACCACATATTCTTCATGGTTAGGCTGCCTTGCACCTGTATTACTGGGAGATTTGTATGGGAAAGCTTCTGAACCGGAGTTACAGTCGCTTCCATGCGAACGTGGCTTTAAGCGTTTCAGAGCCTTAAAAGGCTGTAAAGGAGGGTTTTGAAGCCTTTAACTGCTCCTTAAGGCTGGAAACGACATTTCACGTGTAAATCGGCCAAATGCTATTGAAAAGTGAAATCAACCACATATTCTTCATGGTTAGGCTGCCTTGCACCTGTATTACTGGGAGATTTGTATGGGAAAGCTTCTGAACCGGAGTTACAGTCGTGGCTTTAAGCGTTTCAGAGCCTGAAAAGGCTGTAAATGAGGGTTTTGAAGCCTTTAACTGCTCCTTAAGGCTGGAAACGACATTTCACGTGTAAATCGGCCAAATCCTATTGAAAAGTGAAATCAACCACATATTGTTCATGGTTAGGCTGCCTTGCACCTGTATTACTGGGAGATTTGTATGGGAAAGCTTCTGAACCGGAGTTACAGTCGCTTCCATGCGAACGTGGCTTTAAGCGTTTCAGAGCCTGAAAAGGCTGTAAAGGAGGGTTTTGAAGCCTTTAACTGCTCCTTAAGGCTGGAAACGACATTTCACGTGTAAATCGGCCAAATGCTATTGAAAAGTGAAATCAAACACATATTCTTCATGGTTAGGCTGCCTTGCACCTGTATTACTGGGAGATTTGTATGGGAAAGCTTCTGAACCGGAGTTACAGTCGCTTCCATGCGAACGTGGCTTTAAGCGTTTCAGAGCCTGAAAAGGCTGTAAAGGAGGGTTTTGAAGCCTTTTACTGCTCCTAAAGGCTGGAAACGACATTTCACGTGTAAATCGGCCAAATGCTATTGAAAAGTGAAATCAACCACATATTCTTCATGGTTAGGCTGCCTTGCACCTGTATTACTGGGAGATTTGTATGGGAAAGCTTCTGAACCGGAGTTACAGTCGCTTCCATGCGAACGTGGATTTAAAAGTTTCAGAGCCTTAAAAGGCTGTAAAGGAGGGTTTTGAAGCCTTTAACTGGTCCTTAAGGCTGGAAACGACATTTCACGTGTAAATCGGCCAAATGCTATTGAAAAGTGAAATCAACCACATATTCTTCATGGTTAGGCTGCCTTGCACCTGTATTACTGGGAGATTTGTATGGGAAAGCTTCTGAACCGGAGTTACAGTCGCTTCCATGCGAACGTGGCTTTAAGCGTTTCAGAGCCTTAAAAGGCTGTAAAGGAGGGTTTTGAAGCCTTTAACTGCTCCTTAAGGCTGGAAACGACATTTCACGTGTAAATCGGCCAGATGCTATTGAAAAGTGAAATCAACCACATATTCTTCATGGTTAGGCTGCCTTGCACCTGTATTACTGGGAGATTTGTATGGGAAAGCTTCTGAACCAGAGTTCCAGTCGCTTCCATGCGAACGTGGCTTTAAGCGTTTCAGAGCCTGAAAAGGCTGTAAAGGAGGGTTTTGAAGCCTTTAACTGCTCCTTAAGGCTGGAAACAACATTTCACGTGTAAATCGGCCAAATGCTATTGAAAAGTGAAATCAACCACATATTCTTCATGGTTAGGCTGCCTTGCACCTGTATTACTGGGAGATTTGTATGGGAAAGCTTCTGAACCGGAGTTACAGTCGCTTCCATGCGAACGTGGCTTTAAGCGTTTCAGAGCCTGAAAAGGCTGTAAAGGAGGGTTTTGAAGCCTTTAACTGCTCCTTAAGGCTGGAAACGACATTTCACGTGTAAATCGGCCAAATGCTATTGAAAAGTGAAATCAACCACATATTCTTCATGGTTAGGCTGCCTTGCACCTGTATTACTGGGAGATTTGTATGGGAAAGCTTCTGAACCGGAGTTACAGTCGCTTCCATGCGAACGTGGCTTTAAGCGTTTCAGAGCCTTAAAAGGCTGTAAAGGAGGGTTTTGAAGCCTTTAACTGCTCCTTAAGGCTGGAAACGACATTTCACGTGTAAATCGGCCAAATGCTATTGAAAAGTGAAATCAACCACATATTGTTCATGGTTAGGCTGCCTTGCACCTGTATTACTGGGAGATTTGTATGGGAAAGCTTCTGAACCAGAGTTCCAGTCGCTTCCATGCGAACATGGCTTTAAGCGTTTCAGAGCCTGAAAAGGCTGTAAAGGAGGGTTTTGAAGCCTTTAACTGCTCCTTAAGGCTGGAAACAACATTTCACGTGTAAATCGGCCAAATGCTATTGAAAAGTGAAATCAACCACATATTCTTCATGGTTAGGCTGCCTTGCACCTGTATTACTGGGAGATTTGTATGGGAAAGCTTCTGAACCGGAGTTACAGTCGCTTCCATGTGAACGTGGCTTTAAGCGTTTCAGAGCCTGAAAAGGGTGTAAAGGAGGGTTTTGAAGCCTTTAACTGCTCCTTAAGGCTGGAAACGACATTTCACGTGTAAATCGGCCAAATGCTATTGAAAAGTGATATCAACCACATATTCTTCATGGTAAGGCTGCCTTGCACCTGTATTACTGGGAGATTTGTATGGGAAAGCTTCTGAACCGGAGTTACAGTCGCTTCCATGCGAACGTGGCTTTAAGCGTTTCAGAGCCTGAAAAGGCTGTAAAGGAGGGTTTTGGAGCCTTTAACTGCTCCTTAAGGCTGGAAACGACATTTCACGTGTAAATCGGCCAAATGCTATTGAAAAGTGAAATCAACCACATATTCTTCATGGTTAGGCTGCCTTGCACCTGTATTACTGGGAGATTTGTATGGGAAAGCTTCTGAACCGGAGTTACAGTCGCTTCCATGCGAACGTGGCTTTAAGCGTTTCAGAGCCTGAAAAGGCTGTAAAGGAGGGTTTTGAAGCCTTTTACTGCTCCTAAAGGCTGGAAACGACATTTCACGTGTAAATCGGCCAAATGCTATTGAAAAGTGAAATCAACCACATATTCTTCATGGTTAGGCTTCCTTGCACCTGTATTACTGGGAGATTTGTATGTGAAAGCTTCTGAACCGGAGTTACAGTCGCTTCCATGCGAACGTGGCTTTGAGCGTTTCAGAGCCTGAAAAGGCTGTAAAGGAGGGTTTTGAAGCCTTTAACTGCTCCTTAAGGCTGGAAACGACATTTCACGTGTAAATCGGCCAAATGCTATTGAAAAGTGAAATCAACCACATATTCTTCATGGTTAGGCTGCCTTGCACCTGTATTACTAGGAGATTTGTATGGGAAAGCTTCTGAACCGGAGTTACAGTCGCTTCCATGCGAACGTGGCTTTAAAAGTTTCAGAGCCTGAAAAGGCTGTAAAGGAGGGTTTTGAAGCCTTTAACTGCTCCTTAAGGCTGGAAACGAAATTTCACGTGTAAATCGGCCAAATGCTATTGAAAAGTGAAATCAACCACATATTCTTCATGGTTAGGCTGCCTTGCACCTGTATTACTGGGAGATTTGTATGGGAAAGCTTCTGAACCGGAGTTACAGTCGCTTCAATGCGAACGTGGCTTTAAGCGTTTCAGAGCCTGAAAAGGCTGTAAAGGAGGGTTTTGAAGCCTTTAACTGCTCCTTAAGGCTGGAAACGACATTTCACGTGTAAATCGGCCAAATGCTATTGAAAAGTGAAATCAACCACATATTCTTCATGTTTAGGCTGCCTTGCACCTGTATTACTGGGAGATTTGTATGGGAAAGCTTCTGAACCGGAGTTACAGTCGCTTCCATGCGAACGTGGCTTTAAGCGTTTCAGAGCCTGAAAAGGCTGTAAAGGAGGGTTTTGAAGCCTTTAACTGCTCCTTAAGGCTGGAAACGACATTTCACGTGTATATCGGCCAAATAATATTGAAAAGTGAAATCAACCACATGTTCTTCATGGTTAGGCTGCCTTGCACCTGTATTACTGGGAGATTTGTATGGGAAAGCTTCTGAACCGGAGTTACAGTCGCTTCCATGCGAACGTGGCTTTAAGCGTTTCAGAGCCTGAAAAGGAAGTTTTGAAGCCTTTAACTGCTCCTTAAGGCTGGAAACGACATTTCACGTATAAATAGGCCAATTGCTATTGAAAAGTGAAATCAACCACATATTCTTCATGGTTAGGCTGCCTTGCACCTGTATTACTGGGAGATTTGTATGGGAAAGCTTCTGAACCGGAGTTACAGTCGCTTCCATGCGAACGTGGCTTTAAGCGTTTCAGAGCCTGAAAAGGCTGTAAAGGAGGGTTTTGAAGCCTTTAACTGCTCCTTAAGGCTGGAAACGACATTTCACGTGTAAATCGGCCAAATGCTATTGAAAAGTGAAATCAAACACATATTCTTCATGGTTAGGCTGCCTTGCACCTGTATTACTGGGAGATTTGTATGGGAAAGCTTCTGAACCGGAGTTACAGTCGCTTCCATGCGAACGTGGCTTTAAGCGTTTCAGAGCCTGAAAAGGCTGTAAAGGAGGGTTTTGAAGCCTTTTACTGCTCCTAAAGGCTGGAAACGACATTTCACGTGTAAATCGGCCAAATGCTATTGAAAAGTGAAATCAACCACATATTCTTCATGGTTAGGCTGCCTTGCACCTGTATTACTGGGAGATTTGTATGGGAAAGCTTCTGAACCGGAGTTACAGTCGCTTCCATGCGAACGTGGATTTAAAAGTTTCAGAGCCTTAAAAGGCTGTAAAGGAGGGTTTTGAAGCCTTTAACTGGTCCTTAAGGCTGGAAACGACATTTCACGTGTAAATCGGCCAAATGCTATTGAAAAGTGAAATCAACCACATATTCTTCATGGTTAGGCTGCCTTGCACCTGTATTACTGGGAGATTTGTATGGGAAAGCTTCTGAACCGGAGTTACAGTCGCTTCCATGCGAACGTGGCTTTAAGCGTTTCAGAGCCTTAAAAGGCTGTAAAGGAGGGTTTTGAAGCCTTTAACTGCTCCTTAAGGCTGGAAACGACATTTCACGTGTAAATCGGCCAGATGCTATTGAAAAGTGAAATCAACCACATATTCTTCATGGTTAGGCTGCCTTGCACCTGTATTACTGGGAGATTTGTATGGGAAAGCTTCTGAACCAGAGTTCCAGTCGCTTCCATGCGAACGTGGCTTTAAGCGTTTCAGAGCCTGAAAAGGCTGTAAAGGAGGGTTTTGAAGCCTTTAACTGCTCCTTAAGGCTGGAAACAACATTTCACGTGTAAATCGGCCAAATGCTATTGAAAAGTGAAATCAACCACATATTCTTCATGGTTAGGCTGCCTTGCACCTGTATTACTGGGAGATTTGTATGGGAAAGCTTCTGAACCGGAGTTACAGTCGCTTCCATGCGAACGTGGCTTTAAGCGTTTCAGAGCCTGAAAAGGCTGTAAAGGAGGGTTTTGAAGCCTTTAACTGCTCCTTAAGGCTGGAAACGACATTTCACGTGTAAATCGGCCAAATGCTATTGAAAAGTGAAATCAACCACATATTCTTCATGGTTAGGCTGCCTTGCACCTGTATTACTGGGAGATTTGTATGGGAAAGCTTCTGAACCGGAGTTACAGTCGCTTCCATGCGAACGTGGCTTTAAGCGTTTCAGAGCCTTAAAAGGCTGTAAAGGAGGGTTTTGAAGCCTTTAACTGCTCCTTAAGGCTGGAAACGACATTTCACGTGTAAATCGGCCAAATGCTATTGAAAAGTGAAATCAACCACATATTGTTCATGGTTAGGCTGCCTTGCACCTGTATTACTGGGAGATTTGTATGGGAAAGCTTCTGAACCAGAGTTCCAGTCGCTTCCATGCGAACATGGCTTTAAGCGTTTCAGAGCCTGAAAAGGCTGTAAAGGAGGGTTTTGAAGCCTTTAACTGCTCCTTAAGGCTGGAAACAACATTTCACGTGTAAATCGGCCAAATGCTATTGAAAAGTGAAATCAACCACATATTCTTCATGGTTAGGCTGCCTTGCACCTGTATTACTGGGAGATTTGTATGGGAAAGCTTCTGAACCGGAGTTACAGTCGCTTCCATGTGAACGTGGCTTTAAGCGTTTCAGAGCCTGAAAAGGGTGTAAAGGAGGGTTTTGAAGCCTTTAACTGCTCCTTAAGGCTGGAAACGACATTTCACGTGTAAATCGGCCAAATGCTATTGAAAAGTGATATCAACCACATATTCTTCATGGTAAGGGTGCCTTGCACCTGTATTACTGGGAGATTTGTATGGGAAAGCTTCTGAACCGGAGTTACAGTCGCTTCCATGCGAACGTGGCTTTAAGCGTTTCAGAGCCTGAAAAGGCTGTAAAGGAGGGTTTTGGAGCCTTTAACTGCTCCTTAAGGCTGGAAACGACATTTCACGTGTAAATCGGCCAAATGCTATTGAAAAGTGAAATCAACCACATATTCTTCATGGTTAGGCTGCCTTGCACCTGTATTACTGGGAGATTTGTATGGGAAAGCTTCTGAACCGGAGTTACAGTCGCTTCCATGCGAACGTGGCTTTAAGCGTTTCAGAGCCTGAAAAGGCTGTAAAGGAGGGTTTTGAAGCCTTTTACTGCTCCTAAAGGCTGGAAACGACATTTCACGTGTAAATCGGCCAAATGCTATTGAAAAGTGAAATCAACCACATATTCTTCATGGTTAGGCTTCCTTGCACCTGTATTACTGGGAGATTTGTATGTGAAAGCTTCTGAACCGGAGTTACAGTCGCTTCCATGCGAACGTGGCTTTGAGCGTTTCAGAGCCTGAAAAGGCTGTAAAGGAGGGTTTTGAAGCCTTTAACTGCTCCTTAAGGCTGGAAACGACATTTCACGTGTAAATCGGCCAAATGCTATTGAAAAGTGAAATCAACCACATATTCTTCATGGTTAGGCTGCCTTGCACCTGTATTACTAGGAGATTTGTATGGGAAAGCTTCTGAACCGGAGTTACAGTCGCTTCCATGCGAACGTGGCTTTAAAAGTTTCAGAGCCTGAAAAGGCTGTAAAGGAGGGTTTTGAAGCCTTTAACTGCTCCTTAAGGCTGGAAACGAAATTTCACGTGTAAATCGGCCAAATGCTATTGAAAAGTGAAATCAACCACATATTCTTCATGGTTAGGCTGCCTTGCACCTGTATTACTGGGAGATTTGTATGGGAAAGCTTCTGAACCGGAGTTACAGTCGCTTCAATGCGAACGTGGCTTTAAGCGTTTCAGAGCCTGAAAAGGCTGTAAAGGAGGGTTTTGAAGCCTTTAACTGCTCCTTAAGGCTGGAAACGACATTTCACGTGTAAATCGGCCAAATGCTATTGAAAAGTGAAATCAACCACATATTCTTCATGTTTAGGCTGCCTTGCACCTGTATTACTGGGAGATTTGTATGGGAAAGCTTCTGAACCGGAGTTACAGTCGCTTCCATGCGAACGTGGCTTTAAGCGTTTCAGAGCCTGAAAAGGCTGTAAAGGAGGGTTTTGAAGCCTTTAACTGCTCCTTAAGGCTGGAAACAACATTTCACGTGTATATCGGCCAAATAATATTGAAAAGTGAAATCAACCACATGTTCTTCATGGTTAGGCTGCCTTGCACCTGTATTACTGGGAGATTTGTATGGGAAAGCTTCTGAACCGGAGTTACAGTCGCTTCCATGCGAACGTGGCTTTAAGCGTTTCAGAGCCTGAAAAGGAAGTTTTGAAGCCTTTAACTGCTCCTTAAGGCTGGAAACGACATTTCACGTATAAATAGGCCAATTGCTATTGAAAAGTGAAATCAACCACATATTCTTCATGGTTAGGCTGCCTTGCACCTGTACTACAGGGAGATTTGTATGGGAAAGCTTCTGAACCGGAGTTACAGTCACTTCCATGCGAACGTGGCTTTAAGCGTTTCAGAGCCTGAAAAGGCTGTAAATGAGGGTTTTGAAGCCTTTAACTGCTCCTTAAGGCTGAAAACGACATTTCACGTGTCAATCGGCCAAATGCTATTGAAAAGTGAAATCGACCACATATTCTTCATGGTAAGGCTGCCTTGCACCTGTATTACTGGCAGATTTGTATGGGAAAGCTTCTGAACCGGAGTTACAGTCGCTTCCATGCGAACGTAGCTTTAAGCGTTTCAGAGCCTGAAAAGGCTGTAAAGGAGGGTTTTGAAGCCTTTAACTGCTCCTTAAGGTTGGAAACGACATTTCACGTGTAAATCGGCCAAATGCTATTGAAAAGTGAAATCAACCACATATTCTTCATGGTTAGGCTGCCTTGCACCTGTATTACTGGGAGATTTGTATGGGAAAGCTTCTGAAACGGAGTTACAGTCGCTTCAATGCGAACGTGGCTTTAAGCGTTTCAGAGCCTGAAAAGGCTGTAAAGGAGGGTTTTGAAGCCTTTAACTGCTCTTTAAGGCTGGAAACGACATTTCACTTTTCAATCGGCCAAATGCTATTGAAAAGTGAAATCGACCACATATTCTTCATGGTTAGGCTGCCTTGCACCTATATTACTGGGAGATTTGTATGGGAAATCTTCTGAACCGGAGTTACAGTCGCTTCCATGCGAACGTGGCTTTAAGCGTTTCAGAGCCTGAAAAGGCTGTAAAGGAGGGGTTTTGAAGCCTTTAACTGCTCCTTAAGGCTGGAAACGACATTTCACTTGTAAATCGGCCAAATGCTATTGAAAAGTGAAATCAACCACATATTCTTCATAGTTAGGCTGCCTTGTACATGTATTACTGGGAGATTTGTATGGGAAAGCTTCTGAACCGGAGTTACAGTCGCTTCCATGCGAACGTGGCTTTAAGCCTTTCAGAGCCTGAAAAGGCTGTAAAGGAGGGTTTTGAAGCCTTTAACTGCTCCTTAAGGCTGGAAACGACATTTCACGTGTAAATCGGCCAAATGCTTTTGAAAAGTCAAATCAACCACATATTCTTCATGGTTAGGCTGCCTTGCACCTGTATTACTGGGAGATTTGTATGGGAAAGCTTCTGAACCGGAGTTACAGTCGCTTCCATGCGAACGTGGCTTTAAGCGTTTCAGAGCCTGAAAAGGCTGTAAAGGAGGGTTTTGAAGCCTTTAACTGCTCCTTAAGGCTGGAAACGACATTTCACGTGTAAATCGGCCAAATGCTATTGAAAAGTGAAACCAACCACATATTCTTCATGGTTAGGCTGCCTTGCACCTGTATTACTGGGAGATTTGTATGGGAAAGCTTCTGAACCGGAGTTACAGTCGCTTCCATGCGAACGTGACTTTAAGCGTTTCAGAGCATGAAAAGGCTGTAAAGGAGAGTTTTGAAGCCTTTAACTGCTCCTTAAGGCTGGAAACGACATTTCACATGTAAATCGGCCAAATGCTATCGAAAAGTGAAATCAACCACATATTCTTCATGGTTAGGCTGCCTTGCACCTGTATTGCTGGGAGATTTGTTTGGGAAAGCTTCTGAACCGGAGTTACAGTCGCGTCCATGCGAACGTGGCTTTAAGCGTTTCAGAGCCTGAAAAGGCTGTAAAGGAGGGTTTTGAAGCCTTTAGCTGCTCCTTAAGGCTGGAAACGACATTTCACGTGTAAATCGGCCAAATGCTATTGAAAAGTGAAATGACCACATATTCTTCATGGTTAGGCTGCCTTGCACCTGTATTACTGGGAGATTTGTATGGGAAAGCTTCTGAACCGGAGTTACAGTCGCTTCCATGCGAACGTGGCTTTAAGCGTTTCAGAGCCTGAAAAGGCTGTAAAGGAGGCTTTTGAAGCCTTTAACTGCTCCTTAAGGCTGGAAACGATATTTCACGTGTAAATCGGCCAAATGCTATCGAAAAGTGAAATCAACCACATATTCTTCATGGTTAGGCTGTCTTGCACCTGTATTACTCGGAGATTTGTATGGGAAAGCTTCTGAACCGGAATTACAGTCGCTTCCATGCGAACGTGGCTTTAAGCGTTTCAGAGCCTGAAAAGGCTGTAAAGGAGGGTTTTGAAGCCTTTAACTGCTCCTTAAGGCTGGAAACGACATTTCACGTGTAAATCGGCCAAATGCTATTGAAAAGTGAAACCAACCACATATTCTTCATGGTTAGGCTGCCTTGCACCTGTATTACTGGGAGATTTGTATGGGAAAGCTTCTGAACCGGAGTTACAGTTGCTTCCATGCGAACGTGGCTTTAAGCGTTTCAGAGTCTGAAAAGGCTGTAAAGGAGGGTTTTGAAGCCTTTTACTGCTCCTTAAGGCTGGAAACGATATTTCACGTGTAAATCGGCCAAATGCTATCGAAAAGTGAAATCAACCACATATTCTTCATGGTTAGGCTGCCTTGCACCTGTATTACTCAGAGATTTGTATGGGAAAGCTTCTGAACCGGAATTACAGTCGCTTCCATGCGAACGTGGCTTTAAGCGTTTCAGAGCCTGAAAAGGCTGTAAAGGAGGGTTTTGAAGCCTTTAACTGCTCCTTAAGGCTGGAAACGACATTTCACGTGTAAATCGGCCAAATGCTATTGAAAAGTGAAACCAACCACATATTCTTCATGGTTAGGCTGCCTTGCACCTGTATTACTGGGAGATTTGTATGGGAAAGCTTCTGAACCGGAGTTACAGTCGCTTCCATGCGAACGTGGCTTTAAGCGTTTCAGAGCCTGAAAAGGCTGTAAAGGAGGGTTTTGAAGCCTTTTACTGCTCCTTAAGGCTGGAAACGACATTTCACGTGTAAATCGGCCAAATGCTATTGAAAAGTGAAATCAACCACATATTCTTCATGGTTAGGCTGCCTTGCACCTGTATTACTGGGAGATTTGTATGTGAAAGCTTCTGAACTGGAGTTACAGTCGCTTCCATGCGAACGTGGCTTTAAGCGTTTCAGAGCCTGAAAAGGCTGTAAAGGAGGGTTTTGAAGCCTTTAACTGCTCCTTAAGGCTGGAAACGACATTTCACGTGTAAATCTGCCAAATGCTATCGAAAAGTGAAATCAACCACATATTCTTCATGGTTAGGCTTCCTTGCACCTGTATTACTGGTAGATGTGTATGGGAAAGCTTCTGAACCGGAGTTACAGTCGCTTCCATGCGAACGTGGCTTTAAGCGTTTCAGAGCCTGAAAAGGCTGTAAAGGAGGGTTTTGAAGCCTTTAACTGCTCCTTAAGGCTGGAAACGACATTTCACGTGTAAATCGGCCAAATGCTATTGAAAAGTGAAACCAACCACATATTCTTCATGGTTAGGCTGCCTTGCACCTGTATTACTGGGAGATTTGTATGAGAAAGCTTCTGAACCGGAGTTACAGTCGCTTCCATGCGAACGTGGCTTGAAGCGTTTCAGAGCCTGAAAAGGCTGTAAAGGAGGGTTTTGAAGCCTTTAACTGCTCCTTAAGGCTGGAAACGACATTTCACGTGTAAATCGGCCAAATGCTATCGAAAAGTGAAATCAACCACATATTCTTCATGGTTAGGCTGCCTTGCACCTGTATTACTGGTAGATTTGTATGGGAAAGCTTCTGAACCGGAGTTACAGTCGCTTCCATGCGAACGTGGCTTTAAGCGTTTCAGAGCCTGAAAAGGCTGTAAAGGAGGGTTTTGAAGCCTTTAACTGCTCCTTAAGGCTGGAAACGACATTTCACGTGTAAATCGGCCAAATGCTATCAAAAAGTGAAATCAACCACATATTCTTCATGGTTAGGCTGCCTTGCACCTGTATTACTGGGAGATTTGTATGGGAAAGCTTCTGAACCGGAGTTACAGTCGCTTCCATGCGAATGTGGCTTTAAGCGTTTCAGAGCCTGAAAAGGCTGTAAAGGAGGGTTTTGAAGCCTTTAACTGCTCCTTAAGGCTGGAAACGACATTTCACGTGTAAATCGGCCAAATGCTATTGAAAAGTGAAATCAACCACATATTCTTCATGGTTAGGCTGCCTTGCACCTGTATTACTGGGAGATTTGTATGTGAAAGCTTCTGAAACGGATTTACAGTCGCTTCCATGCGAACGTGGCTTTAAGCGTTTCAGAGCCTGAAAAGGCTGTAAAGGAGGGTTTTGAAGCCTTTAACTGCTCCTTAAGGCTGGAAACGACATTTCACGTGTAAATCGGCAAAATGCTATCAAAAAGTGAAATCAACCACATATTCTTCATGGTTAGGCTGCCTTGCACCTGTATTACTGGGAGATTTGTATGGGAAAGCTTCTGAACCGGAGTTACAGTCGCTTCCATGCGAATGTGGCTTTAAGCGTTTCAGAGCCTGAAAAGGCTGTAAAGGAGGGTTTTGAAGCCTTTAACTGCTCCTTAAGGCTGGAAACGACATTTCACGTGTAAATCGGCCAAATGCTATTGAAAAGTGAAATCAACCACATATTCTTCATGGTTAGGCTGCCTTGCACCTGTATTACTGGGAGATTTGTATGTGAAAGCTTCTGAACCGGAGTTACAGTCGCTTCCATGCGAACGTGGCTTTAAGCGTTTCAGAGCCTGAAAAGGCTGTAAAGGAGGGTTTTGAAGCCTTTAACTGCTCCTTAAGGCTGGAAACGACATTTCACGTGTAAATCGGCCAAATGCTATTGAAAAGTGAAATCAACCACATATTCTTCATGGTTAGGCTGCCTTGCACCTGTATTACTGGGAGATTTGTATGGGAAAGCTTCTGAACCAGAGTTATAGTCTCTTCCATGCGAACGTGGCTTTAAGCGTTTCAGAGCCTGAAAAGGCTGTAAAGGAGGGTTTTGAAGCCTTTAACTGCTCCTTAAGGCTGGAAACGACATTTCACGTGTAAATCGGCCAAATGCTATCGAAAAGTGAAATCAACCACATATTCTTCATGGTTAGGCTGCCTTGCACCTGTATTACTGGGAGATTTGTATGGGAAAGCTTCTGAACCGGAGTTACAGTCGCGTCCATGCGAACGTGGCTTTAAGCGTTTCAGAGCCTGAAAAGGCTGTAAAGGAGGGTTTTGAAGCCTTTAGCTGCTCCTTAAGGCTGGAAACGACATTTCACGTGTAAATCGGCCAAATGCTATTGAAAAGTGAAATGACCACATATTCTTCATGGTTAGGCTGCCTTGCACCTGTATTACTGGGAGATTTGTATGGGAAAGCTTCTGAACCGGAGTTACAGTCGCTTCCATGCGAACGTGGCTTTAAGCGTTTCAGAGCCTGAAAAGGCTGTAAAGGAGGGTTTTGAAGCCTTTAACTGCTCCTTAAGGCTGGAAACGACATTTCACGTGTAAATCGGCCAAATGCTATTGAAAAGTGAAACCAACCACATATTCTTCATGGTTAGGCTGCCTTGCACCTGTATTACTGGGAGATTTGTATGGGAAAGCTTCTGAACCGGAGTTACAGTCGCTTCCATGCGAACGTGACTTTAAGCGTTTCAGAGCCTGAAAAGGCTGTAAAGGAGAGTTTTGAAGCCTTTAACTGCTCCTTAAGGCTGGAAACGACATTTCACGTGTAAATCGGCCAAATGCTATCGAAAAGTGAAATCAACCACATATTCTTCATGGTTAGGCTGCCTTGCACCTGTATTACTGGTAGATTTGTATGGGAAAGCTTCTGAACCGGAGTTACAGTCGCTTCCATGCGAACGTGGCTTTAAGCGTTTCAGAGCCTGAAAAGGCTGTAAAGGAGGGTTTTGAAGCCTTTAACTGCTCCTTAAGGCTGGAAACGACATTTCACGTGTAAATCGGCCAAATGCTATCAAAAAGTGAAATCAACCACGTATTCTTCATGGTTAGGCTGCCCTGCACCTGTATTACTGGGAGATTTGTATGGGAAAGCTTCTGAACCGGAGTTACAGTCGCTTCCATGCGAATGTGGCTTTAAGCGTTTCAGAGCCTGAAAAGGCTGTAAAGGAGGGTTTTGAAGCCTTTAACTGCTCCTTAAGGCTGGAAACGACATTTCACGTGTAAATCGGCCAAATGCTATTGAAAAGTGAAATCAACCACATATTCTTCATGGTTAGGCTGCCTTGCACCTGTATTACTGGGAGATTTGTATGTGAAAGCTTCTGAACCGGAGTTAAAGTCGCTTCCATGCGAACCTGGCTTTAAGCGTTTCAGAGCCTGAAAAGGCTGTAAAGGAGGGTTTTGAAGCCTTTAACTGCTCCTTAAGGCTGGAAACGACATTTCACGTGTAAATCGGCCAAATGCTATTGAAAAGTGAAATCAACCACATATTCTTCATGGTTAGGCTGCCTTGCACCTGTATTACTGGGAGATTTGTATGGGAAAGCTTCTGAACCGGAGTTACAGTCGCTTCCATGCGAACGTGGCTTTAAGCGTTTCAGAGCCTGAAAAGGCTGTAAAGGAGGGTTTTGAAGCCTTTAACTGCTCCTTAAGGCTGGAAACGACATTTCACGTGTAAATCGGCCAAATGCTATTGAAAAGTGAAATCAACCACATATTCTTCATGGTTAGGCTGCCTTGCACCTGTATTACTGGGAGATTTGTATGGGAAAGCTTCTGAACCGGAGTTACAGTCGCTTCCATGCGAACGTGGCTTTAAGCGTTTCAGAGCCTGAAAAGGCTGTAAAGGAGGGTTTTGAAGCCTTTAACTGCTCCTTAAGGCTGGAAACGACATTTCACGTGTAAATCGGCCAAATGCTATCGAAAAGTGAAATCAACCACATATTCTTCATGGTTAGGCTGCCTTGCACCTGTATTACTGGGAGATTTGTATGGGAAAGCTTCTGAACCGGAGTTACAGTCGTGGCTTTAAGCGTTTCAGAGCCTGAAAAGGCTGTAAATGAGGGTTTTGAAGCCTTTAACTGCTCCTTAAGGCTGGAAACGACATTTCACGTGTAAATCGGCCAAATGCTATTGAAAAGTGAAATCAACCACATATTGTTCATGGTTAGGCTGCCTTGCACCTGTATTACTGGGAGATTTGTATGGGAAAGCTTCTGAACCGGAGTTACAGTCGCTTCCATGCGAACGTGGCTTTAAGCGTTTCAGAGCCTGAAAAGGCTGTAAAGGAGGGTTTTGAAGCCTTTAACTGCTCCTTAAGGCTGGAAACGACATTTCACGTGTAAATCGGCCAAATGCTATTGAAAAGTGAAACCAACCACATATTCTTCATGGTTAGGCTGCCTTGCACCTGTATTACTGGGAGATTTGTATGAGAAAGCTTCTGAACCGGAGTTACAGTCGCTTCCATGCGAACGTGGCTTGAAGCGTTTCAGAGCCTGAAAAGGCTGTAAAGGAGGGTTTTGAAGCCTTTAACTGCTCCTTAAGGCTGGAAACGACATTTCACGTGTAAATCGGCCAAATGCTATCGAAAAGTGAAATCAACCACATATTCTTCATGGTTAGGCTGCCTTGCACCTGTATTACTGGTAGATTTGTATGGGAAAGCTTCTGAACCGGAGTTACAGTCGCTTCCATGCGAACGTGGCTTTAAGCGTTTCAGAGCCTGAAAAGGCTGTAAAGGAGGGTTTTGAAGCCTTTAACTGCTCCTTAAGGCTGGAAACGACATTTCACGTGTAAATCGGCCAAATGCTATCAAAAAGTGAAATCAACCACATATTCTTCATGGTTAGGCTGCCTTGCACCTGTATTACTGGGAGATTTGTATGGGAAAGCTTCTGAACCGGAGTTACAGTCGCTTCCATGCGAATGTGGCTTTAAGCGTTTCAGAGCCTGAAAAGGCTGTAAAGGAGGGTTTTGAAGCCTTTAACTGCTCCTTAAGGCTGGAAACGACATTTCACGTGTAAATCGGCCAAATGCTATTGAAAAGTGAAATCAACCACATATTCTTCATGGTTAGGCTGCCTTGCACCTGTATTACTGGGAGATTTGTATGTGAAAGCTTCTGAAACGGATTTACAGTCGCTTCCATGCGAACGTGGCTTTAAGCGTTTCAGAGCCTGAAAAGGCTGTAAAGGAGGGTTTTGAAGCCTTTAACTGCTCCTTAAGGCTGGAAACGACATTTCACGTGTAAATCGGCAAAATGCTATCAAAAAGTGAAATCAACCACATATTCTTCATGGTTAGGCTGCCTTGCACCTGTATTACTGGGAGATTTGTATGGGAAAGCTTCTGAACCGGAGTTACAGTCGCTTCCATGCGAATGTGGCTTTAAGCGTTTCAGAGCCTGAAAAGGCTGTAAAGGAGGGTTTTGAAGCCTTTAACTGCTCCTTAAGGCTGGAAACGACATTTCACGTGTAAATCGGCCAAATGCTATTGAAAAGTGAAATCAACCACATATTCTTCATGGTTAGGCTGCCTTGCACCTGTATTACTGGGAGATTTGTATGTGAAAGCTTCTGAACCGGAGTTACAGTCGCTTCCATGCGAACGTGGCTTTAAGCGTTTCAGAGCCTGAAAAGGCTGTAAAGGAGGGTTTTGAAGCCTTTAACTGCTCCTTAAGGCTGGAAACGACATTTCACGTGTAAATCGGCCAAATGCTATTGAAAAGTGAAATCAACCACATATTCTTCATGGTTAGGCTGCCTTGCACCTGTATTACTGGGAGATTTGTATGGGAAAGCTTCTGAACCAGAGTTATAGTCTCTTCCATGCGAACGTGGCTTTAAGCGTTTCAGAGCCTGAAAAGGCTGTAAAGGAGGGTTTTGAAGCCTTTAACTGCTCCTTAAGGCTGGAAACGACATTTCACGTGTAAATCGGCCAAATGCTATCGAAAAGTGAAATCAACCACATATTCTTCATGGTTAGGCTGCCTTGCACCTGTATTACTGGGAGATTTGTATGGGAAAGCTTCTGAACCGGAGTTACAGTCGCGTCCATGCGAACGTGGCTTTAAGCGTTTCAGAGCCTGAAAAGGCTGTAAAGGAGGGTTTTGAAGCCTTTAGCTGCTCCTTAAGGCTGGAAACGACATTTCACGTGTAAATCGGCCAAATGCTATTGAAAAGTGAAATGACCACATATTCTTCATGGTTAGGCTGCCTTGCACCTGTATTACTGGGAGATTTGTATGGGAAAGCTTCTGAACCGGAGTTACAGTCGCTTCCATGCGAACGTGGCTTTAAGCGTTTCAGAGCCTGAAAAGGCTGTAAAGGAGGGTTTTGAAGCCTTTAACTGCTCCTTAAGGCTGGAAACGACATTTCACGTGTAAATCGGCCAAATGCTATTGAAAAGTGAAACCAACCACATATTCTTCATGGTTAGGCTGCCTTGCACCTGTATTACTGGGAGATTTGTATGGGAAAGCTTCTGAACCGGAGTTACAGTCGCTTCCATGCGAACGTGACTTTAAGCGTTTCAGAGCCTGAAAAGGCTGTAAAGGAGAGTTTTGAAGCCTTTAACTGCTCCTTAAGGCTGGAAACGACATTTCACGTGTAAATCGGCCAAATGCTATCGAAAAGTGAAATCAACCACATATTCTTCATGGTTAGGCTGCCTTGCACCTGTATTACTGGTAGATTTGTATGGGAAAGCTTCTGAACCGGAGTTACAGTCGCTTCCATGCGAACGTGGCTTTAAGCGTTTCAGAGCCTGAAAAGGCTGTAAAGGAGGGTTTTGAAGCCTTTAACTGCTCCTTAAGGCTGGAAACGACATTTCACGTGTAAATCGGCCAAATGCTATCAAAAAGTGAAATCAACCACGTATTCTTCATGGTTAGGCTGCCCTGCACCTGTATTACTGGGAGATTTGTATGGGAAAGCTTCTGAACCGGAGTTACAGTCGCTTCCATGCGAATGTGGCTTTAAGCGTTTCAGAGCCTGAAAAGGCTGTAAAGGAGGGTTTTGAAGCCTTTAACTGCTCCTTAAGGCTGGAAACGACATTTCACGTGTAAATCGGCCAAATGCTATTGAAAAGTGAAATCAACCACATATTCTTCATGGTTAGGCTGCCTTGCACCTGTATTACTGGGAGATTTGTATGTGAAAGCTTCTGAACCGGAGTTAAAGTCGCTTCCATGCGAACCTGGCTTTAAGCGTTTCAGAGCCTGAAAAGGCTGTAAAGGAGGGTTTTGAAGCCTTTAACTGCTCCTTAAGGCTGGAAACGACATTTCACGTGTAAATCGGCCAAATGCTATTGAAAAGTGAAATCAACCACATATTCTTCATGGTTAGGCTGCCTTGCACCTGTATTACTGGGAGATTTGTATGGGAAAGCTTCTGAACCGGAGTTACAGTCGCTTCCATGCGAACGTGGCTTTAAGCGTTTCAGAGCCTGAAAAGGCTGTAAAGGAGGGTTTTGAAGCCTTTAACTGCTCCTTAAGGCTGGAAACGACATTTCACGTGTAAATCGGCCAAATGCTATTGAAAAGTGAAATCAACCACATATTCTTCATGGTTAGGCTGCCTTGCACCTGTATTACTGGGAGATTTGTATGGGAAAGCTTCTGAACCGGAGTTACAGTCGCTTCCATGCGAACGTGGCTTTAAGCGTTTCAGAGCCTGAAAAGGCTGTAAAGGAGGGTTTTGAAGCCTTTAACTGCTCCTTAAGGCTGGAAACGACATTTCACGTGTAAATCGGCCAAATGCTATCGAAAAGTGAAATCAACCACATATTCTTCATGGTTAGGCTGCCTTGCACCTGTATTACTGGGAGATTTGTATGGGAAAGCTTCTGAACCGGAGTTACAGTCGTGGCTTTAAGCGTTTCAGAGCCTGAAAAGGCTGTAAATGAGGGTTTTGAAGCCTTTAACTGCTCCTTAAGGCTGGAAACGACATTTCACGTGTAAATCGGCCAAATGCTATTGAAAAGTGAAATCAACCACATATTGTTCATGGTTAGGCTGCCTTGCACCTGTATTACTGGGAGATTTGTATGGGAAAGCTTCTGAACCGGAGTTACAGTCGCTTCCATGCGAACGTGGCTTTAAGCGTTTCAGAGCCTGAAAAGGCTGTAAAGGAGGGTTTTGAAGCCTTTAACTGCTCCTTAAGGCTGGAAACGACATTTCACGTGTAAATCGGCCAAATGCTATTGAAAAGTGAAATCAAACACATATTCTTCATGGTTAGGCTGCCTTGCACCTGTATTACTGGGAGATTTGTATGGGAAAGCTTCTGAACCGGAGTTACAGTCGCTTCCATGCGAACGTGGCTTTAAGCGTTTCAGAGCCTGAAAAGGCTGTAAAGGAGGGTTTTGAAGCCTTTTACTGCTCCTAAAGGCTGGAAACGACATTTCACGTGTAAATCGGCCAAATGCTATTGAAAAGTGAAATCAACCACATATTCTTCATGGTTAGGCTGCCTTGCACCTGTATTACTGGGAGATTTGTATGGGAAAGCTTCTGAACCGGAGTTACAGTCGCTTCCATGCGAACGTGGCTTTAAAAGTTTCAGAGCCTGAAAAGGCTGTAAAGGAGGGTTTTGAAGCCTTTAACTGGTCCTTAAGGCTGGAAACGACATTTCACGTGTAAATCGGCCAAATGCTATTGAAAAGTGAAATCAACCACATATTCTTCATGGTTAGGCTGCCTTGCACCTGTATTACTGGGAGATTTGTATGGGAAAGCTTCTGAACCGGAGTTACAGTCGCTTCCATGCGAACGTGGCTTTAAGCGTTTCAGAGCCTTAAAAGGCTGTAAAGGAGGGTTTTGAAGCCTTTAACTGCTCCTTAAGGCTGGAAACGACATTTCACGTGTAAATCGGCCAAATGCTATTGAAAAGTGAAATCAACCACATATTCTTCATGGTTAGGCTGCCTTGCACCTGTATTACTGGGAGATTTGTATGGGAAAGCTTCTGAACCGGAGTTACAGTCGTGGCTTTAAGCGTTTCAGAGCCTGAAAAGGCTGTAAATGAGGGTTTTGAAGCCTTTAACTGCTCCTTAAGGCTGGAAACGACATTTCACGTGTAAATCGGCCAAATCCTATTGAAAAGTGAAATCAACCACATATTGTTCATGGTTAGGCTGCCTTGCACCTGTATTACTGGGAGATTTGTATGGGAAAGCTTCTGAACCGGAGTTACAGTCGCTTCCATGCGAACGTGGCTTTAAGCGTTTCAGAGCCTGAAAAGGCTGTAAAGGAGGGTTTTGAAGCCTTTAACTGCTCCTTAAGGCTGGAAACGACATTTCACGTGTAAATCGGCCAAATGCTATTGAAAAGTGAAATCAAACACATATTCTTCATGGTTAGGCTGCCTTGCACCTGTATTACTGGGAGATTTGTATGGGAAAGCTTCTGAACCGGAGTTACAGTCGCTTCCATGCGAACGTGGCTTTAAGCGTTTCAGAGCCTGAAAAGGCTGTAAAGGAGGGTTTTGAAGCCTTTTACTGCTCCTAAAGGCTGGAAACGACATTTCACGTGTAAATCGGCCAAATGCTATTGAAAAGTGAAATCAACCACATATTCTTCATGGTTAGGCTGCCTTGCACCTGTATTACTGGGAGATTTGTATGGGAAAGCTTCTGAACCGGAGTTACAGTCGCTTCCATGCGAACGTGGATTTAAAAGTTTCAGAGCCTTAAAAGGCTGTAAAGGAGGGTTTTGAAGCCTTTAACTGGTCCTTAAGGCTGGAAACGACATTTCACGTGTAAATCGGCCAAATGCTATTGAAAAGTGAAATCAACCACATATTCTTCATGGTTAGGCTGCCTTGCACCTGTATTACTGGGAGATTTGTATGGGAAAGCTTCTGAACCGGAGTTACAGTCGCTTCCATGCGAACGTGGCTTTAAGCGTTTCAGAGCCTTAAAAGGCTGTAAAGGAGGGTTTTGAAGCCTTTAACTGCTCCTTAAGGCTGGAAACGACATTTCACGTGTAAATCGGCCAGATGCTATTGAAAAGTGAAATCAACCACATATTCTTCATGGTTAGGCTGCCTTGCACCTGTATTACTGGGAGATTTGTATGGGAAAGCTTCTGAACCAGAGTTCCAGTCGCTTCCATGCGAACGTGGCTTTAAGCGTTTCAGAGCCTGAAAAGGCTGTAAAGGAGGGTTTTGAAGCCTTTAACTGCTCCTTAAGGCTGGAAACAACATTTCACGTGTAAATCGGCCAAATGCTATTGAAAAGTGAAATCAACCACATATTCTTCATGGTTAGGCTGCCTTGCACCTGTATTACTGGGAGATTTGTATGGGAAAGCTTCTGAACCGGAGTTACAGTCGCTTCCATGCGAACGTGGCTTTAAGCGTTTCAGAGCCTGAAAAGGCTGTAAAGGAGGGTTTTGAAGCCTTTAACTGCTCCTTAAGGCTGGAAACGACATTTCACGTGTAAATCGGCCAAATGCTATTGAAAAGTGAAATCAACCACATATTCTTCATGGTTAGGCTGCCTTGCACCTGTATTACTGGGAGATTTGTATGGGAAAGCTTCTGAACCGGAGTTACAGTCGCTTCCATGCGAACGTGGCTTTAAGCGTTTCAGAGCCTTAAAAGGCTGTAAAGGAGGGTTTTGAAGCCTTTAACTGCTCCTTAAGGCTGGAAACGACATTTCACGTGTAAATCGGCCAAATGCTATTGAAAAGTGAAATCAACCACATATTGTTCATGGTTAGGCTGCCTTGCACCTGTATTACTGGGAGATTTGTATGGGAAAGCTTCTGAACCAGAGTTCCAGTCGCTTCCATGCGAACATGGCTTTAAGCGTTTCAGAGCCTGAAAAGGCTGTAAAGGAGGGTTTTGAAGCCTTTAACTGCTCCTTAAGGCTGGAAACAACATTTCACGTGTAAATCGGCCAAATGCTATTGAAAAGTGAAATCAACCACATATTCTTCATGGTTAGGCTGCCTTGCACCTGTATTACTGGGAGATTTGTATGGGAAAGCTTCTGAACCGGAGTTACAGTCGCTTCCATGTGAACGTGGCTTTAAGCGTTTCAGAGCCTGAAAAGGGTGTAAAGGAGGGTTTTGAAGCCTTTAACTGCTCCTTAAGGCTGGAAACGACATTTCACGTGTAAATCGGCCAAATGCTATTGAAAAGTGATATCAACCACATATTCTTCATGGTAAGGCTGCCTTGCACCTGTATTACTGGGAGATTTGTATGGGAAAGCTTCTGAACCGGAGTTACAGTCGCTTCCATGCGAACGTGGCTTTAAGCGTTTCAGAGCCTGAAAAGGCTGTAAAGGAGGGTTTTGGAGCCTTTAACTGCTCCTTAAGGCTGGAAACGACATTTCACGTGTAAATCGGCCAAATGCTATTGAAAAGTGAAATCAACCACATATTCTTCATGGTTAGGCTGCCTTGCACCTGTATTACTGGGAGATTTGTATGGGAAAGCTTCTGAACCGGAGTTACAGTCGCTTCCATGCGAACGTGGCTTTAAGCGTTTCAGAGCCTGAAAAGGCTGTAAAGGAGGGTTTTGAAGCCTTTTACTGCTCCTAAAGGCTGGAAACGACATTTCACGTGTAAATCGGCCAAATGCTATTGAAAAGTGAAATCAACCACATATTCTTCATGGTTAGGCTTCCTTGCACCTGTATTACTGGGAGATTTGTATGTGAAAGCTTCTGAACCGGAGTTACAGTCGCTTCCATGCGAACGTGGCTTTGAGCGTTTCAGAGCCTGAAAAGGCTGTAAAGGAGGGTTTTGAAGCCTTTAACTGCTCCTTAAGGCTGGAAACGACATTTCACGTGTAAATCGGCCAAATGCTATTGAAAAGTGAAATCAACCACATATTCTTCATGGTTAGGCTGCCTTGCACCTGTATTACTAGGAGATTTGTATGGGAAAGCTTCTGAACCGGAGTTACAGTCGCTTCCATGCGAACGTGGCTTTAAAAGTTTCAGAGCCTGAAAAGGCTGTAAAGGAGGGTTTTGAAGCCTTTAACTGCTCCTTAAGGCTGGAAACGAAATTTCACGTGTAAATCGGCCAAATGCTATTGAAAAGTGAAATCAACCACATATTCTTCATGGTTAGGCTGCCTTGCACCTGTATTACTGGGAGATTTGTATGGGAAAGCTTCTGAACCGGAGTTACAGTCGCTTCAATGCGAACGTGGCTTTAAGCGTTTCAGAGCCTGAAAAGGCTGTAAAGGAGGGTTTTGAAGCCTTTAACTGCTCCTTAAGGCTGGAAACGACATTTCACGTGTAAATCGGCCAAATGCTATTGAAAAGTGAAATCAACCACATATTCTTCATGTTTAGGCTGCCTTGCACCTGTATTACTGGGAGATTTGTATGGGAAAGCTTCTGAACCGGAGTTACAGTCGCTTCCATGCGAACGTGGCTTTAAGCGTTTCAGAGCCTGAAAAGGCTGTAAAGGAGGGTTTTGAAGCCTTTAACTGCTCCTTAAGGCTGGAAACGACATTTCACGTGTATATCGGCCAAATAATATTGAAAAGTGAAATCAACCACATGTTCTTCATGGTTAGGCTGCCTTGCACCTGTATTACTGGGAGATTTGTATGGGAAAGCTTCTGAACCGGAGTTACAGTCGCTTCCATGCGAACGTGGCTTTAAGCGTTTCAGAGCCTGAAAAGGAAGTTTTGAAGCCTTTAACTGCTCCTTAAGGCTGGAAACGACATTTCACGTATAAATAGGCCAATTGCTATTGAAAAGTGAAATCAACCACATATTCTTCATGGTTAGGCTGCCTTGCACCTGTATTACAGGGAGATTTGTATGGGAAAGCTTCTGAACCGGAGTTACAGTCACTTCCATGCGAACGTGGCTTTAAGCGTTTCAGAGCCTGAAAAGGCTGTAAATGAGGGTTTTGAAGCCTTTAACTGCTCCTTAAGGCTGAAAACGACATTTCACGTGTCAATCGGCCAAATGCTATTGAAAAGTGAAATCGACCACATATTCTTCATGGTAAGGCTGCCTTGCACCTGTATTACTGGCAGATTTGTATGGGAAAGCTTCTGAACCGGAGTTACAGTCGCTTCCATGCGAACGTAGCTTTAAGCGTTTCAGAGCCTGAAAAGGCTGTAAAGGAGGGTTTTGAAGCCTTTAACTGCTCCTTAAGGTTGGAAACGACATTTCACGTGTAAATCGGCCAAATGCTATTGAAAAGTGAAATCAACCACATATTCTTCATGGTTAGGCTGCCTTGCACCTGTATTACTGGGAGATTTGTATGGGAAAGCTTCTGAAACGGAGTTACAGTCGCTTCAATGCGAACGTGGCTTTAAGCGTTTCAGAGCCTGAAAAGGCTGTAAAGGAGGGTTTTGAAGCCTTTAACTGCTCTTTAAGGCTGGAAACGACATTTCACTTTTCAATCGGCCAAATGCTATTGAAAAGTGAAATCGACCACATATTCTTCATGGTTAGGCTGCCTTGCACCTATATTACTGGGAGATTTGTATGGGAAATCTTCTGAACCGGAGTTACAGTCGCTTCCATGCGAACGTGGCTTTAAGCGTTTCAGAGCCTGAAAAGGCTGTAAAGGAGGGGTTTTGAAGCCTTTAACTGCTCCTTAAGGCTGGAAACGACATTTCACTTGTAAATCGGCCAAATGCTATTGAAAAGTGAAATCAACCACATATTCTTCATAGTTAGGCTGCCTTGTACATGTATTACTGGGAGATTTGTATGGGAAAGCTTCTGAACCGGAGTTACAGTCGCTTCCATGCGAACGTGGCTTTAAGCCTTTCAGAGCCTGAAAAGGCTGTAAAGGAGGGTTTTGAAGCCTTTAACTGCTCCTTAAGGCTGGAAACGACATTTCACGTGTAAATCGGCCAAATGCTTTTGAAAAGTCAAATCAACCACATATTCTTCATGGTTAGGCTGCCTTGCACCTGTATTACTGGGAGATTTGTATGGGAAAGCTTCTGAACCGGAGTTACAGTCGCTTCCATGCGAACGTGGCTTTAAGCGTTTCAGAGCCTGAAAAGGCTGTAAAGGAGGGTTTTGAAGCCTTTAACTGCTCCTTAAGGCTGGAAACGACATTTCACGTGTAAATCGGCCAAATGCTATTGAAAAGTGAAACCAACCACATATTCTTCATGGTTAGGCTGCCTTGCACCTGTATTACTGGGAGATTTGTATGGGAAAGCTTCTGAACCGGAGTTACAGTCGCTTCCATGCGAACGTGACTTTAAGCGTTTCAGAGCATGAAAAGGCTGTAAAGGAGAGTTTTGAAGCCTTTAACTGCTCCTTAAGGCTGGAAACGACATTTCACATGTAAATCGGCCAAATGCTATCGAAAAGTGAAATCAACCACATATTCTTCATGGTTAGGCTGCCTTGCACCTGTATTGCTGGGAGATTTGTTTGGGAAAGCTTCTGAACCGGAGTTACAGTCGCGTCCATGCGAACGTGGCTTTAAGCGTTTCAGAGCCTGAAAAGGCTGTAAAGGAGGGTTTTGAAGCCTTTAGCTGCTCCTTAAGGCTGGAAACGACATTTCACGTGTAAATCGGCCAAATGCTATTGAAAAGTGAAATGACCACATATTCTTCATGGTTAGGCTGCCTTGCACCTGTATTACTGGGAGATTTGTATGGGAAAGCTTCTGAACCGGAGTTACAGTCGCTTCCATGCGAACGTGGCTTTAAGCGTTTCAGAGCCTGAAAAGGCTGTAAAGGAGGCTTTTGAAGCCTTTAACTGCTCCTTAAGGCTGGAAACGATATTTCACGTGTAAATCGGCCAAATGCTATCGAAAAGTGAAATCAACCACATATTCTTCATGGTTAGGCTGTCTTGCACCTGTATTACTCGGAGATTTGTATGGGAAAGCTTCTGAACCGGAATTACAGTCGCTTCCATGCGAACGTGGCTTTAAGCGTTTCAGAGCCTGAAAAGGCTGTAAAGGAGGGTTTTGAAGCCTTTAACTGCTCCTTAAGGCTGGAAACGACATTTCACGTGTAAATCGGCCAAATGCTATTGAAAAGTGAAACCAACCACATATTCTTCATGGTTAGGCTGCCTTGCACCTGTATTACTGGGAGATTTGTATGGGAAAGCTTCTGAACCGGAGTTACAGTTGCTTCCATGCGAACGTGGCTTTAAGCGTTTCAGAGTCTGAAAAGGCTGTAAAGGAGGGTTTTGAAGCCTTTTACTGCTCCTTAAGGCTGGAAACGATATTTCACGTGTAAATCGGCCAAATGCTATCGAAAAGTGAAATCAACCACATATTCTTCATGGTTAGGCTGCCTTGCACCTGTATTACTCAGAGATTTGTATGGGAAAGCTTCTGAACCGGAATTACAGTCGCTTCCATGCGAACGTGGCTTTAAGCGTTTCAGAGCCTGAAAAGGCTGTAAAGGAGGGTTTTGAAGCCTTTAACTGCTCCTTAAGGCTGGAAACGACATTTCACGTGTAAATCGGCCAAATGCTATTGAAAAGTGAAACCAACCACATATTCTTCATGGTTAGGCTGCCTTGCACCTGTATTACTGGGAGATTTGTATGGGAAAGCTTCTGAACCGGAGTTACAGTCGCTTCCATGCGAACGTGGCTTTAAGCGTTTCAGAGCCTGAAAAGGCTGTAAAGGAGGGTTTTGAAGCCTTTTACTGCTCCTTAAGGCTGGAAACGACATTTCACGTGTAAATCGGCCAAATGCTATTGAAAAGTGAAATCAACCACATATTCTTCATGGTTAGGCTGCCTTGCACCTGTATTACTGGGAGATTTGTATGTGAAAGCTTCTGAACTGGAGTTACAGTCGCTTCCATGCGAACGTGGCTTTAAGCGTTTCAGAGCCTGAAAAGGCTGTAAAGGAGGGTTTTGAAGCCTTTAACTGCTCCTTAAGGCTGGAAACGACATTTCACGTGTAAATCTGCCAAATGCTATCGAAAAGTGAAATCAACCACATATTCTTCATGGTTAGGCTTCCTTGCACCTGTATTACTGGTAGATGTGTTTGGGAAAGCTTCTGAACCGGAGTTACAGTCGCTTCCATGCGAACGTGGCTTTAAGCGTTTCAGAGCCTGAAAAGGCTGTAAAGGAGGGTTTTGAAGCCTTTAACTGCTCCTTAAGGCTGGAAACGACATTTCACGTGTAAATCGGCCAAATGCTATTGAAAAGTGAAACCAACCACATATTCTTCATGGTTAGGCTGCCTTGCACCTGTATTACTGGGAGATTTGTATGAGAAAGCTTCTGAACCGGAGTTACAGTCGCTTCCATGCGAACGTGGCTTGAAGCGTTTCAGAGCCTGAAAAGGCTGTAAAGGAGGGTTTTGAAGCCTTTAACTGCTCCTTAAGGCTGGAAACGACATTTCACGTGTAAATCGGCCAAATGCTATCGAAAAGTGAAATCAACCACATATTCTTCATGGTTAGGCTGCCTTGCACCTGTATTACTGGTAGATTTGTATGGGAAAGCTTCTGAACCGGAGTTACAGTCGCTTCCATGCGAACGTGGCTTTAAGCGTTTCAGAGCCTGAAAAGGCTGTAAAGGAGGGTTTTGAAGCCTTTAACTGCTCCTTAAGGCTGGAAACGACATTTCACGTGTAAATCGGCCAAATGCTATCAAAAAGTGAAATCAACCACATATTCTTCATGGTTAGGCTGCCTTGCACCTGTATTACTGGGAGATTTGTATGGGAAAGCTTCTGAACCGGAGTTACAGTCGCTTCCATGCGAATGTGGCTTTAAGCGTTTCAGAGCCTGAAAAGGCTGTAAAGGAGGGTTTTGAAGCCTTTAACTGCTCCTTAAGGCTGGAAACGACATTTCACGTGTAAATCGGCCAAATGCTATTGAAAAGTGAAATCAACCACATATTCTTCATGGTTAGGCTGCCTTGCACCTGTATTACTGGGAGATTTGTATGTGAAAGCTTCTGAAACGGATTTACAGTCGCTTCCATGCGAACGTGGCTTTAAGCGTTTCAGAGCCTGAAAAGGCTGTAAAGGAGGGTTTTGAAGCCTTTAACTGCTCCTTAAGGCTGGAAACGACATTTCACGTGTAAATCGGCAAAATGCTATCAAAAAGTGAAATCAACCACATATTCTTCATGGTTAGGCTGCCTTGCACCTGTATTACTGGGAGATTTGTATGGGAAAGCTTCTGAACCGGAGTTACAGTCGCTTCCATGCGAATGTGGCTTTAAGCGTTTCAGAGCCTGAAAAGGCTGTAAAGGAGGGTTTTGAAGCCTTTAACTGCTCCTTAAGGCTGGAAACGACATTTCACGTGTAAATCGGCCAAATGCTATTGAAAAGTGAAATCAACCACATATTCTTCATGGTTAGGCTGCCTTGCACCTGTATTACTGGGAGATTTGTATGTGAAAGCTTCTGAACCGGAGTTACAGTCGCTTCCATGCGAACGTGGCTTTAAGCGTTTCAGAGCCTGAAAAGGCTGTAAAGGAGGGTTTTGAAGCCTTTAACTGCTCCTTAAGGCTGGAAACGACATTTCACGTGTAAATCGGCCAAATGCTATTGAAAAGTGAAACCAACCACATATTCTTCATGGTTAGGCTGCCTTGCACCTGTATTACTGGGAGATTTGTATGGGAAAGCTTCTGAACCGGAGTTACAGTCGCTTCCATGCGAACGTGACTTTAAGCGTTTCAGAGCATGAAAAGGCTGTAAAGGAGAGTTTTGAAGCCTTTAACTGCTCCTTAAGGCTGGAAACGACATTTCACATGTAAATCGGCCAAATGCTATCGAAAAGTGAAATCAACCACATATTCTTCATGGTTAGGCTGCCTTGCACCTGTATTGCTGGGAGATTTGTTTGGGAAAGCTTCTGAACCGGAGTTACAGTCGCGTCCATGCGAACGTGGCTTTAAGCGTTTCAGAGCCTGAAAAGGCTGTAAAGGAGGGTTTTGAAGCCTTTAGCTGCTCCTTAAGGCTGGAAACGACATTTCACGTGTAAATCGGCCAAATGCTATTGAAAAGTGAAATGACCACATATTCTTCATGGTTAGGCTGCCTTGCACCTGTATTACTGGGAGATTTGTATGGGAAAGCTTCTGAACCGGAGTTACAGTCGCTTCCATGCGAACGTGGCTTTAAGCGTTTCAGAGCCTGAAAAGGCTGTAAAGGAGGCTTTTGAAGCCTTTAACTGCTCCTTAAGGCTGGAAACGATATTTCACGTGTAAATCGGCCAAATGCTATCGAAAAGTGAAATCAACCACATATTCTTCATGGTTAGGCTGTCTTGCACCTGTATTACTCGGAGATTTGTATGGGAAAGCTTCTGAACCGGAATTACAGTCGCTTCCATGCGAACGTGGCTTTAAGCGTTTCAGAGCCTGAAAAGGCTGTAAAGGAGGGTTTTGAAGCCTTTAACTGCTCCTTAAGGCTGGAAACGACATTTCACGTGTAAATCGGCCAAATGCTATTGAAAAGTGAAACCAACCACATATTCTTCATGGTTAGGCTGCCTTGCACCTGTATTACTGGGAGATTTGTATGGGAAAGCTTCTGAACCGGAGTTACAGTTGCTTCCATGCGAACGTGGCTTTAAGCGTTTCAGAGTCTGAAAAGGCTGTAAAGGAGGGTTTTGAAGCCTTTTACTGCTCCTTAAGGCTGGAAACGATATTTCACGTGTAAATCGGCCAAATGCTATCGAAAAGTGAAATCAACCACATATTCTTCATGGTTAGGCTGCCTTGCACCTGTATTACTCAGAGATTTGTATGGGAAAGCTTCTGAACCGGAATTACAGTCGCTTCCATGCGAACGTGGCTTTAAGCGTTTCAGAGCCTGAAAAGGCTGTAAAGGAGGGTTTTGAAGCCTTTAACTGCTCCTTAAGGCTGGAAACGACATTTCACGTGTAAATCGGCCAAATGCTATTGAAAAGTGAAACCAACCACATATTCTTCATGGTTAGGCTGCCTTGCACCTGTATTACTGGGAGATTTGTATGGGAAAGCTTCTGAACCGGAGTTACAGTCGCTTCCATGCGAACGTGGCTTTAAGCGTTTCAGAGCCTGAAAAGGCTGTAAAGGAGGGTTTTGAAGCCTTTTACTGCTCCTTAAGGCTGGAAACGACATTTCACGTGTAAATCGGCCAAATGCTATTGAAAAGTGAAATCAACCACATATTCTTCATGGTTAGGCTGCCTTGCACCTGTATTACTGGGAGATTTGTATGTGAAAGCTTCTGAACTGGAGTTACAGTCGCTTCCATGCGAACGTGGCTTTAAGCGTTTCAGAGCCTGAAAAGGCTGTAAAGGAGGGTTTTGAAGCCTTTAACTGCTCCTTAAGGCTGGAAACGACATTTCACGTGTAAATCTGCCAAATGCTATCGAAAAGTGAAATCAACCACATATTCTTCATGGTTAGGCTTCCTTGCACCTGTATTACTGGTAGATGTGTTTGGGAAAGCTTCTGAACCGGAGTTACAGTCGCTTCCATGCGAACGTGGCTTTAAGCGTTTCAGAGCCTGAAAAGGCTGTAAAGGAGGGTTTTGAAGCCTTTAACTGCTCCTTAAGGCTGGAAACGACATTTCACGTGTAAATCGGCCAAATGCTATTGAAAAGTGAAACCAACCACATATTCTTCATGGTTAGGCTGCCTTGCACCTGTATTACTGGGAGATTTGTATGAGAAAGCTTCTGAACCGGAGTTACAGTCGCTTCCATGCGAACGTGGCTTGAAGCGTTTCAGAGCCTGAAAAGGCTGTAAAGGAGGGTTTTGAAGCCTTTAACTGCTCCTTAAGGCTGGAAACGACATTTCACGTGTAAATCGGCCAAATGCTATCGAAAAGTGAAATCAACCACATATTCTTCATGGTTAGGCTGCCTTGCACCTGTATTACTGGTAGATTTGTATGGGAAAGCTTCTGAACCGGAGTTACAGTCGCTTCCATGCGAACGTGGCTTTAAGCGTTTCAGAGCCTGAAAAGGCTGTAAAGGAGGGTTTTGAAGCCTTTAACTGCTCCTTAAGGCTGGAAACGACATTTCACGTGTAAATCGGCCAAATGCTATCAAAAAGTGAAATCAACCACATATTCTTCATGGTTAGGCTGCCTTGCACCTGTATTACTGGGAGATTTGTATGGGAAAGCTTCTGAACCGGAGTTACAGTCGCTTCCATGCGAATGTGGCTTTAAGCGTTTCAGAGCCTGAAAAGGCTGTAAAGGAGGGTTTTGAAGCCTTTAACTGCTCCTTAAGGCTGGAAACGACATTTCACGTGTAAATCGGCCAAATGCTATTGAAAAGTGAAATCAACCACATATTCTTCATGGTTAGGCTGCCTTGCACCTGTATTACTGGGAGATTTGTATGTGAAAGCTTCTGAAACGGATTTACAGTCGCTTCCATGCGAACGTGGCTTTAAGCGTTTCAGAGCCTGAAAAGGCTGTAAAGGAGGGTTTTGAAGCCTTTAACTGCTCCTTAAGGCTGGAAACGACATTTCACGTGTAAATCGGCAAAATGCTATCAAAAAGTGAAATCAACCACATATTCTTCATGGTTAGGCTGCCTTGCACCTGTATTACTGGGAGATTTGTATGGGAAAGCTTCTGAACCGGAGTTACAGTCGCTTCCATGCGAATGTGGCTTTAAGCGTTTCAGAGCCTGAAAAGGCTGTAAAGGAGGGTTTTGAAGCCTTTAACTGCTCCTTAAGGCTGGAAACGACATTTCACGTGTAAATCGGCCAAATGCTATTGAAAAGTGAAATCAACCACATATTCTTCATGGTTAGGCTGCCTTGCACCTGTATTACTGGGAGATTTGTATGTGAAAGCTTCTGAACCGGAGTTACAGTCGCTTCCATGCGAACGTGGCTTTAAGCGTTTCAGAGCCTGAAAAGGCTGTAAAGGAGGGTTTTGAAGCCTTTAACTGCTCCTTAAGGCTGGAAACGACATTTCACGTGTAAATCGGCCAAATGCTATTGAAAAGTGAAACCAACCACATATTCTTCATGGTTAGGCTGCCTTGCACCTGTATTACTGGGAGATTTGTATGGGAAAGCTTCTGAACCGGAGTTACAGTCGCTTCCATGCGAATGTGGCTTTAAGCGTTTCAGAGCCTGAAAAGGCTGTAAAGGAGGGTTTTGAAGCCTTTAACTGCTCCTTAAGGCTGGAAACGACATTTCACGTGTAAATCGGCCAAATGCTATTGAAAAGTGAAATCAACCACATATTCTTCATGGTTAGGCTGCCTTGCACCTGTATTACTGGGAGATTTGTATGTGAAAGCTTCTGAACCGGAGTTACAGTCGCTTCCATGCGAACGTGGCTTTAAGCGTTTCAGAGCCTGAAAAGGCTGTAAAGGAGGGTTTTGAAGCCTTTAACTGCTCCTTAAGGCTGGAAACGACATTTCACGTGTAAATCGGCCAAATGCTATTGAAAAGTGAAATCAACCACATATTCTTCATGGTTAGGCTGCCTTGCACCTGTATTACTGGGAGATTTGTATGGGAAAGCTTCTGAACCAGAGTTATAGTCTCTTCCATGCGAACGTGGCTTTAAGCGTTTCAGAGCCTGAAAAGGCTGTAAAGGAGGGTTTTGAAGCCTTTAACTGCTCCTTAAGGCTGGAAACGACATTTCACGTGTAAATCGGCCAAATGCTATCGAAAAGTGAAATCAACCACATATTCTTCATGGTTAGGCTGCCTTGCACCTGTATTACTGGGAGATTTGTATGGGAAAGCTTCTGAACCGGAGTTACAGTCGCGTCCATGCGAACGTGGCTTTAAGCGTTTCAGAGCCTGAAAAGGCTGTAAAGGAGGGTTTTGAAGCCTTTAGCTGCTCCTTAAGGCTGGAAACGACATTTCACGTGTAAATCGGCCAAATGCTATTGAAAAGTGAAATGACCACATATTCTTCATGGTTAGGCTGCCTTGCACCTGTATTACTGGGAGATTTGTATGGGAAAGCTTCTGAACCGGAGTTACAGTCGCTTCCATGCGAACGTGGCTTTAAGCGTTTCAGAGCCTGAAAAGGCTGTAAAGGAGGCTTTTGAAGCCTTTAACTGCTCCTTAAGGCTGGAAACGATATTTCACGTGTAAATCGGCCAAATGCTATCGAAAAGTGAAATCAACCACATATTCTTCATGGTTAGGCTGTCTTGCACCTGTATTACTCGGAGATTTGTATGGGAAAGCTTCTGAACCGGAATTACAGTCGCTTCCATGCGAACGTGGCTTTAAGCGTTTCAGAGCCTGAAAAGGCTGTAAAGGAGGGTTTTGAAGCCTTTAACTGCTCCTTAAGGCTGGAAACGACATTTCACGTGTAAATCGGCCAAATGCTATTGAAAAGTGAAACCAACCACATATTCTTCATGGTTAGGCTGCCTTGCACCTGTATTACTGGGAGATTTGTATGGGAAAGCTTCTGAACCGGAGTTACAGTTGCTTCCATGCGAACGTGGCTTTAAGCGTTTCAGAGTCTGAAAAGGCTGTAAAGGAGGGTTTTGAAGCCTTTTACTGCTCCTTAAGGCTTGAAACGATATTTCACGTGTAAATCGGCCAAATGCTATCGAAAAGTGAAATCAACCACATATTCTTCATGGTTAGGCTGCCTTGCACCTGTATTACTCGGAGATTTGTATGGGAAAGCTTCTGAACCGGAATTACAGTCGCTTCCATGCGAACGTGGCTTTAAGCGTTTCAGAGCCTGAAAAGGCTGTAAAGGAGGGTTTTGAAGCCTTTAACTGCTCCTTAAGGCTGGAAACGACATTTCACGTGTAAATCGGCCAAATGCTATTGAAAAGTGAAACCAACCACATATTCTTCATGGTTAGGCTGCCTTGCACCTGTATTACTGGGAGATTTGTATGGGAAAGCTTCTGAACCGGAGTTACAGTCGCTTCCATGCGAACGTGGCTTTAAGCGTTTCAGAGCCTGAAAAGGCTGTAAAGGAGGGTTTTGAAGCCTTTTACTGCTCCTTAAGGCTGGAAACGACATTTCACGTGTAAATCGGCCAAATGCTATTGAAAAGTGAAATCAACCACATATTCTTCATGGTTAGGCTGCCTTGCACCTGTATTACTGGGAGATTTGTATGTGAAAGCTTCTGAACCGGAGTTACAGTCGCTTCCATGCGAACGTGGCTTTAAGCGTTTCAGAGCCTGAAAAGGCTGTAAAGGAGGGTTTTGAAGCCTTTAACTGCTCCTTAAGGCTGGAAACGACATTTCACGTGTAAATCTGCCAAATGCTATCGAAAAGTGAAATCAACCACATATTCTTCATGGTTAGGCTTCCTTGCACCTGTATTACTGGTAGATTTGTATGGGAAAGCTTCTGAACCGGAGTTACAGTCGCTTCCATGCGAACGTGGCTTTAAGCGTTTCAGAGCCGGAAAAGGCTGTAAAGGAGGGTTTTGAAGCCTTTAACTGCTCCTTAAGGCTGGAAACGACATTTCACGTGTAAATCGGCCAAATGCTATTGAAAAGTGAAACCAACCACATATTCTTCATGGTTAGGCTGCCTTGCACCTGTATTACTGGGAGATTTGTATGAGAAAGCTTCTGAACCTGAGTTACAGTCGCTTCCATGCGAACGTGGCTTGAAGCGTTTCAGAGCCTGAAAAGGCTGTAAAGGAGGGTTTTGAAGCCTTTAACTGCTCCTTAAGGCTGGAAACGACATTTCACGTGTAAATCGGCCAAATGCTATCGAAAAGTGAAATCAACCACATATTCTTCATGGTTAGGCTGCCTTGCACCTGTATTACTGGGAGATTTGTATGGGAAAGCTTCTGAACCGGAGATACAGTCGCTTCCATGCGAACGTGGCTTTAAGCGTTTCAGAGCCTGAAAAGGCTGTAAAGGAGGGTTTTGAAGCCTTTAACTGCTCCTTAAGGCTGGAAACGACATTTCACGTGTAAATCGGCCAAATGCTATCAAAAAGTGAAATCAACCACATATTCTTCATGGTTAGGCTGCCTTGCACCTGTATTACTGGGAGATTTGTATGGGAAAGCTTCTGAACCGGAGTTACAGTCGCTTCCATGCGAATGTGGCTTTAAGCGTTTCAGAGCCTGAAAAGGCTGTAAAGGAGGGTTTTGAAGCCTTTAACTGCTCCTTAAGGCTGGAAACGACATTTCACGTGTAAATCGGCCAAATGCTATTGAAAAGTGAAATCAACCAAATATTCTTCATGGTTAGGCTGCCTTGCACCTGTATTACTGGGAGATTTGTATGTGAAAGCTTCTGAACCGGAGTTACAGTCGCTTCCATGCGAACGTGGCTTTAAGCGTTTCAGAGCCTGAAAAGGCTGTAAAGTTGGGTTTTGAAGCCTTTAACTGCTCCTTAAGGCTGGAAACGACATTTCACGTGTAAATCGGCCAAATGCTATTGAAAAGTGAAATCAACCACATATTCTTCATGGTTAGGCTGCCTTGCACCTGTATTACTGGGAGATTTGTATGGGAAAGCTTCTGAACCGGAGTTACAGTCGCTTCCATGCGAACGTGGCTTTAAGCGTTTCAGAGCCTGAAAAGGCTGTAAAGGAGGGTTTTGAAGCCTTTAACTGCTCCTTAAGGCTGGAAACGACATTTCACGTGTAAATCGGCCAAATGCTATTGAAAAGTGAAATCAACCACATATTCTTCATGGTTAGGCTGCCTTGCACCTTTATTACTGGGAGATTTGTATGGGAAAGCTTCTGAACCGGAGTTACAGTCGCTTCCATGCGAACGTGGCTTTAAGCGTTTCAGAGCCTGAAAAGGCTGTAAAGGAGGGTTTTGAAGCCTTTAACTGCTCCTTAAGGCTGGAAACGACATTTCACGTGTAAATCGGCCAAATGCTATCGAAAAGTGAAATCAACCACATATTCTTCATGGTTAGGCTGCCTTGCACCTGTATTACTGGGAGATTTGTATGGGAAAGCTTCTGAACCGGAGTTACAGTCGTGGCTTTAAGCGTTTCAGAGCCTGAAAAGGCTGTAAATGAGGGTTTTGAAGCCTTTAACTACTCCTTAAGGCTGGAAACGACATTTCACGTGTAAATCGGCCAAATGCTATTGAAAAGTGAAATCAACCACATATTCTTCATGGTTAGGCTGCCTTGCACCTGTATTACTGGGAGATTTGTATGGGAAAGCTTCTGAACCGGAGTTACAGTCGCTTCCATGCGAACGTGGCTTTAAGCGTTTCAGAGCCTGAAAAGGCTGTAAAGGAGGGTTTTGAAGCCTTTAACTGCTCCTTAAGGCTGGAAACGACATTTCACGTGTAAATCGGACAAATGCTATTGAAAAGTGAAATCAAACACATATTCTTCATGGTTAGGCTGCCTTGCACCTGTATTACTGGGAGATTTGTATGGGAAAGCTTCTGAACCGGAGTTACAGTCGCTTCCATGCGAACGTGGCTTTAAGCGTTTCAGAGCCTGAAAAGGCTGTAAAGGAGGGTTTTGAAGCCTTTAACTGCTCCTTAAGGCTGGAAACGACATTTCACGTGTAAATCGGCCAAATGCTATTGAAAAGTGAAATCAACCACATATTCTTCATGGTTAGGCTGCCTTGCACCTGTATTACTGGGCGATTTGTATGGGAAAGCTTCTGAACCTGAGTTACAGTCGCTTCCATCCGAACGTGGCTTTAAGCGTTTCAGAGCCTGAAAAGGCTGTAAAGGAGGGTTTTGAAGCCTTTAACTGCTCCTTAAGGCTGGAAACGACATTTCACGTGTAAATCGGCCAAATGCTATTGAAAAGTGAAATCTACCACATATTCTTCATGGTGAGGCTAACGTGCACCTGTATTACTGGGAGATTTGTATGGGAAAGCTTCTGAACCGGAGTTACAGTCGCTTCCATGCGAACGTGGCTTTAAGCGTTTCAGAGCCTGAAAAGGCTGTAAAGGAGGGTTTTGAAGCCTTTAACTGCTCCTTAAGGCTGGAAACGACATTTCACGTGTAAATCGGCCAAATGCTATTGAAAAGTGAAATCAACCACATATTCTTCATGGTTAGGCTGCCTTGCACCTGTATTACTGGGAGATTTGTATGGGAAAGCTTCTGAACCGTTACAGTCGCTTCCATGCGAACGTGGCTTTAAGCGTTTCAGAGCCTGAAAAGGCTGTAAAGGAGGGTTTTGAAGCCTTTAACTGCTCCTTAAGACTGGAAACGACATTTCAAGGGTAAATCGGCCAAATGCTATTGAAAAGTAAAATCAACCACATATTCTTCATGGTTAGGCTGCCTTGCACCTGTATTTGCTGGGAGATTTGTATGGGAAAGCTTCTGAACCGGAGTTACAGTCGCTTCCATGCGAACGTGGCTTTAAGCGTTTCAGAGCCTGAAAAGGCTGTAAATGAGGGTTTTGAAGCCTTTAACTGCTCCTTAAGGCTGGAAACGACATTTCACGTGTAAATCGGCCAAATGCTATCGAAAAGTGAAATCAACCACATATTCTTCATGGTTAGGCTGCCTTGCACCTGTATTACTGGGAGATTTGTATGGGAAAGCTTCTGAACCAGAGTTACAGTCTCTTCCATTCGAACGTGGCTTTAAGCGTTTCAGAGCCTGAAAAGGCTGTAAAGGAGGGTTTTGAAGCCTTTAACTGCTCCTTAAGGCTGGAAACGACATTTCACGTGTAAATCGGCCAAATGCTATTGAAAAGTGAAATCAACCACATATTCTTCATGGTTAGGCTGCCTTGCACCTGTATTACTGGGAGATTTGTATGGGAAAGCTTCTGAACCGGAGTTACAGTCGCTTCCATCCGAACGTGGCTTTAAGCGTTTCAGAGCCTGAAAAGGCTGTAAAGGAGGGTTTTGAAGCCTTTAACTGCTCCTTAAGGCTGGAAACGACATTTCACGTGTAAATCGGCCAAATGCTATTGAAAAGTGAAATCAACCACATATTCTTCATGGTTAGGCTGCCTTGCACCTGTATTACTGGGAGATTTGTATGGGAAAGCTTCTGAACCGGAGTTACAGTCGCTTCCATGTGAACGTGGCTTTAAGAGTTTCAGAGCCTGAAAAGGCTGTAAAGGAGGGTTTTGAAGCCTTTAACTGCTCCTTAAGGCTGGAAACGACATTTCACGTGTAAATCGGCGAAATGCTATTGAAAAGTGAAATCTACCACATATTCTTCATGGTGAGGCTAACTTGCACCTGTATTACTGGGAGATTTGTATGGGAAAGCTTCTGAACCGGAGTTACAGTCGCTTCCATGCGAACGTGGCTTTAAGCGTTTCAGAGCCTGAAAAGGCTGTAAAGGAGGGTTTTGAAGCCTTTAACTGCTCCTAAAGGCTGGAAACGACATTTCACGTGTAAATCGGCCAAATGCTATTGAAAAGTGAAATCAACCACATATTCTTCATGGTTAGGCTGCCCCGCACCTGTATTACCATATTTGTTATAGTGTACCGTGCTCCCGGTCCCTACTCTGAATTTCTGTCCGAATTCTCAGAGTTTCTGTCAAATTTAGTCCTTAAATCCGACAAAGTAATAATTGTAGGTGATTTTAATATTCATGTGGACAGCGATAATAATAGTCTCAGTATCGCGTTTATCTCTCTATTAGATTCAATTGGTTTTAGTCAGAGTATACATAGACCTACTCACTGTTTTAATCACACCCTCGACCTTGTTTTGGTTTATGGTGTGGAAATTGATGACTTAATAGTCTTTCCACAGAATCCTATTTTATCAGACCATTATTTAATAACTTTTGAATTCATATTACAGGACTACTCACCACTGGGTAAAAGTGTCTACACCAGATGTTTATCTGATAGTGCTATAACTAAATTTCAGGAAGCGATTCCATCTGCATTTACTTTAATGCCTCATCCTAATATTCAAGACTCCTGCACTAACGTTAGTTTCTCTGAAATTGATCACCTTGTTGAAAGTGTTGCAGGCTCTCTAAGAACAACACTTGACTCTGTTGCTCCTTTAAAAAAGAAGATAATAAAACAGAGGAAGTTAGCTCTGTGGTATAACTCACAAACCCGTGAATTAAAACAAATATCGCGAAAGTTGGAAAGTAAATGGCGCTCCACTAAACTGGAGGAATCTCACTTAGTTTGGCAAGAAAGTCTTAAAACCTATAGGAAGGACCTCCGTAATGCCAGAGTAGCCTATTACTCATCTTTAATAGAGAAGAATAAGAACAATCCTAGATTTCTTTTTAGCACTGTAGCCAGGCTGACAGAGAGCCACAGCTCTATTGAGCCATGTATTCCTATAACCCTCAGTAGTAACGACTTCATGACCTTCTTTAATGACAAAATTATAACTATTAGATACAAAATCAACTCGCTTGGCACTATTTGTTCATCAAACCCAGGAACCTTACAAACTGTACGACCTGAAATATTCTTGGACTGCTTTTCTACAGTCGACCTTAACAAATTAAACTCTACAATTTCAGCATCAAAACCTTCTACTTGTCTTCTAGACTCTATTCCAACTAGGTTACTTAAAGAAGTGTTACCTTTAATTAGCACTCCTGTATTAGATATGATTAACATGTCTTTGTCAGCAGGTTATGTACCACAGTCTTTAAAAGTAGCTGTAATTAAACCTCTTCTTAAAAAGCCCAGTCTTGATCCTGAGGTACTAGCCAACTATAGACCTATATCTAACCTTCCTTTTCTCTCTAAGATCCTCGAGAAATTAGTTGCCAATCAGTTGTGTGACTTTTTACATAATAATGAGTTATTTGAGGATTTCCAGTCAGGATTTAGAGCAAATCATAGCACTGAGACAGCACTGGTGAAAATTACTAACGACCTTCTAATAGCTTCAGACAAAGGACTTGTCTCTGTACTTGTCTTACTAGATCTTAGTGCTGCCTTCGACACTATTGACCATCACATCCTGCTACACAGACTAGAGCATCTGATCGGCATTAAAGGAACCGCACTGAGCTGGTTTAAGTCATATTTATCAGATAGATCTCAGTTTGTACATGTTAATGACAAATCCTCCATGCACACTAAAGTTAGTCACGGAGTCCCACAGGGTTCTGTCCTTGGACCGATTCTTTTCACCTTATATATGCTTCCCTTAGGAATTATTATAAGGAAGCACTCCATAAATTTTCATTGTTATGCTGATGATACACAATTATATTTGTCGATCAAACCAGAAGAAACCCATCAGTTAGATAAACTTCAAATGTGCATTAAGGAAATAAAAAGCTGGATGACCTGCAATTTCCTGATGTTAAACTCAGACAAAACTGAAATTATTGTACTTGGCCCCAAAGGCCTCCGAAATTCAATAGCTAAAGATATTGTTACTCTGGATGATGTAGTGTTGTCCTCCAGCACCACAGTAAGGAATCTGGGTGTTATTTTTGATCAGGATATGTCCTTCGATTCTCACATAAAACTAACAACAAGGACTGCATATTTTCACCTGCGTAATATTGCAAAAATTAGGAACATTGTGTCTCAGAAAGATGCAGAGAAACTTGTTCATGCATTTGTTACTTCCAGGCTGGACTATTGCAATTCCTTATTATCAGGCTGCTCCAATAAGTCTGTTAAGAGTCTCCAGTTGGTCCAAAATGCTGCAGCTCGTGTACTAACTAAAACAAATAGAAGAGAACATATTTCTCCTGTATTAGCTTCTCTGCACTGGCTACCTGTAAAATCTAGAATAGAATTTAAAATCCTTCTCCTTACGTACAAAGCTCTTATTGGTCAGGCTCCGTCGTATCTTAAAGAGCTCATAGTACCGTATCACCCAACTAGATCTCTGCGCTCTGAGAATGCAGGGCTACTCGTTGTTCCTAGAGTCTCCAAAAGTAGAATGGGAGGCAGAGCCTTCAGCTACCAAGCTCCTCTCCTGTGGAACAAACTCCCAAATGTTATTCGGGAGGCAGACACTGTCCCCTTATTTAAAAGTAAACTTAAAACTTTCCTTTTTGATAAAGCTTACAGCTAGGGCTTACGATAAGACTTTATTCTGCTTAATGATGCTGCTATAGGCCTAGTCTGCCGGGGGATAATACTTTTCCTGATACTCTGAGCTTCTCTCCTCTCTGTCTGAATCATTCATGTCCCATCAATGCATGTTACTGATTCAGCTTCTTCCCCGGAGCTGTTTGTGCTTTGTCGTCTCGCAGGTCTCTGCTGATCGTGGTGGTGCTTGCTTCCGTGGTCCTACATGACGCTTCCTGCTGCTATTGTCACTGTTACTCATATATACTATCACTAGTTTAATAAACTATAAAATTTGTAGCTGTATTGTAGCTGCTATTGCCACTACTCATCATTGATCATGTTTGCCACCATAATTATCATTTTCATATTCTGTCACCTTAGCTGTGCTTGTTTCTACTATTCTGTTGTATTAACTGCCTTAACATATACGTCATATTCACATTACTATAAATATTATAGTTACTGTTAGGCTTTGCTTGCATCTCTGGAAGTGTGTCTGTCTGTCTCTCCCTGTCCATCTGTGTGTCTTTTCTCTCTTTCTCTCTCCTTTTCTTCCTCCCCAACCGGTCAAGACAGATGGCCGTCCTCCACAGAGCTGGGTCTGTCTGACGTTCCTGCCTGTTATAGGGAAGGTTTTCGTTGCCACTGTACTCTACAGAGGAATTGTTGGGTCTATGTAAATCATAAATAAGTCATTGAGTGTGGTCTTTACCTACTCTGTAAAGTGTCCTGAGATAACTTTTGTTATGATTTGACACTATAAATAAAATTGAATTGAATTGAATTGAATTGAATTGAACGTGGCTTTAAGCGTTTCAGAGCCTGAAAAGGCTGTAAAGGAGGGTTTTGAAGCCTTTAACTGCTTTTTATGGCTGGAAACGACTTTTTACGTGTAAATCGGCCAAATGCTATTGGAAAGTGAAATCAACCACATATTCTTCATGGTTAGGCTGCCCCGCACCTGTATTACTGTGAGATTTGTATTGGAAAGCTTCTAAACCGGAGTTACAGTCGCTTCCATGCGAACGTGGCTTTAAGCGTTTCAGAGCCTGAACAGGCTGTAAATGAGGGTTTTGAAGCCTTTAACTGCTTCTTAAGGCTGGAAACGACATTTTCCCGTGTAAATCGGCCAAATGCTATTGGAAAGTGAAATCAACCACATATTCTTCATGGTTAGGCTGCCCCGCACCTGTATTACTGTGAGATTTGTATTGGAAAGCTTCTAAACCGGAGTTACAGTCGCTTCCATGCGAACGTGGCTTTAAGCGTTTCAGAGCCTGAACAGGCTGTAAATGAGGGTTTTGAAGCCTTTAACTGCTTCTTAAGGCTGGAAACTACATTTTCACGTGTAAATCGGCCAAATGCTATTGGAAAGTGAAATCAACCACATATTCTTCATGGTTAGTGTAACCCATGTTAAAATATGGTTTAAATAAGTACTTTAAAAGCTGCATAAATAAGTTCAAAAGTCAAATGTGATTAATTTAATGTAAATGAATTAATCAGAGTTAAAGTTAATACAACAATAACTTAATGTTGAAGATGAGAAGTATGCCGACAGGAAATTCATATCGCTGCCCTTTAAGGGACTAGCGACGCAGCGCGTCAGTGACGCGCAGCAGACACCGGAGGAGTAGAGCAGAGGAGGAAATCGGAGCGAACGAGTGGAGATTAATAAGCAGAAAATGGAGTGAAAAAGTGGATTTTGCAGTCGGAAAAACACAACTTGCCTGGTCGGGAACTGACGGGATTTTATGTGTACTAAACCACACCGGTTTTGGTGAGTCTTGTGTTGATTTTATTTTCATTTTTACCATGTTGTACCTTTTTTTCCCTGGCGAGAGCTAACGCTAAAAAGTAGCTGTTTATAAGGAAATGCTCCGTCATAAACTGTTTACCAGTAATATTTTGGGTTTATGAAGACTGTGAATGTCATAAAAGTGACTGTATGCTGTGTAAATGAAATGCGCGTGCAGTATTTAATGTGTGAGACGGAGCCGTGAGTTCAAAGAGACCGCTCCGCCGCCATTTTGAGATGAAAAAGCACCGTAGCAGTAATGTTACAAACTCAGAGACTGTTAAACATTTGTGTAATTTGAAGATTTAAATAGATTTATTGTGTTTATGACCTGTTACACAGGTCAGGTTTTATGCTTGGTTTAAAGCTCGGTCGGAGCGAGGATTGGTCTGCCGTGTGCGGCGTGCACATGCATAGACAGGATTCAAGATGGCGAGCCAGACCCAGACCTTCAACTCATCTTCTCCATCGCATCAGTGAGGAAGTCCTCTGCGAATGGTGACTCGCTACCAGAGCGGTAGGAGTATCAGAATTGGGTTTGAACTGAACTGAGAACTGATTTATTTTTGGACTGAATCGAACTGAAGCTTTTCATTGAACTGAAAGTGAACTTACATTTGGACTGTAAACTTGATCTGGAAGTGTCATACTTCTATTTTGCGTATTGATTTCATATTTTGAATGTCATTTGAATGATCGTGGTCCACTATGACCTGATTGTGTAATTGAAGGTATTTTCTTACCTGTAAAAGAAAGGGAAAAAGAGTTAACTCAAGAAGAAAAAATAGGAATTCTAAATAGGTGCAACCTATCAGAAAAGACCGGTCTAATTAACTTAAATTAGCCTAACTTAGATAAATAGGTGAACTAAAGAACCTAAAGCAGGGCTCCAGACTAACTTTTTGATTTGGTTGCACTGGTGCGCCTTACTTTTTTTTTTAGGTGCACTGGCACAAAATTTAGGTGCACTCGAATTTTAACGCCATAAGGAGACCTTTCTGGCTCCATAACTTTAATATAACGTGAATGATTTCCAAACAAGATAAAGATATTGAGAAATCCATGTCTTTATTTGAGGGACATTGACATAAGAAAAATAAGGTGCTTGACATTAAGACAAAACATTAAGCACAATAAAACATTACAAAATAAAACAGTGCTTGTGCTTAAAGTGCAAACATTTCAAGTAAAATAAAACATTTTCAAATAAAAAGTGCTAATCGTTAAAGGAGACATATTCTGCCCCCTTTTCCCATTATCAAGTCAAGTCTTACAGCTGGTCTCCCCTTGCTGTCACTTGCCACTCAGATGGCCAGCACTTGTAATTTGGCCTTCTCGCCCGTTGGCCTTGGCTAAACCAGCTTGCCACACTCTCCCTTGCATCGAAATCCTCCAAACTGGGCCCCTCCACACTGATCCTGATCAGGTCTTCCACTGTGTCTGTGTGAAGTGATGCTCTAGCATCTGACTTAATCCTCTTCTGTGTGGAGAATCCTCTCTCACAAACAGCAGATGACACGGGGAGGACCAGCAGAATGTGGACAAGATGCAGTATGTTCTGAAAAATATACAAACCACATTCTCATTGGGATGTACAAGCTGTCTTAGTTGTTTTTATGTCAAAGTTGACGTTGATTTTGATATCAAAATGTAATAAAAAAAACAAGTAAAACCTTGTACTCTGAACAGTATGGCTCTCTGGTCAACATTAGCTCCCAAAGGTTGAGGTAGGTCTTGTCCTTGAACATCCTGGCAATTAACAGCTTCAGGCCCACAAACTCTTCTTTTGCCAACTCCGTGTGAACACCATTTCTGACATGTAATAAACATCCAATCAGTGTTTAAATTAACATGATTGCCACCAGCCCTACTATTATGTAGTGGTCCATTATGCTACCTTGTGAGGACAGGGGAGAAGTGATCCAGGAGGACTGCTAGGTCATCAGCACCATGGTCCACTAAGTCCTCTTGGTTTTCTGGCCAGCTATCATGATTAAAGATGTTAAAGCATTTGACAGCCTTGCCTGGGGCAGTGGCAGATTCGGTGGCATTATCTCCTATTGGAAGGATAAAGACAAATTAATAAACATTAATAGACATTTCTGGTCTGTGTTCATAAGACAGATGAGTACACTTGCCTAGGAGGCTACAGAATCTTGCTTTCAAGTGTTTGACAGTGGAGTTAATTGTTGCCTCCATTGCTCTCTGTAGTCTATTGATAGCACCACCATCCTCTACCAGGTTAGAGACTTCTCCTTTGAGTGTAACTGTCTGTGTGGGACATAAAGCATAAACACATATTCTAGTTAGATATTATAAATACTGTATATATTCATATAATATGTTTTCCTATGTCAGAAACAAAACCACAAATGTACTTGGAATTTGTAGAGTGGCATTTCACTCTGCTCATCCTGCTGCCTCTTCTGCAGCCTGAGGTCAGCCATGAACTTTGACAGTCTGCCCCCAGGCTTAGGTCTGGCAGCCATCACCTCTGTTGTCACCAGCAGATTTTCAAGAGCACAAACTGCCTGTTAAGACATATCAAGCACTTTTATAAATACAGCTGAAGCTAATAACAATCATAACTGAAAATTAAATTCCATGTCCTCTCCCTTACCCGAGGTAGGATGGTCTCATTTTTCTGAAGCAGGAGGCTAAACTTGGTTATTCCAGCAAAAACATCAGCCAGAAAGTGACAAAAAGCCACAAAAGTGCCATCTTCCATTGATTTCTTGACCTGTATCATACAACCACAGTAACTATTCATATAGCCTTTAACATGAATTAAAAATCTGCCCAGGGAAAATGGCACTAATTTAGTAAATTCCCTGTGGAAATCCACTTACCTTTCTGGCTCGGCCTGCAATATCTGCATTGGAAGAAGACTCTGCCAAATGGTCCATATGAAAGTACACTGCAGTTAACTGGCCATGGCCATTCTGTCCGGGTCTGAGGAATGTCTCCAGGGCCCTGGAGACATGTGGAAGCCATCGTGTTCCTTTAACCCCACCGGGGACTAGGACATCCACTCCCAGGTCTGCTCCAATGGCTTTCAGCTCCCTCATTGATTTGGGGCTAAAATGGTAGTCAAGTCAAGTCAAGTCAGTTTTATTGTCAAAAATTGCAATATGTATGACATACAAATGCAAAAAATGAAATTACAGTCCTCTCAGACCCAGTGCAATCGGCATATACATACAACATAATAAAAATAATAAAAATATACAAAGAGTAAAAATATACAAAGAGTAAAAAAAATGTAAAGTGGCAGTGGATTGTAAAGTGAATAGATAATAATAATAATAAATAGACAGTAACAGTGCAATGACATTTGTTGAATCGAGGTAGAGCGGTATTGTTCATTAAAGTGAGGTAGTGCAGTGAAGTGCAAATAGCAGTTAGAGTCCGAGTTGTGTGTGTGTGTGTGTGTGTGTGTGTGTGTGTGTGTGTGTGTGTGTGTGTGTGTGTGTGTGTGTGTGTGTGTGTGTGTGTGTGTGTGTGTGTGTGTGTGTGTGTGTGTGTGTGTGTGTGTGTGTGTGTGTGTGTGTGTGTGTGTGTGTGTGTGTGTGTGTGTGTGTGTGTGTGTAGGGGTAGGGGGGGCATGATGTCAGATGACGGAGGGGAGGGGAGGTGTAAGGGTGGCTGTGGCAGGGGGCAGAGTCAGAGGGGGGAGGGGGGGCAGAGTAGGGAGGGAGTTGAGTCTCCTGACTGCCTGGTGGCAGAAACTGTCTTTTAGCCTGCTGGTTTTGGCTCGGAGACTCCGCAGTCTCCTCCCCGACGGCAGCAGGCTGAAGAGGCTGTTGGAGGGGTGGGTGGGGTCACCTGCGATCCTGATGGCTCTGCGGGTGAGACGGGTGTTGTAAATGTCCGACAGGGGGGGGAGAGAGACACCAATAATCCTCTCAGCTGCCCTCACGATGCGCTGCAGAGTCTTGCGGCAGGACACGGTGCAGGCGCCGTACCACACGGTGATGCAGCTGGAGAGGATGCTCTCGATGGTGCCTCTGTAGAAGGTGTGCATGATGGGGGTCGGGGCTCTTGCTCTCCTGAGCTTGCGGAGGAAGTACAGGCGCTGGTTTGCTCTCTTGGCCAGTGATGGTGTGTTGTTGCTCCAGGACAGGTCTTCAGAGATGTGCACTCCCAGGAACTTGGTGCTGCTCACCTGCTCCACTGCAGCACCGTCGATGGTGAGTGGAACATGCTGGGAGTGCCGTCGTCTGAAGTCCACAACAATCTCCTTCGTCTTCTCCACATTCAGGCGGAGATTGTTGTCCTTGCACCACGTGGCCAGGTGGCTCACCTCGTCCCTGTAGGTAGTGGTAGGTCTTCCACACCAAATGTAGCAGATCATATACTTGACCCACCATAACGTTGTCCCTCTGGACTGACAACATGGCCAATTCCAATCTGTAAGGATACATTTCAATTGTTTAGATAAGCTACCTTGTATTGAGAAAATGCACAAAGGCCTATATACTGTAATTAGGCCTACCTGTGAGGCATACAGTGAAAGGGCACAACAAAATCTCCTGCATCTCTTTGTAGAAGGGTTATGACCCCCCCTTTGCTGCCGAAGTTAACTGCAGCACCATCAGCGTGCTGACGTGTTACGGTGACGTATTACGTTATTTCCGGTGCTTGTGTGTTGGTCACTCGTTGTTGTTTCACTGTTAGCTGCTCTCGCTAAATTCAACTGTTTTTGCTATAATATTCACCACAGCGGCTAACTACCGCTTAACATTTAAACATCCACTAGTTCTACTCAAGCACTCACAGCTCTCCTTCTTTCAGCCGCTTTCTGGCTAATTAATCGTTACACGCTGTTAGCCACTTTAGCTTAGCAGTTAGCTTCACGGCTGGTGATGGCTTCCCCCGCTCTCTCTCCTGCTCTCTCTTGCTCGGAGTGTCGTATGTTTAGCTACTCCTCTGCCTCCTTTAGTGATAATGGTAAGTGTAATAGGTGTAGTGTATTTGTAGCGCTGGAGGCGAGGCTCAGTGAGTTAGAGGCACGGCTCCGCACCATGGAAGCTCAGTCTTACGCTACAGTAGCTAGCCAGCCACCTACAACTTTAGCCGGTGCGAAGCCACATAGTGTAGCGTTAGCTCCTGCTAGCCCTCCCCCGGCAATCCCTGAGCAGCCAGGGTCCTCCTGGGTAACTGTGAAAGGAAAGCATAGTTCTAAATCGAAGCCCATGGTTAACCATCCACCCATTCACGTTTCAAACAAGTTTTCTCCACTCAGTGACACGCCTGCTGAGAAAACAACACTGGTTATTGGCAGCTCCATTTTGAGAAACGTGAACTTAGTGACACCAGGGACAATAGTAAAATGCATCCCAGGGGCCAGAGCGGGCGACATCGAATCCTATTTGAAACTTCTGGCTAGGGATAGACGTAAATATGGTAGGATTGTTATTCACGTCGGCGGTAATGACACCCGATTACGTCAATCGGAGGTCACTAAAATGAATGTGGAGTCGGTGTGTTCTTATGCAAAAACTATGTCGGACTCCGTAATTTTCTCTGGTCCCCTGCCCAACTTGACTTGCGATGACATGTATAGCCGCATGTCATCATTCCGTCGCTGGCTGTCTGGATGGTGCCCGGTAAATAATGTAAATAATGTGGGCTTCGTAGATAATTGGCAGTCTTTCTGGGGGAAACCTGGTCTTATTAGGAGAGATGGTATTCATCCTACTTTGGAGGGTGCCGCTCTCATATCTAAGAACCTGGACGCAGTTGTTAGCGGTCTAAAACCATGACAACCCAGTGTTGGGATCAGGAAGCAGAGTCGCAGTTTAATACACCTCTCTGCGCTGCCCTTATCGCAGGTGCCCAGGAAGCAGAGTGGCAGTCTTACACACCTCTCTGCGCTCCCTGTGGAGCATTTTCCAGCTCAGTTTAGTATACAAACACTGTCTGCCCCACGATCATTTAAATTAAACAGATCAAAAATGAACAGAAGAGGAGCTACAAAGAAAAACTTGATACAAATCAACGCAAAATCTGCGACAATGCAACAATATCAGAAAATAAAATGTGGACTTTTAAACATTAGATCTCTCTCATCTAAAGCTGTATTAGTAAACGATCTGATATCAGACAACCATATTGATTTACTCTGTCTGACCGAAACCTGGCTGCGTCCCGAAGAATATGTTAGCCTAAATGAATCCACTCCTCCCAGTCATATTAATACTCATATTTCTCGAGGCAGTGGTCGAGGAGGAGGCGTTGCAGCTATTTATAATTCAGGCCTATTAATAAACCCTAAACCTAAACTAAATTATAATTCATTTGAAAGTCTTGTTCTTAGTCTTTCACATTCAACCTGGAAAACTGTGCAGCCAATTATATTTGTTATAGTGTACCGTGCTCCTGGTCCGTACTCTGAATTTCTGTCGGAATTCTCAGAGTTTCTGTCAAATTTAGTCCTTAAATCCGACAAAGTAATAATTGTAGGTGATTTTAATATTCATGTGGACAGCGATAATAATAGTCTCAGTATTGCGTTTATCTCTCTATTAGATTCGATTGGTTTTAGTCAGAGTGTACATAAACCTACTCACTGTTTTAATCACACCCTCGACCTTGTTTTGGTTTATGGTGTGGAAATCGATGACTTAATAGTCTTTCCACAGAATCCTATTTTATCAGACCATTATTTAATAACTTTTGAATTCATATTACAGGACTACTCACCACTGGGTAAAAGTGTCTACACCAGATGTTTATCTGATAGTGCTATAACTAAATTTAAGGAAGCGATTCCATCTGCATTTACTTTAATGCCTCATCCTAATATTCAAGACTCTTGCACTAACGTTAGTTTCTCTGAAATTGATCACCTTGTTGAAAGTGTTGCAGGCTCTCTAAGAACAACACTTGACTCTGTTGCTCCTTTAAAAAAGAAGATAATAAAACAGAGGAAGTTAGCTCCGTGGTATAACTCACAAACCCGTGAATTAAAACAAATATCGCGAAAGTTGGAAAGTAAATGGCGCTCCACTAAACTGGAGGAATCTCACTTAGTTTGGCAAGAAAGTCTTAAAACCTATAGGAAGGACCTCCGTAATGCCAGAGCAGCATATTACTCATCTTTAATAGAGGAGAATAAGAACAATCCTAGATTTCTTTTCAGCACTGTAGCCAGGCTGACAGAGAGCCACAGCTCTATTGAGCCATGTATTCCTATAACCCTCAGCAGTAACGACTTCATGACCTTCTTTAATGACAAAATTATAACTATTAGAGACAAAATCAACTCGCTTGGCACCAATCTTTCATCGAACCCAGGAACCTTACAAACTGTACGACCTGATATATTCTTGGACTGCTTTTCTACAGTCGACCTTAACAAATTAAACTCTACTATTTCAGCATCAAAACCTTCTACTTGTCTTCTAGACTCTATTCCAACTAGGTTACTTAAAGAAGTGTTACCTTTAATTAGCACTCCTGTATTAGATATGATTAACATGTCTTTATCAGCAGGTTATGTACCAATGTCTTTTAAAGTAGCTGTAATTAAACCTCTTCTTAAAAAGCCCAGTCTTGATCCTGAGGTACTAGCCAACTATAGACCTATATCTAACCTTCCTTTTCTCTCTAAGATCCTCGAGAAATTAGTTGCCAATCAGTTGTGTGACTTTTTACATAATAATGAGTTATTTGAGGATTTCCAGTCAGGATTTAGAGCAAATCATAGCACTGAGACAGCACTGGTGAAAATTACTAACGACCTTCTAATAGCTTCAGACAAAGGACTTGTCTCTGTACTTGTCTTACTAGATCTTAGTGCTGCCTTCGACACTATTGACCATCACATCCTGCTACACAGACTAGAGCATCTGATCGGCATTAAAGGAACCGCACTGAGCTGGTTTAAGTCATATTTATCAGATAGATCTCAGTTTGTACATGTTAATGACAAATCCTCCATGCACACTAAAGTTAGTCACGGAGTCCCACAGGGTTCTGTCCTTGGACCGATTCTTTTCACCTTATATATGCTTCCCTTAGGAAATATTATAAGGAAGCACTCCATTAACTTTCATTGTTATGCTGATGATACACAATTATATTTGTCGATCAAACCAGAAGAAAGCCATCAGTTAGATTAACTTCAAATGTGCATTAAGGAAATAAAAAGCTGGATGACCTGCAATTTCCTGATGTTAAACTCAGACAAAACTGAAATTATTGTACTTGGCCCCAAAGGCCTCCGAAATTCAATAGCTAAAGACATTGTTACTCTGGATGATGTTGTGTTGTCCTCCAGCACCACAGTAAGGAATCTGGGTGTTATTTTTGATCAGGATATGTCCTTCGATTCTCACATAAAACTAACAACAAGGACTGCATATTTTCACCTGCGTAATATTGCAAAAATTAGGAACATTGTGTCTCAGAAAGATGCAGAGAAACTTGTTCATGCATTTGTTACTTCCAGGCTGGACTATTGCAATTCCTTATTATCAGGCTGCTCCAATAAGTCTGTTAAGAGTCTCCAGTTGGTCCAAAATGCTGCAGCTCGTGTACTAACTAAAACAAATAGAAGAGAACATATTTCTCCTGTATTAGCTTCTCTGCACTGGCTACCTGTAAAATCTAGAATAGAATTTAAAATCCTTCTCCTTACGTACAAAGCTCTTATTGGTCAGGCTCCGTCGTATCTTAAAGAGCTCATAGTACCGTATCACCCAACTAGATCTCTGCGCTCTGAGAATGCAGGGCTACTCGTCGTTGCTAGAGTCTCCAAAAGTAGAATGGGAGGCAGAGCCTTCAGCTACCAAGCTCCTCTCCTGTGGAACAAACTCCCAAATGTTATTCGGGAGGCAGACACTGTCCCCATATTTAAGAGTAAACTTAAAACTTTCCTTTTTGATAAAGCTTACAGCTAGGGCTTACGATGAGACTTTATTCTGCTTAATTATGCTGCTATAGGCCTAGTCTGCCGGGGGATAATACTTTTCCTGATACTCTGAGCTTCTCTCCTCTCTGTCTGAATCATTCATGTCCCATCAATGCATGTTACTGATTCAGCTTCTTCCCCGGAGCTGTTTGTGCTTTGTCGTCTCGCAGGTCTCTGCTGATCGTGGTGGTGCTTGCTGCCATGGTCCTACATGACGCTTCCTGCTGCTATTGTCACTGTTACTCATATATACTATCACTAGTTTAATAAACTATAAAATTTGTAGCTGTATCGTAGCTGCTATTGCCACTACTCATCATTGATCATGTTTGCCACCATAATTATTATCATTTTCATATTCTGTCACCTTAGCTGTGCTTGTTTCTACTATTCTGTTGTATTAACTGCCTTAACATATACGTTATATTCACATTACTATAAATATTATAGTTACTGTTAGGCTTTGCTTGCATCTCTGGAAGTGTGTCTGTCTGTCTCTCTCTGTCCATCTGTGTGTCTTTTCTCTCTTTCTCTCTCCTTTTCTTCCTCCCCAACCGGTCAAGACAGATGGCCGTCCTCCACAGAGCTGGGTCTGTCTGACGTTCCTGCCTGTTATAGGGAAGGTTTTCGTTGCCACTGTACTCTACAGAGGAATTGTTGGGTCTATGTAAATCATAAATAAGTCATTGAGTGTGGTCTTTACCTACTCTGTAAAGTGTCCTGAGATAACTTTTGTTATGATTTGACACTATAAATAAAATTGAATTGAATTGAATTGAATCAGCACCCAGAGCAACCGTTTTCCCCAGCCAATCTCCACACTGATGCCCAAGTGCAGCAAAAGCTTTCTTTGTGGCAGCATAAATTCCTAAAGAAAAAAAAATGCAGGTTACCAGCCTATAGATTGTAAAGGGGAAACTGTGATATTTTATTTATCAGTTTACTTCTCCTTTTTCAATAGGCTAACAGCCAGGACTATACAATTTTCTTAAGATTTTATTTATTTACTTATTTATGTTATGTATAATCTCTCATGCTGTTATGTGTCTGGGCTTCAAACATACCTTATGCATGTGCATGCTCCACCTCGATATGTCCAATTAACATGTTGACTGGTCTCCCTTTGCGCAAAATGCGGCTGTAGACGATCACACACTCCTTTGTAGATACGTCTGTGTCCCCGTCAATCATGAAGGCCATGTATGTGGCGTTTCCGACATCCACAGCTGTCTTTTGTTTGATGGTGTCAGCTATTACCCCAATGAATTGGGCACATGCAGTATCATTGCTGTACGTCGGGTTGACGTTTAATCCGTTCTTCTTCATCAGAATAATTTCGGATTTAAATTTAGTGAAAGGCAGCTCCTCTTTGGCGATGTTGTATGCAACATTAAATTTTATAATCATTTCTGATTCCTCAGAGGACCTGATTGCTGTTGCCTGCCGCTGAAATGCAGCTGGGAGAGGGGCAACTTTCTCCACACACCGGTCCCGGCATGTAGTGTGTTTTATGGACACGCTGTGTTTTTTTAAAGTTTCGATACGAAACGTTGTTGACCCGCTTACAAATGCGCTTTTACCGGCCATACTCTGACCGCACTCATGGCAGTAAACACAGTGCATTGTATTACGGCCTTTATCATACCTTAACCAGGGAAACTGATTTAACCAGTCCTGCCTGAAAGAGTAGGTTTTGACCTTGCTCTGAGTCTCAGGGCCGGGCTCTGATTCGGTTGTCTCCTCTGGTTCTGCGTCTGATGCCGCCGAAGGACCGGGGCTTGGCATCTCAGCAGGAACCGAAGGAGTGGCAGTAGAGGTGGTTGTCGGCTTAGACTGTTTAGTGAAAAACGTTTCAATACCTCTGCCCCTCTTCATTTTTGCCTCGTTTTGTCTGTTTTCCTTTACCTTCCGCTGCTGTGGCGCTCAGGGTTTTTTTTTATATTTTGCCGCTCGCAAATTTTAAATACACGCAACGGAGAGCAGTGATCACAGCCAATCTGAGGCAAAGTTCTGCCCAAACTCTGTCTCTTATTGGTTTAGACCAAGATAATTATCTACCATGATTGTCAGGTCAGTCACAGGAGAACACACGGAGATGATGTGCTTGCAAAGTACATTTATATTTTTTAGACGCACCGGTGCAACCTCGAAAAATCCTTAGGTGCAAAATGGTCGCACTCTGGAGCCCTGTAATGAAAGAGTGAAATACTTTTTTTGCTAAACTCAACTAAATTTCAGGAACCTGCAGGATATTTTATTTTATTTTATGTACTGTTTTGTATGTGTTTTTGAATTCAGTAAATTGCCAGCTTTATATATTCTACGCAACGGCCTCTGGTGTAATTATTTTGCTCCCCACTCCTTAGAAGCTAGAACTGGTCCAGTGGCGCAGTAAGTGGTGTGACACCGGTGCTACATTAGGCTGCCCCGCACCTGTATTACTGTGAGATTTGTATTGGAAAGCTTCTAAACCGGAGTTACAGTCGCTTCCATGCGAACGTGGCTTTAAGCGTTTCAGAGCCTGAAAAGGCTGTAAATGAGGGTTTTGAAGCCTTTAACTGCTTCTTAAGGCTGGAAACGACATTTCACGTGTAAATCGGCCAAATGCTATTGGAAAGTGAAATCAACCACATATTCTTCATGGTTAGGCTGCCCCGCACCTGTATTACTGTGAGATTTGTATTGGAAAGCTTCTAAACCGGAGTTACAGTCGCTTCCATGCGAACGTGGCTTTAAGCGTTTCAGAGCCTGAAAAGGCTGTAAATGAGGGTTTTGAAGCATTTAACTGCTCCTTAAGGTTGGAAACAACATTTCACGTGTAAATCGGCCAAATGCTATTGAAAAGTGAAATTAACCGCATATTCTTCATGATTAGGCTGCCTCGCACCTGTATTACTGTGAGATTTGTATGGGAAAGCTTCTGAACCGGAGTTGCAGTCGCTTCCATGCGAACGTGGCTTTAAGCGTTTCAGAGCCTGAAAAGGCTGTAAATGAGGGTTTTGAAGCCTTTAACTGCTCCTTAAGGCTGGAAACGACATTTCACGTGTAAATCGGCCAAATGCTATTGAAAAGTGAAATCAACCACATATTCTTCATGGTTAGGCTGCCCCGCACCTGTATTACTGTGAGATTTGTATTGGAAAGCTTCTAAACCGGAGTTACAGTCCCTTCCATGCGAACGTGGCTTTAAGCGTTTCAGAGCTTGAAAAGGCTGTAAATGAGGGTTTTGAAGTCTTTAACTGCTTCTTAAGGCTGGAAACGACATTTCACGTGTAAATCGGCCAAATGCTATTGGAAATTGAAATAAACCACATATTCTTCATGGTTAGGCTGCCACGCACCTGTATTACTGCGAGATTTGTATTGGAAAGCTTCTAAACCGGAGTTACAGTCGCGTCCATGCAAACGTGGCTTTAAGCGTTTCAGAGCCTGAAAAGGTTGTAAATGAGGGTTTTGAAGCCTTTAACTGCTTCTTATGGCTGGAAACGGCATTTCACGTGTAAATCGGCCAAATGCTATTGGAAAGTGAAATCAACCACATATTCTTCATGGTTAGGCTGCCCCGCACCTGTATTACTGTGAGATTTGTATTGGAAAGCTTCTAAACCGGAGTTACAGTCGCTTCCATGCGAACGTGGCTTTAAGCGTTTCAGAGCCTGAAAAGGCTGTAAATGAGGGTTTTGAAGCCTTTAACTGCTTCTTAAGGCTGGAAACGACATTTCACGTGTAAATCGGCCAAATGCTATTGGAAAGTGAAATCAACCACATGTTCTTCATGGTTAGGCTGCCCCGCACCTGTATTACTGTGAGATTTGTATTGGAAAGCTTCTAAACCGGAGTTACAGTCGCTTCCATGCGAACGTGGCTTTAAGCGTTTCAGAGCCTGAAAAGGCTGTAAATGAGGGTTTTGAAGCCTTTAACTGCTTCTTATGGCTGGAAACGACATTTCACGTGTAAATCGGCCAAATGCTATTGGAAAGTGAAATCAACCTCATATTCTTCATGGTTAGGCTGCCCCGCACCTGTATTACTGTGAGATTTGTATTGGAAAGCTTCTAAACCGGAGTTACAGTCGCTGCCATGCGAACGTGGCTTTAAGCGTTTCAGAGCCTGAAAAGGCTGTAAATGAGGGTTTTGAAGCCTTTAACTGCTTCTTAAGGCTGGAAACGACATTTTCACGTGTAAATCGGCCAAATGCTATTGGAAAGTGAAATCAACCACATATTCTTCATGGTTAGGCTGCCCCGCACCTGTATTACTGTGAGATTTGTATTGGAAAGCTTCTAAACCGGAGTTACAGTCGCTTCCATGCGAACGTGGCTTTAAGCGTTTCAGATCCTGAAAAGGCTGTAAATGAGGGTTTTGAAGCCTTTTACTGCTTCTTAAGGCTGGAAACGACATTTCACGTGTAAATCGGCCAAATGCTATTGGAAAGTGAAATCAACCACATGTTCTTCATGGTTACGCTGCCCCGCACCTGTATTACTGTGAGATTTGTATTGGAAAGCTTCTAAACCGGAGTTACAGTCGCTTCCATGCAAACGTGGCTTTAAGCGTAAGGCTGTAAATGAGGGTTTTGAAGCCTTTTACTGCTTCTTAAGGCTGGAAACGACATTTCGCGTGTAAATCGGCCAAATGCTATTGGAAAGTGAAATCAACCACATATTCTTCATGGTTAGGCTGCCCCGCACCTGTATTACTGTGAGATTTGTATTGGAAAGCTTCTAAACCGGAGTTACAGTCGCTTCCATGCGAACGTGGATTTAAGCGTTTCAGAGCCTGAAAAGGCTGTAAATGAGGGTTTTGAAGCCTTTAACTGCTTCTTAAGGCTGGAAACGACATTTCACGTGTAAATCGGCCAAATGCTATTGGAAAGTGAAATCAACCACATATTCTAAAAGGTTAGGCTGCCCCGCACCTGTATTACTGTGAGATTTGTATTGGAAAGCTTCTAAACCGGAGTTACAGTCGCTTCCATGCGAACGTGGCTTTAAGCGTATCAGAGGTTCAAAAGGCTGTAAATGAGGGTTTTGAAGCCTTTAACTTCTTCTTAAGTCTGGAAACGACATTTTCACGTGTAAATCAGCCAAATGCTATTGGAAAGTGAAATCAACCACATATTCTTCATGGTTAGGCTGCCCCGCACCTGTATTACTGCGAGATTTGAATTGGAAAGCTTCTAAACCGGAGTTACAGTCGCTTCCATGCGAACGTGGCTTTAAGCGTTTCAGAGCCTGAAAAGGCTGTAAATGAGGGTTTTGAAGCCTTTAACTGCTTCTTAAGGCTGGAAACGACATTTCACGTGTAAATCGGCCAAATGCTATTGGAAAGTGAAATCAACCACATACAGTATTCATCATGGTTAGGCTATCCCACCTGTATTACTGTGAGATTTGTATTGGAAAGCTTCTAAACCGGAGTTACAGTCGCTTCCATGCGAACGTGGCTTTAAGCGTTTCAGAGCCTGAAAAGGCTGTAAATGAGGGTTTTGAATCCTTTAATTGCTTCTTATGGCTGGAAACGACATTTCACGTGTAAATCGGCCAAATGCTATTGGAAAGTAAAATCAACCACATATTCTTCATGGTTAGGCTGCCCCGCACCTGTATTACTGTGAGATTTGTATTGGAAAGCTTCTAAACCGGAGTTACAGTCGCTTCCATGCGAACGTGGCTTCAAGCGTTTCAGAGCCTGAAAAGGTTGTAAATGAGGGATTTGAAGCCTTTCACTGCTTCTTATGGCTGGAAACGACATTTCACGTGTAAATCGGCCAAATGCTATTGGAAAGTGAAATCAACCACATATTCTTCATGGTTAGGCTGCCCCGCACCTGTATTACTGTGAGATTTGTATTGGAAAGCTTCTAAACCGGAGTTACAGTCGCTTCCATGCGAACGTGGCTTTAAGCGTTTCAGAGCCTGAAAAGGCTGTAAATGAGGGTTTTGAAGCATTTAACTGCTACTTAAGGTTGGAAACAACATTTCACTTGTAAATCGGCCAAATGCTATTGAAAAGTGAAATCAACCGCATATTCTTCATGATTAGGCTGCCTCGCACCTGTATTACTGTGAGATTTGTATGGGAAAGCTTCTGAACCGGAGTTGCAGTCGCTTCCATGCGAACGTGGCTTTAAGCGTTTCAGAGCCTGAAAAGGCTGTAAATGAGGGTTTTGAAGCCTTTAACTGCTCCTTAAGGCTGGAAACGACATTTCACGTGTAAATCGGCCAAATGCTATTGAAAAGTGAAATCAACCACATATTCTTCATGGTTAGGCTGCTTTACACCTGTATTACTGGGAGATTTGTATGGGAAAGCTTCTGAAGCGGAGTTACAGTCGCTTCCATGCGAAGGTGGCTTTAAGCGTTTCAGAGCCTGAAAAGGCTGTAAATGAGGGTTTTGAAGCATTTAACTGCTCCTTAAGGTTGGAAACAACATTTCACGTGTAAATCGGCCAAATGCTATTGAAAAGTGAAATCAACCGCATATTCTTCATGATTAGGCTGCCTCGCACCTGTATTACTGTGAGATTTGTATGGGAAAGCTTCTGAACCGGAGTTGCAGTCGCTTCCATGCGAACGTGGCTTTAAGCGTTTCAGAGCCTGAAAAGGCTGTAAATGAGGGTTTTGAAGCCTTTAACTGCTCCTTAAGGCTGGAAACGACATTTCACGTGTAAATCGGCCAAATGCTATTGAAAAGTGAAATCAACCACATATTCTTCATGGTTAGGCTGCCTTGCACCTGTATTACCGGGAGATTTGTATGGGAAAGCTTCTGAACCGGAGTTACAGTTGCTTCCATGCGAACGTGGCTTTAAGCGTTTCAGAGCCTGAAAAGGCTGTAAATGAGGGTTTTGAAGCCTTTAACTGCTCCTTAAGGCTGGAAACGACATTTCACGTGTAAATCGGCCAAATGCTATCGAAAAGTGAAATCAACCACATATTCTTCATGGTTAGGCTGCCTTGCACCTGTATTACTGGGAGATTTGTATGGGAAAGCTTCTGAACCGGAGTTACAGTCGCTTCCATGCGAACGTGGCTTTAAGCGTTTCAGAGCCTGAAAAGGCTGTAAAGGAGGGTTTTGAAGCCTTTGACTGCTCCTTAAGACTGGAAACGACATTTCACGTGTAAATCGGCCAAATGCTATGGAAAAGTGAAATCAACCACATATTCTTCATGGTTAGGCTGCCTTGCACCTGTATTACTGGGAGATTTGTATGGGAAAGCTTCTGAACCGGAGTTACAGTCGCTTCCATGCGAACATGGCTTTAAGCGTTTCAGAGCCTGAAAAGGCTGTAAATGAGGGTTTTGAAGCCTTTAACTGCTTCTTAAGGCTGGAAACGACATTTTCACCTGTAAATCGGCCAAATGCTATTGGAAAGTGAAATCAACCACATATTCTTCATGGTTCGGCTGCCCCGCACCTGTATTACTGTGAGATTTGTATTGGAAAGCTTCTAAACCGGAGTTACAGTCGCTTCCATGCGAATGTGGCTTTAAGCGTATCAGAGGTTCAAAAGGCTGTAAATGAGGGTTTTGAAGCCTTTAACTTCTTCTTAAGTCTGGAAACGACATTTTCACGTGTAAATCAGCCAAATGCTATTGGAAAGTGAAATCAACCACATATTCTTCATGGTTAGGCTGCCCCGCACCTGTATTACTGCGAGATTTGTATTGGAAAGCTTCTAAACCGGAGTTACAGTCGCTTCCATGTGAACGTGGCTTTAAGCGTTTAAGAGCCTGAAAAGGCTGTAAATGAGGGTTTTGAAGCCTTTAACTGCTTAAGGCTGGAAACGACATTTCACATGTAAATCGGCCAAATGCTATTTGAAAGTGAAATCAACCACATATTCTTCATGGTTAGGCTGCCCCGCACCTGTATTACTGTGAGATTTGTATTGGAAAGCTTCTAAACCGGAGTTTGAGTCGCTTCCATGCGAACGTGGCTTTAAGAGTTTCAGAGCCTGAAAAGGCTGTAAATGAGGGTTTTGAAGCCTTTAACTGCTTCTTAAGGCTGGAAACGACATTTCACGTGTAAATTGGCCAAATGCTATAGGAAAGTTAAATCAACCACATATTCTTCATGGTTAGGCTGCCCCGCACCTGTATTACTGTGAGATTTGTATTGGAAAGCTTCTAAACTGGAGTTACAGTCGCTTCCATGCGAACGTGGCTTTAAGAGTTTCAGAGCCTTAAAAGGCTGTAAATGAGGGTTTTGAAGCCTTTAACTGCTTCTTAAGGCTGGAAACGACATTTCACGTGTAAATCGGCCAAATGCTATTGGAAAGTGAAATCAACCACATATACTTCATGGTTAGGCTGCCCCGCACCTGTATTACTGTGAAATTTGTATTGGAAAGCTTCTAAACCGGAGTTACAGTCGCTTCCATGCAAACTTGGCTTTAAGCGTTTCAGAGGTTGAAAAGGCTGTAAATGAGGGTTTTGAAGCCTTTAACTGCTTCTTAAGGCTGGAAACGACATTTTCACGTGTAAATCGGCCAAATGCTATTGGAAAGTGAAATCAACCACATATTCTTCATGGTTAGGCTGCCTTGCACCTGTATTACTTGGAGATTTGTATGGGAAAGCTTCTGAACCGGAGTTACAGTCGCTTCCATGAGAAAGTGGCTTTAAGCGTTTCAGAGCCTGAAAAGGCTGTAAAGGAGGGTTTTGAAGCCTTTAACTGCGTCTTAAGGCTGGAAACGTCATTTCGCGTGTAAATCGGCCAAATGCTATTGGAAAGTGAAATATACCACATATTCTTCATGGTTAGGCTGCCCCGCACCTGTATTACTGCGAGATTTGTATTGGAAAGCTTCTAAACCGGAGTTACAGTCGCTTCCATGCGAACGTGGCTTTAAGCGTTTAAGAGCCTGAAAAGGCTGTAAATGAGGGTTTTGAAGCCTTTAACTGCTTCTTAAGGCTGGAAACGACATTTCACGTGTAAATCGGCCAATTGCTATTTGAAAGTGAAATCAACCACATATTCTTCATGGTTAGGCTGCCCCGCACCTGTATTACTGTGAGATTTGTATTGGAAAGCTTCTAAACCGGAGTTACAGTCGCTTCCATGCGAACGTGGCTTTAAGAGTTTCAGAGCCTGAAAAGGCTGTAAATGAGGGTTTTGAAGCCTTTAACTGCTTCTTAAGGCTGGAAACGACATTTCACGTGTAAATCGGCCAAATGCTATTGGAAAGTGAAATCAACCACATATTCTTCATGGTTAGGCTGCCCCGCACCTGTATTACTGTGAAATTTGTATTGGAAAGCTTCTAAACCGGAGTTACAGTCGCTTCCATGCAAACGTGGCTTTAAGCGTTTCAGAGGTTGAAAAGGCTGTAAATGAGGGTTTTGAAGCCTTTAACTGCTTCTTAAGGCTGGAAACGTCATTTTCACGTGTAAATCGGCCAAATGCTATTGGAAAGTGAAATCAACCACATATTCTTCATGGTTAGGCTGCCCCGCACCTGTATTACTGTGAGATTTGTATTGGAAAGCTTCTAAACCGGAGTTACAGTCGCTTCCATGCGAACGTGGCTTTAAGCGTTTCAGAGCCTGAAAAGGCTGTAAATGAGGGTTTTGAAGCCTTTAACTGTTTCTTAAGGCTAGAAACGACATTTTCACGTGTAAATCGGCCAAATGCTATTGGAAAGTGAAATCAACCACATATTCTTCATGGTTAGGCTGCCCCGCACCTGTATTACTGTGAGATTTGTATTGGAAAGCTTCTAAACCGGAGTTACAGTCGCTTCCATGCGAACGTGGCTTTAAGCGTTTCAGAGCTTGAAAGGGCTGTAAATGAGGGTTTTGAAGCCTTTGACTGCTCCTTAAGACTGGAAACGACATTTCACGTGTAAATCGGCCAAATGCTATGGAAAAGTGAAATCAACCACATATTCTTCATGGTTAGGCTGCCTTGCACCTGTATTACTGGGAGATTTGTATGGGAAAGCTTCTGAACCGGAGTTACAGTCGCTTCCATGCGAACATGGCTTTAAGCGTTTCAGAGCCTGAAAAGGCTGTAAAGGAGGGTTTTGAAGCCTTTAACTGCTTCTTAAGGCTGAAAACGACTCTCGGCCAAATGCTATTGGAAAGTGAAATCAACCACATATTCTTCATGTTTAGGCTGCCCCGCACCTGTATTACTGCGAGATTTGTATTGAAAAGCTTCTAAGCCGGAGTTACAGTCGCTTCCATGCGAATGTGGCTTAAGCGTTTCAGAGCCTGAAAAGGCTGTAAATGAGGGTTTTGAAGCCTTTAACTGCTTCTTAAGGCTGGAAACAACATTTCACGTGTAAATCGGCCAAATGCTATTGGAAAGTGAAATCAACCACATATTCTTCATGGTTAGGCTGCCACGCACCTGTATTACTGTGAGATTTGTATTAGAAAGCTTCTAAAACGGAGTTACAGTCGCTTCCATGCAAACGTGGCTTTAAGCGTTTCAGAGCCTGAAAAGGCTGTAAATGAGGGTTTTGAAGCCTTTAATTGCTTCTTATGGCTGGAAACGACATTTCACGTGTAAATCAGCCAAATGCTATTGGAAAGTGAAATCAACCACATATTCTTCATGGTTAGGCTGCCCCGCACCTGTATTACTGTGAGATTTGTATTGGAAAGCTTCTAAACCGGAGTTACAGTCGCTTCCATGCGAAGGTGGCTTTAAGCGTTTCAGAGCCTGAAAAGGCTGTAAATGAGGGTTTTGAAGCCTTTAACTGCTTCTTAAGGCTGAAAACGACATTTCGGCCAAATGTTATTGGAAAGTGAAATCAACCACATATTCTTCATGTTTAGGCTTCCCCGCACTTGTATTACTGCGAGATTTGTATTGAAAAGCTTCTAAACCGGAGTTACAGTCGCTTCCATGCAAACGTGGCTTTAAGCGTTTCAGAGCCTGAAAAGGCTGTAAATGAGGGTTTTGAAGCCTTTAATTGCTTCTTATGGCTGGAAACGACATTTCACGTGTAAATCGGCCAAATGCTATTGGAAAGTGAAATCAACCACATATTCTTCATGGTTAGGCTGCCCCGCACCTGTATTACTGTAAGATTTGTGTTGGAAAGCTTCTAAACCGGAGTTACAGTCGCTTCCATGCGAAGGTGGCTTTAAGCGTTTCAGAGCCTGAAAAGGCTGTAAATGAGGGTTTTGAAGCCTTTAACTGCTTCTTAAGGCTGGAAACAACATTTCACGTGTAAATCGGCCAAATGCGATTGGAAAGTGAAATCAACCACATATTCTTCATGGTTAGGCTGCCCCGCACCTGTATTACTGTGAGATTTGTATTGGAAAGCTTCTAAACCGGAGTTACAGTCGCTTCCATGCGAACGTGGCTTTAAGCGTATCAGAGGTTCAAAAGCCTGTAAATGAGGGTTTTGAAGCCTTTAACTTCTTCTTAAGTCTGGAAACGACATTTTCACGTGTAAATCAGCCAAATGCTATTGGAAAGTGAAATCAACCACATATTCTTCATGGTTAGGCTGCCCCGCACCTGTATTACTGCGAGATTTCTATTGGAAAGCTTCTAAACCGTAGTTACAGTCGCTTCCATGCGAACGTGGCTTTAAGCGTTTCAGAGCCTGAAAAGGCTGTAAATGAGGGTTTTGAAGCCTTTAACTGCTTCTTAAGGCTGGAAACGACATTTAACGTGAAAATCGGCCAAATGCTATTGGAAAGTGAAATCAACCACATATTCATCGTGGTTAGGCTACCCCACCTGTATTGCTGTGAGATTTGTATTGGAAAGCTTCTAAACCGGAGTTACAGTCGCTTCCATGCGAACGTGGCTTTAAGCGTTTCAGAGCCTGAAAAGGCTGTAAATGAGGGTTTTGAAGCCTTTAACTGCTTCTTAAGGCTGGAAACGACATTTCACGTGTAAATCGGCCAAATGCTATTTGAAAGTGAAATCAACCACATATTCTTCATGGTTAGGCTGCCAAGCACCTGTATTACTGCGAGATTTGTATTGGAAAGCTTCTAAACCGGAGTTACAGTCGCGTCCATGCAAACGTGGCTTTAAGCGTTTCAGAGCCTGAAAAGGTTGTAAATGAGGGTTTTGAAGCCTTTAACTGCTTCTTATGGCTGGAAACGGCATTTCACGTGTAAATCGGCCAAATGCTATTGGAAAGTGAAATCAACCACATATTCATCGTGGTTAGGCTGCCCCGCACCTGTATTACTGTGAGATTTGTATTGGAAAGCTTCTAAACCGGAGTTACAGTCGCTTCCATGCGAACGTGGCTTTAAGCGTATCAGAGGTTCAAAAGCCTGTAAATGAGGGTTTTGAAGCCTTTAACTTCTTCTTAAGTCTGGAAACGACATTTTCACGTGTAAATCAGCCAAATGCTATTGGAAAGTGAAATCAACCACATATTCTTCATGGTTAGGCTGCCCCGCACCTGTATTACTGCGAGATTTCTATTGGAAAGCTTCTAAACCGGAGTTACAGTCGCTTCCATGCGAACGTGGCTTTAAGCGTTTCAGAGCCTGAAAAGGCTGTAAATGAGGGTTTTGAAGCCTTTAACTGCTTCTTAAGGCTGGAAACGACATTTAACGTGAAAATCGGCCAAATGCTATTGGAAAGTGAAATCAACCACATATTCATCGTGGTTAGGCTACCCCACCTGTATTGCTGTGAGATTTGTATTGGAAAGCTTCTAAACCGGAGTTACAGTCGCTTCCATGCGAACGTGGCTTTAAGCGTATCAGAGGTTCAAAAGGCTGTAAATGAGGGTTTTGAAGCCTTTAACTGCTCCTTAAGGCTGGAAACGACATTTCACGTGTAAATCGGCCAAATGCTATTGAAAAGTGAAATCAACCACATATTCTTCATGGTTAGGCTACCTTGCACCTGTATTACCGGGAGATTTGTATGGGAAAGCTTCTGAACCGGAGTTACAGTTGCTTCCATGCGAACGTGGCTTTAAGCGTTTCAGAGCCTGAAAAGGCTGTAAATGAGGGTTTTGAAGCCTTTAACTGCTCCTTAAGGCTGGAAACGACATTTCACGCGTAAATCGGCCAAATGCTATCGAAAAGTGAAATCAACCACATATTCTTCATGGTTAGGCTGCCTTGCACCTGTATTACTGGGAGATTTGTATGGGAAAGCTTCTGAACCGGAGTTACAGTCGCTTCCATGCGAACGTGGCTTTAAGCGTTTCAGAGCCTGAAAAGGCTGTAAAGGAGGGTTTTGAAGCCTTTAACTGCTCCTTAAGGCAGGAAACGATATTTCACGTGTAAATCGGCCAAATGCTATCGAAAAGTGAAATCAACCACATATTCTTCATGGTTAGGCTGCCTTGCACCTGTATTACTGGGAGATTTGTATGGGAAAGCTTCTGAACCGGAGTTACAGTCGCTTCCATGCGAACGTGGCTTTAAGCGTTTCAGAGCCTGAAAAGGCTGTCAAGGAGGGTTTTGAAGCCTTTGACTGCTCCTTAAGACTGGAAACGACATTTCACGTGTAAATCGGCCAAATGCTATGGAAAAGTGAAATCAACCACATATTCTTCATGGTTAGGCTGCCTTGCACCTGTATTACTGGGAGATTTGTATGGGAAAGCTTCTGAACCGGAGTTACAGTCGCTTCCATGCGAACATGGCTTTAAGCGTTTCAGAGCCTGAAAAGGCTGTAAAGGAGGGTTTTGAAGCCTTTAACTGCTTCTTATGGCTGGAAACGGCATTTCACGTGTAAATCGGCCAAATGCTATTGGAAAGTGAAATCAACCACATATTCATCGTGGTTAGGCTGCCCCGCACCTGTATTACTGTGAGATTTGTATTGGAAAGCTTCTAAACCGGAGTTACAGTCGCTTCCATGCGAACGTGGCTTTAAGCGTTTCAGAGCCTGAAAAGGCTGTAAAGGAGGGTTTTGAAGCCTTTAACTGCTTCTTATGGCTGGAAACGGCATTTCACGTGTAAATCGGCCAAATGCTATTGGAAAGTGAAATCAACCACATATTCATCGTGGTTAGGCTGCCCCGCACCTGTATTACTGTGAGATTTGTATTGGAAAGCTTCTAAACCGGAGTTACAGTCGCTTCCATGCGAACGTGGCTTTAAGCGTATCAGAGGTTCAAAAGCCTGTAAATGAGGGTTTTGAAGCCTTTAACTTCTTCTTAAGTCTGGAAACGACATTTTCACGTGTAAATCAGCCAAATGCTATTGGAAAGTGAAATCAACCACATATTCATCGTGGTTAGGCTACCCCACCTGTATTGCTGTGAGATTTGTATTGGAAAGCTTCTAAACCGGAGTTACAGTCGCTTCCATGCGAACGTGGCTTTAAGCGTATCAGAGGTTCAAAAGGCTGTAAATGAGGGTTTTGAAGCCTTTAACTTCTTCTTAAGTCTGGAAACGACATTTCACGTGTAAATCGGCCAAATGCTATTGGAAAGTGAAATCAACCACATATTCTTCATGGTTAGGCTGCCCCGCACCTGTATTACTGTGAGATTTGTGTTGGAAAGCTTCTAAACCGGAGTTACAGTCGCTTCCATGCGAAGGTGGCTTTAAGCGTTTCAGAGCCTGAAAAGGCTGTAAATGAGGGTTTTGAAGCCTTTAACTGCTTCTTAAGGCTGGAAACGACATTTCACGTGTAAATTGGCCAAATGCTATAGGAAAGTTAAATCAACCACATATTCTTCATGGTTAGGCTGCCCCGCACCTGTATTACTGTGAGATTTGTATTGGAAAGCTTCTAAACTGGAGTTACAGTCGCTTCCATGCGAATGTGGCTTTAAGAGTTTCAGAGCCTGAAAAGGCTGTAAATGAGGGTTTTGAAGCCTTTAACTGCTTCTTAAGGCTGGAAACGACATTTCACGTGTAAATCGGCCAAATGCTATTGGAAAGTGAAATCAACCACATATACTTCATGGTTAGGCTGCCCCGCACCTGTATTACTGTGAAATTTGTATTGGAAAGCTTCTAAACCGGAGTTACAGTCGCTTCCATGCAAACTTGGCTTTAAGCGTTTCAGAGGTTGAAAAGGCTGTAAATGAGGGTTTTGAAGCCTTTAACTGCTTCTTAAGGCTGGAAACGACATTTTCACGTGTAAATCGGCCAAATGCTATTGGAAAGTGAAATCAACCACATATTCTTCATGGTTAGGCTGCCTTGCACCTGTATTACTTGGAGATTTGTATGGGAAAGCTTCTGAACCGGAGTTACAGTCGCTTCCATGAGAAAGTGGCTTTAAGCGTATCAGAGGTTCAAAAGGCTGTAAATGAGGGTTTTGAAGCCTTTAACTTCTTCTTAAGTCTGGAAACGACATTTCACGTGTAAATCGGCCAAATGCTATTGGAAAGTGAAATCAACCACATATTCTTCATGGTTAGGCTGCCCCGCACCTGTATTACTGTGAGATTTGTGTTGGAAAGCTTCTAAACCGGAGTTACAGTCGCTTCCATGCGAAGGTGGCTTTAAGCGTTTCAGAGCCTGAAAAGGCTGTAAATGAGGGTTTTGAAGCCTTTAACTGCTTCTTAAGGCTGGAAACGACATTTCACGTGTAAATCGGCCAAATGCTATAGGAAAGTTAAATCAACCACATATTCTTCATGGTTAGGCTGCCCCGCACCTGTATTACTGTGAGATTTGTATTGGAAAGCTTCTAAACTGGAGTTACAGTCGCTTCCATGCAAACGTGGCTTTAAGAGTTTCAGAGCCTGAAAAGGCTGTAAATGAGGGTTTTGAAGCCTTTAACTGCTTCTTAAGGCTGGAAACGACATTTCACGTGTAAATCGGCCAAATGCTATTGGAAAGTGAAATCAACCACATATACTTCATGGTTAGGCTGCCCCGCACCTGTATTACTGTGAAATTTGTATTGGAAAGCTTCTAAACCGGAGTTACAGTCGCTTCCATGCAAACTTGGCTTTAAGCGTTTCAGAGGTTGAAAAGGCTGTAAATGAGGGTTTTGAAGCCTTTAACTGCTTCTTAAGGCTGGAAACGACATTTTCACGTGTAAATCGGCCAAATGCTATTGGAAAGTGGAATCAACCACATATTCTTCATGGTTAGGCTGCCTTGCACCTGTATTACTTGGAGATTTGTATGGGAAAGCTTCTGAACCGGAGTTACAGTCGCTTCCATGAGAAAGTGGCTTTAAGCGTTTCAGAGCCTGAAAAGGCTGTAAAGGAGGGTTTTGAAGCCTTTAACTGCGTCTTAAGGCTGGAAACGTAATTTCGCGTGTAAATCGGCCAAATGCTATTGGAAAGTGAAATATACCACATATTCTTCATGGTTAGGCTGCCCCGCACCTGTATTACTGTGAGATTTGTATTGGAAAGCTTCTAAACCGGACTTACAGTCGCTTCCATGCGAACGCGGCTTTAAGCGTTTCAGAGCCTGAAAAGGCTGTAAATGAGGGTTTTGAAGCCTTTAACTGCTTCTTAAGGCTGGAAACGTCATTTCGCGTGTAAATCGGCCAAATGCTATTGGAAAGTGAAATATACCACATATTCTTCATGGTTAGGCTGCCCCGCACCTGTATTACTGCGAGATTTGTATTGGAAAGCTTCTAAACCGGAGTTACAGTCGCTTCCATGCGAACGTGGCTTTAAGCGTTTAAGAGCCTGAAAAGGCTGTAAATGAGGGTTTTGAAGCCTTTAACTGCTTCTTAAGGCTGGAAACGACATTTCACGTGTAAATCGGCCAATTGCTATTTGAAAGTGAAATCAACCACATTCTTCTTGGTTAGGCTGCCCCGCACCTGTATTACTGTGAGATTTGTATTGGAAAGCTTCTAAACCGGAGTTACAGTCGCTTCCATGCGAACGTGGCTTTAAGAGTTTCAGAGCCTGAAAAGGCTGTAAATGAGGGTTTTGAAGCCTTTAACTGCTCCTTAAGGCTGGAAACGACATTTCACGTGTAAATCGGCCAATTGCTATTTGAAAGTGAAATCAACCACATTCTTCTTGGTTAGGCTGCCCCGCACCTGTATTACTGTGAGATTTGTATTGGAAAGCTTCTAAACCGGAGTTACAGTCGCTTCCATGCGAACGTGGCTTTAAGAGTTTCAGAGCCTGAAAAGGCTGTAAATGAGGGTTTTGAAGCCTTTAACTGCTTCTTAAGGCTGGAAACGACATTCCACTTGTAAATCGGTCAAATGCTATTGGAAAGTGAAATCAACCACATATTCTAAAAGGTTAGGCTGCCCCGCACCTGTATTACTGTGAGATTTGTATTGGAAAGCTTCTAAACCGGAGTTACAGTCCCTTCAATGCAAACGTGGCTTTAAGCGTTTCAGAGGTTGAAAAGGCTGTAAATGAGGGTTTTGAAGCCTTTAACTGCTTCTTATGGCTGGAAACGGCATTTCACATGTAAATCGGCCAAATGCTATTGGAAAGTGAAATCAACCACATATTCTTCATGGTTAGGCTGCCCCGCACCTGTATTACTGCGAGATTTGTATTGAAAAGCTTCTAAGCCGGAGTTACAGTCGCTTCCATGCGAACGTGGCTTTAAGCGTTTCAGAGCCTGAAAAGGCTGTAAATGAGGGTTTTGAAGCCTTTAACTGCTTCTTATGGCTGGAAACGACATTTCACGTGTAAATCGGCCAAATGCTATTGGAAAGTGAAATCAACCACATATTCTTCATGGTTAGGCTGCCCCGCACCTGTATTACTGCGAGATTTGTATTGAAAAGCTTCTAAGCCGGAGTTACAGTCGCTTCCATGCGAACATGGCTTTAAGCGTTTCAGAGCCTGAAAAGGCTGTAAATGAGGGTTTTGAAGCCTTTAACTGCTTCTTAAGGCTGGAAACGACATTTCACGTGTAAATCGGCCAAATGCTATTTGAAAGTGAAATCAACCACATATTCTAAAAGGTTAGGCTGCCCTGCACTTGTATTACTGTGAGATTTGTATTGGAAAGCTTCTAAACTGGAGTTACAGTCGCTTCCATGCGAACGTGGCTTTAAGCGTTTCAGAGCCTGAAAAGGCTGTAAATGAGGGTTTTGAAGCCTTTAACTGCTTCTTAAGGCTGGAAACGACATTTCACGTGTAAATCGGCCAAATGCTATTGGAAAGTGAAATCAACCACATATTCTTCATGGTTAGGCTGCCACGCACCTGTACTACTGCGAGATTTGTATTGGAAAGCTTCTAAACCGGAGTTACAGTCGCGTCCATGCGAACGTGGCTTTAAGCGTTTCAGAGCCTGAAAAGGCTGTAGATGAGGGTTTTGAAGCCTTTAACTGCTTCTTAAGGCTGGAAACGACATTTCACGTGTAAATCAGCCAAATGCTATTGGAAAGTGAAATCAATCTCATATTCTTCATGGTTAGGCTGACCCGCACCTGTATTACTGTGAGATTTGTATTGGAAAGCTTCTAAACCGGAGTTACAGTCGCTTCCATGCGAACGTGGCTTTAAGCGTTTCAGAGCCTGAAAAGGCTGTAAATGAGGATTTTGAAGCCTTTAACTGCTTCTTATGGCTGGAAACGACATTTTCACGTGTAAATCGGCCAAATGTTATTGGAAAGTGAAATCAACCACATATTCTTCATGGTTAGGCTGCCCCGCACCTGTATTACTGTGAGATTTGTATTGGAAAGCTTCTAAACCGGAGTTACAGTCGCTTCCATGCGAACGTGGCTTTAAGCGTTTCAGAGCCTGAAAAGGCTGTAAATGAGGGTTTTGAAGCCTTTAACTGCTTCTTAAGGCTGGAAACGACATTTCACGTGTAAATCGGCCAAATGCTATTGGAAAGTGAAATCAACCACATATTCTAAAAGGATAGGCTGCCCCGCACCTGTATTACTGTGAGATTTGTATTGGAAAGCTTCTAAACCGGAGTTACAGTCGTTTCCATGCGAACGTGGCTTTAAGCGTTTCAGAGCCTGAAAAGGCTGTAAATGAGGGTTTTGAAGCCTTTAACTGCTTCTTAAGGCTGGAAACGACATTTCACGTGTAAATCGGCCAAATGCTATTGGAAAGTGAAATCAACCACATATTCTTCATGGTTAGGCTGCCCCGCACCTGTATTACTGTGAGATTTTTATTGGAAAGCTTCTAAACCGGACTTACAGTCGCTTCCATGCGAACGTGGCTTTAAGCGTTTCAGAGCTTGAAAAGGCTGTAAATGAGGGTTTTGAAGCCTTTAACTGCTTCCTAAGGCTGGAAACGACATTTCACGTGTAAATCGGCCAAATGCTATTGGAAAGTGAAATCAACCACATATTCTTCATGGTTAGGCTGCCCCGCACCTGTATTACTGCGAGATTTGTATTGGAAAGCTTCTAAACCGGACTTACAGTCGCTTCCATGCGAACGTGGCTTTAAGCGTTTCAGAGCCTGAAAAGGCTGTATATGAGGGTTTTGAAGCCTATAACTGCTCCTTAAGGCTGGAAACGACATTTCACGTGTAAATCGGCCAAATGCTATTGGAAAGGGAAATCAACCACATATTCTTCATGTTTAGGCTGCCCCGCACCTGTACTACTGGGAGATTTGTATTGGAAAGCTTCTAAACCGGAGTTACAGTCGCGTCCATGCAAACGTGGCTTTAAGCGTTTCAGAGCCTGAAAAGGCTGTAAATGAGGATTTTGAAGCCTTTAACTTCTTCTTATGGCTGGAAACGGCATTTCACGTGTAAATCGGCCAAATGCTATTGGAAAGTGAAATCAACCACATATTCTTCATGGTTAGGCTGCCCCGCACCTGTATTACTGTGAGATTTGTATTGGAAAGCTTCTAAACCGGAGTTACAGTCGCTTCCATGCGAACGTGGCTTTAAGCGTTTCAGAGCCTGAAAAGGCTGTAAATGAGGGTTTTGAAGCCTTTAACTGCTTCTTAAGGCTGGAAACGACATTTCACGTGTAAATCGGCCAAATGCTATTGGAAAGTGAAATCAACCACATATTCTAAAAGGTTAGGCTGCCCCGCACCTGTATTACTGTGAGATTTGTATTGGAAAGCTTCTAAACCGGAGTTACAGTCGTTTCCATGCGAACGTGGCTTTAAGCGTTTCAGAGCCTGAAAAGGCTGTAAATGAGGGTTTTGAAGCCTTTAACTGCTTCTTAAGGCTGGAAACGACATTTAACGTGTAAATCGGCCAAATGCTATTGGAAAGTGAAATCAACCACATATTCTTCATGGTTAGGCTGCCCCGCACCTGTATTACTGTGAGATTTTTATTGGAAAGCTTCTAAACCGGACTTACAGTCGCTTCCATGCGAACGTGGCTTTAAGCGTTTCAGAGCTTGAAAAGGCTGTAAATGAGGGTTTTGAAGCCTTTAACTGCTTCCTAAGGCTGGAAACGACATTTCACGTGTAAATCGGCCAAATGCTATTGGAAAGTGAAATCAACCACATATTCTTCATGGTTAGGCTGCCCCGCACCTGTATTACTGCGAGATTTGTATTGGAAAGCTTCTAAACCGGACTTACAGTCGCTTCCATGCAAACGTGGCTTTAAGCGTTTCAGAGCCTGAAAAGGCTGTAAATGAGGATTTTGAAGCCTTTAACTTCTTCTTATGGCTGGAAACGGCATTTCACGTGTAAATCGGCCAAATGCTATTGGAAAGTGAAATCAACCACATATTCTTCATGGTTAGGCTGCCCCGCACCTGTATTACTGCGAGATTTGTATTGGAAAGCTTCTAAACCAGAGTTACAGTCGTTTCCATGCGAACGTGGCTTTAAGCGTTTCAGAGCCTCAAAAGGCTGTAAATGAGCGTTTTGAAGCCTTTTACTGCTTCTTAAGGCTGGAAACGACATTTCACGTGTAAATCGGCCAAATGCTATTGGAAAGTGAAATCAACCACATATTCTTCATGGTTAGGCTGCCCCGCATCTGTATTACTGTGAGATTTTTATTGGAAAGCTTCTAAACCGGACTTACAGTCGCTTCCATGCGAACGTGGCTTTAAGCGTTTCAGAGCTTGAAAAGGCTGTAAATGAGGATTTTGAAGCCTTTAACTGCTTCTTATGGCTGGAAACGACATTTTCACGTGTAAATCGGCCTAATGCTATTGGAAAGTGAAATCAACCACATATTCTTCATGGTTAGGCTGCCCCGCACCTGTATTACTGTGAGATTTGTATTGGAAAGCTTCTAAACCGGAGTTACAGTCGCTTCCATGCGAACGTGGCTTTAAGCGTTTCAGAGCCTGAAAAGGCTGTAAATGAGGGTTTTGAAGCCTTTAACTGCTTATTAAGGCTGGAAACGACATTTCACGTGTAAATCGGCCAAATGCTATTGGAAAGTGAAATCAACCACATATTCTAAAAGGTTAGGCTGCCCCGCACCTGTATTACTGTGAGATTTGTATTGGAAAGCTTCTAAACCGGAGTTACAGTCCCTTCCGTGCAAACGTGGCTTTAAGCGTTTCAGAGCTTGAAAAGGCTGTAAATGAGGGTTTTGAAGCCTTTAACTGCTTCTTATGGCTGGAAACGGCATTTCACGTGTAAATCGGCCAAATGCTATTGGAAAGTGAAATCAACCACATATTCTTCATGGTTAGGCTGCCCCGCACCTGTATTACTGCGAGATTTGTATTGAAAAGCTTCTAAGCCGGAGTAACAGTCGCTTCCATGCGAACGTGGCTTTAAGCGTTTCAGAGCCTGAAAAGGCTGTAAATGAGGGTTTTGAAGCCTTTAACTGCTTCTTATGGCTGGAAACGACATTTCACGTGTAAATCGGCCAAATGCTATTGGAAAGTGAAATCAACCACATATTCTTCATGGTTAGGCTGCCCAGCACCTGTATTACTGCGAGATTTGTATTGAAAAGCTTCTAAGCCGGAGTTACAGTCGCTTCCATGCGAACATGGCTTTAAGCGTTTCAGAGCCTGAAAAGGCTGTAAATGAGGGTTTTGAAGCCTTTAACTGCTTTTTAAGGCTGGAAACGACATTTCACGTGTAAATCGGCCAAATGCTATTTGAAAGTGAAATCAACCACATATTCTAAAAGGTTAGGCTGCCCTGCACTTGTATTACTGTGAGATTTGTATTGGAAAGCTTCTAAACCGGAGTTACAGTCGCTTCCATGCGAACGTGGCTTTAAGCGTTTCAGAGCCTGAAAAGGCTGTAAATGAGGGTTTTGAAGCCTTCAATTGCTTCTTATGGCTGGAAACGACATATCACGTGTAAATCGGCCAAATGCTATTTGAAAGTGAAATCAACCACATATTCTTCATGGTTAGGCTGCCAAGCACCTGTACTACTGCGAGATTTGTATTGGAAAGCTTCTAAACCGGAGTTACAGTCGCGTCCATGCAAACGTGGCTTTAAGCGTTTCAGAGCCTGAAAATTCTGTAAATGAGGGTTTTGAAGCCTTTAACTGCTTCTTATGGCTGGAAACGGCATTTCAAGTGTAAATCGGCCAAATGCTATTGAAAAGTGAAATCAACCACATATTCTTCATGGTTAGGCTACCTTGCACCTGTATTACCGGGAGATTTGTATGGGAAAGCTTCTGAACCGGAGTTACAGTTGCTTCCATGCGAACGTGGCTTTAAGCGTTTCAGAGCCTGAAAAGGCTGTAAATGAGGGTTTTGAAGCCTTTAACTGCTCCTTAAGGCTGGAAACGACATTTCACGCGTAAATCGGCCAAATGCTATCGAAAAGTGAAATCAACCACATATTCTTCATGGTTAGGCTGCCTTGCACCTGTATTACTGGGAGATTTGTATGGGAAAGCTTCTGAACCGGAGTTACAGTCGCTTCCATGCGAACGTGGCTTTAAGCGTTTCAGAGCCTGAAAAGGCTGTAAAGGAGGGTTTTGAAGCCTTTAACTGCTCCTTAAGGCAGGAAACGATATTTCACGTGTAAATCGGCCAAATGCTATCGAAAAGTGAAATCAACCACATATTCTTCATGGTTAGGCTGCCTTGCACCTGTATTACTGGGAGATTTGTATGGGAAAGCTTCTGAACCGGAGTTACAGTCGCTTCCATGCGAACGTGGCTTTAAGCGTTTCAGAGCCTGAAAAGGCTGTCAAGGAGGGTTTTGAAGCCTTTGACTGCTCCTTAAGACTGGAAACGACATTTCACGTGTAAATCGGCCAAATGCTATGGAAAAGTGAAATCAACCACATATTCTTCATGGTTAGGCTGCCTTGCACCTGTATTACTGGGAGATTTGTATGGGAAAGCTTCTGAACCGGAGTTACAGTCGCTTCCATGCGAACATGGCTTTAAGCGTTTCAGAGCCTGAAAAGGCTGTAAAGGAGGGTTTTGAAGCCTTTAACTGCTTCTTATGGCTGGAAACGGCATTTCACGTGTAAATCGGCCAAATGCTATTGGAAAGTGAAATCAACCACATATTCATCGTGGTTAGGCTGCCCCGCACCTGTATTACTGTGAGATTTGTATTGGAAAGCTTCTAAACCGGAGTTACAGTCGCTTCCATGCGAACGTGGCTTTAAGCGTTTCAGAGCCTGAAAAGGCTGTAAAGGAGGGTTTTGAAGCCTTTAACTGCTTCTTATGGCTGGAAACGGCATTTCACGTGTAAATCGGCCAAATGCTATTGGAAAGTGAAATCAACCACATATTCATCGTGGTTAGGCTGCCCCGCACCTGTATTACTGTGAGATTTGTATTGGAAAGCTTCTAAACCGGAGTTACAGTCGCTTCCATGCGAACGTGGCTTTAAGCGTATCAGAGGTTCAAAAGCCTGTAAATGAGGGTTTTGAAGCCTTTAACTTCTTCTTAAGTCTGGAAACGACATTTTCACGTGTAAATCAGCCAAATGCTATTGGAAAGTGAAATCAACCACATATTCATCGTGGTTAGGCTACCCCACCTGTATTGCTGTGAGATTTGTATTGGAAAGCTTCTAAACCGGAGTTACAGTCGCTTCCATGCGAACGTGGCTTTAAGCGTATCAGAGGTTCAAAAGGCTGTAAATGAGGGTTTTGAAGCCTTTAACTTCTTCTTAAGTCTGGAAACGACATTTCACGTGTAAATCGGCCAAATGCTATTGGAAAGTGAAATCAACCACATATTCTTCATGGTTAGGCTGCCCCGCACCTGTATTACTGTGAGATTTGTGTTGGAAAGCTTCTAAACCGGAGTTACAGTCGCTTCCATGCGAAGGTGGCTTTAAGCGTTTCAGAGCCTGAAAAGGCTGTAAATGAGGGTTTTGAAGCCTTTAACTGCTTCTTAAGGCTGGAAACGACATTTCACGTGTAAATTGGCCAAATGCTATAGGAAAGTTAAATCAACCACATATTCTTCATGGTTAGGCTGCCCCGCACCTGTATTACTGTGAGATTTGTATTGGAAAGCTTCTAAACTGGAGTTACAGTCGCTTCCATGCGAATGTGGCTTTAAGAGTTTCAGAGCCTGAAAAGGCTGTAAATGAGGGTTTTGAAGCCTTTAACTGCTTCTTAAGGCTGGAAACGACATTTCACGTGTAAATCGGCCAAATGCTATTGGAAAGTGAAATCAACCACATATACTTCATGGTTAGGCTGCCCCGCACCTGTATTACTGTGAAATTTGTATTGGAAAGCTTCTAAACCGGAGTTACAGTCGCTTCCATGCAAACTTGGCTTTAAGCGTTTCAGAGGTTGAAAAGGCTGTAAATGAGGGTTTTGAAGCCTTTAACTGCTTCTTAAGGCTGGAAACGACATTTTCACGTGTAAATCGGCCAAATGCTATTGGAAAGTGAAATCAACCACATATTCTTCATGGTTAGGCTGCCTTGCACCTGTATTACTTGGAGATTTGTATGGGAAAGCTTCTGAACCGGAGTTACAGTCGCTTCCATGAGAAAGTGGCTTTAAGCGTATCAGAGGTTCAAAAGGCTGTAAATGAGGGTTTTGAAGCCTTTAACTTCTTCTTAAGTCTGGAAACGACATTTCACGTGTAAATCGGCCAAATGCTATTGGAAAGTGAAATCAACCACATATTCTTCATGGTTAGGCTGCCCCGCACCTGTATTACTGTGAGATTTGTGTTGGAAAGCTTCTAAACCGGAGTTACAGTCGCTTCCATGCGAAGGTGGCTTTAAGCGTTTCAGAGCCTGAAAAGGCTGTAAATGAGGGTTTTGAAGCCTTTAACTGCTTCTTAAGGCTGGAAACGACATTTCACGTGTAAATCGGCCAAATGCTATAGGAAAGTTAAATCAACCACATATTCTTCATGGTTAGGCTGCCCCGCACCTGTATTACTGTGAGATTTGTATTGGAAAGCTTCTAAACTGGAGTTACAGTCGCTTCCATGCAAACGTGGCTTTAAGAGTTTCAGAGCCTGAAAAGGCTGTAAATGAGGGTTTTGAAGCCTTTAACTGCTTCTTAAGGCTGGAAACGACATTTCACGTGTAAATCGGCCAAATGCTATTGGAAAGTGAAATCAACCACATATACTTCATGGTTAGGCTGCCCCGCACCTGTATTACTGTGAAATTTGTATTGGAAAGCTTCTAAACCGGAGTTACAGTCGCTTCCATGCAAACTTGGCTTTAAGCGTTTCAGAGGTTGAAAAGGCTGTAAATGAGGGTTTTGAAGCCTTTAACTGCTTCTTAAGGCTGGAAACGACATTTTCACGTGTAAATCGGCCAAATGCTATTGGAAAGTGGAATCAACCACATATTCTTCATGGTTAGGCTGCCTTGCACCTGTATTACTTGGAGATTTGTATGGGAAAGCTTCTGAACCGGAGTTACAGTCGCTTCCATGAGAAAGTGGCTTTAAGCGTTTCAGAGCCTGAAAAGGCTGTAAAGGAGGGTTTTGAAGCCTTTAACTGCGTCTTAAGGCTGGAAACGTAATTTCGCGTGTAAATCGGCCAAATGCTATTGGAAAGTGAAATATACCACATATTCTTCATGGTTAGGCTGCCCCGCACCTGTATTACTGTGAGATTTGTATTGGAAAGCTTCTAAACCGGACTTACAGTCGCTTCCATGCGAACGCGGCTTTAAGCGTTTCAGAGCCTGAAAAGGCTGTAAATGAGGGTTTTGAAGCCTTTAACTGCTTCTTAAGGCTGGAAACGTCATTTCGCGTGTAAATCGGCCAAATGCTATTGGAAAGTGAAATATACCACATATTCTTCATGGTTAGGCTGCCCCGCACCTGTATTACTGCGAGATTTGTATTGGAAAGCTTCTAAACCGGAGTTACAGTCGCTTCCATGCGAACGTGGCTTTAAGCGTTTAAGAGCCTGAAAAGGCTGTAAATGAGGGTTTTGAAGCCTTTAACTGCTTCTTAAGGCTGGAAACGACATTTCACGTGTAAATCGGCCAATTGCTATTTGAAAGTGAAATCAACCACATTCTTCTTGGTTAGGCTGCCCCGCACCTGTATTACTGTGAGATTTGTATTGGAAAGCTTCTAAACCGGAGTTACAGTCGCTTCCATGCGAACGTGGCTTTAAGAGTTTCAGAGCCTGAAAAGGCTGTAAATGAGGGTTTTGAAGCCTTTAACTGCTTCTTAAGGCTGGAAACGACATTCCACTTGTAAATCGGTCAAATGCTATTGGAAAGTGAAATCAACCACATATTCTAAAAGGTTAGGCTGCCCCGCACCTGTATTACTGTGAGATTTGTATTGGAAAGCTTCTAAACCGGAGTTACAGTCCCTTCCATGCAAACGTGGCTTTAAGCGTTTCAGAGGTTGAAAAGGCTGTAAATGAGGGTTTTGAAGCCTTTAACTGCTTCTTATGGCTGGAAACGGCATTTCACATGTAAATCGGCCAAATGCTATTGGAAAGTGAAATCAACCACATATTCTTCATGGTTAGGCTGCCCCGCACCTGTATTACTGCGAGATTTGTATTGAAAAGCTTCTAAGCCGGAGTTACAGTCGCTTCCATGCGAACGTGGCTTTAAGCGTTTCAGAGCCTGAAAAGGCTGTAAATGAGGGTTTTGAAGCCTTTAACTGCTTCTTATGGCTGGAAACGACATTTCACGTGTAAATCGGCCAAATGCTATTGGAAAGTGAAATCAACCACATATTCTTCATGGTTAGGCTGCCCCGCACCTGTATTACTGCGAGATTTGTATTGAAAAGCTTCTAAGCCGGAGTTACAGTCGCTTCCATGCGAACATGGCTTTAAGCGTTTCAGAGCCTGAAAAGGCTGTAAATGAGGGTTTTGAAGCCTTTAACTGCTTCTTAAGGCTGGAAACGACATTTCACGTGTAAATCGGCCAAATGCTATTTGAAAGTGAAATCAACCACATATTCTAAAAGGTTAGGCTGCCCTGCACTTGTATTACTGTGAGATTTGTATTGGAAAGCTTCTAAACTGGAGTTACAGTCGCTTCCATGCGAACGTGGCTTTAAGCGTTTCAGAGCCTGAAAAGGCTGTAAATGAGGGTTTTGAAGCCTTTAACTGCTTCTTAAGGCTGGAAACGACATTTCACGTGTAAATCGGCCAAATGCTATTGGAAAGTGAAATCAACCACATATTCTTCATGGTTAGGCTGCCACGCACCTGTACTACTGCGAGATTTGTATTGGAAAGCTTCTAAACCGGAGTTACAGTCGCGTCCATGCGAACGTGGCTTTAAGCGTTTCAGAGCCTGAAAAGGCTGTAGATGAGGGTTTTGAAGCCTTTAACTGCTTCTTAAGGCTGGAAACGACATTTCACGTGTAAATCAGCCAAATGCTATTGGAAAGTGAAATCAATCTCATATTCTTCATGGTTAGGCTGACCCGCACCTGTATTACTGTGAGATTTGTATTGGAAAGCTTCTAAACCGGAGTTACAGTCGCTTCCATGCGAACGTGGCTTTAAGCGTTTCAGAGCCTGAAAAGGCTGTAAATGAGGATTTTGAAGCCTTTAACTGCTTCTTATGGCTGGAAACGACATTTTCACGTGTAAATCGGCCAAATGTTATTGGAAAGTGAAATCAACCACATATTCTTCATGGTTAGGCTGCCCCGCACCTGTATTACTGTGAGATTTGTATTGGAAAGCTTCTAAACCGGAGTTACAGTCGCTTCCATGCGAACGTGGCTTTAAGCGTTTCAGAGCCTGAAAAGGCTGTAAATGAGGGTTTTGAAGCCTTTAACTGCTTCTTAAGGCTGGAAACGACATTTCACGTGTAAATCGGCCAAATGCTATTGGAAAGTGAAATCAACCACATATTCTAAAAGGATAGGCTGCCCCGCACCTGTATTACTGTGAGATTTGTATTGGAAAGCTTCTAAACCGGAGTTACAGTCGTTTCCATGCGAACGTGGCTTTAAGCGTTTCAGAGCCTGAAAAGGCTGTAAATGAGGGTTTTGAAGCCTTTAACTGCTTCTTAAGGCTGGAAACGACATTTCACGTGTAAATCGGCCAAATGCTATTGGAAAGTGAAATCAACCACATATTCTTCATGGTTAGGCTGCCCCGCACCTGTATTACTGTGAGATTTTTATTGGAAAGCTTCTAAACCGGACTTACAGTCGCTTCCATGCGAACGTGGCTTTAAGCGTTTCAGAGCTTGAAAAGGCTGTAAATGAGGGTTTTGAAGCCTTTAACTGCTTCCTAAGGCTGGAAACGACATTTCACGTGTAAATCGGCCAAATGCTATTGGAAAGTGAAATCAACCACATATTCTTCATGGTTAGGCTGCCCCGCACCTGTATTACTGCGAGATTTGTATTGGAAAGCTTCTAAACCGGACTTACAGTCGCTTCCATGCGAACGTGGCTTTAAGCGTTTCAGAGCCTGAAAAGGCTGTATATGAGGGTTTTGAAGCCTATAACTGCTCCTTAAGGCTGGAAACGACATTTCACGTGTAAATCGGCCAAATGCTATTGGAAAGGGAAATCAACCACATATTCTTCATGTTTAGGCTGCCCCGCACCTGTACTACTGGGAGATTTGTATTGGAAAGCTTCTAAACCGGAGTTACAGTCGCGTCCATGCAAACGTGGCTTTAAGCGTTTCAGAGCCTGAAAAGGCTGTAAATGAGGATTTTGAAGCCTTTAACTTCTTCTTATGGCTGGAAACGGCATTTCACGTGTAAATCGGCCAAATGCTATTGGAAAGTGAAATCAACCACATATTCTTCATGGTTAGGCTGCCCCGCACCTGTATTACTGTGAGATTTGTATTGGAAAGCTTCTAAACCGGAGTTACAGTCGCTTCCATGCGAACGTGGCTTTAAGCGTTTCAGAGCCTGAAAAGGCTGTAAATGAGGGTTTTGAAGCCTTTAACTGCTTCTTAAGGCTGGAAACGACATTTCACGTGTAAATCGGCCAAATGCTATTGGAAAGTGAAATCAACCACATATTCTAAAAGGTTAGGCTGCCCCGCACCTGTATTACTGTGAGATTTGTATTGGAAAGCTTCTAAACCGGAGTTACAGTCGTTTCCATGCGAACGTGGCTTTAAGCGTTTCAGAGCCTGAAAAGGCTGTAAATGAGGGTTTTGAAGCCTTTAACTGCTTCTTAAGGCTGGAAACGACATTTAACGTGTAAATCGGCCAAATGCTATTGGAAAGTGAAATCAACCACATATTCTTCATGGTTAGGCTGCCCCGCACCTGTATTACTGTGAGATTTTTATTGGAAAGCTTCTAAACCGGACTTACAGTCGCTTCCATGCGAACGTGGCTTTAAGCGTTTCAGAGCTTGAAAAGGCTGTAAATGAGGGTTTTGAAGCCTTTAACTGCTTCCTAAGGCTGGAAACGACATTTCACGTGTAAATCGGCCAAATGCTATTGGAAAGTGAAATCAACCACATATTCTTCATGGTTAGGCTGCCCCGCACCTGTATTACTGCGAGATTTGTATTGGAAAGCTTCTAAACCGGACTTACAGTCGCTTCCATGCAAACGTGGCTTTAAGCGTTTCAGAGCCTGAAAAGGCTGTAAATGAGGATTTTGAAGCCTTTAACTTCTTCTTATGGCTGGAAACGGCATTTCACGTGTAAATCGGCCAAATGCTATTGGAAAGTGAAATCAACCACATATTCTTCATGGTTAGGCTGCCCCGCACCTGTATTACTGCGAGATTTGTATTGGAAAGCTTCTAAACCAGAGTTACAGTCGTTTCCATGCGAACGTGGCTTTAAGCGTTTCAGAGCCTCAAAAGGCTGTAAATGAGCGTTTTGAAGCCTTTTACTGCTTCTTAAGGCTGGAAACGACATTTCACGTGTAAATCGGCCAAATGCTATTGGAAAGTGAAATCAACCACATATTCTTCATGGTTAGGCTGCCCCGCATCTGTATTACTGTGAGATTTTTATTGGAAAGCTTCTAAACCGGACTTACAGTCGCTTCCATGCGAACGTGGCTTTAAGCGTTTCAGAGCTTGAAAAGGCTGTAAATGAGGATTTTGAAGCCTTTAACTGCTTCTTATGGCTGGAAACGACATTTTCACGTGTAAATCGGCCTAATGCTATTGGAAAGTGAAATCAACCACATATTCTTCATGGTTAGGCTGCCCCGCACCTGTATTACTGTGAGATTTGTATTGGAAAGCTTCTAAACCGGAGTTACAGTCGCTTCCATGCGAACGTGGCTTTAAGCGTTTCAGAGCCTGAAAAGGCTGTAAATGAGGGTTTTGAAGCCTTTAACTGCTTATTAAGGCTGGAAACGACATTTCACGTGTAAATCGGCCAAATGCTATTGGAAAGTGAAATCAACCACATATTCTAAAAGGTTAGGCTGCCCCGCACCTGTATTACTGTGAGATTTGTATTGGAAAGCTTCTAAACCGGAGTTACAGTCCCTTCCGTGCAAACGTGGCTTTAAGCGTTTCAGAGCTTGAAAAGGCTGTAAATGAGGGTTTTGAAGCCTTTAACTGCTTCTTATGGCTGGAAACGGCATTTCACGTGTAAATCGGCCAAATGCTATTGGAAAGTGAAATCAACCACATATTCTTCATGGTTAGGCTGCCCCGCACCTGTATTACTGCGAGATTTGTATTGAAAAGCTTCTAAGCCGGAGTAACAGTCGCTTCCATGCGAACGTGGCTTTAAGCGTTTCAGAGCCTGAAAAGGCTGTAAATGAGGGTTTTGAAGCCTTTAACTGCTTCTTATGGCTGGAAACGACATTTCACGTGTAAATCGGCCAAATGCTATTGGAAAGTGAAATCAACCACATATTCTTCATGGTTAGGCTGCCCAGCACCTGTATTACTGCGAGATTTGTATTGAAAAGCTTCTAAGCCGGAGTTACAGTCGCTTCCATGCGAACATGGCTTTAAGCGTTTCAGAGCCTGAAAAGGCTGTAAATGAGGGTTTTGAAGCCTTTAACTGCTTTTTAAGGCTGGAAACGACATTTCACGTGTAAATCGGCCAAATGCTATTTGAAAGTGAAATCAACCACATATTCTAAAAGGTTAGGCTGCCCTGCACTTGTATTACTGTGAGATTTGTATTGGAAAGCTTCTAAACCGGAGTTACAGTCGCTTCCATGCGAACGTGGCTTTAAGCGTTTCAGAGCCTGAAAAGGCTGTAAATGAGGGTTTTGAAGCCTTCAATTGCTTCTTATGGCTGGAAACGACATATCACGTGTAAATCGGCCAAATGCTATTTGAAAGTGAAATCAACCACATATTCTTCATGGTTAGGCTGCCAAGCACCTGTACTACTGCGAGATTTGTATTGGAAAGCTTCTAAACCGGAGTTACAGTCGCGTCCATGCAAACGTGGCTTTAAGCGTTTCAGAGCCTGAAAATTCTGTAAATGAGGGTTTTGAAGCCTTTAACTGCTTCTTATGGCTGGAAACGGCATTTCAAGTGTAAATCGGCCAAATGCTATTGGAAAGTGAAATCAACCACATATTCTTCATGGTTAGGCTGCCCCGCACCTGTATTACTGTGAGATTTGTATTGGAAAGCTTCTAAACCGGAGTTACAGTCGCTTCCATGCGAACGTGGCTTTAAGCGTTTCAGATCCTGAAAAGGCTGTAAATGAGGGTTTTGAAGCCTTTTACTGCTTCTTAAGGCTGGAAACGACATTTCACGTGTAAATCGGCCAAATGCTATTGGAAAGTGAAATCAACCACATATTCTTCATGGTTAGGCTACCCCCCGTACCTGTATTACTGTGAGATTTGTATTGGAAAGCTTCTAAACCGGAGTTACAGTCGTTTCCATGCGAACGTGGCTTTAAGCGTTTCAGAGCCTGAAAAGGCTGTAAATGAGGGTTTTGAAGCCTTTACCTGCTTCTTAAGGCTGGAAACGACATTTCACGTGTAAATCAGCCAAATGCTATTGGAAAGTGAAATCAATCTCATATTCTTCATGGTTAGGCTGCCCCGCACCTGTATTACTGTGAGATTTGTATTGGAAAGCTTCTAAACCGGAGTTACAGTCGCTTCCATGCGAACGTGGCTTTAAGCGTTTCAGAGCCTGAAAAGGCTGTAAATGAGGGTTTTGAAGCTTTTAACTGCTTCCTAAGGCTGGAAACGACATTTCACGTGTAAATCGGCCAAATGCTATTGGAAAGTGAAATCAACCACATATTCTAAAAGGTTAGGCTGCCCCGCACCTGTATTACTGCGAGATTTGTATTGGAAAGCTTCTAAACCGGACTTACAGTCGCTTCCATGCGAACGTGGCTTTAAGCGTTTCAGAGCCTGAAAAGGCTGTATATGAGGGTTTTGAAGCCTATAACTGCTCCTTAAGGCTGGAAACGACATTTCACGTGTAAATCGGCCAAATGCTATTGGAAAGTGAAATCAACCACATATTCTTCATGTTTAGGCTGCCCCGCACCTGTACTACTGGGAGATTTGTATTGGAAAGCTTCTAAACCGGAGTTACAGTCGCGTCCATGCAAACGTGGCTTTAAGCGTTTCAGAGCCTGAAAAGGCTGTAAATGAGGATTTTGAAGCCTTTAACTTCTTCTTATGGCTGGAAACGGCATTTCACGTGTAAATTCGGCCAAATGCTATTGGAAAGTGAAATCAACCACATATTCTTCATGGTTAGGCTGCCCCGCACCTGTATTACTGTGAGATTTGTATTGGAAAGCTTCTAAACCAGAGTTACAGTCGTTTCCATGCGAACGTGGCTTTAAGCGTTTCAGAGCCTGTAAAGGCTGTAAATGAGCGTTTTGAAGCCTTTTACTGCTTCTTAAGGCTGGAAACGACATTTCACGTGTAAATCGGCCAAATGCTATTGGAAAGTGAAATCAACCACATATTCTTAATGGTTAGGCTGCCCCGCATCTGTATTACTGTGAGATTTTTATTGGAAAGCTTCTAAACCGGACTTACAGTCGCTTCCATGGGAACGTGGCTTTAAGCGTTTCAGAGCTTGAAAAGGCTGTAAATGAGGATTTTGAAGCCTTTAACTGCTTCTTATGGCTGGAAACGACATTTTCACGTGTAAATCGGCCAAATGCTATTGGAAAGTGAAATCAACCACATATTCTTCATGGTTAGGCTGCCCCGCACCTGTATTACTGTGAGATTTGTATTGGAAAGCTTCTAAACCGGAGTTACAGTCGCTTCCATGCGAACGTGGCTTTAAGCGTTTCAGAGCCTGAAAAGGCTGTAAATGAGGGTTTTGAAGCCTTTAACTGCTTCTTAAGGCTGGAAACGACATTTCACGTGTAAATCGGCCAAATGCTATTGGAAAGTGAAATCAACCACATATTCTAAAAGGTTAGGCTGCCCCGCACCTGTATTACTGTGAGATTTGTATTGGAAAGCTTCTAAACCGGAGTTACAGTCCCTTCCATGCAAACGTGGCTTTAAGAGTTTCAGAGCTTGAAAAGGCTGTAAATGAGGGTTTTGAAGCCTTTAACTGCTTCTTAAGGCTGGAAACGACATTTCACGTGTAAATCGGCCAAATCCTATTGGAAAGTGAAATCAACCACATATTCTAAAAGGTTAGGCTGCCCCGCACCTGTATTACTGTGAGATTTGTATTGGAAAGCTTCTAAACCGGAGTTACAGTCCCTTCCATGCAAACGTGGCTTTAAGAGTTTCAGAGCTTGAAAAGGCTGTAAATGAGGGTTTTGAAGCCTTTAACTGCTTCTTATGGCTGGAAACGGCATTTCAAGTGTAAATCGGCCAAATGCTATTGGAAAGTGAAATCAACCACATATTCTAAAAGGTTAGGCTGCCCTGCACTTGTATTACTGTGAGATTTGTATTGGAAAGCTTCTAAACCGGAGTTACAGTCGCGTCCATGCAAACGTGGCTTTAAGCGTTTCAGAGCCTGAAAATTCTGTAAATGAGGGTTTTGAAGCCTTTAACTGCTTCTTATGGCTGGAAACGGCATTTCAAGTGTAAATCGGCCAAATGCTATTGGAAAGTGAAATCAACCACATATTCTTCATGGTTAGGCTGCCCCGCACCTGTATTACTGTGAGATTTGTATTTTAAAGCTTCTAAACCGGAGTTACAGTCGCTTCCATGCGAACGTGGCTTTAAGCGTTTCAGATCCTGAAAAGGCTGTAAATGAGGGTTTTGAAGCCTTTTACTGCTTCTTAAGGCTGGAAACGACATTTCACGTGTAAATCGGCCAAATGCTATTGGAAAGTGAAATCAACCACATATTCTTCATGGTTAGGCTACCCCGTACCTGTATTACTGTGAGATTTGTATTGGAAAGCTTCTAAACCGGAGTTACAGTCGTTTCCATGCGAACGTGGCTTTAAGCGTTTCAGAGCCTGAAAAGGCTGTAAATGAGGGTTTTGAAGCCTTTAACTGCTTCTTAAGGCTGGAAACGACATTTCACGTGTAAATCAGCCAAATGCTATTGGAAAGTGAAATCAATCTCATATTCTTCGGCTGCCCCGCACCTGTATTACTGTGAGATTTGTATTGGAAAGCTTCTAAACCGGAGTTACAGTCGCTTCCATGCGAACGTGGCTTTAAGCGTTTCAGAGCCTGAAAAGGCTGTAAATGAGCGTTTTGAAGCCTTTTACTGCTTCTTAAGGCTGGAAACGACATTTCACGTGTAAATCGGCCAAATGCTATTGGAAAGTGAAATCAACCACATATTCTTCATGGTTAGGCTTCCCCGCACCTGTATTACTGTGAGATTTGTATTGGAAAGCTTCTAAACCGGAGTTAAAGTCGCTTCCATGCGAACATGGCTTTAAGCGTTTCAGAGCCTGAAAAGGCTTTAAATGAGGGTTTTGAAGCCTTTAACTGCTCCTTAAGGCTGGAAACGACATTTCACGTGTAAATCGGCCAAATGCTATTGGAAAGTGAAATCAACCACATATTCTTCATGGTTAGGCTGCCCAGCACCTGTATTACTGCGAGATTTGTATTGAAAAGCTTCTAAGCCGGAGTTACAGTCGCTTCCATGCGAACATGGCTTTAAGCGTTTCAGAGCCTGAAAAGGCTGTAAATGAGGGTTTTGAAGCCTTTAACTGCTTCTTAAGGCTGGAAACGACATTTCACGTGTAAATCGGCCAAATGCTATTTGAAAGTGAAATCAACCACATATTCTAAAAGGTTAGGCTGCCCTGCACTTGTATTACTGCGAGATTTGTATTGGAAAGCTTCTAAACCGGAGTTACAGTCGCTTCCATGCGAACGTGGCTTTAAGCGTTTCAGAGCCTGAAAAGGCTGTAAATGAGGGTTTTGAAGCCTTTAATTGCTTCTTATGGCTGGAAACGACATATCACGTGTAAATCGGCCAAATGCTATTTGAAAGTGAAATCAACCACATATTCTTCATGGTTAGGCTGCCAAGCACCTGTACTACTGCGAGATTTGTATTGGAAAGCTTCTAAACCGGAGTTACAGTCGCGTCCATGCAAACGTGGCTTTAAGCGTTTCAGAGCCTGAAAATTCTGTAAATGAGGGTTTTGAAGCCTTTAACTGCTTCTTATGGCTGGAAACGGCATTTCAAGTGTAAATCGGCCAAATGCTATTGGAAAGTGAAATCAACCACATATTCTTCATGGTTATGCTGCCCCGCACCTGTATTACTGTGAGATTTGTATTGGAAAGCTTCTAAACCGGAGTTACAGTCGCTTCCATGCGAACGTGGCTTTAAGCGTTTCAGATCCTGAAAAGGCTGTAAATGAGGGTTTTGAAGCCTTTTACTGCTTCTTAAGGCTGGAAACGACATTTCACGTGTAAATCGGCCAAATGCTATTGGAAAGTTAAATCAACCACATATTCTTCATGGTTAGGCTACCCCGTACCTGTATTACTGTGAGATTTGTATTGGAAAGCTTCTAAACCGGAGTTACAGTCGTTTCCATGCGAACGTGGCTTTAAGCGTTTCAGAGCCTGAAAAGGCTGTAAATGAGCGTTTTGAAGCCTTTTACTGCTTCTTAAGGCTGGAAACGACATTTCACGTGTAAATCGGCCAAATGCTATTGGAAAGTGAAATCAACCACATATTCTTCATGGTTAGGCTGCCCCGCATCTGTATTACTGTGAGATTTTTATTGGAAAGCTTCTAAACCGGACTTACAGTCGCTTCCATGCGAACGTGGCTTTAAGCGTTTCAGAGCTTGAAAAGGCTGTAAATGAGGATTTTGAAGCCTTTAACGGCTTCTTATGGCTGGAAACGACATTTTCACGTGTAAATCGGCCAAATGCTATTGGAAAGTGAAATCAACCACATATTCTTCATGGTTAGGCTGCCCCGCACCTGTATTACTGTGAGATTTGTATTGGAAAGCTTCTAAACCGGAGTTACAGTCGCTTCCATGCGAACGTGGCTTTAAGCGTTTCAGAGCCTGAAAAGGCTGTAAATGAGGGTTTTGAAGCCTTTAACTGCTTCTTAAGGCTGGAAACGACATTTCACGTGTAAATCGGCCAAATGCTATTGGAAAGTGAAATCAACCACATATTCTAAAAGGTTAGGCTGCCCCGCACCTGTATTACTGTGAGATTTGTATTGGAAAGCTTCTAAACCGGAGTTACAGTCCCTTCCATGCAAACGTGGCTTTAAGCGTTTCAGAGCTTGAAAAGGCTGTAAATGAGGGTTTTGAAGCCTTTAACTGCTTCTTATGGCTGGAAACGGCATTTCACGTGTAAATCGGCCAAATGCTATTGGAAAGTGAAATCAACCACATATTCTTCATGGTTAGGCTGCCCCGCACCTGTATTACTGCGAGATTTGTATTGAAAAGCTTCTAAGCCGGAGTTACAGTCGCTTCCATGCGAACGTGGCTTTAAGCGTTTCAGAGCCTGAAAAGGCTGTAAATGAGGGTTTTGAAGCCTTTAACTGCTTCTTAAGGCTGGAAACGACATTTCACGTGTAAATCGGCCAAATGCTATTGGAAAGTGAAATCAACCACATATTCTAAAAGGTTAGGCTGCCCCGCACCTGTATTACTGTGAGATTTGTATTGGAAAGCTTCTAAACCGGAGTTACAGTCGCTTCCATGCGAACGTGGCTTTAAGCGTTTCAGATCCTGAAAAGGCTGTAAATGAGGGTTTTGAAGACTTTTACTGCTTCTTAAGGCTGGAAACGACATTTCACGTGTAAATCGGCCAAATGCTATTGGAAAGTGAAATCAACCACATATTCTTCATGGTTAGGCTACCCCGTACCTGTATTACTGTGAGATTTGTATTGGAAAGCTTCTAAACCGGAGTTACAGTCGTTTCCATGCGAACGTGGCTTTAAGCGTTTCAGAGCCTGAAAAGGCTGTAAATGAGGGTTTTGAAGCCTTTAACTGCTTCTTAAGGCTGGAAACGACATTTCACGTGTAAATCAGCCAAATGCTATTGGAAAGTGAAATCAATCTCATATTCTTCATGGTTAGGCTGCCCCGCACCTGTATTACTGTGAGATTTGTATTGGAAAGCTTCTAAACCGGAGTTACAGTCGCTTCCATGCGAACGTGGCTTTAAGCGTTTCAGAGCCTGAAAAGGCTGTAAATGAGGGTTTTGAAGCTTTTAACTGCTTCCTAAGGCTGGAAACGACATTTCACGTGTAAATCGGCCAAATGCTATTGGAAAGTGAAATCAACCACATATTCTTCATGGTTAGGCTGCCCCGCACCTGTATTACTGCGAGATTTGTATTGGAAAGCTTCTAAACCGGAGTTACAGTCGTTTCCATGCGAACGTGGCTTTAAGCGTTTCAGAGCCTGAAAAGGCTGTAAATGAGCGTTTTGAAGCCTTTTACTGCTTCTTAAGGCTGGAAACGACATTTCACGTGTAAATCGGCCAAATGCTATTGGAAAGTGAAATCAACCACATATTCTTCATGGTTAGGCTTCCCCGCACCTGTATTACTGTGAGATTTGTATTGGAAAGCTTCTAAACCGGAGTTAAAGTCGCTTCCATGCGAACATGGCTTTAAGCGTTTCAGAGCCTGAAAAGGCTTTAAATGAGGGTTTTGAAGCCTTTAACTGCTCCTTAAGGCTGGAAACGACATTTCACGTGTAAATCGGCCAAATGCTATTGGAAAGTGAAATCAACCGCATATTCATCATGGTTAGGCTTCCCCACCTGTAATACTGTGAGATTTTTATTGGAAAGCTTCTAAACCGGAGTTACAGTCCATTCCATGCGAACGTAGCTTTAAGCGTTTCAGAGCTTGAAAAGGCTGTAAATGAGGGTTTTGAAGCCTTTAACTGCTTCTTAAGGATGGAAACGACATTTCACGTGTAAATCGACCAAATGCTATTTGAAAGTGAAATCAACCACACATTCTTCATGGATAGGCTGCCCCGCACCTGTATTACTGTGAGATTTGTATTTGAAAGCTTCTAAACTGGAGTTACAGTCGCTTCCATGCGAACGTGGCTTAAAGCGTTTCAGAGCCTGAAAAGGCTGTAAATGAGGGTTTTGAAGCCTTTAACTGCTTCTTAAGGCTGGAAACGACATTTCACGTGTAAATCGGCCAAATGCTATTGGAAAGTGAAATCAACCACATATTCTAAAAGGTTAGGCTGCCCCGCACCTGTATTACTGTGAGATTTGTATTGGAAAGCTTCTAAACCGGAGTTACAGTCCCTTCCATGCGAACGTGGCTTTAAGCGTTTCAGAGCTTGAAAAGGCTGTAAATGAGGATTTTGAAGCCTTTAACTGCTTCTTATGGCTGGAAACGGCATTTCACGTGTAAATCGGCCAAATGCTATTGGAAAGTGAAATCAACCACATATTCTTCATGGTTAGGCTGCCCCGCACCTGTATTACTGCGAGATTTGTATTGAAAAGCTTCTAAGCCGGAGTTACAGTCGCTTCCATGCGAACGTGGCTTTAAGCGTTTTAGAGCCTGAAAAGGCTGTAAATGAGGGTTTTGAAGCCTTTAACTGCTTCTTATGGCTGGAAACGACATTTCACGTGTAAATCGGCCAAATGCTATTGGAAAGTGAAATCAACCACATATTCTTCATGGTTAGGCTGCCCCGCACCTGTATTACTGTGAGATTTGTATTGGAAAGCTTCTAAACCGGAGTTACAGTCGCTTCCATGCGAACGTGGCTTTAAGCGTTTCAGAGCCTGAAAAGGCTGTAAATGAGGGTTTTGAAGCCTTTAACTGCTTCTTAAGGCTGGAAACGACATTTCACGTGTAAATCGGCCAAATGCTATTGGAAAGTGAAATCAACCACATGTTCTTCATGGTTAGGCTGCCCCGCACCTGTATTACTGTGAGATTTGTATTGGAAAGCTTCTAAACCGGAGTTACAGTCGCTTCCATGCTAACGTGGCTTTAAGCGTTTCAGAGCCTGAAAAGGCTGTAAATGAGGGTTTTGAAGCCTTTAATTGCTTCTTATGGCTGGAAACGACATTTCACGTGTAAATCGGCCAAATGCTATTGGAAAGTGAAATCAACCACATATTCTTCATGGTTAGGCTGCCCCGCACCTGTATTACTGCAAGATTTGTATTGGAAAGCTTCTAAACCGGAGTTACAGTCGCTTCCATGCGAACGTGGCTTTAAGCGTTTCAGAGCCTGAAAAGGCTGTAAATGAGGGTTTTGAAGCCTTTAACTGCTTCTTAAGGCTGGAAACGACATTTCACGTGTAAATCGGCCAAATGCTATTGGAAAGTGAATTCAACCACATTTTCTTCATGGTTAGGCTGCCCCGCACCTGTATTACTGTGAGATTTGTTTTGGAAAGCTTCTAAACCGGAGTTACAGTCCCTTCCATGCGAACGTGGCTTTAAGCGTTTCAGAGCTTGAAAAGGCTGTAAATGAGGATTTTGAAGCCTTTAACTGCTTCTTAAGGCTGGAAACGACATTTCACGTGTAAATCGGCCAAATGCTATTGGAAAGTGAAATCAACCACATGTTCTTCATGGTTAGGCTGCCCCGCACCTGTATTACTGTGAGATTTGTATTGGAAAGCTTCTAAACCGGAGTTACAGTCGCTTCCATGCTAACGTGGCTTTAAGCGTTTCAGAGCCTGAAAAGGCTGTAAATGAGGGTTTTGAAGCCTTTAATTGCTTCTTATGGCTGGAAACGACATTTCACGTGTAAATCGGCCAAATGCTATTGGAAAGTGAAATCAACCACATATTCTTCATGGTTAGGCTGCCCCGCACCTGTATTACTGCAAGATTTGTATTGGAAAGCTTCTAAACCGGAGTTACAGTCGCTTCCATGCGAACGTGGCTTTAAGCGTTTCAGAGCCTGAAAAGGCTGTAAATGAGGGTTTTGAAGCCTTTAACTGCTTCTTAAGGCTGGAAACGACATTTCACGTGTAAATCGGCCAAATGCTATTGGAAAGTGAAATCAACCACATATTCTAAAAGGTTAGGCTGCCCCGCACCTGTATTACTGTGAGATTTGTTTTGGAAAGCTTCTAAACCGGAGTTACAGTCCCTTCCATGCGAACGTGGCTTTAAGCGTTTCAGAGCTTGAAAAGGCTGTAAATGAGGATTTTGAAGCCTTTAACTGCTTCTTAAGGCTGGAAACGACATTTCACGTGTAAATCGGCCAAATGCTATTGGAAAGTGAAATCAACCACATGTTCTTCATGGTTAGGCTGCCCCGCACCTGTATAACTGTGAGATTTGTATTGGAAAGCTTCTAAACCGGAGTTATAGTCGCTTCCATGCGAACGTGGCTTTAAGCGTTTCAGAGCCTGAAAAGGCTGTAAATGAGGGTTTTGAAGCCTTTAACTGCTTCTTAAGGCTGGAAACGACATTTTCACGTGTAAATCGGCCAAATGCTATTGGAAAGTGAAATCAACCACATATTCTTCATGGTTAGGCTGCCCCGCACCTGTATTACTGTGAGATTTGTATTGGAAAGCTTCTAAACCGGAGTTACAGTCGCTTCCATGCGAACGTGGCTTTAAGCGTTTCAGAGCCTGAAAAGGCTGTAAATGAGGGTTTTGAAGCCTTTAACTGCTTCTTAAGGCTGGAAACGACATTTCACGTGTAAATCGGCCAAATGCTATTGGAAAGTGAAATCAACCACATATTCTAAAAGGTTAGGCTGCCCCGCACCTGTATTACTGTGAGATTTGTTTTGGAAAGCTTCTAAACCGGAGTTACAGTCCCTTCCATGCGAACGTGGCTTTAAGCGTTTCAGAGCTTGAAAAGGCTGTAAATGAGGATTTTGAAGCCTTTAACTGCTTCTTAAGGCTGGAAACGACATTTCACGTGTAAATCGGCCAAATGCTATTGGAAAGTGAAATCAACCACATGTTCTTCATGGTTAGGCTGCCCCGCACCTGTATAACTGTGAGATTTGTATTGGAAAGCTTCTAAACCGGAGTTATAGTCGCTTCCATGCGAACGTGGCTTTAAGCGTTTCAGAGCCTGAAAAGGCTGTAAATGAGGGTTTTGAAGCCTTTAACTGCTTCTTAAGGCTGGAAACGACATTTTCACGTGTAAATCGGCCAAATGCTATTGGAAAGTGAAATCAACCACATATTCTTCATGGTTAGGCTGCCCCGCACCTGTATTACTGTGAGATTTGTATTGGAAAGCTTCTAAACCGGAGTTACAGTCGCTTCCATGCGAACGTGGCTTTAAGCGTTTCAGATCCTGAAAAGGCTGTAAATGAGGGTTTTGAAGCCTTTTACTGCTTCTTAAGGCTGGAAACGACATTTCACGTGTAAATCGGCCAAATGCTATTGGAAAGTGAAATCAACCACATGTTCTTCATGGTTAGGCTGCCCCGCACCTGTATTACTGTGAGATCTGTATTGGAAAGCTTCTAAATCGGAGTTACAGTCGCTTCCATGCGAACGTGGCTTTAAGCGTTTCAGAGCCTGAAAAGGCTGTAAATGAGGGTTTTGAAGCCTTTAACTGCTTCTTAAGGCTGGAAACTACATTTTCACGTGTAAATCGGCCAAATGCTATTGGAAAGTGAAATCAACCACATATTCTTCATGCTTCGGCTGCCCCGCACCTGTATTACTGTGAGATTTGTATTGGAAAGCTTCTAAACCGGAGTTACAGTCGCTTCCATGCGAACGTGGCTTTAAGCGTTTCAGAGCCTGAAAAGGCTGTAAATGAGGGTTTTGAAGCCTTTAACTGCTTCTTCAGGCTGGAAACGACATTTCACGTGTAAATCGGCCAAATGCTATTGGAAAGTGAAATCAACCACATATTCTAAAAGGTTAGGCTGCCCCGCACCTGTATTACTGCGAGATTTGTATTGGAAAGCTTCTAAACCGGACTTACAGTCGCTTCCATGCGAACGTGGCTTTAAGCGTTTCAGAGCCTGAAAAGGCTGTATATGAGGGTTTTGAAGCCTATAACTGCTCCTTAAGGCTGGAAACGACATTTCACGTGTAAATCGGCCAAATGCTATTGGAAAGTGAAATCATCCACATATTCTTCATGTTTAGGCTGCCCCGCACCTGTACTACTGGGAGATTTGTATTGGAAAGCTTCTAAACCGGAGTTACAGTCGCGTCCATGCAAACGTGGCTTTAAGCGTTTCAGAGCCTGAAAAGGCTGTAAATGAGGGTTTTGAAGCCTTTAACTTCTTCTTATGGCTGGAAACGGCATTTCACGTGTAAATCGGCCAAATGCTATTGGAAAGTGAAATCAACCACATATTCTTCATGGTTAGGCTGCCCCGCACCTGTATTACTGCGAGATTTGTATTGGAAAGCTTCTAAACCGGAGTTACAGTCGTTTCCATGCGAACGTGGCTTTAAGCGTTTCAGAGCCTGAAAAGGCTGTAAATGAGCGTTTTGAAGCCTTTTACTGCTTCTTAAGGCTGGAAAGGACATTTCACGTGTAAATCGGCCACATGCTATTTGAAAGTGAAATCAACCACATATTCTTCATGGTTAGGCTGCCCCGCATCTTTATTACTGTGAGATTTTTATTGGAAAGCTTCTAAACCGGACTTACAGTCGCTTCCATGCGAACGTGGCTTTAAGCGTTTCAGAGCTTGAAAAGGCTGTAAATGAGGATTTTGAAGCCTTTAACTGCTTCTTAAGGCTGGAAACGACATTTCACGTGTAAATCGGCCAAATGCTATTGGAAAGTGAAATCAACCACATGTTCTTCATGGTTAGGCTGCCCCGCACCTGTATTACTGTGAGATTTGTATTGGAAAGCTTCTAAACCGGAGTTATAGTCGCTTCCATGCGAACGTGGCTTTAAGCGTTTCAGAGCCTGAAAAGGCTGTAAATGAGGGTTTTGAAGCCTTTAACTGCTTCTTAAGGCTGGAAACGACATTTTCACGTGTAAATCGGCCAAATGCTATTGGAAAGTGAAATCAACCACATATTCTTCATGGTTAGGCTGCCCCGCACCTGTATTACTGTGAGATTTGTATTGGAAAGCTTCTAAACCGGAGTTACAGTCGCTTCCATGCGAACGTGGCTTTAAGCGTTTCAGATCCTGAAAAGGCTGTAAATGAGGGTTTTGAAGCCTTTTACTGCTCCTTAAGGCTGGAAACGACATTTCACGTGTAAATCGGCCAAATGCTATTGGAAAGTGAAATCAACCACATGTTCTTCATGGTTAGGCTGCCCCGCACCTGTATTACTGTGAGATCTGTATTGGAAAGCTTCTAAATCGGAGTTACAGTCGCTTCCATGCGAACGTGGCTTTAAGCGTTTCAGAGCCTGAAAAGGCTGTAAATGAGGGTTTTGAAGCCTTTAACTGCTTCTTAAGGCTGGAAACGACATTTTCACGTGTAAATCGGCCAAATGCTATTGGAAAGTGAAATCAACCACATATTCTTCATGGTTCGGCTGCCCCGCACCTGTATTACTGTGAGATTTGTATTGGAAAGCTTCTAAACCGGAGTTACAGTCGCTTCCATGCGAACGTGGCTTTAAGCGTTTCAGAGCCTGAAAAGGCTGTAAATGAGGGTTTTGAAGCCTTTTACTGCTTCTTAAGGCTGGAAACGACATTTCACGTGTAAATCGGCCAAATGCTATTGGAAAGTGAAATCAACCACATGTTCTTCATGGTTAGGCTGCCCCGCACCTGTATTACTGTGAGATCTGTATTGGAAAGCTTCTAAATCGGAGTTACAGTCGCTTCCATGCGAACGTGGCTTTAAGCGTTTCAGAGCCTGAAAAGGCTGTAAATGAGGGTTTTGAAGCCTTTAACTGCTTCTTAAGGCTGGAAACGACATTTTCACGTGTAAATCGGCCAAATGCTATTGGAAAGTGAAATCAACCACATATTCTTCATGCTTCGGCTGCCCCGCACCTGTATTACTGTGAGATTTGTATTGGAAAGCTTCTAAACCGGAGTTACAGTCGCTTCCATGCGAACGTGGCTTTAAGCGTTTCAGAGCCTGAAAAGGCTGTAAATGAGGGTTTTGAAGCCTTTAACTGCTTCTTCAGGCTGGAAACGACATTTCACGTGTAAATCGGCCAAATGCTATTGGAAAGTGAAATCAACCACATATTCTAAAAGGTTAGGCTGCCCCGCACCTGTATTACTGCGAGATTTGTATTGGAAAGCTTCTAAACCGGACTTACAGTCGCTTCCATGCGAACGTGGCTTTAAGCGTTTCAGAGCCTGAAAAGGCTGTATATGAGGGTTTTGAAGCCTATAACTGCTCCTTAAGGCTGGAAACGACATTTCACGTGTAAATCGGCCAAATGCTATTGGAAAGTGAAATCATCCACATATTCTTCATGTTTAGGCTGCCCCGCACCTGTACTACTGGGAGATTTGTATTGGAAAGCTTCTAAACCGGAGTTACAGTCGCGTCCATGCAAACGTGGCTTTAAGCGTTTCAGAGCCTGAAAAGGCTGTAAATGAGGGTTTTGAAGCCTTTAACTTCTTCTTATGGCTGGAAACGGCATTTCACGTGTAAATCGGCCAAATGCTATTGGAAAGTGAAATCAACCACATATTCTTCATGGTTAGGCTGCCCCGCACCTGTATTACTGCGAGATTTGTATTGGAAAGCTTCTAAACCGGAGTTACAGTCGTTTCCATGCGAACGTGGCTTTAAGCGTTTCAGAGCCTGAAAAGGCTGTAAATGAGCGTTTTGAAGCCTTTTACTGCTTCTTAAGGCTGGAAAGGACATTTCACGTGTAAATCGGCCAAATGCTATTTGAAAGTGAAATCAACCACATATTCTTCATGGTTAGGCTGCCCCGCATCTTTATTACTGTGAGATTTTTATTGGAAAGCTTCTAAACCGGACTTACAGTCGCTTCCATGCGAACGTGGCTTTAAGCGTTTCAGAGCTTGAAAAGGCTGTAAATGAGGATTTTGAAGCCTTTAACTGCTTCTTAAGGCTGGAAACGACATTTCACGTGTAAATCGGCCAAATGCTATTGGAAAGTGAAATCAACCACATGTTCTTCATGGTTAGGCTGCCCCGCACCTGTATTACTGTGAGATTTGTATTGGAAAGCTTCTAAACCGGAGTTATAGTCGCTTCCATGCGAACGTGGCTTTAAGCGTTTCAGAGCCTGAAAAGGCTGTAAATGAGGGTTTTGAAGCCTTTAACTGCTTCTTAAGGCTGGAAACGACATTTTCACGTGTAAATCGGCCAAATGCTATTGGAAAGTGAAATCAACCACATATTCTTCATGGTTAGGCTGCCCCGCACCTGTATTACTGTGAGATTTGTATTGGAAAGCTTCTAAACCGGAGTTACAGTCGCTTCCATGCGAACGTGGCTTTAAGCGTTTCAGATCCTGAAAAGGCTGTAAATGAGGGTTTTGAAGCCTTTTACTGCTCCTTAAGGCTGGAAACGACATTTCACGTGTAAATCGGCCAAATGCTATTGGAAAGTGAAATCAACCACATGTTCTTCATGGTTAGGCTGCCCCGCACCTGTATTACTGTGAGATCTGTATTGGAAAGCTTCTAAATCGGAGTTACAGTCGCTTCCATGCGAACGTGGCTTTAAGCGTTTCAGAGCCTGAAAAGGCTGTAAATGAGGGTTTTGAAGCCTTTAACTGCTTCTTAAGGCTGGAAACGACATTTTCACGTGTAAATCGGCCAAATGCTATTGGAAAGTGAAATCAACCACATATTCTTCATGGTTCGGCTGCCCCGCACCTGTATTACTGTGAGATTTGTATTGGAAAGCTTCTAAACCGGAGTTACAGTCGCTTCCATGCGAACGTGGCTTTAAGCGTTTCAGAGCCTGAAAAGGCTGTAAATGAGGGTTTTGAAGCCTTTAACTGCTTCTTCAGGCTGGAAACGACATTTCACGTGTAAATCGGCCAAATGCTATTGGAAAGTGAAATCAACCACATATTCTAAAAGGTTAGGCTGCCCCGCACCTGTATTACTGCAAGATTTGTATTGGAAAGCTTCTAAACCGGACTTACAGTCGCTTCCATGCGAACGTGGCTTTAAGCGTTTCAGAGCCTGAAAAGGCTGTATATGAGGGTTTTGAAGCCTATAACTGCTCCTTAAGGCTGGAAACGACATTTCACGTGTAAATCGGCCAAATGCTATTGGAAAGTGAAATCAACCACATATTCTTCATGTTTAGGCTGCCCCGCACCTGTACTACTGGGAGATTTGTATTGGAAAGCTTCTAAACCGGAGTTACAGTCGCGTCCATGCAAACGTGGCTTTAAGCGTTTCAGAGCCTGAAAAGGCTGTAAATGAGGGTTTTGAAGCCTTTAACTTCTTCTTATGGCTGGAAACGGCATTTCACGTGTAAATCGGCCAAATGCTATTGGAAAGTGAAATCAACCACATATTCTTCATGGTTAGGCTGCCCCGCACCTGTATTACTGCGAGATTTGTATTGGAAAGCTTCTAAACCGGAGTTACAGTCGTTTCCATGCGAACGTGGCTTTAAGCGTTTCAGAGCGTGAAAAGGCTGTAAATGAGCGTTTTGAAGCCTTTTACTGCTTCTTAAGGCTGGAAAGGACATTTCACGTGTAAATCGGCCAAATGCTATTTGAAAGTGAAATCAACCACATATTCTTCATGGTTAGGCTGCCCCGCATCTGTATTACTGTGAGATTTTTATTGGAAAGCTTCTAAACTGGACTTACAGTCGCTTCCATGCGAACGTGGCTTTAAGCGTTTCAGAGCTTGAAAAGGCTGTAAATGAGGATTTTGAAGCCTTTAACTGCTTCTTAAGGCTGGAAACGACATTTCACGTGTAAATCGGCCAAATGCTATTGGAAAGTGAAATCAACCACATGTTCTTCATGGTTAGGCTGCCCCGCACCTGTATTACTGTGAGATTTGTATTGGAAAGCTTCTAAACCGGAGTTATAGTCGCTTCCATGCGAACGTGGCTTTAAGCGTTTCAGAGCCTGAAAAGGCTGTAAATGAGGGTTTTGAAGCCTTTAACTGCTTCTTAAGGCTGGAAACGACATTTTCACGTGTAAATCGGCCAAATGCTATTGGAAAGTGAAATCAACCACATATTCTTCATGGTTAGGCTGCCCCGCACCTGTATTACTGTGAGATTTGTATTGGAAAGCTTCTAAACCGGAGTTACAGTCGCTTCCATGCGAACGTGGCTTTAAGCGTTTCAGATCCTGAAAAGGCTGTAAATGAGGGTTTTGAAGCCTTTTACTGCTTCTTAAGGCTGGAAACGACATTTCACGTGTAAATCGGCCAAATGCTATTGGAAAGTGAAATCAACCACATGTTCTTCATGGTTACGCTGCCCCGCACCTGTATTACTGTGAGATTTGTATTGGAAAGCTTCTAAACCGGAGTTACAGTCGCTTCCATGCAAACGTGGCTTTAAGCGTAAGGCTGTAAATGAGGGTTTTGAAGCCTTTTACTGCTTCTTAAGGCTGGAAACGACATTTCGCGTGTAAATCGGCCAAATGCTATTGGAAAGTGAAATCAACCACATATTCTTCATGGTTAGGCTGCCCCGCACCTGTATTACTGTGAGATTTGTATTGGAAAGCTTCTAAACCGGAGTTACAGTCGCTTCCATGCGAACGTGGATTTAAGCGTTTCAGAGCCTGAAAAGGCTGTAAATGAGGGTTTTGAAGCCTTTAACTGCTTCTTAAGGCTGGAAACGACATTTCACGTGTAAATCGGCCAAATGCTATTGGAAAGTGAAATCAACCACATATTCTAAAAGGTTAGGCTGCCCCGCACCTGTATTACTGTGAGATTTGTATTGGAAAGCTTCTAAACCGGAGTTACAGTCGCTTCCATGCGAACGTGGCTTTAAGCGTATCAGAGGTTCAAAAGGCTGTAAATGAGGGTTTTGAAGCCTTTAACTTCTTCTTAAGTCTGGAAACGACATTTTCACGTGTAAATCAGCCAAATGCTATTGGAAAGTGAAATCAACCACATATTCTAAAAGGTTAGGCTGCCCCGCACCTGTATTACTGTGAGATTTGTATTGGAAAGCTTCTAAACCGGAGTTACAGTCCCTTCCATGCGAACGTGGCTTTAAGCGTTTCAGAGCTTGAAAAGGCTGTAAATGAGGATTTTGAAGCCTTTAACTGCTTCTTATGGCTGGAAACGGCATTTCACGTGTAAATCGGCCAAATGCTATTGGAAAGTGAAATCAACCACATATTCTTCATGGTTAGGCTGCCCCGCACCTGTATTACTGCGAGATTTGTATTGAAAAGCTTCTAAGCCGGAGTTACAGTCGCTTCCATGCGAACGTGGCTTTAAGCGTTTTAGAGCCTGAAAAGGCTGTAAATGAGGGTTTTGAAGCCTTTAACTGCTTCTTATGGCTGGAAACGACATTTCACGTGTAAATCGGCCAAATGCTATTGGAAAGTGAAATCAACCACATATTCTTCATGGTTAGGCTGCCCCGCACCTGTATTACTGTGAGATTTGTATTGGAAAGCTTCTAAACCGGAGTTACAGTCGCTTCCATGCGAACGTGGCTTTAAGCGTTTCAGAGCCTGAAAAGGCTGTAAATGAGGGTTTTGAAGCCTTTAACTGCTTCTTAAGGCTGGAAACGACATTTCACGTGTAAATCGGCCAAATGCTATTGGAAAGTGAAATCAACCACATGTTCTTCATGGTTAGGCTGCCCCGCACCTGTATTACTGTGAGATTTGTATTGGAAAGCTTCTAAACCGGAGTTACAGTCGCTTCCATGCTAACGTGGCTTTAAGCGTTTCAGAGCCTGAAAAGGCTGTAAATGAGGGTTTTGAAGCCTTTAATTGCTTCTTATGGCTGGAAACGACATTTCACGTGTAAATCGGCCAAATGCTATTGGAAAGTGAAATCAACCACATATTCTTCATGGTTAGGCTGCCCCGCACCTGTATTACTGCAAGATTTGTATTGGAAAGCTTCTAAACCGGAGTTACAGTCGCTTCCATGCGAACGTGGCTTTAAGCGTTTCAGAGCCTGAAAAGGCTGTAAATGAGGGTTTTGAAGCCTTTAACTGCTTCTTAAGGCTGGAAACGACATTTCACGTGTAAATCGGCCAAATGCTATTGGAAAGTGAAATCAACCACATATTCTAAAAGGTTAGGCTGCCCCGCACCTGTATTACTGTGAGATTTGTTTTGGAAAGCTTCTAAACCGGAGTTACAGTCCCTTCCATGCGAACGTGGCTTTAAGCGTTTCAGAGCTTGAAAAGGCTGTAAATGAGGATTTTGAAGCCTTTAACTGCTTCTTAAGGCTGGAAACGACATTTCACGTGTAAATCGGCCAAATGCTATTGGAAAGTGAAATCAACCACATGTTCTTCATGGTTAGGCTGCCCCGCACCTGTATAACTGTGAGATTTGTATTGGAAAGCTTCTAAACCGGAGTTATAGTCGCTTCCATGCGAACGTGGCTTTAAGCGTTTCAGAGCCTGAAAAGGCTGTAAATGAGGGTTTTGAAGCCTTTAACTGCTTCTTAAGGCTGGAAACGACATTTTCACGTGTAAATCGGCCAAATGCTATTGGAAAGTGAAATCAACCACATATTCTTCATGGTTAGGCTGCCCCGCACCTGTATTACTGTGAGATTTGTATTGGAAAGCTTCTAAACCGGAGTTACAGTCGCTTCCATGCGAACGTGGCTTTAAGCGTTTCAGAGCCTGAAAAGGCTGTAAATGAGGGTTTTGAAGCCTTTAACTGCTTCTTAAGGCTGGAAACGACATTTCACGTGTAAATCGGCCAAATGCTATTGGAAAGTGAAATCAACCACATATTCTAAAAGGTTAGGCTGCCCCGCACCTGTATTACTGTGAGATTTGTTTTGGAAAGCTTCTAAACCGGAGTTACAGTCCCTTCCATGCGAACGTGGCTTTAAGCGTTTCAGAGCTTGAAAAGGCTGTAAATGAGGATTTTGAAGCCTTTAACTGCTTCTTAAGGCTGGAAACGACATTTCACGTGTAAATCGGCCAAATGCTATTGGAAAGTGAAATCAACCACATGTTCTTCATGGTTAGGCTGCCCCGCACCTGTATAACTGTGAGATTTGTATTGGAAAGCTTCTAAACCGGAGTTATAGTCGCTTCCATGCGAATGTGGCTTTAAGCGTTTCAGAGCCTGAAAAGGCTGTAAATGAGGGTTTTGAAGCCTTTAACTGCTTCTTAAGGCTGGAAACGACATTTTCACGTGTAAATCGGCCAAATGCTATTGGAAAGTGAAATCAACCACATATTCTTCATGGTTAGGCTGCCCCGCACCTGTATTACTGTGAGATTTGTATTGGAAAGCTTCTAAACCGGAGTTACAGTCGCTTCCATGCGAACGTGGCTTTAAGCGTTTCAGATCCTGAAAAGGCTGTAAATGAGGGTTTTGAAGCCTTTTACTGCTTCTTAAGGCTGGAAACGACATTTCACGTGTAAATCGGCCAAATGCTATTGGAAAGTGAAATCAACCACATGTTCTTCATGGTTAGGCTGCCCCGCACCTGTATTACTGTGAGATCTGTATTGGAAAGCTTCTAAATCGGAGTTACAGTCGCTTCCATGCGAACGTGGCTTTAAGCGTTTCAGAGCCTGAAAAGGCTGTAAATGAGGGTTTTGAAGCCTTTAACTGCTTCTTAAGGCTGGAAACGACATTTTCACGTGTAAATCGGCCAAATGCTATTGGAAAGTGAAATCAACCACATATTCTTCATGCTTCGGCTGCCCCGCACCTGTATTACTGTGAGATTTGTATTGGAAAGCTTCTAAACCGGAGTTACAGTCGCTTCCATGCGAACGTGGCTTTAAGCGTTTCAGAGCCTGAAAAGGCTGTAAATGAGGGTTTTGAAGCCTTTAACTGCTTCTTCAGGCTGGAAACGACATTTCACGTGTAAATCGGCCAAATGCTATTGGAAAGTGAAATCAACCACATATTCTAAAAGGTTAGGTAGCCCCGCACCTGTATTACTGCGAGATTTGTATTGGAAAGCTTCTAAACCGGACTTACAGTCGCTTCCATGCGAACGTGGCTTTAAGCGTTTCAGAGCCTGAAAAGGCTGTATATGAGGGTTTTGAAGCCTATAACTGCTCCTTAAGGCTGGAAACGACATTTCACGTGTAAATCGGCCAAATGCTATTGGAAAGTGAAATCATCCACATATTCTTCATGTTTAGGCTGCCCCGCACCTGTACTACTGGGAGATTTGTATTGGAAAGCTTCTAAACCGGAGTTACAGTCGCGTCCATGCAAACGTGGCTTTAAGCGTTTCAGAGCCTGAAAAGGCTGTAAATGAGGGTTTTGAAGCCTTTAACTTCTTCTTATGGCTGGAAACGGCATTTCACGTGTAAATCGGCCAAATGCTATTGGAAAGTGAAATCAACCACATATTCTTCATGGTTAGGCTGCCCCGCACCTGTATTACTGCGAGATTTGTATTGGAAAGCTTCTAAACCGGAGTTACAGTCGTTTCCATGCGAACGTGGCTTTAAGCGTTTCAGAGCCTGAAAAGGCTGTAAATGAGCGTTTTGAAGCCTTTTACTGCTTCTTAAGGCTGGAAAGGACATTTCACGTGTAAATCGGCCAAATGCTATTTGAAAGTGAAATCAACCACATATTCTTCATGGTTAGGCTGCCCCGCATCTTTATTACTGTGAGATTTTTATTGGAAAGCTTCTAAACCGGACTTACAGTCGCTTCCATGCGAACGTGGCTTTAAGCGTTTCAGAGCTTGAAAAGGCTGTAAATGAGGATTTTGAAGCCTTTAACTGCTTCTTAAGGCTGGAAACGACATTTCACGTGTAAATCGGCCAAATGCTATTGGAAAGTGAAATCAACCACATGTTCTTCATGGTTAGGCTGCCCCGCACCTGTATTACTGTGAGATTTGTATTGGAAAGCTTCTAAACCGGAGTTATAGTCGCTTCCATGCGAACGTGGCTTTAAGCGTTTCAGAGCCTGAAAAGGCTGTAAATGAGGGTTTTGAAGCCTTTAACTGCTTCTTAAGGCTGGAAACGACATTTTCACGTGTAAATCGGCCAAATGCTATTGGAAAGTGAAATCAACCACATATTCTTCATGGTTAGGCTGCCCCGCACCTGTATTACTGTGAGATTTGTATTGGAAAGCTTCTAAACCGGAGTTACAGTCGCTTCCATGCGAACGTGGCTTTAAGCGTTTCAGATCCTGAAAAGGCTGTAAATGAGGGTTTTGAAGCCTTTTACTGCTCCTTAAGGCTGGAAACGACATTTCACGTGTAAATCGGCCAAATGCTATTGGAAAGTGAAATCAACCACATGTTCTTCATGGTTAGGCTGCCCCGCACCTGTATTACTGTGAGATCTGTATTGGAAAGCTTCTAAATCGGAGTTACAGTCGCTTCCATGCGAACGTGGCTTTAAGCGTTTCAGAGCCTGAAAAGGCTGTAAATGAGGGTTTTGAAGCCTTTAACTGCTTCTTAAGGCTGGAAACGACATTTTCACGTGTAAATCGGCCAAATGCTATTGGAAAGTGAAATCAACCACATATTCTTCATGGTTCGGCTGCCCCGCACCTGTATTACTGTGAGATTTGTATTGGAAAGCTTCTAAACCGGAGTTACAGTCGCTTCCATGCGAACGTGGCTTTAAGCGTTTCAGAGCCTGAAAAGGCTGTAAATGAGGGTTTTGAAGCCTTTAACTGCTTCTTCAGGCTGGAAACGACATTTCACGTGTAAATCGGCCAAATGCTATTGGAAAGTGAAATCAACCACATATTCTAAAAGGTTAGGCTGCCCCGCACCTGTATTACTGCAAGATTTGTATTGGAAAGCTTCTAAACCGGACTTACAGTCGCTTCCATGCGAACGTGGCTTTAAGCGTTTCAGAGCCTGAAAAGGCTGTATATGAGGGTTTTGAAGCCTATAACTGCTCCTTAAGGCTGGAAACGACATTTCACGTGTAAATCGGCCAAATGCTATTGGAAAGTGAAATCAACCACATATTCTTCATGTTTAGGCTGCCCCGCACCTGTACTACTGGGAGATTTGTATTGGAAAGCTTCTAAACCGGAGTTACAGTCGCGTCCATGCAAACGTGGCTTTAAGCGTTTCAGAGCCTGAAAAGGCTGTAAATGAGGGTTTTGAAGCCTTTAACTTCTTCTTATGGCTGGAAACGGCATTTCACGTGTAAATCGGCCAAATGCTATTGGAAAGTGAAATCAACCACATATTCTTCATGGTTAGGCTGCCCCGCACCTGTATTACTGCGAGATTTGTATTGGAAAGCTTCTAAACCGGAGTTACAGTCGTTTCCATGCGAACGTGGCTTTAAGCGTTTCAGAGCGTGAAAAGGCTGTAAATGAGCGTTTTGAAGCCTTTTACTGCTTCTTAAGGCTGGAAAGGACATTTCACGTGTAAATCGGCCAAATGCTATTTGAAAGTGAAATCAACCACATATTCTTCATGGTTAGGCTGCCCCGCATCTGTATTACTGTGAGATTTTTATTGGAAAGCTTCTAAACCGGACTTACAGTCGCTTCCATGCGAACGTGGCTTTAAGCGTTTCAGAGCTTGAAAAGGCTGTAAATGAGGATTTTGAAGCCTTTAACTGCTTCTTAAGGCTGGAAACGACATTTCACGTGTAAATCGGCCAAATGCTATTGGAAAGTGAAATCAACCACATGTTCTTCATGGTTAGGCTGCCCCGCACCTGTATTACTGTGAGATTTGTATTGGAAAGCTTCTAAACCGGAGTTATAGTCGCTTCCATGCGAACGTGGCTTTAAGCGTTTCAGAGCCTGAAAAGGCTGTAAATGAGGGTTTTGAAGCCTTTAACTGCTTCTTAAGGCTGGAAACGACATTTTCACGTGTAAATCGGCCAAATGCTATTGGAAAGTGAAATCAACCACATATTCTTCATGGTTAGGCTGCCCCGCACCTGTATTACTGTGAGATTTGTATTGGAAAGCTTCTAAACCGGAGTTACAGTCGCTTCCATGCGAACGTGGCTTTAAGCGTTTCAGATCCTGAAAAGGCTGTAAATGAGGGTTTTGAAGCCTTTTACTGCTTCTTAAGGCTGGAAACGACATTTCACGTGTAAATCGGCCAAATGCTATTGGAAAGTGAAATCAACCACATGTTCTTCATGGTTACGCTGCCCCGCACCTGTATTACTGTGAGATTTGTATTGGAAAGCTTCTAAACCGGAGTTACAGTCGCTTCCATGCAAACGTGGCTTTAAGCGTAAGGCTGTAAATGAGGGTTTTGAAGCCTTTTACTGCTTCTTAAGGCTGGAAACGACATTTCGCGTGTAAATCGGCCAAATGCTATTGGAAAGTGAAATCAACCACATATTCTTCATGGTTAGGCTGCCCCGCACCTGTATTACTGTGAGATTTGTATTGGAAAGCTTCTAAACCGGAGTTACAGTCGCTTCCATGCGAACGTGGATTTAAGCGTTTCAGAGCCTGAAAAGGCTGTAAATGAGGGTTTTGAAGCCTTTAACTGCTTCTTAAGGCTGGAAACGACATTTCACGTGTAAATCGGCCAAATGCTATTGGAAAGTGAAATCAACCACATATTCTAAAAGGTTAGGCTGCCCCGCACCTGTATTACTGTGAGATTTGTATTGGAAAGCTTCTAAACCGGAGTTACAGTCGCTTCCATGCGAACGTGGCTTTAAGCGTATCAGAGGTTCAAAAGGCTGTAAATGAGGGTTTTGAAGCCTTTAACTTCTTCTTAAGTCTGGAAACGACATTTTCACGTGTAAATCAGCCAAATGCTATTGGAAAGTGAAATCAACCACATATTCTTCATGGTTAGGCTGCCCCGCACCTGTATTACTGCGAGATTTGTATTGGAAAGCTTCTAAACCGGAGTTACAGTCGCTTCCATGCGAACGTGGCTTTAAGCGTTTCAGAGCCTGAAAAGGCTGTAAATGAGGGTTTTGAAGCCTTTAACTGCTTCTTAAGGCTGGAAACGACATTTCACGTGTAAATCGGCCAAATGCTATTGGAAAGTGAAATCAACCACATACAGTATTCATCATGGTTAGGCTACCCCACCTGTATTACTGTGAGATTTGTATTGGAAAGCTTCTAAACCGGAGTTACAGTCGCTTCCATGCGAACGTGGCTTTAAGCGTTTCAGAGCCTGAAAAGGCTGTAAATGAGGGTTTTGAATCCTTTAATTGCTTCTTATGACTGGAAACGACATTTCACGTGTAAATCGGCCAAATGCTATTGTAAAGTGAAATCAACCACATATTCTTCATGGTTAGGCTGCCCCGCACCTGTATTACTGTGAGATTTGTATTGGAAAGCTTCTAAACCGGAGTTACAGTCGCTTCCATGCGAACGTGGCTTCAAGCGTTTCAGAGCCTGAAAAGGCTGTAAATGAGGGTTTTGAAGCCTTTCACTGCTTCTTATGGCTGGAAACGACATTTCACGTGTAAATCGGCCAAATGCTATTGGAAAGTGAAATCAACCACATATTCTTCATGGTTAGGCTGCCCCGCACCTGTATTACTGTGAGATTTGTATTGGAAAGCTTCTAAACCGGAGTTACAGTCGCTTCCATGCGAACGTGGCTTTAAGCGTTTCAGAGCCTGAAAAGGCTGTAAATGAGGGTTTTAAAGCCTTTAACTGCTTCTTAAGGCTGGAAACGACATTTAACGTGAAAATCGGCCAAATGCTATTGGAAAGTGAAATCAACCACATATTCATCATGGTTAGGCTACCCCACCTGTATTGCTGTGAGATTTGTATTGGAAAGCTTCTAAACCGGAGTTACAGTCGCTTCCATGCGAACGTGGCTTTAAGCGTATCAGAGGTTCAAAAGGCTGTAAATGAGGGTTTTGAAGCCTTTAACTTCTTCTTAAGTCTGGAAACGACATTTTCACGTGTAAATCAGCCAAATGCTATTGGAAAGTGAAATCAACCACATATTCTTCATGGTTAGGCTGCCCCGCACCTGTATTACTGCGAGATTTGAATTGGAAAGCTTCTAAACCGGAGTTACAGTCGCTTCCATGCGAACGTGGCTTTAAGCGTTTCAGAGCCTGAAAAGGCTGTAAATGAGGGTTTTGAAGCCTTTAACTGCTTCTTAAGGCTGGAAACGACATTTCACGTGTAAATCGGCCAAATGCTATTGGAAAGTGAAATCAACCACATACAGTATTCATCATGGTTAGGCTATCCCACCTGTATTACTGTGAGATTTGTATTGGAAAGCTTCTAAACCGGAGTTACAGTCGCTTCCATGCGAACGTGGCTTCAAGCGTTTCAGAGCCTGAAAAGGCTGTAAATGAGGGATTTGAAGCCTTTCACTGCTTCTTATGGCTGGAAACGACATTTCACGTGTAAATCGGCCAAATGCTATTGGAAAGTGAAATCAACCACATATTCTTCATGGTTAGGCTGCCCCGCACCTGTATTACTGTGAGATTTGTATTGGAAAGCTTCTAAACCGGAGTTACAGTCGCTTCCATGCGAACGTGGCTTTAAGCGTTTCAGAGCCTGAAAAGGCTGTAAATGAGGGTTTTGAAGCATTTAACTGCTCCTTAAGGTTGGAAACAACATTTCACTTGTAAATCGGCCAAATGCTATTGAAAAGTGAAATCAACCGCATATTCTTCATGATTAGGCTGCCTCGCACCTGTATTACTGTGAGATTTGTATGGGAAAGCTTCTGAACCGGAGTTGCAGTCGCTTCCATGCGAACGTGGCTTTAAGCGTTTCAGAGCCTGAAAAGGCTGTAAATGAGGGTTTTGAAGCCTTTAACTGCTCCTTAAGGCTGGAAACGACATTTCACGTGTAAATCGGCCAAATGCTATTGAAAAGTGAAATCAACCACATATTCTTCATGGTTAGGCTGCCTTGCACCTGTATTACCGGGAGATTTGTATGGGAAAGCTTCTGAACCGGAGTTACAGTTGCTTCCATGCGAACGTGGCTTTAAGCGTTTCAGAGCCTGAAAAGGCTGTAAATGAGGGTTTTGAAGCCTTTAACTGCTCCTTAAGGCTGGAAACGACATTTCACGTGTAAATCGGCCAAATGCTATCGAAAAGTGAAATCAACCACATATTCTTCATGGTTAGGCTGCCTTGCACCTGTATTACTGGGAGATTTGTATGGGAAAGCTTCTGAACCGGAGTTACAGTCGCTTCCATGCGAACGTGGCTTTAAGCGTTTCAGAGCCTGAAAAGGCTGTAAAGGAGGGTTTTGAAGCCTTTGACTGCTCCTTAAGACTGGAAACGACATTTCACGTGTAAATCGGCCAAATGCTATGGAAAAGTGAAATCAACCACATATTCTTCATGGTTAGGCTGCCTTGCACCTGTATTACTGGGAGATTTGTATGGGAAAGCTTCTGAACCGGAGTTACAGTCGCTTCCATGCGAACATGGCTTTAGGCGTTTCAGAGCCTGAAAAGGCTGTAAATGAGGGTTTTGAAGCCTTTAACTGCTTCTTAAGGCTGGAAACGACATTTTCACCTGTAAATCGGCCAAATGCTATTGGAAAGTGAAATCAACCACATATTCTTCATGGTTCGGCTGCCCCGCACCTGTATTACTGTGAGATTTGTATTGGAAAGCTTCTAAACCGGAGTTCCAGTCGCTTCCATGCGAACGTGGCTTTTAGCGTATCAGAGGTTCAAAAGGCTGTAAATGAGGGTTTTGAAGCCTTTAACTTCTTCTTAAGTCTGGAAACGACATTTTCACGTGTAAATCAGCCAAATGCTATTGGAAAGTGAAATCAACCACATATTCTTCATGGTTAGGCTGCCCCGCACCTGTATTACTGCGAGATTTGTATTGGAAAGCTTCTAAACCGGAGTTTGAGTCGCTTCCATGCGAACGTGGCTTTAAGAGTTTCAGAGCCTTAAAAGGCTGTAAATGAGGGTTTTGAAGCCTTTAACTGCTTCTTAAGGCTGGAAACGACATTTCACGTGTAAATCGGCCAAATGCTATTGGAAAGTGAAATCAACCACATATACTTCATGGTTAGGCTGCCCCGCACCTGTATTACTGTGAAATTTGTATTGGAAAGCTTCTAAACCGGAGTTACAGTCGCTTCCATGCAAACTTGGCTTTAAGCGTTTCAGAGGTTGAAAAGGCTGTAAATGAGGGTTTTGAAGCCTTTAACTGCTTCTTAAGGCTGGAAACGACATTTTCACGTGTAAATCGGCCAAATGCTATTGGAAAGTGAAATCAACCACATATTCTTCATGGTTAGGCTGCCTTGCACCTGTATTACTTGGAGATTTGTATGGGAAAGCTTCTGAACCGGAGTTACAGTCGCTTCCATGAGAAAGTGGCTTTAAGCGTTTCAGAGCCTGAAAAGGCTGTAAAGGAGGGTTTTGAAGCCTTTAACTGCGTCTTAAGGCTGGAAACGTCATTTCGCGTGTAAATCGGCCAAATGCTATTGGAAAGTGAAATATACCACATATTCTTCATGGTTAGGCTGCCCCGCACCTGTATTACTGCGAGATTTGTATTGGAAAGCTTCTAAACCGGAGTTACAGTCGCTTCCATGCGAACGTGGCTTTAAGCGTTTAAGAGCCTGAAAAGGCTGTAAATGAGGGTTTTGAAGCCTTTAACTGCTTCTTAAGGCTGGAAACGACATTTCACGTGTAAATCGGCCAATTGCTATTTGAAAGTGAAATCAACCACATATTCTTCATGGTTAGGCTGCCCCGCACCTGTATTACTGTGAGATTTGTATTGGAAAGCTTCTAAACCGGAGTTACAGTCGCTTCCATGCGAACGTGGCTTTAAGAGTTTCAGAGCCTGAAAAGGCTGTAAATGAGGGTTTTGAAGCCTTTAACTGCTTCTTAAGGCTGGAAACGACATTTCACGTGTAAATCGGCCAAATGCTATTGGAAAGTGAAATCAACCACATATTCTTCATGGTTAGGCTGCCCCGCACCTGTATTACTGTGAAATTTGTATTGGAAAGCTTCTAAACCGGAGTTACAGTCGCTTCCATGCAAACGTGGCTTTAAGCGTTTCAGAGGTTGAAAAGGCTGTAAATGAGGGTTTTGAAGCCTTTAACTGCTTCTTAAGGCTGGAAACGTCATTTTCACGTGTAAATCGGCCAAATGCTATTGGAAAGTGAAATCAACCACATATTCTTCATGGTTAGGCTGCCCCGCACCTGTATTACTGTGAGATTTGTATTGGAAAGCTTCTAAACCGGAGTTACAGTCGCTTCCATGCGAACGTGGCTTTAAGCGTTTCAGAGCCTGAAAAGGCTGTAAATGAGGGTTTTGAAGCCTTTAACTGTTTCTTAAGGCTAGAAACGACATTTTCACGTGTAAATCGGCCAAATGCTATTGGAAAGTGAAATCAACCACATATTCTTCATGGTTAGGCTGCCCCGCACCTGTATTACTGTGAGATTTGTATTGGAAAGCTTCTAAACCGGAGTTACAGTCGCTTCCATGCGAACGTGGCTTTAAGCGTTTCAGAGCTTGAAAGGGCTGTAAATGAGGGTTTTGAAGCCTTTGACTGCTCCTTAAGACTGGAAACGACATTTCACGTGTAAATCGGCCAAATGCTATGGAAAAGTGAAATTAACCACATATTCTTCATGGTTAGGCTGCCTTGCACCTGTATTACTGGGAGATTTGTATGGGAAAGCTTCTGAACCGGAGTTACAGTCGCTTCCATGCGAACATGGCTTTAAGCGTTTCAGAGCCTGAAAAGGCTGTAAAGGAGGGTTTTGAAGCCTTTAACTGCTTCTTATGGCTGGAAACGGCATTTCACGTGTAAATCGGCCAAATGCTATTGGAAAGTGAAATCAACCACATATTCATCGTGGTTAGGCTGCCCCGCACCTGTATTACTGTGATATTTGTATTGGAAAGCTTCTAAACCGGAGTTACAGTCGCTTCCATGCGAACGTGGCTTTAAGCGTTTCAGAGCCTGAAAAGGCTGTAAAGGAGGGTTTTGAAGCCTTTAACTGCTTCTTATGGCTGGAAACGGCATTTCACGTGTAAATCGGCCAAATGCTATTGGAAAGTGAAATCAACCACATATTCATCGTGGTTAGGCTGCCCCGCACCTGTATTACTGTGAGATTTGTATTGGAAAGCTTCTAAACCGGAGTTACAGTCGCTTCCATGCGAACGTGGCTTTAAGCGTATCAGAGGTTCAAAAGCCTGTAAATGAGGGTTTTGAAGCCTTTAACTTCTTCTTAAGTCTGGAAACGACATTTTCACGTGTAAATCAGCCAAATGCTATTGGAAAGTGAAATCAACCACATATTCTTCATGGTTAGGCTGCCCCGCACCTGTATTACTGCGAGATTTCTATTGGAAAGCTTCTAAACCGGAGTTACAGTCGCTTCCATGCGAACGTGGCTTTAAGCGTTTCAGAGCCTGAAAAGGCTGTAAATGAGGGTTTTGAAGCCTTTAACTGCTTCTTAAGGCTGGAAACGACATTTAACGTGAAAATCGGCCAAATGCTATTGGAAAGTGAAATCAACCACATATTCATCGTGGTTAGGCTACCCCACCTGTATTGCTGTGAGATTTGTATTGGAAAGCTTCTAAACCGGAGTTACAGTCGCTTCCATGCGAACGTGGCTTTAAGCGTATCAGAGGTTCAAAAGGCTGTAAATGAGGGTTTTGAAGCCTTTAACTTCTTCTTAAGTCTGGAAACGACATTTCACGTGTAAATCGGCCAAATGCTATTGGAAAGTGAAATCAACCACATATTCTTCATGGTTAGGCTGCCCCGCACCTGTATTACTGTGAGATTTGTGTTGGAAAGCTTCTAAACCGGAGTTACAGTCGCTTCCATGCGAAGGTGGCTTTAAGCGTTTCAGAGCCTGAAAAGGCTGTAAATGAGGGTTTTGAAGCCTTTAACTGCTTCTTAAGGCTGGAAAGGACATTTCACGTGTAAATTGGCCAAATGCTATAGGAAAGTTAAATCAACCACATATTCTTCATGGTTAGGCTGCCCCGCACCTGTATTACTGTGAGATTTGTATTGGAAAGCTTCTAAACTGGAGTTACAGTCGCTTCCATGCGAATGTGGCTTTAAGAGTTTCAGAGCCTGAAAAGGCTGTAAATGAGGGTTTTGAAGCCTTTAACTGCTTCTTAAGGCTGGAAACGACATTTCACGTGTAAATCGGCCAAATGCTATTTGAAAGTGAAATCAACCACATATTCTTCATGGTTAGGCTGCCAAGCACCTGTATTACTGCGAGATTTGTATTGGAAAGCTTCTAAACCGGAGTTACAGTCGCGTCCATGCAAACGTGGCTTTAAGCGTTTCAGAGCCTGAAAAGGTTGTAAATGAGGGTTTTGAAGCCTTTAACTGCTTCTTATGGCTGGAAACGGCATTTCACGTGTAAATCGGCCAAATGCTGTTGGAAAGTGAAATCAACCACATATTCATCGTGGTTAGGCTGCCCCGCACCTGTATTACTGTGAGATTTGTATTGGAAAGCTTCTAAACTGAAGTTACAGTCGCTTCCATGCGAACGTGGCTTTAAGCGTATCAGAGGTTCAAAAGCCTGTAAATGAGGGTTTTGAAGCCTTTAACTTCTTCTTAAGTCTGGAAACGACATTTTCACGTGTAAATCAGCCAAATGCTATTGGAAAGTGAAATCAACCACATATTCTTCATGGTTAGGCTGCCCCGCACCTGTATTACTGCGAGATTTCTATTGGAAAGCTTCTAAACCGGAGTTACAGTCGCTTCCATGCGAACGTGGCTTTAAGCGTTTCAGAGCCTGAAAAGGCTGTAAATGAGGGTTTTGAAGCCTTTAACTGCTTCTTAAGGCTGGAAACGACATTTAACGTGAAAATCGGCCAAATGCTATTGGAAAGTGAAATCAACCACATATTCATCGTGGTTAGGCTACCCCACCTGTATTGCTGTGAGATTTGTATTGGAAAGCTTCTAAACCGGAGTTACAGTCGCTTCCATGCGAACGTGGCTTTAAGCGTATCAGAGGTTCAAAAGGCTGTAAATGAGGGTTTTGAAGCCTTTAACTGCTTCTTAAGGCTGGAAACGACATTTCACGTGTAAATCGGCCAAATGCTATTTGAAAGTGAAATCAACCACATATTCTTCATGGTTAGGCTGCCAAGCACCTGTATTACTGCGAGATTTGTATTGGAAAGCTTCTAAACCGGAGTTACAGTCGCGTCCATGCAAACGTGGCTTTAAGCGTTTCAGAGCCTGAAAAGGTTGTAAATGAGGGTTTTGAAGCCTTTAACTGCTTCTTATGGCTGGAAACGGCATTTCACGTGTAAATCGGCCAAATGCTATTGGAAAGTGAAATCAACCACATATTCATCGTGGTTAGGCTGCCCCGCACCTGTATTACTGTGAGATTTGTATTGGAAAGCTTCTAAACCGGAGTTACAGTCGCTTCCATGCGAACGTGGCTTTAAGCGTATCAGAGGTTCAAAAGCCTGTAAATGAGGGTTTTGAAGCCTTTAACTTCTTCTTAAGTCTGGAAACGACATTTTCACGTGTAAATCAGCCAAATGCTATTGGAAAGTGAAATCAACCACATATTCTTCATGGTTAGGCTGCCCCGCACCTGTATTACTGCGAGATTTCTATTGGAAAGCTTCTAAACCGGAGTTACAGTCGCTTCCATGCGAACGTGGCTTTAAGCGTTTCAGAGCCTGAAAAGGCTGTAAATGAGGGTTTTGAAGCCTTTAACTGCTTCTTAAGGCTGGAAACGACATTTAACGTGAAAATCGGCCAAATGCTATTGGAAAGTGAAATCAACCACATATTCATCGTGGTTAGGCTACCCCACCTGTATTGCTGTGAGATTTGTATTGGAAAGCTTCTAAACCGGAGTTACAGTCGCTTCCATGCGAACGTGGCTTTAAGCGTATCAGAGGTTCAAAAGGCTGTAAATGAGGGTTTTGAAGCCTTTAACTGCTCCTTAAGGCTGGAAACGACATTTCACGTGTAAATCGGCCAAATGCTATTGAAAAGTGAAATCAACCACATATTCTTCATGGTTAGGCTACCTTGCACCTGTATTACCGGGAGATTTGTATGGGAAAGCTTCTGAACCGGAGTTACAGTTGCTTCCATGCGAACGTGGCTTTAAGCGTTTCAGAGCCTGAAAAGGCTGTAAATGAGGGTTTTGAAGCCTTTAACTGCTCCTTAAGGCTGGAAACGACATTTCACGCGTAAATCGGCCAAATGCTATCGAAAAGTGAAATCAACCACATATTCTTCATGGTTAGGCTGCCTTGCACCTGTATTACTGGGAGATTTGTATGGGAAAGCTTCTGAACCGGAGTTACAGTCGCTTCCATGCGAACGTGGCTTTAAGCGTTTCAGAGCCTGAAAAGGCTGTAAAGGAGGGTTTTGAAGCCTTTAACTGCTCCTTAAGGCAGGAAACGATATTTCACGTGTAAATCGGCCAAATGCTATCGAAAAGTGAAATCAACCACATATTCTTCATGGTTAGGCTGCCTTGCACCTGTATTACTGGGAGATTTGTATGGGAAAGCTTCTGAACCGGAGTTACAGTCGCTTCCATGCGAACGTGGCTTTAAGCGTTTCAGAGCCTGAAAAGGCTGTCAAGGAGGGTTTTGAAGCCTTTGACTGCTCCTTAAGACTGGAAACGACATTTCACGTGTAAATCGGCCAAATGCTATGGAAAAGTGAAATCAACCACATATTCTTCATGGTTAGGCTGCCTTGCACCTGTATTACTGGGAGATTTGTATGGGAAAGCTTCTGAACCGGAGTTACAGTCGCTTCCATGCGAACATGGCTTTAAGCGTTTCAGAGCCTGAAAAGGCTGTAAAGGAGGGTTTTGAAGCCTTTAACTGCTTCTTATGGCTGGAAACGGCATTTCACGTGTAAATCGGCCAAATGCTATTGGAAAGTGAAATCAACCACATATTCATCGTGGTTAGGCTGCCCCGCACCTGTATTACTGTGAGATTTGTATTGGAAAGCTTCTAAACCGGAGTTACAGTCGCTTCCATGCGAACGTGGCTTTAAGCGTTTCAGAGCCTGAAAAGGCTGTAAAGGAGGGTTTTGAAGCCTTTAACTGCTTCTTATGGCTGGAAACGGCATTTCACGTGTAAATCGGCCAAATGCTATTGGAAAGTGAAATCAACCACATATTCATCGTGGTTAGGCTGCCCCGCACCTGTATTACTGTGAGATTTGTATTGGAAAGCTTCTAAACCGGAGTTACAGTCGCTTCCATGCGAACGTGGCTTTAAGCGTATCAGAGGTTCAAAAGCCTGTAAATGAGGGTTTTGAAGCCTTTAACTTCTTCTTAAGTCTGGAAACGACATTTTCACGTGTAAATCAGCCAAATGCTATTGGAAAGTGAAATCAACCACATATTCTTCATGGTTAGGCTGCCCCGCACCTGTATTACTGCGAGATTTCTATTGGAAAGCTTCTAAACCGGAGTTACAGTCGCTTCCATGCGAACGTGGCTTTAAGCGTTTCAGAGCCTGAAAAGGCTGTAAATGAGGGTTTTGAAGCCTTTAACTGCTTCTTAAGGCTGGAAACGACATTTAACGTGAAAATCGGCCAAATGCTATTGGAAAGTGAAATCAACCACATATTCATCGTGGTTAGGCTACCCCACCTGTATTGCTGTGAGATTTGTATTGGAAAGCTTCTAAACCGGAGTTACAGTCGCTTCCATGCGAACGTGGCTTTAAGCGTATCAGAGGTTCAAAAGGCTGTAAATGAGGGTTTTGAAGCCTTTAACTTCTTCTTAAGTCTGGAAACGACATTTCACGTGTAAATCGGCCAAATGCTATTGGAAAGTGAAATCAACCACATATTCTTCATGGTTAGGCTGCCCCGCACCTGTATTACTGTGAGATTTGTGTTGGAAAGCTTCTAAACCGGAGTTACAGTCGCTTCCATGCGAAGGTGGCTTTAAGCGTTTCAGAGCCTGAAAAGGCTGTAAATGAGGGTTTTGAAGCCTTTAACTGCTTCTTAAGGCTGGAAAGGACATTTCACGTGTAAATTGGCCAAATGCTATAGGAAAGTTAAATCAACCACATATTCTTCATGGTTAGGCTGCCCCGCACCTGTATTACTGTGAGATTTGTATTGGAAAGCTTCTAAACTGGAGTTACAGTCGCTTCCATGCGAATGTGGCTTTAAGAGTTTCAGAGCCTGAAAAGGCTGTAAATGAGGGTTTTGAAGCCTTTAACTGCTTCTTAAGGCTGGAAACGACATTTCACGTGTAAATCGGCCAAATGCTATTGGAAAGTGAAATCAACCACATATACTTCATGGTTAGGCTGCCCCGCACCTGTATTACTGTGAAATTTGTATTGGAAAGCTTCTAAACCGGAGTTACAGTCGCTTCCATGCAAACTTGGCTTTAAGCGTTTCAGAGGTTGAAAAGGCTGTAAATGAGGGTTTTGAAGCCTTTAACTGCTTCTTAAGGCTGGAAACGACATTTTCACGTGTAAATCGGCCAAATGCTATTGGAAAGTGAAATCAACCACATATTCTTCATGGTTAGGCTGCCTTGCACCTGTATTACTTGGAGATTTGTATGGGAAAGCTTCTGAACCGGAGTTACAGTCGCTTCCATGAGAAAGTGGCTTTAAGCGTATCAGAGGTTCAAAAGGCTGTAAATGAGGGTTTTGAAGCCTTTAACTTCTTCTTAAGTCTGGAAACGACATTTCACGTGTAAATCGGCCAAATGCTATTGGAAAGTGAAATCAACCACATATTCTTCATGGTTAGGCTGCCCCGCACCTGTATTACTGTGAGATTTGTGTTGGAAAGCTTCTAAACCGGAGTTACAGTCGCTTCCATGCGAAGGTGGCTTTAAGCGTTTCAGAGCCTGAAAAGGCTGTAAATGAGGGTTTTGAAGCCTTTAACTGCTTCTTAAGGCTGGAAACGACATTTCACGTGTAAATCGGCCAAATGCTATTGGAAAGTGAAATCAACCACATATACTTCATGGTTAGGCTGCCCCGCACCTGTATTACTGTGAAATTTGTATTGGAAAGCTTCTAAACCGGAGTTACAGTCGCTTCCATGCAAACTTGGCTTTAAGCGTTTCAGAGGTTGAAAAGGCTGTAAATGAGGGTTTTGAAGCCTTTAACTGCTTCTTAAGGCTGGAAACGACATTTTCACGTGTAAATCGGCCAAATGCTATTGGAAAGTGAAATCAACCACATATTCTTCATGGTTAGGCTGCCTTGCACCTGTATTACTTGGAGATTTGTATGGGAAAGCTTCTGAACCGGAGTTACAGTCGCTTCCATGAGAAAGTGGCTTTAAGCGTTTCAGAGCCTGAAAAGGCTGTAAAGGAGGGTTTTGAAGCCTTTAACTGCGTCTTAAGGCTGGAAACGTAATTTCGCGTGTAAATCGGCCAAATGCTATTGGAAAGTGAAATATACCACATATTCTTCATGGTTAGGCTGCCCCGCACCTGTATTACTGTGAGATTTGTATTGGAAAGCTTCTAAACCGGACTTACAGTCGCTTCCATGCGAACGTGGCTTTAAGCGTTTCAGAGCCTGAAAAGGCTGTAAATGAGGGTTTTGAAGCCTTTAACTGCTTCTTAAGGCTGGAAACGTCATTTCGCGTGTAAATCGGCCAAATGCTATTGGAAAGTGAAATATACCACATATTCTTCATGGTTAGGCTGCCCCGCACCTGTATTACTGCGAGATTTGTATTGGAAAGCTTCTAAACCGGAGTTACAGTCGCTTCCATGCGAACGTGGCTTTAAGCGTTTAAGAGCCTGAAAAGGCTGTAAATGAGGGTTTTGAAGCCTTTAACTGCTTCTTAAGGCTGGAAACGACATTTCACGTGTAAATCGGCCAAATGCTATTGGAAAGTGAAATCAACCACATATTCTTCATGGTTAGGCTTCCCCGCACCTGTATTACTGTGAGATTTGTATTGGAAAGCTTCTAAACCGGAGTTAAAGTCGCTTCCATGCGAACATGGCTTTAAGCGTTTCAGAGCCTGAAAAGGCTTTAAATGAGGGTTTTGAAGCCTTTAACTGCTCCTTAAGGCTGGAAACGACATTTCACGTGTAAATCGGCCAAATGCTATTGGAAAGTGAAATCAACCACATATTCTTCATGGTTAGGCTGCCCAGCACCTGTATTACTGCGAGATTTGTATTGAAAAGCTTCTAAGCCGGAGTTACAGTCGCTTCCATGCGAACATGGCTTTAAGCGTTTCAGAGCCTGAAAAGGCTGTAAATGAGGGTTTTGAAGCCTTTAACTGCTTCTTAAGGCTGGAAACGACATTTCACGTGTAAATCGGCCAAATGCTATTTGAAAGTGAAATCAACCACATATTCTAAAAGGTTAGGCTGCCCTGCACTTGTATTACTGCGAGATTTGTATTGGAAAGCTTCTAAACCGGAGTTACAGTCGCTTCCATGCGAACGTGGCTTTAAGCGTTTCAGAGCCTGAAAAGGCTGTAAATGAGGGTTTTGAAGCCTTTAATTGCTTCTTATGGCTGGAAACGACATATCACGTGTAAATCGGCCAAATGCTATTTGAAAGTGAAATCAACCACATATTCTTCATGGTTAGGCTGCCAAGCACCTGTACTACTGCGAGATTTGTATTGGAAAGCTTCTAAACCGGAGTTACAGTCGCGTCCATGCAAACGTGGCTTTAAGCGTTTCAGAGCCTGAAAATTCTGTAAATGAGGGTTTTGAAGCCTTTAACTGCTTCTTATGGCTGGAAACGGCATTTCAAGTGTAAATCGGCCAAATGCTATTGGAAAGTGAAATCAACCACATATTCTTCATGGTTATGCTGCCCCGCACCTGTATTACTGTGAGATTTGTATTGGAAAGCTTCTAAACCGGAGTTACAGTCGCTTCCATGCGAACGTGGCTTTAAGCGTTTCAGAGCTTGAAAGGGCTGTAAATGAGGGTTTTGAAGCCTTTGACTGCTCCTTAAGACTGGAAACGACATTTCACGTGTAAATCGGCCAAATGCTATGGAAAAGTGAAATCAACCACATATTCTTCATGGTTAGGCTGCCTTGCACCTGTATTACTGGGAGATTTGTATGGGAAAGCTTCTGAACCGGAGTTACAGTCGCTTCCATGCGAAAATGGCTTTAAGCGTTTCAGAGCCTGAAAAGGCTGTAAAGGAGGGTTTTGAAGCCTTTAACTGCTTCTTAAGGCTGAAAACGACTCTCGGCCAAATGCTATTGGAAAGTGAAATCAACCACATATTCTTCATGTTTAGGCTGCCCCGCACCTGTATTACTGCGAGATTTGTATTGAAAAGCTTCTAAGCCGGAGTTACAGTCGCTTCCATGCGAATGTGGCTTAAGCGTTTCAGAGCCTGAAAAGGCTGTAAATGAGGGTTTTGAAGCCTTTAACTGCTTCTTAAGGCTGGAAACAACATTTCACGTGTAAATCGGCCAAATGCTATTGGAAAGTGAAATCAACCACATATTCTTCATGGTTAGGCTGCCACGCACCTGTATTACTGTGAGATTTGTATTAGAAAGCTTCTAAAACGGAGTTACAGTCGCTTCCATGCAAACGTGGCTTTAAGCGTTTCAGAGCCTGAAAAGGCTGTAAATGAGGGTTTTGAAGCCTTTAATTGCTTCTTATGGCTGGAAACGACATTTCACGTGTAAATCGGCCAAATGCTATTGGAAAGTGAAATCAACCACATATTCTTCATGTTTAGGCTGCCCCGCACTTGTATTACTGCGAGATTTGTATTGAAAAGCTTCTAAACCGGAGTTACAGTCGCTTCCATGCAAACGTGGCTTTAAGCGTTTCAGAGCCTGAAAAGGCTGTAAATGAGGGTTTTGAAGCCTTTAATTGCTTCTTATGGCTGGAAACGACATTTCACGTGTAAATCGGCCAAATGCTATTGGAAAGTGAAATCAACCACATATTCTTCATGGTTAGGCTGCCCCGCACCTGTATTACTGTGAGATTTGTGTTGGAAAGCTTCTAAACCGGAGTTACAGTCGCTTCCATGCGAAGGTGGCTTTAAGCGTTTCAGAGCCTGAAAAGGCTGTAAATGAGGGTTTTGAAGCCTTTAACTGCTTCTTAAGGCTGGAAACAACATTTCACGTGTAAATCGGCCAAATGCGATTGGAAAGTGAAATCAACCACATATTCTTCATGGTTAGGCTGCCCCGCACCTGTATTACTGTGAGATTTGTATTGGAAAGCTTCTAAACCGGAGTTACAGTCGCTTCCATGCGAACGTGGCTTTAAGCGTATCAGAGGTTCAAAAGCCTGTAAATGAGGGTTTTGAAGCCTTTAACTTCTTCTTAAGTCTGGAAACGACATTTTCACGTGTAAATCAGCCAAATGCTATTGGAAAGTGAAATCAACCACATATTCTTCATGGTTAGGCTGCCCCGCACCTGTATTACTGCGAGATTTCTATTGGAAAGCTTCTAAACCGTAGTTACAGTCGCTTCCATGCGAACGTGGCTTTAAGCGTTTCAGAGCCTGAAAAGGCTGTAAATGAGGGTTTTGAAGCCTTTAACTGCTTCTTAAGGCTGGAAACGACATTTAACGTGAAAATCGGCCAAATGCTATTGGAAAGTGAAATCAACCACATATTCATCGTGGTTAGGCTACCCCACCTGTATTGCTGTGAGATTTGTATGGGAAAGCTTCTGAACCGGAGTTACAGTTGCTTCCATGCGAACGTGGCTTTAAGCGTTTCAGAGCCTGAAAAGGCTGTAAATGAGGGTTTTGAAGCCTTTAACTGCTCCTTAAGGCTGGAAACGACATTTCACGCGTAAATCGGCCAAATGCTATCGAAAAGTGAAATCAACCACATATTCTTCATGGTTAGGCTGCCTTGCACCTGTATTACTGGGAGATTTGTATGGGAAAGCTTCTGAACCGGAGTTACAGTCGCTTCCATGCGAACGTGGCTTTAAGCGTTTCAGAGCCTGAAAAGGCTGTAAAGGAGGGTTTTGAAGCCTTTAACTGCTCCTTAAGGCAGGAAACGATATTTCACGTGTAAATCGGCCAAATGCTATCGAAAAGTGAAATCAACCACATATTCTTCATGGTTAGGCTGCCTTGCACCTGTATTACTGGGAGATTTGTATGGGAAAGCTTCTGAACCGGAGTTACAGTCGCTTCCATGCGAACGTGGCTTTAAGCGTTTCAGAGCCTGAAAAGGCTGTCAAGGAGGGTTTTGAAGCCTTTGACTGCTCCTTAAGACTGGAAACGACATTTCACGTGTAAATCGGCCAAATGCTATGGAAAAGTGAAATTAACCACATATTCTTCATGGTTAGGCTGCCTTGCACCTGTATTACTGGGAGATTTGTATGGGAAAGCTTCTGAACCGGAGTTACAGTCGCTTCCATGCGAACATGGCTTTAAGCGTTTCAGAGCCTGAAAAGGCTGTAAAGGAGGGTTTTGAAGCCTTTAACTGCTTCTTATGGCTGGAAACGGCATTTCACGTGTAAATCGGCCAAATGCTATTGGAAAGTGAAATCAACCACATATTCATCGTGGTTAGGCTGCCCCGCACCTGTATTACTGTGATATTTGTATTGGAAAGCTTCTAAACCGGAGTTACAGTCGCTTCCATGCGAACGTGGCTTTAAGCGTTTCAGAGCCTGAAAAGGCTGTAAAGGAGGGTTTTGAAGCCTTTAACTGCTTCTTATGGCTGGAAACGGCATTTCACGTGTAAATCGGCCAAATGCTATTGGAAAGTGAAATCAACCACATATTCATCGTGGTTAGGCTGCCCCGCACCTGTATTACTGTGAGATTTGTATTGGAAAGCTTCTAAACCGGAGTTACAGTCGCTTCCATGCGAACGTGGCTTTAAGCGTATCAGAGGTTCAAAAGCCTGTAAATGAGGGTTTTGAAGCCTTTAACTTCTTCTTAAGTCTGGAAACGACATTTTCACGTGTAAATCAGCCAAATGCTATTGGAAAGTGAAATCAACCACATATTCTTCATGGTTAGGCTGCCCCGCACCTGTATTACTGCGAGATTTCTATTGGAAAGCTTCTAAACCGGAGTTACAGTCGCTTCCATGCGAACGTGGCTTTAAGCGTTTCAGAGCCTGAAAAGGCTGTAAATGAGGGTTTTGAAGCCTTTAACTGCTTCTTAAGGCTGGAAACGACATTTAACGTGAAAATCGGCCAAATGCTATTGGAAAGTGAAATCAACCACATATTCATCGTGGTTAGGCTACCCCACCTGTATTGCTGTGAGATTTGTATTGGAAAGCTTCTAAACCGGAGTTACAGTCGCTTCCATGCGAACGTGGCTTTAAGCGTATCAGAGGTTCAAAAGGCTGTAAATGAGGGTTTTGAAGCCTTTAACTTCTTCTTAAGTCTGGAAACGACATTTCACGTGTAAATCGGCCAAATGCTATTGGAAAGTGAAATCAACCACATATTCTTCATGGTTAGGCTGCCCCGCACCTGTATTACTGTGAGATTTGTGTTGGAAAGCTTCTAAACCGGAGTTACAGTCGCTTCCATGCGAAGGTGGCTTTAAGCGTTTCAGAGCCTGAAAAGGCTGTAAATGAGGGTTTTGAAGCCTTTAACTGCTTCTTAAGGCTGGAAAGGACATTTCACGTGTAAATTGGCCAAATGCTATAGGAAAGTTAAATCAACCACATATTCTTCATGGTTAGGCTGCCCCGCACCTGTATTACTGTGAGATTTGTATTGGAAAGCTTCTAAACTGGAGTTACAGTCGCTTCCATGCGAATGTGGCTTTAAGAGTTTCAGAGCCTGAAAAGGCTGTAAATGAGGGTTTTGAAGCCTTTAACTGCTTCTTAAGGCTGGAAACGACATTTCACGTGTAAATCGGCCAAATGCTATTTGAAAGTGAAATCAACCACATATTCTTCATGGTTAGGCTGCCAAGCACCTGTATTACTGCGAGATTTGTATTGGAAAGCTTCTAAACCGGAGTTACAGTCGCGTCCATGCAAACGTGGCTTTAAGCGTTTCAGAGCCTGAAAAGGTTGTAAATGAGGGTTTTGAAGCCTTTAACTGCTTCTTATGGCTGGAAACGGCATTTCACGTGTAAATCGGCCAAATGCTGTTGGAAAGTGAAATCAACCACATATTCATCGTGGTTAGGCTGCCCCGCACCTGTATTACTGTGAGATTTGTATTGGAAAGCTTCTAAACTGAAGTTACAGTCGCTTCCATGCGAACGTGGCTTTAAGCGTATCAGAGGTTCAAAAGCCTGTAAATGAGGGTTTTGAAGCCTTTAACTTCTTCTTAAGTCTGGAAACGACATTTTCACGTGTAAATCAGCCAAATGCTATTGGAAAGTGAAATCAACCACATATTCTTCATGGTTAGGCTGCCCCGCACCTGTATTACTGCGAGATTTCTATTGGAAAGCTTCTAAACCGGAGTTACAGTCGCTTCCATGCGAACGTGGCTTTAAGCGTTTCAGAGCCTGAAAAGGCTGTAAATGAGGGTTTTGAAGCCTTTAACTGCTTCTTAAGGCTGGAAACGACATTTAACGTGAAAATCGGCCAAATGCTATTGGAAAGTGAAATCAACCACATATTCATCGTGGTTAGGCTACCCCACCTGTATTGCTGTGAGATTTGTATTGGAAAGCTTCTAAACCGGAGTTACAGTCGCTTCCATGCGAACGTGGCTTTAAGCGTATCAGAGGTTCAAAAGGCTGTAAATGAGGGTTTTGAAGCCTTTAACTGCTTCTTAAGGCTGGAAACGACATTTCACGTGTAAATCGGCCAAATGCTATTTGAAAGTGAAATCAACCACATATTCTTCATGGTTAGGCTGCCAAGCACCTGTATTACTGCGAGATTTGTATTGGAAAGCTTCTAAACCGGAGTTACAGTCGCGTCCATGCAAACGTGGCTTTAAGCGTTTCAGAGCCTGAAAAGGTTGTAAATGAGGGTTTTGAAGCCTTTAACTGCTTCTTATGGCTGGAAACGGCATTTCACGTGTAAATCGGCCAAATGCTATTGGAAAGTGAAATCAACCACATATTCATCGTGGTTAGGCTGCCCCGCACCTGTATTACTGTGAGATTTGTATTGGAAAGCTTCTAAACCGGAGTTACAGTCGCTTCCATGCGAACGTGGCTTTAAGCGTATCAGAGGTTCAAAAGCCTGTAAATGAGGGTTTTGAAGCCTTTAACTTCTTCTTAAGTCTGGAAACGACATTTTCACGTGTAAATCAGCCAAATGCTATTGGAAAGTGAAATCAACCACATATTCTTCATGGTTAGGCTGCCCCGCACCTGTATTACTGCGAGATTTCTATTGGAAAGCTTCTAAACCGGAGTTACAGTCGCTTCCATGCGAACGTGGCTTTAAGCGTTTCAGAGCCTGAAAAGGCTGTAAATGAGGGTTTTGAAGCCTTTAACTGCTTCTTAAGGCTGGAAACGACATTTAACGTGAAAATCGGCCAAATGCTATTGGAAAGTGAAATCAACCACATATTCATCGTGGTTAGGCTACCCCACCTGTATTGCTGTGAGATTTGTATTGGAAAGCTTCTAAACCGGAGTTACAGTCGCTTCCATGCGAACGTGGCTTTAAGCGTATCAGAGGTTCAAAAGGCTGTAAATGAGGGTTTTGAAGCCTTTAACTGCTCCTTAAGGCTGGAAACGACATTTCACGTGTAAATCGGCCAAATGCTATTGAAAAGTGAAATCAACCACATATTCTTCATGGTTAGGCTACCTTGCACCTGTATTACCGGGAGATTTGTATGGGAAAGCTTCTGAACCGGAGTTACAGTTGCTTCCATGCGAACGTGGCTTTAAGCGTTTCAGAGCCTGAAAAGGCTGTAAATGAGGGTTTTGAAGCCTTTAACTGCTCCTTAAGGCTGGAAACGACATTTCACGCGTAAATCGGCCAAATGCTATCGAAAAGTGAAATCAACCACATATTCTTCATGGTTAGGCTGCCTTGCACCTGTATTACTGGGAGATTTGTATGGGAAAGCTTCTGAACCGGAGTTACAGTCGCTTCCATGCGAACGTGGCTTTAAGCGTTTCAGAGCCTGAAAAGGCTGTAAAGGAGGGTTTTGAAGCCTTTAACTGCTCCTTAAGGCAGGAAACGATATTTCACGTGTAAATCGGCCAAATGCTATCGAAAAGTGAAATCAACCACATATTCTTCATGGTTAGGCTGCCTTGCACCTGTATTACTGGGAGATTTGTATGGGAAAGCTTCTGAACCGGAGTTACAGTCGCTTCCATGCGAACGTGGCTTTAAGCGTTTCAGAGCCTGAAAAGGCTGTCAAGGAGGGTTTTGAAGCCTTTGACTGCTCCTTAAGACTGGAAACGACATTTCACGTGTAAATCGGCCAAATGCTATGGAAAAGTGAAATCAACCACATATTCTTCATGGTTAGGCTGCCTTGCACCTGTATTACTGGGAGATTTGTATGGGAAAGCTTCTGAACCGGAGTTACAGTCGCTTCCATGCGAACATGGCTTTAAGCGTTTCAGAGCCTGAAAAGGCTGTAAAGGAGGGTTTTGAAGCCTTTAACTGCTTCTTATGGCTGGAAACGGCATTTCACGTGTAAATCGGCCAAATGCTATTGGAAAGTGAAATCAACCACATATTCATCGTGGTTAGGCTGCCCCGCACCTGTATTACTGTGAGATTTGTATTGGAAAGCTTCTAAACCGGAGTTACAGTCGCTTCCATGCGAACGTGGCTTTAAGCGTTTCAGAGCCTGAAAAGGCTGTAAAGGAGGGTTTTGAAGCCTTTAACTGCTTCTTATGGCTGGAAACGGCATTTCACGTGTAAATCGGCCAAATGCTATTGGAAAGTGAAATCAACCACATATTCATCGTGGTTAGGCTGCCCCGCACCTGTATTACTGTGAGATTTGTATTGGAAAGCTTCTAAACCGGAGTTACAGTCGCTTCCATGCGAACGTGGCTTTAAGCGTATCAGAGGTTCAAAAGCCTGTAAATGAAGGTTTTGAAGCCTTTAACTTCTTCTTAAGTCTGGAAACGACATTTTCACGTGTAAATCAGCCAAATGCTATTGGAAAGTGAAATCAACCACATATTCTTCATGGTTAGGCTGCCCCGCACCTGTATTACTGCGAGATTTCTATTGGAAAGCTTCTAAACCGGAGTTACAGTCGCTTCCATGCGAACGTGGCTTTAAGCGTTTCAGAGCCTGAAAAGGCTGTAAATGAGGGTTTTGAAGCCTTTAACTGCTTCTTAAGGCTGGAAACGACATTTAACGTGAAAATCGGCCAAATGCTATTGGAAAGTGAAATCAACCACATATTCATCGTGGTTAGGCTACCCCACCTGTATTGCTGTGAGATTTGTATTGGAAAGCTTCTAAACCGGAGTTACAGTCGCTTCCATGCGAACGTGGCTTTAAGCGTATCAGAGGTTCAAAAGGCTGTAAATGAGGGTTTTGAAGCCTTTAACTTCTTCTTAAGTCTGGAAACGACATTTCACGTGTAAATCGGCCAAATGCTATTGGAAAGTGAAATCAACCACATATTCTTCATGGTTAGGCTGCCCCGCACCTGTATTACTGTGAGATTTGTGTTGGAAAGCTTCTAAACCGGAGTTACAGTCGCTTCCATGCGAAGGTGGCTTTAAGCGTTTCAGAGCCTGAAAAGGCTGTAAATGAGGGTTTTGAAGCCTTTAACTGCTTCTTAAGGCTGGAAAGGACATTTCACGTGTAAATTGGCCAAATGCTATAGGAAAGTTAAATCAACCACATATTCTTCATGGTTAGGCTGCCCCGCACCTGTATTACTGTGAGATTTGTATTGGAAAGCTTCTAAACTGGAGTTACAGTCGCTTCCATGCGAATGTGGCTTTAAGAGTTTCAGAGCCTGAAAAGGCTGTAAATGAGGGTTTTGAAGCCTTTAACTGCTTCTTAAGGCTGGAAACGACATTTCACGTGTAAATCGGCCAAATGCTATTGGAAAGTGAAATCAACCACATATACTTCATGGTTAGGCTGCCCCGCACCTGTATTACTGTGAAATTTGTATTGGAAAGCTTCTAAACCGGAGTTACAGTCGCTTCCATGCAAACTTGGCTTTAAGCGTTTCAGAGGTTGAAAAGGCTGTAAATGAGGGTTTTGAAGCCTTTAACTGCTTCTTAAGGCTGGAAACGACATTTTCACGTGTAAATCGGCCAAATGCTATTTGAAAGTGAAATCAACCACATATTCTTCATGGTTAGGCTGCCTTGCACCTGTATTACTTGGAGATTTGTATGGGAAAGCTTCTGAACCGGAGTTACAGTCGCTTCCATGAGAAAGTGGCTTTAAGCGTATCAGAGGTTCAAAAGGCTGTAAATGAGGGTTTTGAAGCCTTTAACTTCTTCTTAAGTCTGGAAACGACATTTCACGTGTAAATCGGCCAAATGCTATTGGAAAGTGAAATCAACCACATATTCTTCATGGTTAGGCTGCCCCGCACCTGTATTACTGTGAGATTTGTGTTGGAAAGCTTCTAAACCGGAGTTACAGTCGCTTCCATGCGAAGGTGGCTTTAAGCGTTTCAGAGCCTGAAAAGGCTGTAAATGAGGGTTTTGAAGCCTTTAACTGCTTCTTAAGGCTGGAAACGACATTTCACGTGTAAATCGGCCAAATGCTATTGGAAAGTGAAATCAACCACATATACTTCATGGTTAGGCTGTCCCGCACCTGTATTACTGTGAAATTTGTATTGGAAAGCTTCTAAACCGGAGTTACAGTCGCTTCCATGCAAACTTGGCTTTAAGCGTTTCAGAGGTTGAAAAGGCTGTAAATGAGGGTTTTGAAGCCTTTAACTGCTTCTTAAGGCTGGAAACGACATTTTCACGTGTAAATCGGCCAAATGCTATTGGAAAGTGAAATCAACCACATATTCTTCATGGTTAGGCTGCCTTGCACCTGTATTACTTGGAGATTTGTATGGGAAAGCTTCTGAACCGGAGTTACAGTCGCTTCCATGAGAAAGTGGCTTTAAGCGTTTCAGAGCCTGAAAAGGCTGTAAAGGAGGGTTTTGAAGCCTTTAACTGCGTCTTAAGGCTGGAAACGTAATTTCGCGTGTAAATCGGCCAAATGCTATTGGAAAGTGAAATATACCACATATTCTTCATGGTTAGGCTGCCCCGCACCTGTATTACTGTGAGATTTGTATTGGAAAGCTTCTAAACCGGACTTACAGTCGCTTCCATGCGAACGTGGCTTTAAGCGTTTCAGAGCCTGAAAAGGCTGTAAATGAGGGTTTTGAAGCCTTTAACTGCTTCTTAAGGCTGGAAACGTCATTTCGCGTGTAAATCGGCCAAATGCTATTGGAAAGTGAAATATACCACATATTCTTCATGGTTAGGCTGCCCCGCACCTGTATTACTGCGAGATTTGTATTGGAAAGCTTCTAAACCGGAGTTACAGTCGCTTCCATGCGAACGTGGCTTTAAGCGTTTAAGAGCCTGAAAAGGCTGTAAATGAGGGTTTTGAAGCCTTTAACTGCTTCTTAAGGCTGGAAACGACATTTCACGTGTAAATCGGCCAATTGCTATTTGAAAGTGAAATCAACCACATATTCTTCTTGGTTAGGCTGCCCCGCACCTGTATTACTGTGAGATTTGTATTGGAAAGCTTCTAAACCGGAGTTACAGTCGCTTCCATGCGAACGTGGCTTTAAGAGTTTCAGAGCCTGAAAAGGCTGTAAATGAGGGTTTTGAAGCCTTTAACTGCTTCTTAAGGCTGGAAACGACATTCCACTTGTAAATCGGTCAAATGCTATCGAAAAGTGAAATCAACCACATATTCTTCATGGTTAGGCTGCCTTGCACCTGTATTACTGGGAGATTTGTATGGGAAAGCTTCTGAACCGGAGTTACAGTCGCTTCCATGCGAACGTGGCTTTAAGCGTTTCAGAGCCTGAAAAGGCTGTAAAGGAGGGTTTTGAAGCCTTTAACTGCTCCTTAAGGCAGGAAACGATATTTCACGTGTAAATCGGCCAAATGCTATCGAAAAGTGAAATCAACCACATATTCTTCATGGTTAGGCTGCCTTGCACCTGTATTACTGGGAGATTTGTATGGGAAAGCTTCTGAACCGGAGTTACAGTCGCTTCCATGCGAACGTGGCTTTAAGCGTTTCAGAGCCTGAAAAGGCTGTCAAGGAGGGTTTTGAAGCCTTTGACTGCTCCTTAAGACTGGAAACGACATTTCACGTGTAAATCGGCCAAATGCTATGGAAAAGTGAAATCAACCACATATTCTTCATGGTTAGGCTGCCTTGCACCTGTATTACTGGGAGATTTGTATGGGAAAGCTTCTGAACCGGAGTTACAGTCGCTTCCATGCGAACATGGCTTTAAGCGTTTCAGAGCCTGAAAAGGCTGTAAAGGAGGGTTTTGAAGCCTTTAACTGCTTCTTATGGCTGGAAACGGCATTTCACGTGTAAATCGGCCAAATGCTATTGGAAAGTGAAATCAACCACATATTCATCGTGGTTAGGCTGCCCCGCACCTGTATTACTGTGAGATTTGTATTGGAAAGCTTCTAAACCGGAGTTACAGTCGCTTCCATGCGAACGTGGCTTTAAGCGTTTCAGAGCCTGAAAAGGCTGTAAAGGAGGGTTTTGAAGCCTTTAACTGCTTCTTATGGCTGGAAACGGCATTTCACGTGTAAATCGGCCAAATGCTATTGGAAAGTGAAATCAACCACATATTCATCGTGGTTAGGCTGCCCCGCACCTGTATTACTGTGAGATTTGTATTGGAAAGCTTCTAAACCGGAGTTACAGTCGCTTCCATGCGAACGTGGCTTTAAGCGTATCAGAGGTTCAAAAGCCTGTAAATGAGGGTTTTGAAGCCTTTAACTTCTTCTTAAGTCTGGAAACGACATTTTCACGTGTAAATCAGCCAAATGCTATTGGAAAGTGAAATCAACCACATATTCTTCATGGTTAGGCTGCCCCGCACCTGTATTACTGCGAGATTTCTATTGGAAAGCTTCTAAACCGGAGTTACAGTCGCTTCCATGCGAACGTGGCTTTAAGCGTTTCAGAGCCTGAAAAGGCTGTAAATGAGGGTTTTGAAGCCTTTAACTGCTTCTTAAGGCTGGAAACGACATTTAACGTGAAAATCGGCCAAATGCTATTGGAAAGTGAAATCAACCACATATTCATCGTGGTTAGGCTACCCCACCTGTATTGCTGTGAGATTTGTATTGGAAAGCTTCTAAACCGGAGTTACAGTCGCTTCCATGCGAACGTGGCTTTAAGCGTATCAGAGGTTCAAAAGGCTGTAAATGAGGGTTTTGAAGCCTTTAACTTCTTCTTAAGTCTGGAAACGACATTTCACGTGTAAATCGGCCAAATGCTATTGGAAAGTGAAATCAACCACATATTCTTCATGGTTAGGCTGCCCCGCACCTGTATTACTGTGAGATTTGTGTTGGAAAGCTTCTAAACCGGAGTTACAGTCGCTTCCATGCGAAGGTGGCTTTAAGCGTTTCAGAGCCTGAAAAGGCTGTAAATGAGGGTTTTGAAGCCTTTAACTGCTTCTTAAGGCTGGAAAGGACAATTCACGTGTAAATTGGCCAAATGCTATAGGAAAGTTAAATCAACCACATATTCTTCATGGTTAGGCTGCCCCGCACCTGTATTACTGTGAGATTTGTATTGGAAAGCTTCTAAACTGGAGTTACAGTCGCTTCCATGCGAATGTGGCTTTAAGAGTTTCAGAGCCTGAAAAGGCTGTAAATGAGGGTTTTGAAGCCTTTAACTGCTTCTTAAGGCTGGAAACGACATTTCACGTGTAAATCGGCCAAATGCTATTGGAAAGTGAAATCAACCACATATACTTCATGGTTAGGCTGCCCCGCACCTGTATTACTGTGAAATTTGTATTGGAAAGCTTCTAAACCGGAGTTACAGTCGCTTCCATGCAAACTTGGCTTTAAGCGTTTCAGAGGTTGAAAAGGCTGTAAATGAGGGTTTTGAAGCCTTTAACTGCTTCTTAAGGCTGGAAACGACATTTTCACGTGTAAATCGGCCAAATGCTATTGGAAAGTGAAATCAACCACATATTCTTCATGGTTAGGCTGCCTTGCACCTGTATTACTTGGAGATTTGTATGGGAAAGCTTCTGAACCGGAGTTACAGTCGCTTCCATGAGAAAGTGGCTTTAAGCGTATCAGAGGTTCAAAAGGCTGTAAATGAGGGTTTTGAAGCCTTTAACTTCTTCTTAAGTCTGGAAACGACATTTCACGTGTAAATCGGCCAAATGCTATTGGAAAGTGAAATCAACCACATATTCTTCATGGTTAGGCTGCCCCGCACCTGTATTACTGTGAGATTTGTGTTGGAAAGCTTCTAAACCGGAGTTACAGTCGCTTCCATGCGAAGGTGGCTTTAAGCGTTTCAGAGCCTGAAAAGGCTGTAAATGAGGGTTTTGAAGCCTTTAACTGCTTCTTAAGGCTGGAAACGACATTTCACGTGTAAATCGGCCAAATGCTATTGGAAAGTGAAATCAACCACATATACTTCATGGTTAGGCTGCCCCGCACCTGTATTACTGTGAAATTTGTATTGGAAAGCTTCTAAACCGGAGTTACAGTCGCTTCCATGCAAACTTGGCTTTAAGCGTTTCAGAGGTTGAAAAGGCTGTAAATGAGGGTTTTGAAGCCTTTAACTGCTTCTTAAGGCTGGAAACGACATTTTCACGTGTAAATCGGCCAAATGCTATTGGAAAGTGAAATCAACCACATATTCTTCATGGTTAGGCTGCCTTGCACCTGTATTACTTGGAGATTTGTATGGGAAAGCTTCTGAACCGGAGTTACAGTCGCTTCCATGAGAAAGTGGCTTTAAGCGTTTCAGAGCCTGAAAAGGCTGTAAAGGAGGGTTTTGAAGCCTTTAACTGCGTCTTAAGGCTGGAAACCTAATTTCGCGTGTAAATCGGCCAAATGCTATTGGAAAATGAAATATACCACATATTCTTCATGGTTAGGCTGCCCCGCACCTGTATTACTGTGAGATTTGTATTGGAAAGCTTCTAAACCGGACTTACAGTCGCTTCCATGCGAACGTGGCTTTAAGCGTTTCAGAGCCTGAAAAGGCTGTAAATGAGGGTTTTGAAGCCTTTAACTGCTTCTTAAGGCTGGAAACGTCATTTCGCGTGTAAATCGGCCAAATGCTATTGGAAAGTGAAATATACCACATATTCTTCATGGTTAGGCTGCCCCGCACCTGTATTACTGCGAGATTTGTATTGGAAAGCTTCTAAACCGGAGTTACAGTCGCTTCCATGCGAACGTGGCTTTAAGCGTTTAAGAGCCTGAAAAGGCTGTAAATGAGGGTTTTGAAGCCTTTAACTGCTTCTTAAGGCTGGAAACGACATTTCACGTGTAAATCGGCCAATTGCTATTTGAAAGTGAAATCAACCACATATTCTTCTTGGTTAGGCTGCCCCGCACCTGTATTACTGTGAGATTTGTATTGGAAAGCTTCTAAACCGGAGTTACAGTCGCTTCCATGCGAACGTGGCTTTAAGAGTTTCAGAGCCTGAAAAGGCTGTAAATGAGGGTTTTGAAGCCTTTAACTGCTTCTTAAGGCTGGAAACGACATTCCACTTGTAAATCGGTCAAATGCTATTGGAAAGTGAAATCAACCACATATTCTAAAAGGTTAGGCTGCCCCGCACCTGTATTACTGTGAGATTTGTATTGGAAAGCTTCTAAACCGGAGTTACAGTCCCTTCCATGCAAACGTGGCTTTAAGCGTTTCAGAGGTTGAAAAGGCTGTAAATGAGGGTTTTGAAGCCTTTAACTTCTTCTTAAGTCTGGAAACGACATTTTCACGTGTAAATCAGCCAAATGCTATTGGAAAGTGAAATCAACCACATATTCTTCATGGTTAGGCTGCCCCGCACCTGTATTACTGCGAGATTTCTATTGGAAAGCTTCTAAACCGGAGTTACAGTCGCTTCCATGCGAACGTGGCTTTAAGCGTTTCAGAGCCTGAAAAGGCTGTAAATGAGGGTTTTGAAGCCTTTAACTGCTTCTTAAGGCTGGAAACGACATTTAACGTGAAAATCGGCCAAATGCTATTGGAAAGTGAAATCAACCACATATTCATCGTGGTTAGGCTACCCCACCTGTATTGCTGTGAGATTTGTATTGGAAAGCTTCTAAACCGGAGTTACAGTCGCTTCCATGCGAACGTGGCTTTAAGCGTATCAGAGGTTCAAAAGGCTGTAAATGAGGGTTTTGAAGCCTTTAACTTCTTCTTAAGTCTGGAAACGACATTTCACGTGTAAATCGGCCAAATGCTATTGGAAAGTGAAATCAACCACATATTCTTCATGGTTAGGCTGCCCCGCACCTGTATTACTGTGAGATTTGTGTTGGAAAGCTTCTAAACCGGAGTTACAGTCGCTTCCATGCGAAGGTGGCTTTAAGCGTTTCAGAGCCTGAAAAGGCTGTAAATGAGGGTTTTGAAGCCTTTAACTGCTTCTTAAGGCTGGAAACGACATTTCACGTGTAAATCGGCCAAATGCTATTGGAAAGTGAAATCAACCACATATACTTCATGGTTAGGCTGCCCCGCACCTGTATTACTGTGAAATTTGTATTGGAAAGCTTCTAAACCGGAGTTACAGTCGCTTCCATGCAAACTTGGCTTTAAGCGTTTCAGAGGTTGAAAAGGCTGTAAATGAGGGTTTTGAAGCCTTTAACTGCTTCTTAAGGCTGGAAACGACATTTTCACGTGTAAATCGGCCAAATGCTATTGGAAAGTGAAATCAACCACATATTCTTCATGGTTAGGCTGCCTTGCACCTGTATTACTTGGAGATTTGTATGGGAAAGCTTCTGAACCGGAGTTACAGTCGCTTCCATGAGAAAGTGGCTTTAAGCGTATCAGAGGTTCAAAAGGCTGTAAATGAGGGTTTTGAAGCCTTTAACTTCTTCTTAAGTCTGGAAACGACATTTCACGTGTAAATCGGCCAAATGCTATTGGAAAGTGAAATCAACCACATATTCTTCATGGTTAGGCTGCCCCGCACCTGTATTACTGTGAGATTTGTGTTGGAAAGCTTCTAAACCGGAGTTACAGTCGCTTCCATGCGAAGGTATCTTTAAGCGTTTCAGAGCCTGAAAAGGCTGTAAATGAGGGTTTTGAAGCCTTTAACTGCTTCTTAAGGCTGGAAACGACATTTCACGTGTAAATCGGCCAAATGCTATTGGAAAGTGAAATCAACCACATATACTTCATGGTTAGGCTGCCCCGCACCTGTATTACTGTGAAATTTGTATTGGAAAGCTTCTAAACCGGAGTTACAGTCGCTTCCATGCAAACTTGGCTTTAAGCGTTTCAGAGGTTGAAAAGGCTGTAAATGAGGGTTTTGAAGCCTTTAACTGCTTCTTAAGGCTGGAAACGACATTTTCACGTGTAAATCGGCCAAATGCTATTGGAAAGTGAAATCAACCACATATTCTTCATGGTTAGGCTGCCTTGCACCTGTATTACTTGGAGATTTGTATGGGAAAGCTTCTGAACCGGAGTTACAGTCGCTTCCATGAGAAAGTGGCTTTAAGCGTTTCAGAGCCTGAAAAGGCTGTAAAGGAGGGTTTTGAAGCCTTTAACTGCGTCTTAAGGCTGGAAACGTAATTTCGCGTGTAAATCGGCCAAATGCTATTGGAAAGTGAAATATACCACATATTCTTCATGGTTAGGCTGCCCCGCACCTGTATTACTGTGAGATTTGTATTGGAAAGCTTCTAAACCGGACTTACAGTCGCTTCCATGCGAACGTGGCTTTAAGCGTTTCAGATCCTGAAAAGGCTGTAAATGAGGGTTTTGAAGCCTTTTACTGCTTCTTAAGGCTGGAAACGACATTTCACGTGTAAATCGGCCAAATGCTATTGGAAAGTGAAATCAACCACATATTCTTCATGGTTAGGCTACCCCGTACCTGTATTACTGTGAGATTTGTATTGGAAAGCTTCTAAACCGGAGTTACAGTCGTTTCCATGCGAACGTGGCTTTAAGCGTTTCAGAGCCTGAAAAGGCTGTAAATGAGCGTTTTGAAGCCTTTTACTGCTTCTTAAGGCTGGAAACGACATTTCACGTGTAAATCGGCCAAATGCTATTGGAAAGTGAAATCAACCACATATTCTTCATGGTTAGGCTGCCCCGCATCTGTATTACTGTGAGATTTTTATTGGAAAGCTTCTAAACCGGACTTACAGTCGCTTCCATGTGAACGTGGCTTTAAGCGTTTCAGAGCTTGAAAAGGCTGTAAATGAGGATTTTGAAGCCTTTAACTGCTTCTTATGGCTGGAAACGACATTTTCACGTGTAAATCGGCCAAATGCTATTGGAAAGTGAAATCAACCACATGTTCTTCATGGTTAGGCTGCCCTGCACCTGTATTACTGTGAGATTTGTATTGGAAAGCTTCTAAACCGGAGTTACAGTCGCTTCCATGCAAACGTGGCTTTAAGCGTAAGGCTGTAAATGAGGGTTTTGAAGCCTTTTACTGCTTCTTAAGGCTGGAAACGACATTTTCACGTGTAAATCGGCCAAATGCTATTGGAAAGTGAAATCATCCACATATTCTTCATGTTTAGGCTGCCCCGCACCTGTACTACTGGGAGATTTGTATTGGAAAGCTTCTAAACCGGAGTTACAGTCGCGTCCATGCAAACGTGGCTTTAAGCGTTTCAGAGCCTGAAAAGGCTGTAAATGAGGGTTTTGAAGCCTTTAACTTCTTCTTATGGCTGGAAACGGCATTTCACGTGTAAATCGGCCAAATGCTATTGGAAAGTGAAATCAACCACATATTCTTCATGGTTAGGCTGCCCCGCACCTGTATTACTGCGAGATTTGTATTGGAAAGCTTCTAAACCGGAGTTACAGTCGTTTCCATGCGAACGTGGCTTTAAGCGTTTCAGAGCCTGAAAAGGCTGTAAATGAGCGTTTTGAAGCCTTTTACTGCTTCTTAAGGCTGGAAAGGACATTTCACGTGTAAATCGGCCAAATGCTATTTGAAAGTGAAATCAACCACATATTCTTCATGGTTAGGCTGCCCCGCATCTTTATTACTGTGAGATTTTTATTGGAAAGCTTCTAAACCGGACTTACAGTCGCTTCCATGCGAACGTGGCTTTAAGCGTTTCAGAGCTTGAAAAGGCTGTAAATGAGGATTTTGAAGCCTTTAACTGCTTCTTAAGGCTGGAAACGACATTTCACGTGTAAATCGGCCAAATGCTATTGGAAAGTGAAATCAACCACATGTTCTTCATGGTTAGGCTGCCCCGCACCTGTATTACTGTGAGATTTGTATTGGAAAGCTTCTAAACCGGAGTTATAGTCGCTTCCATGCGAACGTGGCTTTAAGCGTTTCAGAGCCTGAAAAGGCTGTAAATGAGGGTTTTGAAGCCTTTAACTGCTTCTTAAGGCTGGAAACGACATTTTCACGTGTAAATCGGCCAAATGCTATTGGAAAGTGAAATCAACCACATATTCTTCATGGTTAGGCTGCCCCGCACCTGTATTACTGTGAGATTTGTATTGGAAAGCTTCTAAACCGGAGTTACAGTCGCTTCCATGCGAACGTGGCTTTAAGCGTTTCAGATCCTGAAAAGGCTGTAAATGAGGGTTTTGAAGCCTTTTACTGCTCCTTAAGGCTGGAAACGACATTTCACGTGTAAATCGGCCAAATGCTATTGGAAAGTGAAATCAACCACATGTTCTTCATGGTTAGGCTGCCCCGCACCTGTATTACTGTGAGATCTGTATTGGAAAGCTTCTAAATCGGAGTTACAGTCGCTTCCATGCGAACGTGGCTTTAAGCGTTTCAGAGCCTGAAAAGGCTGTAAATGAGGGTTTTGAAGCCTTTAACTGCTTCTTAAGGCTGGAAACGACATTTTCACGTGTAAATCGGCCAAATGCTATTGGAAAGTGAAATCAACCACATATTCTTCATGGTTCGGCTGCCCCGCACCTGTATTACTGTGAGATTTGTATTGGAAAGCTTCTAAACCGGAGTTACAGTCGCTTCCATGCGAACGTGGCTTTAAGCGTTTCAGAGCCTGAAAAGGCTGTAAATGAGGGTTTTGAAGCCTTTAACTGCTTCTTCAGGCTGGAAACGACATTTCACGTGTAAATCGGCCAAATGCTATTGGAAAGTGAAATCAACCACATATTCTAAAAGGTTAAGCTGCCCCGCACCTGTATTACTGCAAGATTTGTATTGGAAAGCTTCTAAACCGGACTTACAGTCGCTTCCATGCGAACGTGGCTTTAAGCGTTTCAGAGCCTGAAAAGGCTGTATATGAGGGTTTTGAAGCCTATAACTGCTCCTTAAGGCTGGAAACGACATTTCACGTGTAAATCGGCCAAATGCTATTGGAAAGTGAAATCAACTACATATTCTTCATGGTTAGGCTGCCCCGCACCTGTATTACTGTGAGATTTGTATTGGAAAGCTTCTAAACCGGAGTTACAGTCGCTTCCATGCGAACGTGGCTTTAAGCGTTTCAGAGCCTGAAAAGGCTGTAAATGAGGGTTTTGAAGCCTTTAACTGCTTCTTAAGGCTGGAAACGACATTTCACGTGTAAATCGGCCAAATGCTATTGGAAAGTGAAATCAACCACATATTCTAAAAGGTTAGGCTGCCCCGCACCTGTATTACTGTGAGATTTGTATTGGAAAGCTTCTAAACCGGAGTTACAGTCCCTTCCATGCAAACTTGGCTTTAAGCGTTTCAGAGCTTGAAAAGGCTGTAAATGAGGGTTTTGAAGCCTTTAACTGCTTCTTATGGCTGGAAACGGCATTTCACGTGTAAATCGGCCAAATGCTATTGGAAAGTGAAATCAACCACATATTCTTCATGGTTAGGCTGCCCCGCACCTGTATTACTGCGAGATTTGTATTGAAAAGCTTCTAAGCCGGAGTTACAGTCGCTTCCATGCGAACGTGGCTTTAAGCGTTTCAGAGCCTGAAAAGGCTGTAAATGAGGGTTTTGAAGCCTTTAACTGCTTCTTATGGCTGGAAACGACATTTCACGTGTAAATCGGCCAAATGCTATTGGAAAGTGAAATCAACCACATATTCTTCATGGTTAGGCTGCCCCGCACCTGTATTACTGCGAGATTTGTATTGAAAAGCTTCTAAGCCGGAGTTACAGTCGCTTCCATGCGAACATGGCTTTAAGCGTTTCAGAGCCTGAAAAGGCTGTAAATGAGGGTTTTGAAGCCTTTAATTGCTTCTTATGGCTGGAAACGACATATCACGTGTAAATCGGCCAAATGCTATTGGAAAGTGAAATCAACCACATATTCTTCATGGTTAGGCTGCCCCGCACCTGTATTACTGTGAGATTTGTATTGGAAAGCTTCTAAACCGGAGTTACAGTCGCTTCCATGCGAACGTGGCTTTAAGCGTTTCAGATCCTGAAAAGGCTGTAAATGAGGGTTTTGAAGCCTTTTACTGCTTCTTAAGGCTGGAAACGACATTTCACGTGTAAATCGGCCAAATGCTATTGGAAAGTGAAATCAACCACATATTCTTCATGGTTAGGCTACCCCGTACCTGTATTACTGTGAGATTTGTATTGGAAAGCTTCTAAACCGGAGTTACAGTCGTTTCCATGCGAACGTGGCTTTAAGCGTTTCAGAGCCTGAAAAGGCTGTAAATGAGGGTTTTGAAGCCTTTAACTGCTTCTTAAGGCTGGAAACGACATTTCACGTGTAAATCAGCCAAATGCTATTGGAAAGTGAAATCAATCTCATATTCTTCATGGTTAGGCTGCCCCGCACCTGTATTACTGTGAGATTTGTATTGGAAAGCTTCTAAACCGGAGTTACAGTCGCTTCCATGCGAACGTGGCTTTAAGCGTTTCAGAGCCTGAAAAGGCTGTAAATGAGGGTTTTGAAGCTTTTAACTGCTTCCTAAGGCTGGAAACGACATTTCACGTGTAAATCGGCCAAATGCTATTGGAAAGTGAAATCAACCACATATTCTTCATGGTTAGGCTGCCCCGCACCTGTATTACTGCGAGATTTGTATTGGAAAGCTTCTAAACCGGAGTTACAGTCGTTTCCATGCGAACGTGGCTTTAAGCGTTTCAGAGCCTGAAAAGGCTGTAAATGAGCGTTTTGAAGCCTTTTACTGCTTCTTAAGGCTGGAAACGACATTTCACGTGTAAATCGGCCAAATGCTATTGGAAAGTGAAATCAACCACATATTCTTCATGGTTAGGCTTCCCCGCACCTGTATTACTGTGAGATTTGTATTGGAAAGCTTCTAAACCGGAGTTAAAGTCGCTTCCATGCGAACATGGCTTTAAGCGTTTCAGAGCCTGAAAAGGCTTTAAATGAGGGTTTTGAAGCCTTTAACTGCTCCTTAAGGCTGGAAACGACATTTCACGTGTAAATCGGCCAAATGCTATTGGAAAGTGAAATCAACCGCATATTCATCATGGTTAGGCTTCCCCACCTGTAATACTGTGAGATTTTTATTGGAAAGCTTCTAAACCGGAGTTACAGTCCATTCCATGCGAACGTAGCTTTAAGCGTTTCAGAGCTTGAAAAGGCTGTAAATGAGGGTTTTGAAGCCTTTAACTGCTTCTTAAGGCTGGAAACGACATTTCACGTGTAAATCGACCAAATGCTATTTGAAAGTGAAATCAACCACACATTCTTCATGGATAGGCTGCCCCGCACCTGTATTACTGTGAGATTTGTATTTGAAAGCTTCTAAACTGGAGTTACAGTCGCTTCCATGCGAACGTGGCTTAAAGCGTTTCAGAGCCTGAAAAGGCTGTAAATGAGGGTTTTGAAGCCTTTAACTGCTTCTTAAGGCTGGAAACGACATTTCACGTGTAAATCGGCCAAATGCTATTGGAAAGTGAAATCAACCACATATTCTAAAAGGTTAGGCTGCCCCGCACCTGTATTACTGTGAGATTTGTATTGGAAAGCTTCTAAACCGGAGTTACAGTCCCTTCCATGCGAACGTGGCTTTAAGCGTTTCAGAGCTTGAAAAGGCTGTAAATGAGGATTTTGAAGCCTTTAACTGCTTCTTATGGCTGGAAACGGCATTTCACGTGTAAATCGGCCAAATGCTATTGGAAAGTGAAATCAACCACATATTCTTCAATACAATACAAATCTCGCAGTAATACAGGTGCGGACCTGTATTACTGTGAGATTTGTATTGGAAAGCTTCTAAACCGGAGTTAAAGTCGCTTCCATGCGAACATGGCTTTAAGCGTTTCAGAGCCTGAAAAGGCTTTAAATGAGGGTTTTGAAGCCTTTAACTGCTCCTTAAGGCTGGAAACGACATTTCACGTGTAAATCGGCCAAATTCTATTGGAAAGTGAAATCAACCGCATATTCATCATGGTTAGGCTTCCCCACCTGTAATACTGTGAGATTTTTATTGGAAAGCTTCTAAACCGGAGTTACAGTCCATTCCATGCGAACGTAGCTTTAAGCGTTTCAGATTACTGTGAGATTTGTATTGGAAAGCTTCTAAACCGGAGTTACAGTCGCTTCCATGCTAACGTGGCTTTAAGCGTTTCAGAGCCTGAAAAGGCTGTAAATGAGGGTTTTGAAGCCTTTAATTGCTTCTTATGGCTGGAAACGACATTTCACGTGTAAATCGGCCAAATGCTATTGGAAAGTGAAATCAACCACATATTCTTCATGGTTAGGCTGCCCCGCACCTGTATTACTGCAAGATTTGTATTGGAAAGCTTCTAAACCGGAGTTACAGTCGCTTCCATGCGAACGTGGCTTTAAGCGTTTCAGAGCCTGAAAAGGCTGTAAATGAGGGTTTTGAAGCCTTTAACTGCTTCTTAAGGCTGGAAACGACATTTCACGTGTAAATCGGCCAAATGCTATTGGAAAGTGAAATCAACCACATATTCTAAAAGGTTAGGCTGCCCCGCACCTGTATTACTGTGAGATTTGTTTTGGAAAGCTTCTAAACCGGAGTTACAGTCCCTTCCATGCGAACGTGGCTTTAAGCGTTTCAGAGCTTGAAAAGGCTGTAAATGAGGATTTTGAAGCCTTTAACTGCTTCTTAAGGCTGGAAACGACATTTCACGTGTAAATCGGCCAAATGCTATTGGAAAGTGAAATCAACCACATGTTCTTCATGGTTAGGCTGCCCCGCACCTGTATTACTGTGAGATTTGTATTGGAAAGCTTCTAAACCGGAGTTATAGTCGCTTCCATGCGAACGTGGCTTTAAGCGTTTCAGAGCCTGAAAAGGCTGTAAATGAGGGTTTTGAAGCCTTTAACTGCTTCTTAAGGCTGGAAACGACATTTTCACGTGTAAATCGGCCAAATGCTATTGGAAAGTGAAATCAACCACATATTCTTCATGGTTAGGCTGCCCCGCACCTGTATTACTGTGAGATTTGTATTGGAAAGCTTCTAAACCGGAGTTACAGTCGCTTCCATGCGAACGTGGCTTTAAGCGTTTCAGATCCTGAAAAGGCTGTAAATGAGGGTTTTGAAGCCTTTTACTGCTCCTTAAGGCTGGAAACGACATTTCACGTGTAAATCGGCCAAATGCTATTGGAAAGTGAAATCAACCACATGTTCTTCATGGTTAGGCTGCCCCGCACCTGTATTACTGTGAGATCTGTATTGGAAAGCTTCTAAATCGGAGTTACAGTCGCTTCCATGCGAACGTGGCTTTAAGCGTTTCAGAGCCTGAAAAGGCTGTAAATGAGGGTTTTGAAGCCTTTAACTGCTTCTTAAGGCTGGAAACGACATTTTCACGTGTAAATCGGCCAAATGCTATTGGAAAGTGAAATCAACCACATATTCTTCATGGTTCGGCTGCCCCGCACCTGTATTACTGTGAGATTTGTATTGGAAAGCTTCTAAACCGGAGTTACAGTCGCTTCCATGCGAACGTGGCTTTAAGCGTTTCAGAGCCTGAAAAGGCTGTAAATGAGGGTTTTGAAGCCTTTAACTGCTTCTTCAGGCTGGAAACGACATTTCACGTGTAAATCGGCCAAATGCTATTGGAAAGTGAAATCAACCACATATTCTAAAAGGTTAGGCTGCCCCGCACCTGTATTACTGCGAGATTTGTATTGGAAAGCTTCTAAACCGGACTTACAGTCGCTTCCATGCGAACGTGGCTTTAAGCGTTTCAGAGCCTGAAAAGGCTGTATATGAGGGTTTTGAAGCCTATAACTGCTCCTTAAGGCTGGAAACGACATTTCACGTGTAAATCGGCCAAATGCTATTGGAAAGTGAAATCAACCACATATTCTTCATGTTTAGGCTGCCCCGCACCTGTACTACTGGGAGATTTGTATTGGAAAGCTTCTAAACCGGAGTTACAGTCGCGTCCATGCAAACGTGGCTTTAAGCGTTTCAGAGCCTGAAAAGGCTGTAAATGAGGGTTTTGAAGCCTTTAACTTCTTCTTATGGCTGGAAACGGCATTTCACGTGTAAATCGGCCAAATGCTATTGGAAAGTGAAATCAACCACATATTCTTCATGGTTAGGCTGCCCCGCACCTGTATTACTGCGAGATTTGTATTGGAAAGCTTCTAAACCGGAGTTACAGTCGTTTCCATGCGAACGTGGCTTTAAGCGTTTCAGAGCGTGAAAAGGCTGTAAATGAGCGTTTTGAAGCCTTTTACTGCTTCTTAAGGCTGGAAAGGACATTTCACGTGTAAATCGGCCAAATGCTATTTGAAAGTGAAATCAACCACATATTCTTCATGGTTAGGCTGCCCCGCATCTGTATTACTGTGAGATTTTTATTGGAAAGCTTCTAAACCGGACTTACAGTCGCTTCCATGCGAACGTGGCTTTAAGCGTTTCAGAGCTTGAAAAGGCTGTAAATGAGGATTTTGAAGCCTTTAACTGCTTCTTAAGGCTGGAAACGACATTTCACGTGTAAATCGGCCAAATGCTATTGGAAAGTGAAATCAACCACATGTTCTTCATGGTTAGGCTGCCCCGCACCTGTATTACTGTGAGATTTGTATTGGAAAGCTTCTAAACCGGAGTTATAGTCGCTTCCATGCGAACGTGGCTTTAAGCGTTTCAGAGCCTGAAAAGGCTGTAAATGAGGGTTTTGAAGCCTTTAACTGCTTCTTAAGGCTGGAAACGACATTTTCACGTGTAAATCGGCCAAATGCTATTGGAAAGTGAAATCAACCACATATTCTTCATGGTTAGGCTGCCCCGCACCTGTATTACTGTGAGATTTGTATTGGAAAGCTTCTAAACCGGAGTTACAGTCGCTTCCATGCGAACGTGGCTTTAAGCGTTTCAGATCCTGAAAAGGCTGTAAATGAGGGTTTTGAAGCCTTTTACTGCTTCTTAAGGCTGGAAACGACATTTCACGTGTAAATCGGCCAAATGCTATTGGAAAGTGAAATCAACCACATGTTCTTCATGGTTACGCTGCCCTGCACCTGTATTACTGTGAGATTTGTATTGGAAAGCTTCTAAACCGGAGTTACAGTCGCTTCCATGCAAACGTGGCTTTAAGCGTAAGGCTGTAAATGAGGGTTTTGAAGCCTTTTACTGCTTCTTAAGGCTGGAAACGACATTTCGCGTGTAAATCGGCCAAATGCTATTGGAAAGTGAAATCAACCACATATTCTTCATGGTTAGGCTGCCCCGCACCTGTATTACTGTGAGATTTGTATTGGAAAGCTTCTAAACCAGAGTTACAGTCGCTTCCATGCGAACGTGGATTTAAGCGTTTCAGAGCCTGAAAAGGCTGTAAATGAGGGTTTTGAAGCCTTTAACTGCTTCTTAAGGCTGGAAACGACATTTCACGTGTAAATCGACCAAATGCTATTGGAAAGTGAAATCAACCACATATTCTAAAAGGTTAGGCTGCCCCGCACCTGTATTACTGTGAGATTTGTATTGGAAAGCTTCTAAACCGGAGTTACAGTCCCTTCCATGCAAACGTGGCTTTAAGCGTTTCAGAGCTTGAAAAGGCTGTAAATGAGGGTTTTGAAGCCTTTAACTGCTTCTTATGGCTGGAAACGGCATTTCACGTGTAAATCGGCCAAATGCTATTGGAAAGTGAAATCAACCACATATTCTTCATGGTTAGGCTGCCCCGCACCTGTATTACTGCGAGATTTGTATTGAAAAGCTTCTAAGCCGGAGTTACAGTCGCTTCCATGCGAACGTGGCTTTAAGCGTTTCAGAGCCTGAAAAGGCTGTAAATGAGGGTTTTGAAGCCTTTAACTGCTTCTTAAGGCTGGAAACGACATTTCACGTGTAAATCGGCCAAATGCTATTGGAAAGTGAAATCAACCACATATTCTTCATGGTTAGGCTGCCCCGCACCTGTATTACTGCGAGATTTGTATTGGAAAGCTTCTAAACCGGAGTTACAGTCGTTTCCATGCGAACGTGGCTTTAAGCGTTTCAGAGCCTGAAAAGGCTGTAAATGAGCGTTTTGAAGCCTTTTACTGCTTCTTAAGGCTGGAAAGGACATTTCACGTGTAAATCGGCCAAATGCTATTTGAAAGTGAAATCAACCACATATTCTTCATGGTTAGGCTGCCCCGCATCTTTATTACTGTGAGATTTTTATTGGAAAGCTTCTAAACCGGACTTACAGTCGCTTCCATGCGAACGTGGCTTTAAGCGTTTCAGAGCTTGAAAAGGCTGTAAATGAGGATTTTGAAGCCTTTAACTGCTTCTTAAGGCTGGAAACAACATTTCACGTGTAAATCGGCCAAATGCTATTGGAAAGTGAAATCAACCACATGTTCTTCATGGTTAGGCTGCCCCGCACCTGTATTACTGTGAGATTTGTATTGGAAAGCTTCTAAACCGGAGTTATAGTCGCTTCCATGCGAACGTGGCTTTAAGCGTTTCAGAGCCTGAAAAGGCTGTAAATGAGGGTTTTGAAGCCTTTAACTGCTTCTTAAGGCTGGAAACGACATTTTCACGTGTAAATCGGCCAAATGCTATTGGAAAGTGAAATCAACCACATATTCTTCATGGTTAGGCTGCCCCGCATCTGTATTACTGTGAGATTTGTATTGGAAAGCTTCTAAACCGGAGTTACAGTCGCTTCCATGCGAACATGGCTTTAAGCGTTTCAGAGCATGAAAAGGCTGTATATGAGGGTTTTGAAGCCTTTAACTGCTTCTTAAGGCTGGAAACGACATTTCACGTGGATATCGGCCAAATGCTATTGGAAAGTGAAATCAACCACATATTCTTCATGGTTAGGCTGCCCCGCACCTGTATTACTGCAAGATTTGTATTGAAAAGCTTCTTAGCCGGAGTTACAGTCGCTTCCATGCAAACGTGGCTTTAAGCGTTTCAGAGCCTTAAAAAAGGCTGTAAATGAGGGTTTTGAAGCCTTTAACTGCTTCTTATGGCTGGAAACGACATTTCACGTGTAAATCGGCCAAATGCTATTGGAAAGTGAAATCAACCACATATTCTTCATGTTTAGGCTGCCCCGCACCTGAATTACTGTGAGATTTGTATTGGAAAGCTTCTAAACCGGAGTTACAGTCGCTTCCATGCGAACGTGGCTTTAAGCCTTTCAGAGCCTGAAAAGGCTGAAAATGAGGGTTTTGAAGCCTTTAACTGCTTCTTAAGGCTGGAAACGACATTTCACGTGTAAATCGGCCAAATGCTATTGGAAAGTGAAATCAACCACATATTCTTCATGGTTAGGCTGCCACGCACCTGTATTACTGCGAGATTTGTATTGGAAAGCTTCTAAACCGGAGTTACAGTCGCGTCCATGCGAACGTGGCTTGAAGCGTTTCAGAGCCTGAAAAGGCTGTAAATGAGGGTTTTGAAGCCTTTAACTGCTTCTTATGGCTGGAACCGGCATTTCACGTGTAAATCGGCCAAATGCTGTTGGAAAGTGAAATCAACCACATATTCTTCATGTTTAGGCTGCCCTGCACCTGTATTACTGTGAGATTTGTATTGGAAAGCTTCTAAACCGGAGTTACAGTCGCTTCCATGCGAACGTGGCTTTAAGCGTTTCAGAGCCTGAAAAGGCTGTAAATGAGGGTTTTGAAGCCTTTTACTTCTTCTTAAGGCTGGAAACAACATTTCACGTGTAAATCGGCCAAATGCTATTGGAAAGTGAAATCAACCACATATTCTTCATGTTTAGGCTGCCCCGCACCTGAATTACTGTGAGATTTGTATTGGAAAGCTTCTAAACCGGAGTTACAGTCGCTTCCATGCGAACGTGGCTTTAAGCGTTTCAGAGCCTGAAAAGGCTGTAAATGAGGGTTTTGAAGCCTTTTACTGCTTCTTAAGGCTGGAAACGACATTTCACGTGTAAATCGGCGAAATGCGATTGGAAAGTGAAATCAACCACATATTCTTCATGGTTAGGCTGCCCCGCACCTGTATTACTGTGAGATTTGTATTGGAAAGCTTCTAAACCGGAGTTACAGTCGCTTCCATGCGAACGTGGCTTTAAGAGTTTCAGAGCCTGAAAAGGCTGTAAATGAGGGTTTTGAAGCCTTTATCTGCTTCTTAAGGCTGGAAACAACATTTCACGTGTAAATCGGCCAAATGCTATTGGAAAGTGAATTCAACCACATATTCTTCATGGTTAGGCTGCCCCGCATCTGTATTACTGTGAGATTTGTATTGGATAGCTTCTAAACCGGAGTTACAGTCGCTTCCATGCAAACGTGGCTTTAAGCGTTTCAGAGCCTGAAAAGGCTGTAAATGAGGGTTTTGAAGCCTTTAACTGCTTCTTAAGGCTGGAAACGACATTTCACGTGTAAATTGGCCAAATGCTATTTGAAAGTGAAATCAACCACATATTCTAAAAGGTTAGGCTGCCCCGCACCTGTATTACTGTGAGATTTGTATTGGAAAGCTTCTAAACCGGAGTTACAGTTGCTTCCATGCGAACGTGGCTTTAAGCGTTTCAGAGCCTGAAAAGGCTGTAAATGAGGGTTTTGAAGCCTTTAACTGCTTCTTAAGGCTGGAAACAACATTTCACGTGTAAATCGGCCAAATGCTATTGGAAAGTGAATTCAACCACATATTCTTCATGTTTAGGCTGCCCCGCACCTGTATTACTGTGAGATTTGTATTGGAAAGCTTCTAAACCGGAGTTACAGTCGCTTCCATGCGAACGTGGCTTTAAGCGTTTCAGAGCCTGAAAAGGCTGTAAATGAGGGTTTTGAAGCCTTTTACTGCTTCTTAAGGCTGGAAACGACATTTCACGTGTAAATCGGCCAAATGCGATTGGAAAGTGAAATCAACCACATATTCTTCATGGTTAGGCTGCCCCGCACCTGTATTACTGTGAGATTTGTATTGGAAAGCTTCTAAACCGGAGTTACAGTCGCTTCCATGCGAACGTGGCTTTAAGCGTTTCAGAGCCTGAAAAGGCAGTAAATGAGGGTTTTGAAGCCTTTAACTGCTTCTTAAGGCTGGAAACGACATTTCACGTGTAAATCGGCCAAATGCTATTGGAAAGTGAAATCAACCACATATTCTTCATGTTTAGGCTGCCCCGCACCTGTATTACTGTGAGATTTGTATTGGAAAGCTCTAAACCAGAGTTACAGTCGCTTCCATGCGAACGTGGCTTTAAGCGTTTCAGAGCCTGAAAAGGCTGTAAATGAGGGTTTTGAAGCCTTTAACTGCTTCTTAAGGCTGGAAACGACATTTCACGTGTAAATCGGCCAAATGCGATTGGAAAGTGAAATCAACCACATATTCTTCATGGTTAGGCTGCCCCGCACCTGTATTACTGTGAGATTTGTATTGGAAAGCTTCTAAACCAGAGTTACAGTCGCTTCCATGCGAACGTGGCTTTAAGAGTTTCAGAGCCTGAAAAGGCTATAAATGAGGGTTTTGAAGCCTTTAACTGCTTCTTAAGGCTGGAAACGACATTTCACGTGTAAATCGGCCAAATGCTATTGGAAAGTGAAATCAACCACATATTCATCATGGTTAGGCTGCCCCGCACGTGTATTACCGTGAGATTTGTATTGGAAAGCTTCTAAACCGGAGTTACAGTCGCTTCCATGCGAACGTGGCTTTAAGCGTTTCAGAGCCTGAAAAGGCTGTAAATGAGGGTTTTGAAGCCTTTAACTGCTTCTTAAGGCTGGAAACGACATTTCACGTGTAAATCGGCCAAATGCTATTGGAAAGTGAAATCAACCACATATTCTTCATGGTTAGGCTGCCACGCACCTGTATTACTGTGAGATTAGTATTGGAAAGCTTCTAAACCGGAGTTACAGTCGCTTCAATGCGAACGTGGCTTTAAGAGTTTCAGAGCCTGAAAAGGCTGTAAATGAGGGTTTTGAAGCCTTTAACTGCTTCTTAAGGCTGGAAACGGCATTTCACGTGTAAATCGGCCAAATGCTATTGGAAAGTGAAATCAACCACATATTCATCATGGTTAGGCTGCCCCGCACCTGTATTACTGTGAGATTTGTATTGGAAAGCTTCTAAACCGGAGTTACAGTCGCTTCCATGCGAACGTGGCTTTAAGCGTTTCAGAGCCTGGAAAGGCTGTAAATGAGGGTTTTGAAGCCTTTAACTGCTTCTTAAGGCTGGAAACGACATTTCACGTGTAAATCGGCCAAATGCTATTGGAAAGTGAAATCAACCACATATTCTTCATGGTTAGGCTGCCACGCACCTGTATTACTGCGAGATTTGTATTGGAAAGCTTCTAAACCGGAGTAACAGTTGCGTCCATGCGAACGTGGCTTTAAGCGTTTCAGAGCCTGAAAAGGCTGTAAATGAGGGTTTTAAAGTCTTTAACTGCTTCTTATGGCTGGAAACGGCATTTCACGTGTAAATCGGCCAAATGCTATTGGAAAGTGAAATCAACCACATATTCTTCATGGTTAGGCTGCCCCGCATCTGTATTACTGTGAGATTTGTATTGGAAAGCTTCTAAACCGGAGTTACAGTCGCTTCCATGGGAACATGGCTTTAAGCGTTTCAGAGCATGAAAAGGCTGTATATGAGGGTTTTGAAGCCTTTAACTGCTTCTTAAGGCTGGAAACGACATTTCACGTGTATATCGGCCAAATGCTATTGGAAAGTGAAATCAACCACATATTCTTCATGGTTAGGCTGCCCCGCACCTGTATTACTGCGAGATTTGTATTGAAAAGCTTCTTAGCCGGAGTTACAGTCGCTTCCATGCAAATGTGGCTTTAAGCGTTTCAGAGCCTTAAAAAAGGCTGTAAATGAGGGTTTTGAAGCCTTTAACTGCTTCTTAAGGCTGGAAACGACATTTCACGTGTAAATCGGCCAAATGCAATTGGAAAGTGAAATCAACCACATATTCTTCATGGTTAGGCTGCCCCGCACCTGTATTACTGTGAGATTTGTATTGGAAAGCTTCTAAACCGGAGTTACAGTCGCTTCCATGCGAACGTGGCTTTAAGCGTTTCAGAGCCTGAAAAGGCTGTAAATGAGGGTTTTGAAGCCTTTAACTGCTTCTTAAGGCTGGAAACGACATTTCACGTGTAAATCGGCCAAATGCTATTGGAAAGTGAAATCAACCACATATTCTTCATGGTTAGGCTGCCACGCACCTGTATTACTGCGAGATTTGTATTGGAAAGCTTCTAAACCGGAGTTACAGTCGCGTCCATGCGAACGTGGCTTTAAGCGTTTCAGAGCCTGAAAAGGCTGTAAATGAGGGTTTTGAAGCCTTTAACTGCTTCTTATGGCTGGAAACGGCATTTCACGTGTAAATCGGCCAAATGCTATTGGAAAGTGAAATCAACCACATATTCTTCATGGTTAGGCTGCCACGCACCTGTATTACTGCGAGATTTGTATTGGAAAGCTTCTAAACCGGAGTTACAGTCGCGTCCATGCGAACGTGGCTTTAAGCGTTTCAGAGCCTGAAAAGGCTGTAAATGAGGGTTTTGAAGCCTTTAACTGCTTCTTATGGCTGGAAACGGCATTTCACGTGTAAATCGGCCAAATGCTGTTGGAAAGTGAAATCAACCACATATTCTTCATGTTTAGGCTTCCCCGCACCTGTATTACTGTGAGATTTGTATTGGAAAGCTTCTAAACCGGAGTTACAGTCGCTTCCATGCGAACGTGGCTTTAAGCGTTTCAGAGCCTGAAAAGGCTGTAAATGAGGGTTTTGAAGCCTTTTACTTCTTCTTAAGGCTGGAAACGACATTTCACGTGTAAATCGGCCAAATGCTATTGGAAAGTGAAATCAACCACATATTCTTCATGGTTAGGCTGCCCCGCACCTGTATTACTGTGAGATTTGTATTGGAAAGCTTCTAAACCGGAGTTACAGTCGCTTCCATGCGAACGTGGCTTTAAGCGTTTCAGAGCCTGAAAAGGCTGTAAATGAGGGTTTTGAAGCCTTTTACTGCTTCTTAAGGCTGGAAACGACATTTCACGTGTAAATCGGCCAAATGCGATTGGAAAGTGAAATCAACCACATATTCTTCATGGTTAGGCTGCCCCGCACCTGTATTACTGTGAGATTTGTATTGGAAAGCTTCTAAACCGGAGTTACAGTCGCTTCCATGCGAACGTGGCTTTAAGCGTTTCAGAGCCTGAAAAGGCAGTAAATGAGGGTTTTGAAGCCTTTAACTGCTTCTTAAGGCTGGAAACGACATTTCACGTGTAAATCGGCCAAATGCTATTGGAAAGTGAAATCAACCACATATTCTTCATGTTTAGGCTGCCCCGCACCTGTATTACTGTGAGATTTGTATTGGAAAGCTCTAAACCAGAGTTACAGTCGCTTCCATGCGAACGTGGCTTTAAGCGTTTCAGAGCCTGAAAAGGCTGTAAATGAGGGTTTTGAAGCCTTTAACTGCTTCTTAAGGCTGGAAACGACATTTCACGTGTAAATCGGCCAAATGCGATTGGAAAGTGAAATCAACCACATATTCTTCATGGTTAGGCTGCCCCGCACCTGTATTACTGTGAGATTTGTATTGGAAAGCTTCTAAACCAGAGTTACAGTCGCTTCCATGCGAACGTGGCTTTAAGAGTTTCAGAGCCTGAAAAGGCTATAAATGAGGGTTTTGAAGCCTTTAACTGCTTCTTAAGGCTGGAAACGACATTTCACGTGTAAATCGGCCAAATGCTATTGGAAAGTGAAATCAACCACATATTCATCATGGTTAGGCTGCCCCGCACGTGTATTACCGTGAGATTTGTATTGGAAAGCTTCTAAACCGGAGTTACAGTCGCTTCCATGCGAACGTGGCTTTAAGCGTTTCAGAGCCTGAAAAGGCTGTAAATGAGGGTTTTGAAGCCTTTAACTGCTTCTTAAGGCTGGAAACGACATTTCACGTGTAAATCGGCCAAATGCTATTGGAAAGTGAAATCAACCACATATTCTTCATGGTTAGGCTGCCACGCACCTGTATTACTGTGAGATTAGTATTGGAAAGCTTCTAAACCGGAGTTACAGTCGCTTCAATGCGAACGTGGCTTTAAGAGTTTCAGAGCCTGAAAAGGCTGTAAATGAGGGTTTTGAAGCCTTTAACTGCTTCTTAAGGCTGGAAACGGCATTTCACGTGTAAATCGGCCAAATGCTATTGGAAAGTGAAATCAACCACATATTCATCATGGTTAGGCTGCCCCGCACCTGTATTACTGTGAGATTTGTATTGGAAAGCTTCTAAACCGGAGTTACAGTCGCTTCCATGCGAACGTGGCTTTAAGCGTTTCAGAGCCTGGAAAGGCTGTAAATGAGGGTTTTGAAGCCTTTAACTGCTTCTTAAGGCTGGAAACGACATTTCACGTGTAAATCGGCCAAATGCTATTGGAAAGTGAAATCAACCACATATTCTTCATGGTTAGGCTGCCACGCACCTGTATTACTGCGAGATTTGTATTGGAAAGCTTCTAAACCGGAGTAACAGTTGCGTCCATGCGAACGTGGCTTTAAGCGTTTCAGAGCCTGAAAAGGCTGTAAATGAGGGTTTTAAAGTCTTTAACTGCTTCTTATGGCTGGAAACGGCATTTCACGTGTAAATCGGCCAAATGCTATTGGAAAGTGAAATCAACCACATATTCTTCATGGTTAGGCTGCCCCGCATCTGTATTACTGTGAGATTTGTATTGGAAAGCTTCTAAACCGGAGTTACAGTCGCTTCCATGGGAACATGGCTTTAAGCGTTTCAGAGCATGAAAAGGCTGTATATGAGGGTTTTGAAGCCTTTAACTGCTTCTTAAGGCTGGAAACGACATTTCACGTGTATATCGGCCAAATGCTATTGGAAAGTGAAATCAACCACATATTCTTCATGGTTAGGCTGCCCCGCACCTGTATTACTGCGAGATTTGTATTGAAAAGCTTCTTAGCCGGAGTTACAGTCGCTTCCATGCAAATGTGGCTTTAAGCGTTTCAGAGCCTTAAAAAAGGCTGTAAATGAGGGTTTTGAAGCCTTTAACTGCTTCTTAAGGCTGGAAACGACATTTCACGTGTAAATCGGCCAAATGCAATTGGAAAGTGAAATCAACCACATATTCTTCATGGTTAGGCTGCCCCGCACCTGTATTACTGTGAGATTTGTATTGGAAAGCTTCTAAACCGGAGTTACAGTCGCTTCCATGCGAACGTGGCTTTAAGCGTTTCAGAGCCTGAAAAGGCTGTAAATGAGGGTTTTGAAGCCTTTAACTGCTTCTTAAGGCTGGAAACGACATTTCACGTGTAAATCGGCCAAATGCTATTGGAAAGTGAAATCAACCACATATTCTTCATGGTTAGGCTGCCACGCACCTGTATTACTGCGAGATTTGTATTGGAAAGCTTCTAAACCGGAGTTACAGTCGCGTCCATGCGAACGTGGCTTTAAGCGTTTCAGAGCCTGAAAAGGCTGTAAATGAGGGTTTTGAAGCCTTTAACTGCTTCTTATGGCTGGAAACGGCATTTCACGTGTAAATCGGCCAAATGCTATTGGAAAGTGAAATCAACCACATATTCTTCATGGTTAGGCTGCCACGCACCTGTATTACTGCGAGATTTGTATTGGAAAGCTTCTAAACCGGAGTTACAGTCGCGTCCATGCGAACGTGGCTTTAAGCGTTTCAGAGCCTGAAAAGGCTGTAAATGAGGGTTTTGAAGCCTTTAACTGCTTCTTATGGCTGGAAACGGCATTTCACGTGTAAATCGGCCAAATGCTGTTGGAAAGTGAAATCAACCACATATTCTTCATGTTTAGGCTTCCCCGCACCTGTATTACTGTGAGATTTGTATTGGAAAGCTTCTAAACCGGAGTTACAGTCGCTTCCATGCGAACGTGGCTTTAAGCGTTTCAGAGCCTGAAAAGGCTGTAAATGAGGGTTTTGAAGCCTTTTACTTCTTCTTAAGGCTGGAAACGACATTTCACGTGTAAATCGGCCAAATGCTATTGGAAAGTGAAATCAACCACATATTCTTCATGGTTAGGCTGCCCCGCATCTGTATTACTGTGAGATTTGTATTGGAAAGCTTCTAAACCGGAGTTACAGTCGCTTCCATGCGAACATGGCTTTAAGCGTTTCAGAGCATGAAAAGGCTGTATATGAGGGTTTTGAAGCCTTTAACTGCTTCTTAAGGCTGGAAACGACATTTCACGTGGATATCGGCCAAATGCTATTGGAAAGTGAAATCAACCACATATTCTTCATGGTTAGGCTGCCCCGCACCTGTATTACTGCAAGATTTGTATTGAAAAGCTTCTTAGCCGGAGTTACAGTCGCTTCCATGCAAACGTGGCTTTAAGCGTTTCAGAGCCTTAAAAAAGGCTGTAAATGAGGGTTTTGAAGCCTTTAACTGCTTCTTATGGCTGGAAACGACATTTCACGTGTAAATCGGCCAAATGCTATTGGAAAGTGAAATCAACCACATATTCTTCATGTTTAGGCTGCCCCGCACCTGAATTACTGTGAGATTTGTATTGGAAAGCTTCTAAACCGGAGTTACAGTCGCTTCCATGCGAACGTGGCTTTAAGCCTTTCAGAGCCTGAAAAGGCTGAAAATGAGGGTTTTGAAGCCTTTAACTGCTTCTTAAGGCTGGAAACGACATTTCACGTGTAAATCGGCCAAATGCTATTGGAAAGTGAAATCAACCACATATTCTTCATGGTTAGGCTGCCACGCACCTGTATTACTGCGAGATTTGTATTGGAAAGCTTCTAAACCGGAGTTACAGTCGCGTCCATGCGAACGTGGCTTGAAGCGTTTCAGAGCCTGAAAAGGCTGTAAATGAGGGTTTTGAAGCCTTTAACTGCTTCTTATGGCTGGAACCGGCATTTCACGTGTAAATCGGCCAAATGCTGTTGGAAAGTGAAATCAACCACATATTCTTCATGTTTAGGCTGCCCTGCACCTGTATTACTGTGAGATTTGTATTGGAAAGCTTCTAAACCGGAGTTACAGTCGCTTCCATGCGAACGTGGCTTTAAGCGTTTCAGAGCCTGAAAAGGCTGTAAATGAGGGTTTTGAAGCCTTTTACTTCTTCTTAAGGCTGGAAACAACATTTCACGTGTAAATCGGCCAAATGCTATTGGAAAGTGAAATCAACCACATATTCTTCATGTTTAGGCTGCCCCGCACCTGAATTACTGTGAGATTTGTATTGGAAAGCTTCTAAACCGGAGTTACAGTCGCTTCCATGCGAACGTGGCTTTAAGCGTTTCAGAGCCTGAAAAGGCTGTAAATGAGGGTTTTGAAGCCTTTTACTACTTCTTAAGGCTGGAAACGACATTTCACGTGTAAATCGGCCAAATGCGATTGGAAAGTGAAATCAACCAGATATTCTTCTTCATGGTTAGGCTGCCCCGCACCTGTATTACTGTGAGATTTGTATTGGAAAGCTTCTAAACTGGAGTTACAGTCGCTTCCATGCAAACGTGGCTTTAAGAGTTTCAGAGCCTGAAAAGGCTGTAAATGAGGGTTTTGAAGCCTTTAACTGCTTCTTAAGGCTGGAAACGACATTTCACGTGTAAATCGGCCAAATGCTATTGGAAAGTGAAATCAACCACATATTCATCATGGTTAGGCTGCCCCGCACCTGTATTACTGTGAGATTTGTATTGGAAAGCTTCTAAACCGGAGTTACAGTCGCTTCCATGCAAACGTGGCTTTAAGCGTTTAAGAGCCTGAAAAGGCTGTAAATGAGGGTTTTGAAGCCTTTTACTGCTTCTTAAGGCTGGAAACGACATTTCACGTGTAAATCGGCCAAATGCTATTGGAAAGTGAAATCAACCACATATTCTTCATGGTTAGGCTGCCCCGCATCTGTATTACTGTGAGATTTGTATTGGAAAGCTTCTAAACCGGAGTTACAGTCGCTTCCATGCGAACGTGGCTTTAAGCGTTTCAGAGCCTGAAAAGGCTGTAAATGAGGGTTTTGAAGCCTTTAACTGCTTCTTAAGGCTGGAAACGACATTTCACGTGTAAATTGGCCAAATGCTATTTGAAATTTAAATCAACCACATATTCTAAAAGGTTAGGCTGCCCCGCACCTGTATTACTGTGAGATTTGTATTGGAAAGCTTCTAAACCGGAGTTACAGTCGCTTCCATGCGAACGTGGCTTTAAGCGTTTCAGAGCCTGAAAAGGCTGTAAATGAGGGTTTTGATGCCTTTAACTGCTTCTTAAGGCTGGAAACAACATTTCACGTGTAAATCGGCCAAATGCTATTGGAAAGTGAATTCAACCACATATTCTCCATGGTTAGGCTGCCCCGCACCTGTATTACTGTGAGATTTGTATTGGAAAGCTTCTAAACCGGAGTTACAGTCGCTTCCATGCGAACGTGGCTTCAAGCGTTTCAGAGCCTGAAAAGGCTGTAAATGTGGGTTTTGAAGCCTTTAACTGCTTCTTAAGGCTGGAAACGACATTTCACGTGTAAATCGGCCAAATGCGATTGGAAAGTGAAATCAACCACATATTCTTCTTAATGGTTAGGCTGCCCCGCACCTGTATTACTGTGAGATTTGTATTGGAAAGCTTCTAAACCGGAGATACAGTCGCTTCCATGCGAACATGGCTTTAAGAGTTTCAGAGCCTGAAAAGGCTGTAAATGAGGGTTTTGAAGCCTTTTACTGCTTCTTAAGGTTGGAAACGACATTTCACGTGTAAATCGGCCAAATGCTATTGGAAAGTGAAATCAACCACATATTCATCATGGTTAGGCTGCCCCACCTGTATTACTGCGAGATTTGTATTGGAAAGCTTCTAAACCGGAGTTACAGTCGCTTCCATGCGAACGTGGCTTTAAGCGTTTAAGAGCCTGAAAAGGCTGTAAATGAGGGTTTTGAAGCCTTTTACTGCTTCCTAAGGCTGGAAACGACATTTCACGTGTAAATCGGCCAAATGCTATTGGAAAGTGAAATCAACCACATATTCTTCATGTATTACTGTGAGATTTGTATTGGAAAGCTTCTAAACCGGAGTTACAGTCGCTTCCATGCGAACGTGGCTTTAAGCGTTTCAGAGCCTGAAAAGGCTGTAAATGAGGGTTTTGAAGCCTTTAACTGCTTCTTAAGGCTTGAAACGACATTTCACGTGTAAATTGGCCAAATGCTATTTGAAAGTGAAATCAACCACATATTCTAAAAGGTTAGGCTGCCCCGCACCTGTATTACTGTGATATTTGTATTGGAAAGCTTCTAAACCGGAGTTACAGTTGCTTCCATGCGAACGTGGCTTTAAGCGTTTCAGAGCCTGAAAAGGATGTAAATGAGGGTTTTGAAGCCTTTAACTGCTTCTTAAGGCTGGAAACAACATTTCACGTGTAAATCGGCCAAATGCTATTGGAAAGTGAATTCAACCACATATTCTTCATGGTTAGGCTGCCCCGCACCTGTATTACTGTGAGATTTGTATTGGAAAGCTTCTAAACCGGAGATACAGTCGCTTCCATGCGAACATGGCTTTAAGAGTTTCAGAGCCTGAAAAGGCTGTAAATGAGGGTTTTGAAGCCTTTTACTGCTTCTTAAGGTTGGAAACGACATTTCACGTGTAAATCGGCCAAATGCTATTGGAAAGTGAAATCAACCACATATTCATCATGGTTAGGCTGCCCCACCTGTATTACTGCGAGATTTGTATTGGAAAGCTTCTAAACCGGAGTTACAGTCGCTTCCATGCGAACGTGGCTTTAAGCGTTTAAGAGCCTGAAAAGGCTGTAAATGAGGGTTTTGAAGCCTTTTACTGCTTCCTAAGGCTGGAAACGACATTTCACGTGTAAATCGGCCAAATGCTATTTACACGTGAAATCAACCACATATTTTTCATGGTTAGGCTGCCCCGCATCTGTATTACTGTGAGATTTGTATTGGAAAGCTTCTAAACCGGAGTTACAGTCGCTTCCATGCGAACGTGGCTTTAAGCGTTTCAGAGCCTGAAAAGGCTGTAAATGAGGGTTTTGAAGCCTTTAACTGCTTCTTAAGGCTTGAAACGACATTTCACGTGTAAATTGGCCAAATGCTATTTGAAAGTGAAATCAACCACATATTCTTCATGTTTAGGCTGCCCTGCACCTGTATTACTGTGAGATTTGTATTGGAAAGCTTCTAAACCGGAGTTACAGTCGCTTCCATGCGAACGTGGCTTTAAGCGTTTCAGAGCCTGAAAAGGCTGTAAATGAGGGTTTTGAAGCCTTTTACTTCTTCTTAAGGCTGGAAACGACATTTCACGTGTAAATCGGCCAAATGCTATTGGAAAGTGAAATCAACCACATATTCTTCATGGTTAGGCTGCCCCGCACCTGTATTACTGCGAGATTTGTATTGAAAAGCTTCTTAGCCGGAGTTACAGTCGCTTCCATGCAAAAGTTGCTTTAAGCGTTTCAGAGCCTTAAAAAAGGCTGTAAATGAGGGTTTTGAAGCCTTTAACTGCTTCTTATGGCTGGAAACGAGCTTTCACGTGTAAATCGGCCAAATGCTATTGGAAAGTGAAATCAACCACATATTCTTCATGTTTAGGCTGCCCCGCACCTGAATTACTGTGAGATTTGTATTGGAAAGCTTCTAAACCGGAGTTACAGTCGCTTCCATGCGAACGTGGCTTTAAGCCTTTCAGAGCCTGAAAAGGCTGTAAATGAGGGTTTTGAAGCCTTTAACTGCTTCTTAAGGCTGGAAACAACATTTCACGTGTAAATCGGCCAAATGCTATTGGAAAGTGAATTCAACCACGTATTCTTCATGGTTAGGCTGCCCCGCACCTGTATTACTGTGAGATTTGTATTGGAAAGCTTTTAAACCGGAGTTACAGTCGCTTCCATGCGAACGTGGCTTTAAGCGTTTCAGAGCCTGAAAAGGCTGTAAATGAGGGTTTTGAAGCCTTTTACTGCTTCTTAAGGCTGGAAACGACATTTCACGTGTAAATTGGCCAAATGCTATTTGAAATTTAAATCAACCACATATTCTAAAAGGTTAGGCTGCCCCGCACCTGTATTACTGTGAGATTTGTATTGGAAAGCTTCTAAACCGGAGTTACAGTCGCTTCCATGCGAACGTGGCTTTAAGCGTTTCAGAGCCTGAAAAGGCTGTAAATGAGGGTTTTGATGCCTTTAACTGCTTCTTAAGGCTGGAAACAACATTTCACGTGTAAATCGGCCAAATGCTATTGGAAAGTGAATTCAACCACATATTCTTCATGGTTAGGCTGCCCCGCACCTGTATTACTGTGAGATTTGTATTGGAAAGCTTCTAAACCGGAGTTACAGTCGCTTCCATGCGAACGTGGCTTCAAGCGTTTCAGAGCCTGAAAAGGCTGTAAATGTGGGTTTTGAAGCCTTTAACTGCTTCTTAAGGCTGGAAACGACATTTCACGTGTAAATCGGCCAAATGCGATTGGAAAGTGAAATCAACCACATATTCTTCTTAATGGTTAGGCTGCCCCGCACCTGTATTACTGTGAGATTTGTATTGGAAAGCTTCTAAACCGGAGATACAGTCGCTTCCATGCGAACATGGCTTTAAGAGTTTCAGAGCCTGAAAAGGCTGTAAATGAGGGTTTTGAAGCCTTTTACTGCTTCTTAAGGTTGGAAACGACATTTCACGTGTAAATCGGCCAAATGCTATTGGAAAGTGAAATCAACCACATATTCATCATGGTTAGGCTGCCCCACCTGTATTACTGCGAGATTTGTATTGGAAAGCTTCTAAACCGGAGTTACAGTCGCTTCCATGCGAACGTGGCTTTAAGCGTTTAAGAGCCTGAAAAGGCTGTAAATGAGGGTTTTGAAGCCTTTTACTGCTTCCTAAGGCTGGAAACGACATTTCACGTGTAAATCGGCCAAATGCTATTGGAAAGTGAAATCAACCACATATTCTTCATGTATTACTGTGAGATTTGTATTGGAAAGCTTCTAAACCGGAGTTACAGTCGCTTCCATGCGAACGTGGCTTTAAGCGTTTCAGAGCCTGAAAAGGCTGTAAATGAGGGTTTTGAAGCCTTTAACTGCTTCTTAAGGCTTGAAACGACATTTCACGTGTAAATTGGCCAAATGCTATTTGAAAGTGAAATCAACCACATATTCTAAAAGGTTAGGCTGCCCCGCACCTGTATTACTGTGATATTTGTATTGGAAAGCTTCTAAACCGGAGTTACAGTTGCTTCCATGCGAACGTGGCTTTAAGCGTTTCAGAGCCTGAAAAGGATGTAAATGAGGGTTTTGAAGCCTTTAACTGCTTCTTAAGGCTGGAAACAACATTTCACGTGTAAATCGGCCAAATGCTATTGGAAAGTGAATTCAACCACATATTCTTCATGGTTAGGCTGCCCCGCACCTGTATTACTGTGAGATTTGTATAGGAAAGCTTCTAAACCGGAGTTACAGTCGCTTCCATGCGAACTTGGCTTTAAGCGTTTCAGAGCCTGAAAAGGCTGTAAATGAGGGTTTTGAAGCCTTTTACTGCTTCTTAAGGCTGGAAACGACATTTCACGTGTAAATCGGCCAAATGCGATTGGAAAGTGAAATCAACCACATATTCTTCATGGTTCGGCTGCCCCGCACCTGTATTACTGTGAGATTTGTATTGGAAAGCTTCTAAACCGGAGTTACAGTCGCTTCCATGCGAACGTGGCTTTAAGAGTTTCAGAGCCTGAAAAGGCTGTAAATGAGGGTTTTGAAGCCTTTAACTGCTTCTTATGGCTGGAAACGACATTTCACGTGTAAATCGGCCAAATGCTATTGGAAAGTGAAATCAACCACATATTCTTCTTAATGGTTAGGCTGCCCCGCACCTGTATTACTGTGAGATTTGTATTGGAAAGCTTCTAAACCGGAGATACAGTCGCTTCCATGCGAACATGGCTTTAAGAGTTTCAGAGCCTGAAAAGGCTGTAAATGAGGGTTTTGAAGCCTTTTACTGCTTCTTAAGGTTGGAAACGACATTTCACGTGTAAATCGGCCAAATGCTATTGGAAAGTGAAATCAACCACATATTCATCATGGTTAGGCTGCCCCACCTGTATTACTGCGAGATTTGTATTGGAAAGCTTCTAAACCGGAGTTACAGTCGCTTCCATGCGAACGTGGCTTTAAGCGTTTAAGAGCCTGAAAAGGCTGTAAATGAGGGTTTTGAAGCCTTTTACTGCTTCCTAAGGCTGGAAACGACATTTCACGTGTAAATCGGCCAAATGCTATTGGAAAGTGAAATCAACCACATATTCTTCATGGTTAGGCTGCCCCGCATCTGTATTACTGTGAGATTTGTATTGGAAAGCTTCTAAACCGGAGTTACAGTCGCTTCCATGCGAACGTGGCTTTAAGCGTTTCAAAGCCTGAAAAGGCTGTAAATGAGGGTTTTGAAGCCTTTAACTGCTTCTTAAGGCTTGAAACGACATTTCACGTGTAAATTGGCCAAATGCTATTTGAAAGTGAAATCAACCACATATTCTAAAAGGTTAGGCTGCCCCGCACCTGTATTACTGTGATATTTGTATTGGAAAGCTTCTAAACCGGAGTTACAGTTGCTTCCATGCGAACGTGGCTTTAAGTGTTTCAGAGCCTGAAAAGGATGTAAATGAGGGTTTTGAAGCCTTTAACTGCTTCTTAAGGCTGGAAACAACATTTCACGTGTAAATCGGCCAAATGCTATTGGAAAGTGAATTCAACCACATATTCTTCATGGTTAGGCTGCCCCGCACCTGTATTACTGTGAGATTTGTATAGGAAAGCTTCTAAACCGGAGTTACAGTCGCTTCCATGCGAACTTGGCTTTAAGCGTTTCAGAGCCTGAAAAGGCTGTAAATGAGGGTTTTGAAGCCTTTTACTGCTTCTTAAGGCTGGAAACGACATTTCACGTGTAAATCGGCCAAATGCGATTGGAAAGTGAAATCAACCACATATTCTTCATGGTTCGGCTGCCCCGCACCTGTATTACTGTGAGATTTGTATTGGAAAGCTTCTAAACCGGAGTTACAGTCGCTTCCATGCGAACGTGGCTTTAAGAGTTTCAGAGCCTGAAAAGGCTGTAAATGAGGGTTTTGAAGCCTTTAACTGCTTCTTAAGTCTGGAAACGACATTTCACGTGTAAATCGGCCAAATGCTATTGGAAAGTGAAATCAACCACATATTCATCATGGTTAGGCTGCCCCACCTGTATTACTGTGAGATTTGTATTGGAAAGCTTCTAAACCGGAGTTACAGTCGCGTCCATGCGAACGTGGCTTTAAGCGTTTCAGAGCCTGAAAAGGCTGTAAATGAGGGTTTTGAAGCCTTTAACTGCTTCGTAAGGCTGGAAACGACATTTCACGTGTAAATCAGCCAAATGCTATTGGAAAGTGAAATCAATCTCATATTCTTCATGGTTAGGCTGCCCCGCACCTGTATTACTGTGAGATTTGTATTGGAAAGCTTCTAAACCGGAGTTACAGTCGCTTCCATGCGAACATGGCTTTAAGCGTTTCAGAGCCTGAAAAGGCTGTAAATGAGGGTTTTGAAGCCTTTTACTGCTTCTTAAGGCTGGAAACGACATTTCACGTGTAAATTGGCCAAATGCTATTGGAAAGTGAAATCAACCACATATTCTTCATGGTTAGGCTGCCCCGCACCTGTATTACTGTAAGATTTGTATTGGAAAGCTTCTAAACCGGAGGTACAGTCGCTTCCATGCGAACGTGGCTTTAAGAGTTTCAGAGCCTGAAAAGGCTGTAAATGAGGGTTTTGAAGCCTTTAACTGCTTCTTAAGGCTGGAAACGACATTTCACGTGTAAATCGGCCAAATGCTATTGGAAAGTGAAATCATCCACATATTCTTCATGTTTAGGCTGCCCCGCACCTGTATTACTGCGAGATTTGTATTGAAAAGCTTCTAAGCCGGAGTTACAGTCGCTTCCATGCGAAGGTGGCTTTAAGCGTTTCAGAGCCTGAAAAGGCTGTAAATTAGGGTTTTGAAGCCTTTAACTGCTTCTTAAGGCTGGAAACAACATTTCACGTGTAAATCGGCCAAATGCTATTGGAAAGTGAAATCAACCACATATTCTTCATGGTTAGGCTGCCACGCACCTGTATTACTGTGAGATTTGTATTGGAAAGTTTCTAAACCGGAGTTACAGTCGCTTCCATGCGAACGTGGCTTTGAGCGTTTCAGAGCCTGAAAAGGCTGTAAATGAGGGTTTTGAAGCCTTTAATTGCTTCTTATGGCTGGAAACGACATTTCACGTGTAAATCGGCCAATTGCTATTTGAAAGTGAAATCGACCACATATTCTAAAAGGTTAGGCTGCCCAGCGCCTGTATTACTGTGAGATTTGTATTGGAAAGCTTTTAAACCGGAGTTACAGTCGCTTCCATGCGAACGTGGCTTTAAGCGTTTCAGAGCCTGAAAAGGCTGTAAATTAGGGTTTTGAAGCCTTTAACTGCTTCTTAAGGCTGGAAAAGACATTTCACGTGTAAATCAGCCAAATGCTATTGGAAAGTGAAATCAATCTCATATTCTTCATGGTTAGGCTGCCCCGCACCTGTATTACTGTGAGATTTGTATTGGAAAGCTTCTAAACCGGAGTTACAGTCGTTTCCATGCGAACGTGGCTTTAAGCGTTTCAGAGCCTGAAAAGGCTGTAAATGAGGGTTTTGATGCCTTTTACTGCTTCTTAAGGCTCGAAACGACATTTCACGTGTAAATCGGCCAAATGCTATTGGAAAGTGAAATCAACCACATATTCTTCATGGTTAGGCTGCCCCGCACCTGTATTACTGCGAGATTTGTATTGGAAAGCTTCTAAACCGGAGTTACAGTCGCTTCCATGCGAAGGTGGCTTTAAGCGTTTCAGAGCCTGAAAAGGCTGTAAATGAGGGTTTTGAAGCCTTTAACTGCTTCTTAAGGCTGAAAACGACATTTCGGCCAAATGCTATTGGAAAGTGAAATCAACCACATATTCTTCATGTTTAGGCTGCCCCGCACCTGTATTACTGCGAGATTTGTATTGAAAAGCTTCTAAGCCGGAGTTACAGTCGCTTCCATGCGAATGTGGCTTAAGCGTTTCAGAGCCTGAAAAGGCTGTAAATGAGGGTTTTGAAGCCTTTAACTGCTTCTTAAGGCTGGAAACAACATTTCACGTGTAAATCGGCCAAATGCTATTGGAAAGTGAAATCAACCACATATTCTTCATGGTTAGGCTGCCACGCACCTGTATTACTGTGAGATTTGTATTGGAAAGTTTCTAAACCGGAGTTACAGTCGCTTCCATGCGAACGTGGCTTTGAGCGTTTCAGAGCCTGAAAAGGCTGTAAATGAGGGTTTTGAAGCCTTTAATTGCTTCTTATGGCTGGAAACGACATTTCACGTGTAAATCGGCCAAATGCTATTTGAAAGTGAAATCGACCACATATTCTAAAAGGTTAGGCTGCCCCGCGCCTGTATTACTGTGAGATTTGTATTGTAAAGCTTTTAAACCGGAGTTACAGTCGCTTCCATGCGAACGTGGCTTTAAGCGTTTCAGAGCCTGAAAAGGCTGTAAATGAGGGTTTTGAAGCCTTTAACTACTTCTTAAGGCTGGAAACGACATTTCACGTGTAAATCGGCCAAATGCTATTGGAAAGTGAAATCAACCACATATTCTAAAAGGTTAGGCTGCCACGTACCTGTATTACTGCGAGATTTGTATTGGAAAGCTTCTAAACCGGAGTTACAGTCGTTTCCATGCGAACGTGGCTTTAAGCGTTTCAGAGCCTGAAAAGGCTGTAAATGAGCGTTTTGAAGCCTTTTACTGCTTCTTAAGGCTGGAAACGACATTTCACGTGTAAATCGGCCAAATGCTATTGGAAAGTGAAATCAACCACATATTCTTCATGGTTAGGCTGCCCCGCATCTGTATTACTGTGAGATTTGTATTGGAAAGCTTCTAAACCGGACTTACAGTCGCTTCCATGTGAACGTGGCTTTAAGCGTTTCAGAGCCTGAAAAGGCTGTATATGAGGGTTTTGAAGCCTTTAACTGCTCCTTAAGGCTGGAAACGACATTTCACGTGTAAATCGGCCAAATGCTATTGGAAAGTGAAATCAACCACATATTCTTCATGGTTAGGCTGCCACGCACCTGTATTACTGCGAGATTTTTATTGGAAAGCTTCTAAACCGGAGTTACAGTCGCGTCCATGCAAACGTGGCTTTAAGCGTTTCAGAGCCTGAAAAAGCTGTAAATGAGGGTTTTGAAGCCTTTAACTGCTTCTTATGGCTGGAAACGGCATTTCCCGTGTAAATCGGCCAAATGCTATTGGAAAGTGAAATCAACCACATATTCTTCATGGTTAGGCTGCCCCGCACCTGTATTACTGTGAGATTTGTATTGGAAAGCTTCTAAACCGGAGTTACAGTCGCTTCCATGCGAACGTGGCTTTAAGCGTTTCAGAGCCTGAAAAGGCTGTAAATTAGGGTTTTGAAGCCTTTAACTGCTTCTTAAGGCTGGAAAAGACATTTCACGTGTAAATCAGCCAAATGCTATTGGAAAGTGAAATCAATCTCATATTCTTCATGGTTAGGCTGCCCCGCACCTGTATTACTGTGAGATTTGTATTGGAAAGCTTCTAAACCGGAGTTACAGTCGCTTCCATGCGAACGTGGCTTTAAGCGTTTCAGAGCCTGTAAAGGCTGTAAATGAGGGTTTTGAAGCCTTTAACTGCTTCTTAAGGCTGGAAACGACATTTCACGTGTAAATCGGCCAAATGCTATTGGAAAGTGAAATCAACCACATATTCTTCATGGTTAGGCTGCCACGCACCTGTATTACTGCAAGATTTGTATTGGAAAGCTTCTAAACCGGAGTTACAGTCGTTTCCATGCGAACGTGGCTTTAAGCGTTTCAGAGCCTGAAAAGGCTGTAAATGAGGGTTTTGATGCCTTTTACTGCTTCTTAAGGCTCGAAACGACATTTCACGTGTAAATCGGCCAAATGCTATTGGAAAGTGAAATCAACCACATATTCTTCATGGTTAGGCTGCCCCGCACCTGTATTACTGCGAGATTTGTATTGGAAAGCTTCTAAACCGGAGTTACAGTCGCTTCCATGCGAAGGTGGCTTTAAGCGTTTCAGAGCCTGAAAAGGCTGTAAATGAGGGTTTTGAAGCCTTTAACTGCTTCTTAAGGCTGAAAACGACATTTCGGCCAAATGCTATTTGAAAGTGAAATCATCCACATATTCTTCATGTTTAGGCTGCCCCGCACCTGTATTACTGCAAGATTTGTATTGAAAAGCTTCTAAGCCGGAGTTACAGTCGCTTCCATGCGAAGGTGGCTTTAAGCGTTTCAGAGCCTGAAAAGGCTGTAAATGAGGGTTTTGAAGCCTTTAACTGCTTCTTAAGGCTGGAAACAACATTTCACGTGTAAATCGGCCAAATGCTATTGGAAAGTGAAATCAACCACATATTCTTCATGGTTAGGCTGCCACGCACCTGTATTACTGTGAGATTTGTATTGGAAAGTTTCTAAACCGGAGTTACAGTCGCTTCCATGCGAACGTGGCTTTGAGCGTTTCAGAGCCTGAAAAGGCTGTAAATGAGGGTTTTGAAGCCTTTAATTGCTTCTTATGGCTGGAAACGACATTTCACGTGTAAATCGGCCAATTGCTATTTGAAAGTGAAATCGACCACATATTCTAAAAGGTTAGGCTGCCCAGCGCCTGTATTACTGTGAGATTTGTATTGGAAAGCTTTTAAACCGGAGTTACAGTTGCTTCCATGCGAACGTGGCTCTAAGCGTTTCAGAGCCTGAAAAGGCTGTAAATGAGGGTTTTGAAGCCTTTAACTGCTTCTTATGGCTGGAAACAACATTTTACGTGTAAATCGGCCAAATGCTATTGGAAAGTGAATTCAACCACATATTCTTCATGGTTAGGCTGCCCCGCACCTGTATTACTGTGAGATTTGTATTGGAAAGCTTCTAAACCGGAGTTACAGTCGCTTCCATGCGAACGTGGCTTTAAGCGTTTCAGAGCCTGAAAAGGCTGTAAATGAGGGTTTTGAAGCCTTTTACTGCTTCTTAAGGCTGGAAACGACATTTCACGTGTAAATCGGCCAAATGCGATTGGAAATTGAAATCAACCACATATTCTTCATGGTTGGGCTGCCCCGCACCTGTATTACTGTGAGATTTGTATTGGAAAGCTTCTAAACCGGAGTTACAGTCGCTTCCATGCGAACGTGGCTTTAAGCCTTTCAGAGCCTGAAAAGGCTGTAAATGAGGGTTTTGAAGCCTTTAACTGCTTCTTAAGGCTGGAAACGACATTTCACGTGTAAATCAGCCAAATGCTATTTGAAAGTGAAATCAACCACATATTCTAAAAGGTTAGGCTGCCCCGCACCTGTATTACTGTGAGATTTGTATTGGAAAGCTTCTAAACCGGAGTTACAGTCGCTTCCATGCGAACGTGGCTTTAAGCGTTTCAGAGCCTGAAAAGGCTGTAAATGAGGGTTTTGAAGCCTTTAACTGCTTCTTAAGGCTGGAAACAACATTTCACGTGTAAATCGGCCAAATGCTATTGGAAAGTGAATTCAACCACGTATTCTTCATGGTTAGGCTGCCCCGCACCTGTATTACTGTGAGATTTGTATTGGAAAGCTTTTAAACCGGAGTTACAGTCGCTTCCATGCGAACGTGGCTTTAAGCGTTTCAGAGCCTGAAAAGGCTGTAAATGAGGGTTTTGAAGCCTTTTACTGCTTCTTAAGGCTAGAAACGACATTTCACGTGTAAATCGGCCAAATGCTATTGGAAAGTGAAATCAACCACATATTCTTCATGGTTAGGCTGCCCCGCACCTGTATTACTGCGAGATTTGTATAGAAAAGCTTCTTAGCCGGAGTTACAGTCGCTTCCATGCAAACGTGGCTTTAAGCGTTTCAGAGCCTTAAAAAAGGCTGTAAATGAGGGTTTTGAAGCCTTTAACTGCTTCTTATGGCTGGAAACGACATTTCACGAGTAAATCGGCCAAATGCTATTGGAAAGTGAAATCAACCACATATTCTTCATGTTTAGGCTGCCCCGCACCTGTATTACTGTGAGATTTGTATTGGAAAGCTTCTAAACCGGAGTTACAGTCGCTTCCATGCGAACGTGGCTTTAAGCGTTTCAGAGCCTGAAAAGGCTGTAAATGAGGGTTTTGAAGCCTTTTACTGCTTCTTAAGGCTGGAAACGACATTTCACATGTAAATCGGCGAAATGCGATTGGAAAGTGAAATCAACCACATATTCTTCATGGTTAGGCTGCCCCGCACCTGTATTACTGTGAGATTTGTATTGGAAAGCTTCTAAACCGGAGTTACAGTCGCTTCCATGCGAACGTGGCTTTAAGAGTTTCAGAGCCTGAAAAGGCTGTAAATGAGGGTTTTGAAGCCTTTATCTGCTTCTTAAGGCTGGAAACAACATTTCACGTGTAAATCGGCCAAATGCTATTGGAAAGTGAATTCAACCACATATTCTTCATGGTTAGGCTGCCCCGCATCTGTATTACTGTGAGATTTGTATTGGATAGCTTCTAAACCGGAGTTACAGTCGCTTCCATGCGAACGTGGCTTTAAGCGTTTCAGAGCCTGAAAAGGCTGTAAATGAGGGTTTTGAAGCCTTTAACTGCTTCTTAAGGCTGGAAACGACATTTCACGTGTAAATTGGCCAAATGCTATTTGAAAGTGAAATCAACCACATATTCTAAAAGGTTAGGCTGCCCCGCACCTGTACTACTGTGAGATTTGTATTGGAAAGCTTCTAAACCGGAGTTACAGTTGCTTGCATGCGAACGTGGCTTTAAGCGTTTCAGAGCCTGAAAAGGCTGTAAATGAGGGTTTTGAAGCCTTTAACTGCTTCTTAAGGCTGGAAACAACATTTCACGTGTAAATCGGCCAAATGCTATTGGAAAGTGAATTCAACCACATTTTCTTCATGGTTAGGCTGCCCCGCACCTGTATTACTGTGAGATTTGTATTGGAAAGCTTCTAAACCGGAGTTACAGTCGCTTCCATGCGAACGTGGCTTTAAGCGTTTCAGAGCCTGAAAAGGCTGTAAATGAGGGTTTTGAAGCCTTTTACTGCTTCTTAAGGCTGGAAACGACATTTCACGTGTAAATCGGCCAAATGCGATTGGAAAGTGAAATCAACCACATATTCTTCATGGTTAGGCTGCCCCGCACCTGTATTACTGTGAGATTTGTATTGGAAAGCTTCTAAACCGGAGTTACAGTCGCTTCCATGCGAACGTGGCTTTAAGCCTTTCAGAGCCTGAAAAGGCTGTAAATGAGGGTTTTGAAGCCTTTAACTGCTTCTTAAGGCTGGAAACGACATTTCACGTGTAAATCGGCCAAATGCTATTTGAAAGTGAAATCAACCACATATTCTAAAAGGTTAGGCTGCCCCGCACCTGTATTACTGTGAGATTTGTATTGGAAAGCTTCTAAACCGGAGTTACAGTCGCTTCCATGCGAACGTGGCTTTAAGCGTTTCAGAGCCTGAAAAGGCTGTAAATGAGGGTTTTGAAGCCTTTAACTGCTTCTTAAGGCTGGAAACAACATTTCACGTGTAAATCGGCCAAATGCTATTGGAAAGTGAATTCAACCACGTATTCTTCATGGTTAAGCTGCCCCGCACCTGTATTACTGTGAGATTTGTATTGGAAAGCTTTTAAACCGGAGTTACAGTCGCTTCCATGCGAACGTGGCTTTAAGCGTTTCAGAGCCTGAAAAGGCTGTAAATGAGGGTTTTGAAGCCTTTTACTGCTTCTTAAGGCTAGAAACGACATTTCACGTGTAAATCGGCCAAATGCGATTGGAAAGTAAAAATAACCACATATTCTTCATGTTTAGGCTGCCCCGCACCTGTATTACTGTGAGATTTGTATTGGAAAGCTTCTAAACCAGAGTTACAGTCGCTTTCATGCGAACGTGGCTTTTAGCGTTTCAGAGCCTGAAAAGGCTGTAAATGAGGGTTTTGAAGCCTTTTACTGCTTCTTAAGGCTGGAAACGACATTTCACGTGTAAATCGGCCAAATGCTATTGGAAAGTGAAATCAACCACATATTCTTCATGGTTAGGCTGCCCCGCACCTGTATTACTGCGAGATTTGTATTGAAAAGCTTCTTAGCCGGAGTTACAGTCGCTTCCATGCAAACGTGGCTTTAAGCGTTTCAGAGCCTTAAAAAAGGCTGTAAATGAGGGTTTTGAAGCCTTTAACTGCTTCTTATGGCTGGAAACGACATTTCACGTGTAAATCGGCCAAATGCTATTGGAAAGTGAAATCAACCACATATTCTTCATGTTTAGGCTGCCCCGCACCTGTATTACTGTGAGATTTGTATTGGAAAGCTTCTAAACCGGAGTTACAGTCGCTTCTATGCGAACGTGGCTTTAAGCGTTTCAGAGCCTGAAAAGGCTGTAAATGAGGGTTTTGAAGCCTTTTACTGCTTCTTAAGGCTGGAAACGACATTTCACGTGTAAATCGGCGAAATGCGATTGGAAAGTGAAATCAACCACATATTCTTCATGGTTAGGCTGCCCCGCACCTGTATTACTGTGAGATTTGTATTGGAAAGCTTCTAAACCGGAGTTACAGTCGCTTCCATGCGAACGTGGCTTTAAGAGTTTCAGAGCCTGAAAAGGCTGTAAATGAGGGTTTTGAAGCCTTTATCTGCTTCTTAAGGCTGGAAACAACATTTCACGTGTAAATCGGCCAAATGCTATTGGAAAGTGAATTCAACCACATATTCTTCATGGTTAGGCTGCCCCGCATCTGTATTACTGTGAGATTTGTATTGGATAGCTTCTAAACCGGAGTTACAGTCGCTTCCATGCAAACGTGGCTTTAAGCGTTTCAGAGCCTGAAAAGGCTGTAAATGAGGGTTTTGAAGCCTTTAACTGCTTCTTAAGGCTGGAAACGACATTTCACGTGTAAATTGGCCAAATGCTATTTGAAAGTGAAATCAACCACATATTCTAAAAGGTTAGGCTGCCCCGCACCTGTATTACTGTGAGATTTGTATTGGAAAGCTTCTAAACCGGAGTTACAGTTGCTTCCATGCGAACGTGGCTTTAAGCGTTTCAGAGCCTGAAAAGGCTGTAAATGAGGGTTTTGAAGCCTTTAACTGCTTCTTAAGGCTGGAAACGACATTTCACGTGTAAATTGGCCAAATGCTATTTGAAAGTGAAATCAACCACATATTCTAAAAGGTTAGGCTGCCCCGCACCTGTACTACTGTGAGATTTGTATTGGAAAGCTTCTAAACCGGAGTTACAGTTGCTTGCATGCGAACGTGGCTTTAAGCGTTTCAGAGCCTGAAAAGGCTGTAAATGAGGGTTTTGAAGCCTTTAACTGCTTCTTAAGGCTGGAAACAACATTTCACGTGTAAATCGGCCAAATGCTATTGGAAAGTGAATTCAACCACATTTTCTTCATGGTTAGGCTGCCCCGCACCTGTATTACTGTGAGATTTGTATTGGAAAGCTTCTAAACCGGAGTTACAGTCGCTTCCATGCGAACGTGGCTTTAAGCGTTTCAGAGCCTGAAAAGGCTGTAAATGAGGGTTTTGAAGCCTTTTACTGCTTCTTAAGGCTGGAAACGACATTTCACGTGTAAATCGGCCAAATGCGATTGGAAAGTGAAATCAACCACATATTCTTCATGGTTAGGCTGCCCCGCACCTGTATTACTGTGAGATTTGTATTGGAAAGCTTCTAAACCGGAGTTACAGTCGCTTCCATGCGAACGTGGCTTTAAGCCTTTCAGAGCCTGAAAAGGCTGTAAATGAGGGTTTTGAAGCCTTTAACTGCTTCTTAAGGCTGGAAACGACATTTCACGTGTAAATCGGCCAAATGCTATTTGAAAGTGAAATCAACCACATATTCTAAAAGGTTAGGCTGCCCCGCACCTGTATTACTGTGAGATTTGTATTGGAAAGCTTCTAAACCGGAGTTACAGTCGCTTCCATGCGAACGTGGCTTTAAGCGTTTCAGAGCCTGAAAAGGCTGTAAATGAGGGTTTTGAAGCCTTTAACTGCTTCTTAAGGCTGGAAACAACATTTCACGTGTAAATCGGCCAAATGCTATTGGAAAGTGAATTCAACCACGTATTCTTCATGGTTAAGCTGCCCCGCACCTGTATTACTGTGAGATTTGTATTGGAAAGCTTTTAAACCGGAGTTACAGTCGCTTCCATGCGAACGTGGCTTTAAGCGTTTCAGAGCCTGAAAAGGCTGTAAATGAGGGTTTTGAAGCCTTTTACTGCTTCTTAAGGCTAGAAACGACATTTCACGTGTAAATCGGCCAAATGCGATTGGAAAGTAAAAATAACCACATATTCTTCATGTTTAGGCTGCCCCGCACCTGTATTACTGTGAGATTTGTATTGGAAAGCTTCTAAACCAGAGTTACAGTCGCTTTCATGCGAACGTGGCTTTTAGCGTTTCAGAGCCTGAAAAGGCTGTAAATGAGGGTTTTGAAGCCTTTTACTGCTTCTTAAGGCTGGAAACGACATTTCACGTGTAAATCGGCCAAATGCTATTGGAAAGTGAAATCAACCACATATTCTTCATGGTTAGGCTGCCCCGCACCTGTATTACTGCGAGATTTGTATTGAAAAGCTTCTTAGCCGGAGTTACAGTCGCTTCCATGCAAACGTGGCTTTAAGCGTTTCAGAGCCTTAAAAAAGGCTGTAAATGAGGGTTTTGAAGCCTTTAACTGCTTCTTATGGCTGGAAACGACATTTCACGTGTAAATCGGCCAAATGCTATTGGAAAGTGAAATCAACCACATATTCTTCATGTTTAGGCTGCCCCGCACCTGTATTACTGTGAGATTTGTATTGGAAAGCTTCTAAACCGGAGTTACAGTCGCTTCTATGCGAACGTGGCTTTAAGCGTTTCAGAGCCTGAAAAGGCTGTAAATGAGGGTTTTGAAGCCTTTTACTGCTTCTTAAGGCTGGAAACGACATTTCACGTGTAAATCGGCGAAATGCGATTGGAAAGTGAAATCAACCACATATTCTTCATGGTTAGGCTGCCCCGCACCTGTATTACTGTGAGATTTGTATTGGAAAGCTTCTAAACCGGAGTTACAGTCGCTTCCATGCGAACGTGGCTTTAAGAGTTTCAGAGCCTGAAAAGGCTGTAAATGAGGGTTTTGAAGCCTTTATCTGCTTCTTAAGGCTGGAAACAACATTTCACGTGTAAATCGGCCAAATGCTATTGGAAAGTGAATTCAACCACATATTCTTCATGGTTAGGCTGCCCCGCATCTGTATTACTGTGAGATTTGTATTGGATAGCTTCTAAACCGGAGTTACAGTCGCTTCCATGCAAACGTGGCTTTAAGCGTTTCAGAGCCTGAAAAGGCTGTAAATGAGGGTTTTGAAGCCTTTAACTGCTTCTTAAGGCTGGAAACGACATTTCACGTGTAAATTGGCCAAATGCTATTTGAAAGTGAAATCAACCACATATTCTAAAAGGTTAGGCTGCCCCGCACCTGTATTACTGTGAGATTTGTATTGGAAAGCTTCTAAACCGGAGTTACAGTTGCTTCCATGCGAACGTGGCTTTAAGCGTTTCAGAGCCTGAAAAGGCTGTAAATGAGGGTTTTGAAGCCTTTAACTGCTTCTTAAGGCTGGAAACAACATTTCACGTGTAAATCGGCCAAATGCTATTGGAAAGTGAATTCAACCACATATTCTTCATGTTTAGGCTGCCCCGCACCTGTATTACTGTGAGATTTGTATTGGAAAGCTTCTAAACCGGAGTTACAGTCGCTTCCATGCGAACGTGGCTTTAAGCGTTTCAGAGCCTGAAAAGGCTGTAAATGAGGGTTTTGAAGCCTTTTACTGCTTCTTAAGGCTGGAAACGACATTTCACGTGTAAATCGGCCAAATGCGATTGGAAAGTGAAATCAACCACATATTCTTCATGGTTAGGCTGCCCCGCACCTGTATTACTGTGAGATTTGTATTGGAAAGCTTCTAAACCGGAGTTACAGTCGCTTCCATGCGAACGTGGCTTTAAGCGTTTCAGAGCCTGAAAAGGCAGTAAATGAGGGTTTTGAAGCCTTTAACTGCTTCTTAAGGCTGGAAACGACATTTCACGTGTAAATCGGCCAAATGCTATTGGAAAGTGAAATCAACCACATATTCTTCATGTTTAGGCTGCCCCGCACCTGTATTACTGTGAGATTTGTATTGGAAAGCTCTAAACCAGAGTTACAGTCGCTTCCATGCGAACGTGGCTTTAAGCGTTTCAGAGCCTGAAAAGGCTGTAAATGAGGGTTTTGAAGCCTTTAACTGCTTCTTAAGGCTGGAAACGACATTTCACGTGTAAATCGGCCAAATGCGATTGGAAAGTGAAATCAACCACATATTCTTCATGGTTAGGCTGCCCCGCACCTGTATTACTGTGAGATTTGTATTGGAAAGCTTCTAAACCAGAGTTACAGTCGCTTCCATGCGAACGTGGCTTTAAGAGTTTCAGAGCCTGAAAAGGCTATAAATGAGGGTTTTGAAGCCTTTAACTGCTTCTTAAGGCTGGAAACGACATTTCACGTGTAAATCGGCCAAATGCTATTGGAAAGTGAAATCAACCACATATTCATCATGGTTAGGCTGCCCCGCACGTGTATTACCGTGAGATTTGTATTGGAAAGCTTCTAAACCGGAGTTACAGTCGCTTCCATGCGAACGTGGCTTTAAGCGTTTCAGAGCCTGAAAAGGCTGTAAATGAGGGTTTTGAAGCCTTTAACTGCTTCTTAAGGCTGGAAACGACATTTCACGTGTAAATCGGCCAAATGCTATTGGAAAGTGAAATCAACCACATATTCTTCATGGTTAGGCTGCCACGCACCTGTATTACTGTGAGATTAGTATTGGAAAGCTTCTAAACCGGAGTTACAGTCGCTTCAATGCGAACGTGGCTTTAAGAGTTTCAGAGCCTGAAAAGGCTGTAAATGAGGGTTTTGAAGCCTTTAACTGCTTCTTAAGGCTGGAAACGGCATTTCACGTGTAAATCGGCCAAATGCTATTGGAAAGTGAAATCAACCACATATTCATCATGGTTAGGCTGCCCCGCACCTGTATTACTGTGAGATTTGTATTGGAAAGCTTCTAAACCGGAGTTACAGTCGCTTCCATGCGAACGTGGCTTTAAGCGTTTCAGAGCCTGGAAAGGCTGTAAATGAGGGTTTTGAAGCCTTTAACTGCTTCTTAAGGCTGGAAACGACATTTCACGTGTAAATCGGCCAAATGCTATTGGAAAGTGAAATCAACCACATATTCTTCATGGTTAGGCTGCCACGCACCTGTATTACTGCGAGATTTGTATTGGAAAGCTTCTAAACCGGAGTAACAGTTGCGTCCATGCGAACGTGGCTTTAAGCGTTTCAGAGCCTGAAAAGGCTGTAAATGAGGGTTTTAAAGTCTTTAACTGCTTCTTATGGCTGGAAACGGCATTTCACGTGTAAATCGGCCAAATGCTATTGGAAAGTGAAATCAACCACATATTCTTCATGGTTAGGCTGCCCCGCATCTGTATTACTGTGAGATTTGTATTGGAAAGCTTCTAAACCGGAGTTACAGTCGCTTCCATGGGAACATGGCTTTAAGCGTTTCAGAGCATGAAAAGGCTGTATATGAGGGTTTTGAAGCCTTTAACTGCTTCTTAAGGCTGGAAACGACATTTCACGTGTATATCGGCCAAATGCTATTGGAAAGTGAAATCAACCACATATTCTTCATGGTTAGGCTGCCCCGCACCTGTATTACTGCGAGATTTGTATTGAAAAGCTTCTTAGCCGGAGTTACAGTCGCTTCCATGCAAATGTGGCTTTAAGCGTTTCAGAGCCTTAAAAAAGGCTGTAAATGAGGGTTTTGAAGCCTTTAACTGCTTCTTAAGGCTGGAAACGACATTTCACGTGTAAATCGGCCAAATGCAATTGGAAAGTGAAATCAACCACATATTCTTCATGGTTAGGCTGCCCCGCACCTGTATTACTGTGAGATTTGTATTGGAAAGCTTCTAAACCGGAGTTACAGTCGCTTCCATGCGAACGTGGCTTTAAGCGTTTCAGAGCCTGAAAAGGCTGTAAATGAGGGTTTTGAAGCCTTTAACTGCTTCTTAAGGCTGGAAACGACATTTCACGTGTAAATCGGCCAAATGCTATTGGAAAGTGAAATCAACCACATATTCTTCATGGTTAGGCTGCCACGCACCTGTATTACTGCGAGATTTGTATTGGAAAGCTTCTAAACCGGAGTTACAGTCGCGTCCATGCGAACGTGGCTTTAAGCGTTTCAGAGCCTGAAAAGGCTGTAAATGAGGGTTTTGAAGCCTTTAACTGCTTCTTATGGCTGGAAACGGCATTTCACGTGTAAATCGGCCAAATGCTATTGGAAAGTGAAATCAACCACATATTCTTCATGGTTAGGCTGCCACGCACCTGTATTACTGCGAGATTTGTATTGGAAAGCTTCTAAACCGGAGTTACAGTCGCGTCCATGCGAACGTGGCTTTAAGCGTTTCAGAGCCTGAAAAGGCTGTAAATGAGGGTTTTGAAGCCTTTAACTGCTTCTTATGGCTGGAAACGGCATTTCACGTGTAAATCGGCCAAATGCTGTTGGAAAGTGAAATCAACCACATATTCTTCATGTTTAGGCTTCCCCGCACCTGTATTACTGTGAGATTTGTATTGGAAAGCTTCTAAACCGGAGTTACAGTCGCTTCCATGCGAACGTGGCTTTAAGCGTTTCAGAGCCTGAAAAGGCTGTAAATGAGGGTTTTGAAGCCTTTTACTTCTTCTTAAGGCTGGAAACGACATTTCACGTGTAAATCGGCCAAATGCTATTGGAAAGTGAAATCAACCACATATTCTTCATGGTTAGGCTGCCCCGCATCTGTATTACTGTGAGATTTGTATTGGAAAGCTTCTAAACCGGAGTTACAGTCGCTTCCATGCGAACATGGCTTTAAGCGTTTCAGAGCATGAAAAGGCTGTATATGAGGGTTTTGAAGCCTTTAACTGCTTCTTAAGGCTGGAAACGACATTTCACGTGGATATCGGCCAAATGCTATTGGAAAGTGAAATCAACCACATATTCTTCATGGTTAGGCTGCCCCGCACCTGTATTACTGCAAGATTTGTATTGAAAAGCTTCTTAGCCGGAGTTACAGTCGCTTCCATGCAAACGTGGCTTTAAGCGTTTCAGAGCCTTAAAAAAGGCTGTAAATGAGGGTTTTGAAGCCTTTAACTGCTTCTTATGGCTGGAAACGACATTTCACGTGTAAATCGGCCAAATGCTATTGGAAAGTGAAATCAACCACATATTCTTCATGTTTAGGCTGCCCCGCACCTGAATTACTGTGAGATTTGTATTGGAAAGCTTCTAAACCGGAGTTACAGTCGCTTCCATGCGAACGTGGCTTTAAGCCTTTCAGAGCCTGAAAAGGCTGAAAATGAGGGTTTTGAAGCCTTTAACTGCTTCTTAAGGCTGGAAACGACATTTCACGTGTAAATCGGCCAAATGCTATTGGAAAGTGAAATCAACCACATATTCTTCATGGTTAGGCTGCCACGCACCTGTATTACTGCGAGATTTGTATTGGAAAGCTTCTAAACCGGAGTTACAGTCGCGTCCATGCGAACGTGGCTTGAAGCGTTTCAGAGCCTGAAAAGGCTGTAAATGAGGGTTTTGAAGCCTTTAACTGCTTCTTATGGCTGGAACCGGCATTTCACGTGTAAATCGGCCAAATGCTGTTGGAAAGTGAAATCAACCACATATTCTTCATGTTTAGGCTGCCCTGCACCTGTATTACTGTGAGATTTGTATTGGAAAGCTTCTAAACCGGAGTTACAGTCGCTTCCATGCGAACGTGGCTTTAAGCGTTTCAGAGCCTGAAAAGGCTGTAAATGAGGGTTTTGAAGCCTTTTACTTCTTCTTAAGGCTGGAAACAACATTTCACGTGTAAATCGGCCAAATGCTATTGGAAAGTGAAATCAACCACATATTCTTCATGTTTAGGCTGCCCCGCACCTGAATTACTGTGAGATTTGTATTGGAAAGCTTCTAAACCGGAGTTACAGTCGCTTCCATGCGAACGTGGCTTTAAGCGTTTCAGAGCCTGAAAAGGCTGTAAATGAGGGTTTTGAAGCCTTTTACTACTTCTTAAGGCTGGAAACGACATTTCACGTGTAAATCGGCCAAATGCGATTGGAAAGTGAAATCAACCAGATATTCTTCTTCATGGTTAGGCTGCCCCGCACCTGTATTACTGTGAGATTTGTATTGGAAAGCTTCTAAACTGGAGTTACAGTCGCTTCCATGCAAACGTGGCTTTAAGAGTTTCAGAGCCTGAAAAGGCTGTAAATGAGGGTTTTGAAGCCTTTAACTGCTTCTTAAGGCTGGAAACGACATTTCACGTGTAAATCGGCCAAATGCTATTGGAAAGTGAAATCAACCACATATTCATCATGGTTAGGCTGCCCCGCACCTGTATTACTGTGAGATTTGTATTGGAAAGCTTCTAAACCGGAGTTACAGTCGCTTCCATGCAAACGTGGCTTTAAGCGTTTAAGAGCCTGAAAAGGCTGTAAATGAGGGTTTTGAAGCCTTTTACTGCTTCTTAAGGCTGGAAACGACATTTCACGTGTAAATCGGCCAAATGCTATTGGAAAGTGAAATCAACCACATATTCTTCATGGTTAGGCTGCCCCGCATCTGTATTACTGTGAGATTTGTATTGGAAAGCTTCTAAACCGGAGTTACAGTCGCTTCCATGCGAACGTGGCTTTAAGCGTTTCAGAGCCTGAAAAGGCTGTAAATGAGGGTTTTGAAGCCTTTAACTGCTTCTTAAGGCTGGAAACGACATTTCACGTGTAAATTGGCCAAATGCTATTTGAAATTTAAATCAACCACATATTCTAAAAGGTTAGGCTGCCCCGCACCTGTATTACTGTGAGATTTGTATTGGAAAGCTTCTAAACCGGAGTTACAGTCGCTTCCATGCGAACGTGGCTTTAAGCGTTTCAGAGCCTGAAAAGGCTGTAAATGAGGGTTTTGATGCCTTTAACTGCTTCTTAAGGCTGGAAACAACATTTCACGTGTAAATCGGCCAAATGCTATTGGAAAGTGAATTCAACCACATATTCTCCATGGTTAGGCTGCCCCGCACCTGTATTACTGTGAGATTTGTATTGGAAAGCTTCTAAACCGGAGTTACAGTCGCTTCCATGCGAACGTGGCTTCAAGCGTTTCAGAGCCTGAAAAGGCTGTAAATGTGGGTTTTGAAGCCTTTAACTGCTTCTTAAGGCTGGAAACGACATTTCACGTGTAAATCGGCCAAATGCGATTGGAAAGTGAAATCAACCACATATTCTTCTTAATGGTTAGGCTGCCCCGCACCTGTATTACTGTGAGATTTGTATTGGAAAGCTTCTAAACCGGAGATACAGTCGCTTCCATGCGAACATGGCTTTAAGAGTTTCAGAGCCTGAAAAGGCTGTAAATGAGGGTTTTGAAGCCTTTTACTGCTTCTTAAGGTTGGAAACGACATTTCACGTGTAAATCGGCCAAATGCTATTGGAAAGTGAAATCAACCACATATTCATCATGGTTAGGCTGCCCCACCTGTATTACTGCGAGATTTGTATTGGAAAGCTTCTAAACCGGAGTTACAGTCGCTTCCATGCGAACGTGGCTTTAAGCGTTTAAGAGCCTGAAAAGGCTGTAAATGAGGGTTTTGAAGCCTTTTACTGCTTCCTAAGGCTGGAAACGACATTTCACGTGTAAATCGGCCAAATGCTATTGGAAAGTGAAATCAACCACATATTCTTCATGTATTACTGTGAGATTTGTATTGGAAAGCTTCTAAACCGGAGTTACAGTCGCTTCCATGCGAACGTGGCTTTAAGCGTTTCAGAGCCTGAAAAGGCTGTAAATGAGGGTTTTGAAGCCTTTAACTGCTTCTTAAGGCTTGAAACGACATTTCACGTGTAAATTGGCCAAATGCTATTTGAAAGTGAAATCAACCACATATTCTAAAAGGTTAGGCTGCCCCGCACCTGTATTACTGTGATATTTGTATTGGAAAGCTTCTAAACCGGAGTTACAGTTGCTTCCATGCGAACGTGGCTTTAAGCGTTTCAGAGCCTGAAAAGGATGTAAATGAGGGTTTTGAAGCCTTTAACTGCTTCTTAAGGCTGGAAACAACATTTCACGTGTAAATCGGCCAAATGCTATTGGAAAGTGAATTCAACCACATATTCTTCATGGTTAGGCTGCCCCGCACCTGTATTACTGTGAGATTTGTATTGGAAAGCTTCTAAACCGGAGATACAGTCGCTTCCATGCGAACATGGCTTTAAGAGTTTCAGAGCCTGAAAAGGCTGTAAATGAGGGTTTTGAAGCCTTTTACTGCTTCTTAAGGTTGGAAACGACATTTCACGTGTAAATCGGCCAAATGCTATTGGAAAGTGAAATCAACCACATATTCATCATGGTTAGGCTGCCCCACCTGTATTACTGCGAGATTTGTATTGGAAAGCTTCTAAACCGGAGTTACAGTCGCTTCCATGCGAACGTGGCTTTAAGCGTTTAAGAGCCTGAAAAGGCTGTAAATGAGGGTTTTGAAGCCTTTTACTGCTTCCTAAGGCTGGAAACGACATTTCACGTGTAAATCGGCCAAATGCTATTTACACGTGAAATCAACCACATATTTTTCATGGTTAGGCTGCCCCGCATCTGTATTACTGTGAGATTTGTATTGGAAAGCTTCTAAACCGGAGTTACAGTCGCTTCCATGCGAACGTGGCTTTAAGCGTTTCAGAGCCTGAAAAGGCTGTAAATGAGGGTTTTGAAGCCTTTAACTGCTTCTTAAGGCTTGAAACGACATTTCACGTGTAAATTGGCCAAATGCTATTTGAAAGTGAAATCAACCACATATTCTTCATGTTTAGGCTGCCCTGCACCTGTATTACTGTGAGATTTGTATTGGAAAGCTTCTAAACCGGAGTTACAGTCGCTTCCATGCGAACGTGGCTTTAAGCGTTTCAGAGCCTGAAAAGGCTGTAAATGAGGGTTTTGAAGCCTTTTACTTCTTCTTAAGGCTGGAAACGACATTTCACGTGTAAATCGGCCAAATGCTATTGGAAAGTGAAATCAACCACATATTCTTCATGGTTAGGCTGCCCCGCACCTGTATTACTGCGAGATTTGTATTGAAAAGCTTCTTAGCCGGAGTTACAGTCGCTTCCATGCAAAAGTTGCTTTAAGCGTTTCAGAGCCTTAAAAAAGGCTGTAAATGAGGGTTTTGAAGCCTTTAACTGCTTCTTATGGCTGGAAACGAGCTTTCACGTGTAAATCGGCCAAATGCTATTGGAAAGTGAAATCAACCACATATTCTTCATGTTTAGGCTGCCCCGCACCTGAATTACTGTGAGATTTGTATTGGAAAGCTTCTAAACCGGAGTTACAGTCGCTTCCATGCGAACGTGGCTTTAAGCCTTTCAGAGCCTGAAAAGGCTGTAAATGAGGGTTTTGAAGCCTTTAACTGCTTCTTAAGGCTGGAAACAACATTTCACGTGTAAATCGGCCAAATGCTATTGGAAAGTGAATTCAACCACGTATTCTTCATGGTTAGGCTGCCCCGCACCTGTATTACTGTGAGATTTGTATTGGAAAGCTTTTAAACCGGAGTTACAGTCGCTTCCATGCGAACGTGGCTTTAAGCGTTTCAGAGCCTGAAAAGGCTGTAAATGAGGGTTTTGAAGCCTTTTACTGCTTCTTAAGGCTGGAAACGACATTTCACGTGTAAATTGGCCAAATGCTATTTGAAATTTAAATCAACCACATATTCTAAAAGGTTAGGCTGCCCCGCACCTGTATTACTGTGAGATTTGTATTGGAAAGCTTCTAAACCGGAGTTACAGTCGCTTCCATGCGAACGTGGCTTTAAGCGTTTCAGAGCCTGAAAAGGCTGTAAATGAGGGTTTTGATGCCTTTAACTGCTTCTTAAGGCTGGAAACAACATTTCACGTGTAAATCGGCCAAATGCTATTGGAAAGTGAATTCAACCACATATTCTTCATGGTTAGGCTGCCCCGCACCTGTATTACTGTGAGATTTGTATTGGAAAGCTTCTAAACCGGAGTTACAGTCGCTTCCATGCGAACGTGGCTTCAAGCGTTTCAGAGCCTGAAAAGGCTGTAAATGTGGGTTTTGAAGCCTTTAACTGCTTCTTAAGGCTGGAAACGACATTTCACGTGTAAATCGGCCAAATGCGATTGGAAAGTGAAATCAACCACATATTCTTCTTAATGGTTAGGCTGCCCCGCACCTGTATTACTGTGAGATTTGTATTGGAAAGCTTCTAAACCGGAGATACAGTCGCTTCCATGCGAACATGGCTTTAAGAGTTTCAGAGCCTGAAAAGGCTGTAAATGAGGGTTTTGAAGCCTTTTACTGCTTCTTAAGGTTGGAAACGACATTTCACGTGTAAATCGGCCAAATGCTATTGGAAAGTGAAATCAACCACATATTCATCATGGTTAGGCTGCCCCACCTGTATTACTGCGAGATTTGTATTGGAAAGCTTCTAAACCGGAGTTACAGTCGCTTCCATGCGAACGTGGCTTTAAGCGTTTAAGAGCCTGAAAAGGCTGTAAATGAGGGTTTTGAAGCCTTTTACTGCTTCCTAAGGCTGGAAACGACATTTCACGTGTAAATCGGCCAAATGCTATTGGAAAGTGAAATCAACCACATATTCTTCATGTATTACTGTGAGATTTGTATTGGAAAGCTTCTAAACCGGAGTTACAGTCGCTTCCATGCGAACGTGGCTTTAAGCGTTTCAGAGCCTGAAAAGGCTGTAAATGAGGGTTTTGAAGCCTTTAACTGCTTCTTAAGGCTTGAAACGACATTTCACGTGTAAATTGGCCAAATGCTATTTGAAAGTGAAATCAACCACATATTCTAAAAGGTTAGGCTGCCCCGCACCTGTATTACTGTGATATTTGTATTGGAAAGCTTCTAAACCGGAGTTACAGTTGCTTCCATGCGAACGTGGCTTTAAGCGTTTCAGAGCCTGAAAAGGATGTAAATGAGGGTTTTGAAGCCTTTAACTGCTTCTTAAGGCTGGAAACAACATTTCACGTGTAAATCGGCCAAATGCTATTGGAAAGTGAATTCAACCACATATTCTTCATGGTTAGGCTGCCCCGCACCTGTATTACTGTGAGATTTGTATAGGAAAGCTTCTAAACCGGAGTTACAGTCGCTTCCATGCGAACTTGGCTTTAAGCGTTTCAGAGCCTGAAAAGGCTGTAAATGAGGGTTTTGAAGCCTTTTACTGCTTCTTAAGGCTGGAAACGACATTTCACGTGTAAATCGGCCAAATGCGATTGGAAAGTGAAATCAACCACATATTCTTCATGGTTCGGCTGCCCCGCACCTGTATTACTGTGAGATTTGTATTGGAAAGCTTCTAAACCGGAGTTACAGTCGCTTCCATGCGAACGTGGCTTTAAGAGTTTCAGAGCCTGAAAAGGCTGTAAATGAGGGTTTTGAAGCCTTTAACTGCTTCTTATGGCTGGAAACGACATTTCACGTGTAAATCGGCCAAATGCTATTGGAAAGTGAAATCAACCACATATTCTTCTTAATGGTTAGGCTGCCCCGCACCTGTATTACTGTGAGATTTGTATTGGAAAGCTTCTAAACCGGAGATACAGTCGCTTCCATGCGAACATGGCTTTAAGAGTTTCAGAGCCTGAAAAGGCTGTAAATGAGGGTTTTGAAGCCTTTTACTGCTTCTTAAGGTTGGAAACGACATTTCACGTGTAAATCGGCCAAATGCTATTGGAAAGTGAAATCAACCACATATTCATCATGGTTAGGCTGCCCCGCACCTGTATTACTGTGAGATTTGTATTGGAAAGCTTCTAAACCGGAGTTACAGTCGCTTCCATGCGAACGTGGCTTTAAGCGTTTCAGAGCCTGAAAAGGCTGTAAATGAGGGTTTTGAAGCCTTTTACTGCTTCCTAAGGCTGGAAACGACATTTCACGTGTAAATCGGCCAAATGCTATTGGAAAGTGAAATCAACCACATATTCTTCATGGTTAGGCTGCCCCGCATCTGTATTACTGTGAGATTTGTATTGGAAAGCTTCTAAACCGGAGTTACAGTCGCTTCCATGCGAACGTGGCTTTAAGCGTTTCAAAGCCTGAAAAGGCTGTAAATGAGGGTTTTGAAGCCTTTAACTGCTTCTTAAGGCTTGAAACGACATTTCACGTGTAAATTGGCCAAATGCTATTTGAAAGTGAAATCAACCACATATTCTAAAAGGTTAGGCTGCCCCGCACCTGTATTACTGTGATATTTGTATTGGAAAGCTTCTAAACCGGAGTTACAGTTGCTTCCATGCGAACGTGGCTTTAAGTGTTTCAGAGCCTGAAAAGGATGTAAATGAGGGTTTTGAAGCCTTTAACTGCTTCTTAAGGCTGGAAACAACATTTCACGTGTAAATCGGCCAAATGCTATTGGAAAGTGAATTCAACCACATATTCTTCATGGTTAGGCTGCCCCGCACCTGTATTACTGTGAGATTTGTATAGGAAAGCTTCTAAACCGGAGTTACAGTCGCTTCCATGCGAACTTGGCTTTAAGCGTTTCAGAGCCTGAAAAGGCTGTAAATGAGGGTTTTGAAGCCTTTTACTGCTTCTTAAGGCTGGAAACGACATTTCACGTGTAAATCGGCCAAATGCGATTGGAAAGTGAAATCAACCACATATTCTTCATGGTTCGGCTGCCCCGCACCTGTATTACTGTGAGATTTGTATTGGAAAGCTTCTAAACCGGAGTTACAGTCGCTTCCATGCGAACGTGGCTTTAAGAGTTTCAGAGCCTGAAAAGGCTGTAAATGAGGGTTTTGAAGCCTTTAACTGCTTCTTAAGTCTGGAAACGACATTTCACGTGTAAATCGGCCAAATGCTATTGGAAAGTGAAATCAACCACATATTCATCATGGTTAGGCTGCCCCACCTGTATTACTGTGAGATTTGTATTGGAAAGCTTCTAAACCGGAGTTACAGTCGCGTCCATGCGAACGTGGCTTTAAGCGTTTCAGAGCCTGAAAAGGCTGTAAATGAGGGTTTTGAAGCCTTTAACTGCTTCGTAAGGCTGGAAACGACATTTCACGTGTAAATCAGCCAAATGCTATTGGAAAGTGAAATCAATCTCATATTCTTCATGGTTAGGCTGCCCCGCACCTGTATTACTGTGAGATTTGTATTGGAAAGCTTCTAAACCGGAGTTACAGTCGCTTCCATGCGAACATGGCTTTAAGCGTTTCAGAGCCTGAAAAGGCTGTAAATGAGGGTTTTGAAGCCTTTTACTGCTTCTTAAGGCTGGAAACGACATTTCACGTGTAAATTGGCCAAATGCTATTGGAAAGTGAAATCAACCACATATTCTTCATGGTTAGGCTGCCCCGCACCTGTATTACTGTAAGATTTGTATTGGAAAGCTTCTAAACCGGAGGTACAGTCGCTTCCATGCGAACGTGGCTTTAAGAGTTTCAGAGCCTGAAAAGGCTGTAAATGAGGGTTTTGAAGCCTTTAACTGCTTCTTAAGGCTGGAAACGACATTTCACGTGTAAATCGGCCAAATGCTATTTGAAAGTGAAATCAACCACATATTCTTCATGGTTAGGCTGCCCCGCACCTGTATTACTGTGAGATTTGTATTGGAAAGCTTCTAAACCGGAGTTACAGTCGCTTCCATGCGAACGTGGCTTTAAGCGTTTCAGAGCCTGAAAAGGATGTAAATTAGGGTTTTGAAGCCTTTAACTGCTTCTTAAGGCTGGAAAAGACATTTCACGTGTAAATCAGCCAAATGCTATTGGAAAGTGAAATCAATCTCATATTCTTCATGGTTAGGCTGCCCCGCACCTGTATTACTGTGAGATTTGTATTGGAAAGCTTCTAAACCGGAGTTACAGTCGCTTCCATGCGAACGTGGCTTTAAGCGTTTCAGAGCCTGTAAAGGCTGTAAATGAGGGTTTTGAAGCCTTTAACTGCTTCTTAAGGCTGGAAACGACATTTCACGTGTAAATCGGCCAAATGCTATTGGAAAGTGAAATCAACCACATATTCTTCATGGTTCGGCTGCCCCGCACCTGTATTACTGTGAGATTTGTATTGGAAAGCTTCTAAACCGGAGTTACAGTCGCTTCCATGCGAACGTGGCTTTAAGAGTTTCAGAGCCTGAAAAGGCTGTAAATGAGGGTTTTGAAGCCTTTAACTGCTTCTTATGGCTGGAAACGACATTTCACGTGTAAATCGGCCAAATGCTATTGGAAAGTGAAATCAACCACATATTCTTCTTAATGGTTAGGCTGCCCCGCACCTGTATTACTGTGAGATTTGTATTGGAAAGCTTCTAAACCGGAGATACAGTCGCTTCCATGCGAACATGGCTTTAAGAGTTTCAGAGCCTGAAAAGGCTGTAAATGAGGGTTTTGAAGCCTTTTACTGCTTCTTAAGGTTGGAAACGACATTTCACGTGTAAATCGGCCAAATGCTATTGGAAAGTGAAATCAACCACATATTCATCATGGTTAGGCTGCCCCACCTGTATTACTGCGAGATTTGTATTGGAAAGCTTCTAAACCGGAGTTACAGTCGCTTCCATGCGAACGTGGCTTTAAGCGTTTAAGAGCCTGAAAAGGCTGTAAATGAGGGTTTTGAAGCCTTTTACTGCTTCCTAAGGCTGGAAACGACATTTCACGTGTAAATCGGCCAAATGCTATTGGAAAGTGAAATCAACCACATATTCTTCATGGTTAGGCTGCCCCGCATCTGTATTACTGTGAGATTTGTATTGGAAAGCTTCTAAACCGGAGTTACAGTCGCTTCCATGCGAACGTGGCTTTAAGCGTTTCAAAGCCTGAAAAGGCTGTAAATGAGGGTTTTGAAGCCTTTAACTGCTTCTTAAGGCTTGAAACGACATTTCACGTGTAAATTGGCCAAATGCTATTTGAAAGTGAAATCAACCACATATTCTAAAAGGTTAGGCTGCCCCGCACCTGTATTACTGTGATATTTGTATTGGAAAGCTTCTAAACCGGAGTTACAGTTGCTTCCATGCGAACGTGGCTTTAAGTGTTTCAGAGCCTGAAAAGGATGTAAATGAGGGTTTTGAAGCCTTTAACTGCTTCTTAAGGCTGGAAACAACATTTCACGTGTAAATCGGCCAAATGCTATTGGAAAGTGAATTCAACCACATATTCTTCATGGTTAGGCTGCCCCGCACCTGTATTACTGTGAGATTTGTATAGGAAAGCTTCTAAACCGGAGTTACAGTCGCTTCCATGCGAACGTGGCTTTAAGCGTTTCAGAGCCTGAAAAGGCTGTAAATGAGGGTTTTGAAGCCTTTTACTGCTTCTTAAGGCTGGAAACGACATTTCACGTGTAAATCGGCCAAATGCGATTGGAAAGTGAAATCAACCACATATTCTTCATGGTTCGGCTGCCCCGCACCTGTATTACTGTGAGATTTGTATTGGAAAGCTTCTAAACCGGAGTTACAGTCGCTTCCATGCGAACGTGGCTTTAAGAGTTTCAGAGCCTGAAAAGGCTGTAAATGAGGGTTTTGAAGCCTTTAACTGCTTCTTAAGTCTGGAAACGACATTTCACGTGTAAATCGGCCAAATGCTATTGGAAAGTGAAATCAACCACATATTCATCATGGTTAGGCTGCCCCACCTGTATTACTGTGAGATTTGTATTGGAAAGCTTCTAAACCGGAGTTACAGTCGCGTCCATGCGAACGTGGCTTTAAGCGTTTCAGAGCCTGAAAAGGCTGTAAATGAGGGTTTTGAAGCCTTTAACTGCTTCGTAAGGCTGGAAACGACATTTCACGTGTAAATCAGCCAAATGCTATTGGAAAGTGAAATCAATCTCATATTCTTCATGGTTAGGCTGCCCCGCACCTGTATTACTGTGAGATTTGTATTGGAAAGCTTCTAAACCGGAGTTACAGTCGCTTCCATGCGAACATGGCTTTAAGCGTTTCAGAGCCTGAAAAGGCTGTAAATGAGGGTTTTGAAGCCTTTTACTGCTTCTTAAGGCTGGAAACGACATTTCACGTGTAAATTGGCCAAATGCTATTGGAAAGTGAAATCAACCACATATTCTTCATGGTTAGGCTGCCCCGCACCTGTATTACTGTAAGATTTGTATTGGAAAGCTTCTAAACCGGAGGTACAGTCGCTTCCATGCGAACGTGGCTTTAAGAGTTTCAGAGCCTGAAAAGGCTGTAAATGAGGGTTTTGAAGCCTTTAACTGCTTCTTAAGGCTGGAAACGACATTTCACGTGTAAATCGGCCAAATGCTATTTGAAAGTGAAATCAACCACATATTCTTCATGGTTAGGCTGCCCCGCACCTGTATTACTGTGAGATTTGTATTGGAAAGCTTTTAAACCGGAGTTACAGTCGCTTCCATGCGAACGTGGCTTTAAGCGTTTCAGAGCCTGAAAAGGATGTAAATTAGGGTTTTGAAGCCTTTAACTGCTTCTTAAGGCTGGAAAAGACATTTCACGTGTAAATCAGCCAAATGCTATTGGAAAGTGAAATCAATCTCATATTCTTCATGGTTAGGCTGCCCCGCACCTGTATTACTGTGAGATTTGTATTGGAAAGCTTCTAAACCGGAGTTACAGTCGCTTCCATGCGAACGTGGCTTTAAGCGTTTCAGAGCCTGTAAAGGCTGTAAATGAGGGTTTTGAAGCCTTTAACTGCTTCTTAAGGCTGGAAACGACATTTCACGTGTAAATCGGCCAAATGCTATTGGAAAGTGAAATCAACCACATATTCTTCATGGTTAGGCTGCCACGCACCTGTATTACTGCAAGATTTGTAATGGAAAGCTTCTAAACCGGAGTTACAGTCGTTTCCATGCGAACGTGGCTTTAAGCGTTTCAGAGCCTGAAAAGGCTGTAAATGAGGGTTTTGATGCCTTTTACTGCTTCTTAAGGCTCGAAACGACATTTCACGTGTAAATCGGCCAAATGCTATTGGAAAGTGAAATCAACCACATATTCTTCATGGTTAGGCTGCCCCGCACCTGTATTACTGTGAGATTTGTATTGGAAAGCTTTTAAACCGGAGTTACAGTCGCTTCCATGCGAACGTGGCTTTAAGCGTTTCAGAGCCTGAAAAGGCTGTAAATGAGGGTTTTGAAGCCTTTAACTGCTTCTTAAAGCTGGAAACAACATTTCACGTGTAAATCGGCCAAATGCTATTGGAAAGTGAATTCAACCACGTATTCTTCATGGTTAGACAGCCCCGCACCTTTATTACTGTGAGATTTGTATTGGAAAGCTTTTAAACCGGAGTTACAGTCGCTTCCATGCGAACGTGGCTTTAAGCGTTTCAGAGCCTGTAAAGGCTGTAAATGAGGGTTTTGAAGCCTTTAACTGCTTCTTAAGGCTGGAAACGACATTTCACGTGTAAATCGGCCAAATGCGATTGGAAAGTGAAATCAACCACATATTCTTCATGGTTCGGCTGCCCCGCACCTGTATTACTGTGAGATTTGTATTGGAAAGCTTCTAAACCGGAGTTACAGTCGCTTCCATGCGAACGTGGCTTTAAGAGTTTCAGAGCCTGAAAAGGCTGTAAATGAGGGTTTTGAAGCCTTTAACTGCTTCTTAAGTCTGGAAACGACATTTCACGTGTAAATCGGCCAAATGCTATTGGAAAGTGAAATCAACCACATATTCATCATGGTTAGGCTGCCCCACCTGTATTACTGTGAGATTTGTATTGGAAAGCTTCTAAACCGGAGTTACAGTCGCGTCCATGCGAACGTGGCTTTAAGCGTTTCAGAGCCTGAAAAGGCTGTAAATGAGGGTTTTGAAGCCTTTAACTGCTTCGTAAGGCTGGAAACGACATTTCACGTGTAAATCAGCCAAATGCTATTGGAAAGTGAAATCAATCTCATATTCTTCATGGTTAGGCTGCCCCGCACCTGTATTACTGTGAGATTTGTATTGGAAAGCTTCTAAACCGGAGTTACAGTCGCTTCCATGCGAACATGGCTTTAAGCGTTTCAGAGCCTGAAAAGGCTGTAAATGAGGGTTTTGAAGCCTTTTACTGCTTCTTAAGGCTGGAAACGACATTTCACGTGTAAATTGGCCAAATGCTATTGGAAAGTGAAATCAACCACATATTCTTCATGGTTAGGCTGCCCCGCACCTGTATTACTGTAAGATTTGTATTGGAAAGCTTCTAAACCGGAGGTACAGTCGCTTCCATGCGAACGTGGCTTTAAGAGTTTCAGAGCCTGAAAAGGCTGTAAATGAGGGTTTTGAAGCCTTTAACTGCTTCTTAAGGCTGGAAACGACATTTCACGTGTAAATCGGCCAAATGCTATTTGAAAGTGAAATCAACCACATATTCTTCATGGTTAGGCTGCCCCGCACCTGTATTACTGTGAGATTTGTATTGGAAAGCTTCTAAACCGGAGTTACAGTCGCTTCCATGCGAACGTGGCTTTAAGCGTTTCAGAGCCTGAAAAGGCTGTAAATTAGGGTTTTGAAGCCTTTAACTGCTTCTTAAGGCTGGAAAAGACATTTCACGTGTAAATCAGCCAAATGCTATTGGAAAGTGAAATCAATCTCATATTCTTCATGGTTAGGCTGCCCCGCACCTGTATTACTGTGAGATTTGTATTGGAAAGCTTCTAAACCGGAGTTACAGTCGCTTCCATGCGAACGTGGCTTTAAGCGTTTCAGAGCCTGTAAAGGCTGTAAATGAGGGTTTTGAAGCCTTTAACTGCTTCTTAAGGCTGGAAACGACATTTCACGTGTAAATCGGCCAAATGCTATTGGAAAGTGAAATCAACCACATATTCTTCATGGTTAGGCTGCCACGCACCTGTATTACTGCAAGATTTGTAATGGAAAGCTTCTAAACCGGAGTTACAGTCGTTTCCATGCGAACGTGGCTTTAAGCGTTTCAGAGCCTGAAAAGGCTGTAAATGAGGGTTTTGATGCCTTTTACTGCTTCTTAAGGCTCGAAACGACATTTCACGTGTAAATCGGCCAAATGCTATTGGAAAGTGAATTCAACCACGTATTCTTCATGGTTAGACAGCCCCGCACCTTTATTACTGTGAGATTTGTATTGGAAAGCTTTTAAACCGGAGTTACAGTCGCTTCCATGCGAACGTGGCTTTAAGCGTTTCAGAGCCTGTAAAGGCTGTAAATGAGGGTTTTGAAGCCTTTAACTGCTTCTTAAGGCTGGAAACGACATTTCACGTGTAAATCGGCCAAATGCTATTGGAAAGTGAAATCAACCACATATTCTTCATGGTTAGGCTGCCCCGCACCTGTATTACTGTGAGATTTGTATTGGAAAGCTTCTAAACCGGAGTTACAGTCGCTTCCATGCGAACATGGCTTTAAGCGTTTCAGAGCCTGAAAAGGCTGTAAATGAGGGTTTTGAAGCCTTTTACTGCTTCTTAAGGCTGGAAACGACATTTCACGTGTAAATTGGCCAAATGCTATTGGAAAGTGAAATCAACCACATATTCTTCATGGTTAGGCTGCCCCGCACCTGTATTACTGTAAGATTTGTATTGGAAAGCTTCTAAACCGGAGGTACAGTCGCTTCCATGCGAACGTGGCTTTAAGAGTTTCAGAGCCTGAAAAGGCTGTAAATGAGGGTTTTGAAGCCTTTAACTGCTTCTTAAGGCTGGAAACGACATTTCACGTGTAAATCGGCCAAATGCTATTTGAAAGTGAAATCAACCACATATTCTTCATGGTTAGGCTGCCCCGCACCTGTATTACTGTGAGATTTGTATTGGAAAGCTTCTAAACCGGAGTTACAGTCGCTTCCATGCGAACGTGGCTTTAAGCGTTTCAGAGCCTGAAAAGGCTGTAAATTAGGGTTTTGAAGCCTTTAACTGCTTCTTAAGGCTGGAAAAGACATTTCACGTGTAAATCAGCCAAATGCTATTGGAAAGTGAAATCAATCTCATATTCTTCATGGTTAGGCTGCCCCGCACCTGTATTACTGAGATTTGTATTGGAAAGCTTCTAAACCGGAGTTACAGTCGCTTCCATGCGAACGTGGCTTTAAGCGTTTCAGAGCCTGTAAAGGCTGTAAATGAGGGTTTTGAAGCCTTTAACTGCTTCTTAAGGCTGGAAACGACATTTCACGTGTAAATCGGCCAAATGCTATTGGAAAGTGAAATCAACCACATATTCTTCATGGTTAGGCTGCCACGCACCTGTATTACTGCAAGATTTGTAATGGAAAGCTTCTAAACCGGAGTTACAGTCGTTTCCATGCGAACGTGGCTTTAAGCGTTTCAGAGCCTGAAAAGGCTGTAAATGAGGGTTTTGATGCCTTTTACTGCTTCTTAAGGCTCGAAACGACATTTCACGTGTAAATCGGCCAAATGCTATTGGAAAGTGAAATCAACCACATATTCTTCATGGTTAGGCTGCCCCGCACCTGTATTACTGTGAGATTTGTATTGGAAAGCTTTTAAACCGGAGTTACAGTCGCTTCCATGCGAACGTGGCTTTAAGCGTTTCAGAGCCTGAAAAGGCTGTAAATGAGGGTTTTGAAGCCTTTAACTGCTTCTTAAAGCTGGAAACAACATTTCACGTGTAAATCGGCCAAATGCTATTGGAAAGTGAATTCAACCACGTATTCTTCATGGTTAGACAACCCCGCACCTTTATTACTGTGAGATTTGTATTGGAAAGCTTTTAAACCGGAGTTACAGTCGCTTCCATGCGAACGTGGCTTTAAGCGTTTCAGAGCCTGTAAAGGCTGTAAATGAGGGTTTTGAAGCCTTTAACTGCTTCTTAAGGCTGGAAACGACATTTCACGTGTAAATCGGCCAAATGCTATTGGAAAGTGAAATCAACCACATATTCTTCATGGTTAGGCTGCCACGCACCTGTATTACTGCAAGATTTGTAATGGAAAGCTTCTAAACCGGAGTTACAGTCGTTTCCATGCGAACGTGGCTTTAAGCGTTTCAGAGCCTGAAAAGGCTGTAAATGAGGGTTTTGATGCCTTTTACTGCTTCTTAAGGCTCGAAACGACATTTCACGTGTAAATCGGCCAAATGCTATTGGAAAGTGAAATCAACCACATATTCTTCATGGTTAGGCTGCCCCGCACCTGTATTACTGTGAGATTTGTATTGGAAAGCTTTTAAACCGGAGTTACAGTCGCTTCCATGCGAACGTGGCTTTAAGCGTTTCAGAGCCTGAAAAGGCTGTAAATGAGGGTTTTGAAGCCTTTAACTGCTTCTTAAGGCTGGAAACAACATTTCACGTGTAAATCGGCCAAATGCTATTGGAAAGTGAATTCAACCACGTATTCTTCATGGTTAGACTGCCCCGCACCTGTATTACTGTAAGATTTGTATTGGAAAGCTTCTAAACCGGAGGTACAGTCGCTTCCATGCGAACGTGGCTTTAAGAGTTTCAGAGCCTGAAAAGGCTGTAAATGAGGGTTTTGAAGCCTTTAACTGCTTCTTAAGGCTGGAAACGACATTTCACGTGTAAATCGGCCAAATGCTATTTGAAAGTGAAATCAACCACATATTCTTCATGGTTAGGCTGCCCCGCACCTGTATTACTGTGAGATTTGTATTGGAAAGCTTCTAAACCGGAGTTACAGTCGCTTCCATGCGAACGTGGCTTTAAGCGTTTCAGAGCCTGAAAAGGCTGTAAATTAGGGTTTTGAAGCCTTTAACTGCTTCTTAAGGCTGGAAAAGACATTTCACGTGTAAATCAGCCAAATGCTATTGGAAAGTGAAATCAATCTCATATTCTTCATGGTTAGGCTGCCCCGCACCTGTATTACTGTGAGATTTGTATTGGAAAGCTTCTAAACCGGAGTTACAGTCGCTTCCATGCGAACGTGGCTTTAAGCGTTTCAGAGCCTGTAAAGGCTGTAAATGAGGGTTTTGAAGCCTTTAACTGCTTCTTAAGGCTGGAAACGACATTTCACGTGTAAATCGGCCAAATGCTATTGGAAAGTGAAATCAACCACATATTCTTCATGGTTAGGCTGCCACGCACCTGTATTACTGCAAGATTTGTAATGGAAAGCTTCTAAACCGGAGTTACAGTCGTTTCCATGCGAACGTGGCTTTAAGCGTTTCAGAGCCTGAAAAGGCTGTAAATGAGGGTTTTGATGCCTTTTACTGCTTCTTAAGGCTCGAAACGACATTTCACGTGTAAATCGGCCAAATGCTATTGGAAAGTGAAATCAACCACATATTCTTCATGGTTAGGCTGCCCCGCACCTGTATTACTGTGAGATTTGTATTGGAAAGCTTTTAAACCGGAGTTACAGTCGCTTCCATGCGAACGTGGCTTTAAGCGTTTCAGAGCCTGAAAAGGCTGTAAATGAGGGTTTTGAAGCCTTTAACTGCTTCTTAAAGCTGGAAACAACATTTCACGTGTAAATCGGCCAAATGCTATTGGAAAGTGAATTCAACCACGTATTCTTCATGGTTAGACTGCCCCGCACCTTTATTACTGTGAGATTTGTATTGGAAAGCTTTTAAACCGGAGTTACAGTCGCTTCCATGCGAACGTGGCTTTAAGCGTTTCAGAGCCTGTAAAGGCTGTAAATGAGGGTTTTGAAGCCTTTAACTGCTTCTTAAGGCTGGAAACGACATTTCACGTGTAAATCGGCCAAATGCTATTGGAAAGTGAAATCAACCACATATTCTTCATGGTTAGGCTGCCACGCACCTGTATTACTGCAAGATTTGTAATGGAAAGCTTCTAAACCGGAGTTACAGTCGTTTCCATGCGAACGTGGCTTTAAGCGTTTCAGAGCCTGAAAAGGCTGTAAATGAGGGTTTTGATGCCTTTTACTGCTTCTTAAGGCTCGAAACGACATTTCACGTGTAAATCGGCCAAATGCTATTGGAAAGTGAAATCAACCACATATTCTTCATGGTTAGGCTGCCCCGCACCTGTATTACTGTGAGATTTGTATTGGAAAGCTTTTAAACCGGAGTTACAGTCGCTTCCATGCGAACGTGGCTTTAAGCGTTTCAGAGCCTGAAAAGGCTGTAAATGAGGGTTTTGAAGCCTTTAACTGCTTCTTAAGGCTGGAAACAACATTTCACGTGTAAATCGGCCAAATGCTATTGGAAAGTGAATTCAACCACGTATTCTTCATGGTTAGACTGCCCCGCACCTTTATTACTGTGAGATTTGTATTGGAAAGCTTTTAAACCGGAGTTACAGTCGCTTCCATGCGAACGTGGCTTTAGGCGTTTCAGAGCCTGAAAAGGCTGTAAATGAGGGTTTTGAAGCCTTTTACTGCTTCTTAAGGCTAGAAACGACATTTCACGTGTAAATCGGCCAAATGCGATTGGAAAGTGAAATCAACCACATATTCTTCATGTTTAGGCTGCCCCGCACCTGTATTACTGTGAGATTTGTATTGGAAAGCTTCTAAACCAGAGTTACAGTTGCTTCGATGCGAACGTGGCTTTTAGCGTTTCAGAGCCTGAAAAGGCTGTAAATGAGGGTTTTGAAGCCTTTTACTGCTTCTTAAGGCTGGAAACGACATTTCACGTGTAAATCGGCCAAATGCTATTGGAAAGTGAAATCAATCTCATATTCTTCATGGTTAGGCTGCCCCGCACCTGTATTACTGTGAGATTTGTATTGGAAAGCTTCTAAACCGGAGTTACAGTCGCTTCCATGCGAACGTGGCTTTAAGCGTTTCAGAGCCTGTAAAGGCTGTAAATGAGGGTTTTGAAGCCTTTAACTGCTTCTTAAGGCTGGAAACGACATTTCACGTGTAAATCGGCCAAATGCTATTGGAAAGTGAAATCAACCACATATTCTTCATGGTTAGGCTGCCACGCACCAGTATTACTGCAAGATTTGTAATGGAAAGCTTCTAAACCGGAGTTACAGTCGTTTCCATGCGAACGTGGCTTTAAGCGTTTCAGAGCCTGAAAAGGCTGTAAATGAGGGTTTTGATGCCTTTTACTGCTTCTTATGGCTCGAAACGACATTTCACGTGTAAATCGGCCAAATGCTATTGGAAAGTGAAATCAACCACATATTCTTCATGGTTAGGCTGCCCCGCACCTGTATTACTGTGAGATTTGTATTGGAAAGCTTTTAAACCGGAGTTACAGTCGCTTCCATGCGAACGTGGCTTTAAGCGTTTCAGAGCCTGAAAAGGCTGTAAATGAGGGTTTTGAAGCCTTTAACTGCTTCTTAAGGCTGGAAACAACATTTCACGTGTAAATCGGCCAAATGCTATTGGAAAGTGAATTCAACCACGTATTCTTCATGGTTAGACTGCCCCGCACCTTTATTACTGTGAGATTTGTATTGGAAAGCTTTTAAACCGGAGTTACAGTCGCTTCCATGCGAACGTGGCTTTAAGCGTTTCAGAGCCTGTAAAGGCTGTAAATGAGGGTTTTGAAGCCTTTAACTGCTTCTTAAGGCTGGAAACGACATTTCACGTGTAAATCGGCCAAATGCTATTGGAAAGTGAAATCAACCACATATTCTTCATGGTTAGGCTGCCCCGCACCTGTATTACTGTGAGATTTGTATTGGAAAGCTTTTAAACCGGAGTTACAGTCGCTTCCATGCGAACGTGGCTTTAAGCGTTTCAGAGCCTGAAAAGGCTGTAAATGAGGGTTTTGAAGCCTTTAACTGCTTCTTAAGGCTGGAAACAACATTTCACGTGTAAATCGGCCAAATGCTATTGGAAAGTGAATTCAACCACGTATTCTTCATGGTTAGACTGCCCCGCACCTTTATTACTGTGAGATTTGTATTGGAAAGCTTCTAAACCGGAGTTACAGTCGCTTCCATGCGAACGTGGCTTTAAGCCTTTCAGAGCCTGAAAAGGCTGTAAATGAGGGTTTTGAAGACTTTAACTGCTTCTTAAGGCTGGAAACGACATTTCACGTGTAAATCGGCCAAATGCTATTTGAAAGTGAAATCAACCACATATTCTAAAAGGTTAGGCTGCCCCGCACCTGTATTACTGTGAGATTTGTATTGGAAAGCTTCTAAACCGGAGTTACAGTCGCTTCCATGCGAACGTGGCTTTAAGCGTTTCAGAGCCTGAAAAGGCTGTAAATGAGGGTTTTGAAGCCTTTAACTGCTTCTTATGGCTGGAAACAACATTTCACGTGTAAATCGGCCAAATGCTATTGGAAAGTGAATTCAACCACGTATTCTTCATGTTTAGGCTGCCCCGCACCTGTATTACTGTGAGATTTGTATTGGAAAGCTTTTAAACCAGAGTTACAGTCGCTTCCATGCGAACGTGGCTTTTAGCCTTTCAGAGCCTGAAAAGGCTGTAAATGAGGGTTTTGAAGCCTTTAACTGCTTCTTATGGCTGGAAACGACATTTCACGTGTAAATCGGCCAAATGCTATTGGAAAGTGAAATCAACCACATATTCTTCATGTTTAGGCTGCCCCGCACCTGTATTACTGTGAGATTTGTATTGGAAAGCTTCTAAACCGGAGTTACAGTCGCTTCCATGCGAACGTGGCTTTAAGCGTTTCAGAGCCTGAAAAGGCTGTAAATGAGGGTTTTGAAGCCTTTTACTGCTTCTTAAGGCTGGAAACGACATTTCACGTGTAAATCGGCGAAATGCGATTGGAAAGTGAAATCAACCACATATTCTTCATGGTTAGGCTGCCCCGCACCTGTATTACTGTGAGATTTGTATTGGAAAGCTTCTAAACCGGAGTTACAGTCGCTTCCATGCGAACGTGGCTTTAAGCGTTTCAGAGCCTGAAAAGGCTGTAAATGAGGGTTTTGAAGCCTTTAACTGCTTCTTAAGGCTGGAAACGACATTTCACGTGTAAATTGGCCAAATGCTATTTGAAAGTGAAATCAACCACATATTCTAAAAGGTTAGGCTGCCCCGCACCTGTATTACTGTGAGATTTGTATTGGAAAGCTTCTAAACCGGAGTTACAGTTGCTTCCATGCGAACGTGTTTTTAAGCGTTTCAGAGCCTGAAAAGGCTGTAAATGAGGGTTTTGAAGCCTTTAACTGCTTCTTAAGGCTGGAAAAAACATTTCACGTGTAAATCGGCCAAATGCTATTGGAAAGTGAATTCAACCACATATTCTTCATGGTTAGGCTGCCCCGCACCTGTATTACTGTGAGATTTGTATTGGAAAGCTTCTAAACCGGAGTTACAGTCGCTTCCATGCGAACGTGGCTTTAAGCGTTTCTGAGCCTGAAAAGGCTGTAAATGAGGGTTTTGAAGCCTTTAACTGCTTCTTAAGGCTGGAAACGACATTTCACGTGTAAATCGGCCAAATGCGATTGGAAAGTGAAATCAACCACATATTCTAAAAGGTTAGGCTGCCCCGCACCTGTATTACTGTGAGATTTGTATTGGAAAGCTTCTAAACCAGAGTTACAGTCGCTTCCATGCGAACGTGGCTTTTAGCGTTTCAGAGCCTGAAAAGGCTGTAAATGAGGGTTTTGAAGCCTTTTACTGCTTCTTAAGGCTGGAAACGACATTTCACGTGTAAATCGGCCAAATGCTATTGGAAAGTGAAATCAACCACATATTCTTCATGGTTAGGCTGCCCCGCACCTGTATTACTGCGAGATTTGTATTGAAAAGCTTCTTAGCCGGAGTTACAGTCGCTTCCATGCAAACGTGGCTTTAAGCGTTTCAGAGCCTTAAAAAAGGCTGTAAATGAGGGTTTTGAAGCCTTTAACTGCTTCTTATGGCTGGAAACGACATTTCACGTGTAAATCGGCCAAATGCTATTGGAAAGTGAAATCAACCACATATTCTTCATGTTTAGGCTGCCCCGCACCTGTATTACTGTGAGATTTGTATTGGAAAGCTTCTAAACCGGAGTTACAGTCGCTTCCATGCGAACGTGGCTTTAAGCGTTTCAGAGCCTGAAAAGGCTGTAAATGAGGGTTTTGAAGCCTTTTACTGCTTCTTAAGGCTGGAAACGACATTTCACGTGTAAATCGGCGAAATGCGATTGGAAAGTGAAATCAACCACATATTCTTCATGGTTAGGCTGCCCCGCACCTGTATTACTGTGAGATTTGTATTGGAAAGCTTCTAAACCGGAGTTACAGTCGCTTCCATGCGAACGTGGCTTTAAGAGTTTCAGAGCCTGAAAAGGCTGTAAATGAGGGTTTTGAAGCCTTTATCTGCTTCTTAAGGCTGGAAACAACATTTCACGTGTAAATCGGCCAAATGCTATTGGAAAGTGAATTCAACCACATATTCTTCATGGTTAGGCTGCCCCGCATCTGTATTACTGTGAGATTTGTATTGGATAGCTTCTAAACCGGAGTTACAGTCGCTTCCATGCGAACGTGGCTTTAAGCGTTTCAGAGCCTGAAAAGGCTGTAAATGAGGGTTTTGAAGCCTTTAACTGCTTCTTAAGGCTGGAAACGACATTTCACGTGTAAATTGGCCAAATGCTATTTGAAAGTGAAATCAACCACATATTCTAAAAGGTTAGGCTGCCCCGCACCTGTATTACTGTGAGATTTGTATTGGAAAGCTTCTAAACCGGAGTTACAGTTGCTTCCATGCGAACGTGTTTTTAAGCGTTTCAGAGCCTGAAAAGGCTGTAAATGAGGGTTTTGAAGCCTTTAACTGCTTCTTAAGGCTGGAAACAACATTTCACGTGTAAATCGGCCAAATGCTATTGGAAAGTGAATTCAACCACATATTCTTCATGGTTAGGCTGCCCCGCACCTGTATTACTGTGAGATTTGTATTGGAAAGCTTCTAAACCGGAGTTACAGTCGCTTCCATGCGAACGTGGCTTTAAGCGTTTCTGAGCCTGAAAAGGCTGTAAATGAGGGTTTTGAAGCCTTTAACTGCTTCTTAAGGCTGGAAACGACATTTCACGTGTAAATCGGCCAAATGCGATTGGAAAGTGAAATCAACCACATCTTCTAAAAGGTTAGGCTGCCCCGCACCTGTATTACTGTGAGATTTGTATTGGAAAGCTTCTAAACCGGAGTTACAGTTGCTTCCATGCGAACGTGTTTTTAAGCGTTTCAGAGCCTGAAAAGGCTGTAAATGAGGGTTTTGAAGCCTTTAACTGCTTCTTAAGGCTGGAAACAACATTTCACGTGTAAATCGGCCAAATGCTATTGGAAAGTGAATTCAACCACATATTCTTCATGGTTAGGCTGCCCCGCACCTGTATTACTGTGAGATTTGTATTGGAAAGCTTCTAAACCGGAGTTACAGTCGCTTCCATGCGAACGTGGCTTTAAGCGTTTCTGAGCCTGAAAAGGCTGTAAATGAGGGTTTTGAAGCCTTTTACTGCTTCTTAAGGCTGGAAACGACATTTCACGTGTAAATCGGCCAAATGCGATTGGAAAGTGAAATCAACCACGTATTCTTCATGGTTAGGCTGCCCCGCATCTGTATTACTGTGAGATTTGTATTGGAAAGCTTCTAAACCGGAGTTACAGTCGCTTCCATGCGAACATGGCTTTAAGCGTTTCAGAGCATGAAAAGGCTGTATATGAGGGTTTTGAAGCCTTTAACTGCTTCTTAAGGCTGGAAACGACATTTCACGTGTATATCGGCTAAATGCTATTGGAAAGTGAAATCAACCACATATTCTTCATGGTTAGGCTGCCCCGCACCTGTATTACTGCGAGATTTGTATTGAAAAGCTTCTTAGCCGGAGTTACAGTCGCTTCCATGCAAATGTGGCTTTTAGCGTTTCAGAGCCTTAAAAAAGGCTGTAAATGAGGGTTTTGAAGCCTTTAACTGCTTCTTAAGGCTGGAAACGACATTTCACGTGTAAATCGGCCAAATGCAATTTGAAAGTGAAATCAACCACATATTCTTCATGGTTAGGCTGCCCCGCACCTGTATTACTGTGAGATTTGTATTGGAAAGCTTCTAAACCGGAGTTACAGTCGCTTCCATGCGAACGTGGCTTTAAGCGTTTCAGAGCCTGAAAAGGCTGTAAATGAGGGTTTTGAAGCCTTTAACTGCTTCTTAAGGCTGGAAACGACATTTCACGTGTAAATCGGCCAAATGCTATTGGAAAGTGAAATCAACCACATATTCTTCATGGTTAGGCTGCCACGCACCTGTATTACTGCGAGATTTGTATTGGAAAGCTTCTAAACCGGAGTTACAGTCGCGTCCATGCGAACGTGGCTTTAAGCGTTTCAGAGCCTGAAAAGGCTGTAAATGAGGGTTTTGAAGCCTTTAACTGCTTCTTATGGCTGGAAACGGCATTTCACGTGTAAATCTGCCAAATGCTGTTGGAAAGTGAAATCAACCACATATTCTTCATGTTTAGGCTTCCCCGCACCTGTATTACTGTGAGATTTGTATTGGAAAGCTTCTAAACCGGAGTTACAGTCGCTTCCATGCGAACGTGGCTTTAAGCGTTTCAGAGCCTGAAAAGGCTGTAAATGAGGGTTTTGAAGCCTTTTACTTCTTCTTAAGGCTGGAAACGACATTTCACGTGTAAATCGGCCAAATGCTATTGGAAAGTGAATTCAACCACATATTCTTCATGGTTAGGCTGCCCCGCATCTGTATTACTGTGAGATTTGTATTGGAAAGCTTCTAAACCGGAGTTACAGTCGCTTCCATGCGAACATGGCTTTAAGCGTTTCAGAGCCTGAAAAGGCTGTAAATGAGGGTTTTGAAGCCTTTAACTGCTTCTTATGGCTGGAAACGGTTTTTCACGTGTAAATCTGCCAAATGCTGTTGGAAAGTGAAATCAACCACATATTCTTCATGTTTAGGCTTCCCCGCACCTGTATTACTGTGAGATTTGTATTGGAAAGCTTCTAAACCGGAGTTACAGTCGCTTCCATGCGAACGTGGCTTTAAGCGTTTCAGAGCCTGAAAAGGCTGTAAATGAGGGTTTTGAAGCCTTTTACTTCTTCTTAAGGCTGGAAACGACATTTCACGTGTAAATCGGCCAAATGCTATTGGAAAGTGAATTCAACCACATATTCTTCATGGTTAGGCTGCCCCGCATCTGTATTACTGTGAGATTTGTATTGGAAAGCTTCTAAACCGGAGTTACAGTCGCTTCCATGCGAACATGGCTTTAAGCGTTTCAGAGCATGAAAAGGCTGTATATGAGGGTTTTGAAGCCTTTAACTGCTTCTTAAGGCTGGAAACGACATTTCACGTGTATATCGGCCAAATGCTATTGGAAAGTGAAATCAACCACATATTCTTCATGGTTAGGCTGCCCCGCACCTGTATTACTGCAAGATTTGTATTGAAAAGCTTCTTAGCCGGAGTTACAGTCGCTTCCATGCAAACGTGTTTTTAAGCGTTTCAGAGCCTTAAAAAAGGCTGTAAATGAGGGTTTTGAAGCCTTTAACTGCTTCTTATGGCTGGAAACGACATTTCACGTGTAAATCGGCCAAATGCTATTGGAAAGTGAAATCAACCACATATTCTTCATGTTTAGGCTGCCCCGCACCTGAATTACTGTGAGATTTGTATTGGAAAGCTTCTAAACCGGAGTTACAGTCGCTTCCATGCGAACGTGGCTTTAAGCCTTTCAGAGCCTGAAAAGGCTGAAAATGAGGGTTTTGAAGCCTTTAACTGCTTCTTAAGGCTGGAAACGACATTTCACGTGTAAATCGGCCAAATGCTATTGGAAAGTGAAATCAACCACATATTCTTCATGGTTAGGCTGCCACGCACCTGTATTACTGCGAGATTTGTATTGGAAAGCTTCTAAACCGGAGTTACAGTCGCGTCCATGCGAACGTGGCTTGAAGCGTTTCAGAGCCTGAAAAGGCTGTAAATGAGGGTTTTGAAGCCTTTAACTGCTTCTTATGGCTGGAACCGGCATTTCACGTGTAAATCGGCCAAATGCTGTTGGAAAGTGAAATCAACCACGTATTCTTCATGTTTAGGCTGCCCTGCACCTGTATTACTGTGAGATTTGTATTGGAAAGCTTCTAAACCGGAGTTACAGTCGCTTCCATGCGAACATGGCTTTAAGCGTTTCAGAGCATGAAAAGGCTGTATATGAGGGTTTCGAAGCCTTTAACTGCTTCTTAAGGCTGGAAACGACATTTCACGTGTATATCGGCCAAATGCTATTGGAAAGTGAAATCAACCACATATTCTTCATGGTTAGGCTGCCCCGCACCTGTATTACTGCAAGATTTGTATTGAAAAGCTTCTTAGCCGGAGTTACAGTCGCTTCCATGCAAACGTGGCTTTAAGCGTTTCAGAGCCTTAAAAAAGGCTGTAAATGAGGGTTTTGAAGCCTTTAACTGCTTCTTATGGCTGGAAACGACATTTCACGTGTAAATCGGCCAAATGCTATTGGAAAGTGAAATCAACCACATATTCTTCATGTTTAGGCTGCCCCGCACCTGAATTACTGTGAGATTTGTATTGGAAAGCTTCTAAACCGGAGTTACAGTCGCTTCCATGCGAACGTGGCTTTAAGCCTTTCAGAGCCTGAAAAGGCTGAAAATGAGGGTTTTGAAGCCTTTAACTGCTTCTTAAGGCTGGAAACGACATTTCACGTGTAAATCGGCCAAATGCTATTGGAAAGTGAAATCAACCACATATTCTTCATGGTTAGGCTGCCACGCACCTGTATTACTGCGAGATTTGTATTGGAAAGCTTCTAAACCGGAGTTACAGTCGCGTCCATGCGAACGTGGCTTGAAGCGTTTCAGAGCCTGAAAAGGCTGTAAATGAGGGTTTTGAAGCCTTTAACTGCTTCTTATGGCTGGAACCGGCATTTCACGTGTAAATCGGCCAAATGCTGTTGGAAAGTGAAATCAACCACATATTCTTCATGTTTAGGCTGCCCTGCACCTGTATTACTGTGAGATTTGTATTGGAAAGCTTCTAAACCGGAGTTACAGTCGCTTCCATGCGAACGTGGCTTTAAGCGTTTCAGAGCCTGAAAAGGCTGTAAATGAGGGTTTTGAAGCCTTTTACTTCTTCTTAAGGCTGGAAACGACATTTCACGTGTAAATCGGCCAAATGCTATTGGAAAGTGAAATCAACCACATATTCTTCATGGTTAGGCTGCCCCGCACCTGTATTACTGCGAGATTTGTATAGAAAAGCTTCTTAGCCGGAGTTACAGTCGCTTCCATGCAAACGTTGCTTTAAGCGTTTCAGAGCCTTAAAAAAGGCTGTAAATGAGGGTTTTGAAGCCTTTAACTGCTTCTTATGGCTGGAAACGACATTTCACGTGTAAATCGGCCAAATGCTATTGGAAAGTGAAATCAACCACATATTCTTCATGTTTAGGCTGCCCCGCACCTGAATTACTGTGAGATTTGTATTGGAAAGCTTCTAAACCGGAGTTACAGTCGCTTCCATGCGAACGTGGCTTTAAGCCTTTCAGAGCCTGAAAAGGCTGTAAATGAGGGTTTTGAAGCCTTTAACTGCTTCTTAAGGCTGGAAACAACATTTCACGTGTAAATCGGCCAAATGCTATTGGAAAGTGAATTCAACCACGTATTCTTCATGGTTAGGCTGCCCCGCACCTGTATTACTGTGAGATTTGTATTGGAAAGCTTTTAAACCGGAGTTACAGTCGCTTCCATGCGAACGTGGCTTTAAGCGTTTCAGAGCCTGAAAAGGCTGTAAATGAGGGTTTTGAAGCCTTTTACTGCTTCTTAAGGCTGGAAACGACATTTCACGTGTAAATCGGCCAAATGCGATTGGAAATTGAAATCAACCAGATATTCTTCTTCATGGTTAGGCTGCCCCGCACCTGTATTACTGTGAGATTTGTATCGGAAAGCTTCTAAACTGGAGTTACAGTCGCTTCCATGCAAACGTGGCTTTAAGAGTTTCAGAGCCTGAAAAGGCTGTAAATGAGGGTTTTGAAGCCTTTAACTGCTTCTTAAGGCTGGAAACGACATTTCACGTGTAAATCGGCCAAATGCTATTGGAAAGTGAAATCAACCACATATTCTTCATGGTTAGGCTGCCCCGCACCTGTATTACTGTGAGATTTGTATTGGAAAGCTTCTAAACCGGAGTTACAGTCGCTTCCATGCGAACGTGGCTTTAAGCGTTTCAGAGCCTGAAAAGGCTGTAAATTAGGGTTTTGAAGCCTTTAACTGCTTCTTAAGGCTGGAAAAGACATTTCACGTGTAAATCAGCCAAATGCTATTGGAAAGTGAAATCAATCTCATATTCTTCATGGTTAGGCTGCCCCGCACCTGTATTACTGTGAGATTTGTATTGGAAAGCTTCTAAACCGGAGTTACAGTCGCTTCCATGCGAACGTGGCTTTAAGCGTTTCAGAGCCTGTAAAGGCTGTAAATGAGGGTTTTGAAGCCTTTAACTGCTTCTTAAGGCTGGAAACGACATTTCACGTGTAAATCGGCCAAATGCTATTGGAAAGTGAAATCAACCACATATTCTTCATGGTTAGGCTGCCACGCACCTGTATCACTGCAAGATTTGTAATGGAAAGCTTCTAAACCGGAGTTACAGTCGTTTCCATGCGAACGTGGCTTTAAGCGTTTCAGAGCCTGAAAAGGCTGTAAATGAGGGTTTTGATGCCTTTTACTGCTTCTTAAGGCTCGAAACGACATTTCACGTGTAAATCGGCCAAATGCTATTGGAAAGTGAATTCAACCACGTATTCTTCATGGTTAGACTGCCCCGCACCTTTATTACTGTGAGATTTGTATTGGAAAGCTTTTAAACCGGAGTTACAGTCGCTTCCATGCGAACGTGGCTTTAAGCGTTTCAGAGCCTGTAAAGGCTGTAAATGAGGGTTTTGAAGCCTTTAACTGCTTCTTAAGGCTGGAAACGACATTTCACGTGTAAATCGGCCAAATGCTATTGGAAAGTGAAATCAACCACATATTCTTCATGGTTAGGCTGCCACGCACCTGTATTACTGCAAGATTTGTAATGGAAAGCTTCTAAACCGGAGTTACAGTCGTTTCCAGGCGAACGTGGCTTTAAGCGTTTCAGAGCCTGAAAAGGCTGTAAATGAGGGTTTTGATGCCTTTTACTGCTTCTTAAGGCTCGAAACGACATTTCACGTGTAAATCGGCCAAATGCTATTGGAAAGTGAAATCAACCACATATTCTTCATGGTAAGGCTGCCCCGCACCTGTATTACTGTGAGATTTGTATTGGAAAGCTTTTAAACCGGAGTTACAGTCGCTTCCATGCGAACGTGGCTTTAAGCGTTTCAGAGCCTGAAAAGGCTGTAAATGAGGGTTTTGAAGCCTTTAACTGCTTCTTAAGGCTGGAAACAACATTTCACGTGTAAATCGGCCAAATGCTATTGGAAAGTGAATTCAACCACGTATTCTTCATGGTTAGACTGCCCCGCACCTTTATTACTGTGAGATTTGTATTGGAAAGCTTTTAAACCGGAGTTACAGTCGCTTCCATGCGAACGTGGCTTTAGGCGTTTCAGAGCCTGAAAAGGCTGTAAATGAGGGTTTTGAAGCCTTTTACTGCTTCTTAAGGCTAGAAACGACATTTCACGTGTAAATCGGCCAAATGCGATTGGAAAGTGAATTCAACCACGTATTCTTCATGGTTAGACTGCCCCGCACCTTTATTACTGTGAGATTTGTATTGGAAAGCTTTTAAACCGGAGTTACAGTCGCTTCCATGCGAACGTGGCTTTAAGCGTTTCAGAGCCTGTAAAGGCTGTAAATGAGGGTTTTGAAGCCTTTAACTGCTTCTTAAGGCTGGAAACGACATTTCACGTGTAAATCGGCCAAATGCTATTGGAAAGTGAAATCAACCACATATTCTTCATGGTTAGGCTGCCACGCACCTGTATTACTGCAAGATTTGTAATGGAAAGCTTCTAAACCGGAGTTACAGTCGTTTCCATGCGAACGTGGCTTTAAGCGTTTCAGAGCCTGAAAAGGCTGTAAATGAGGGTTTTGATGCCTTTTACTGTTCTTAAGGCTCGAAACGACATTTCACGTGTAAATCTGCCAAATGCTATTGGAAAGTGAAATCAACCACATATTCTTCATGGTTAGGCTGCCCCGCACCTGTATTACTGTGAGATTTGTATTGGAAAGCTTTTAAACCGGAGTTACAGTCGCTTCCATGCGAACGTGGCTTTAAGCGTTTCAGAGCCTGAAAAGGCTGTAAATGAGGGTTTTGAAGCCTTTAACTGCTTCTTAAGGCTGGAAACAACATTTCACGTGTAAATCGGCCAAATGCTATTGGAAAGTGAATTCAACCACGTATTCTTCATGGTTAGACTGCCCCGCACCTTTATTACTGTGAGATTTGTATTGGAAAGCTTTTAAACCGGAGTTACAGTCGCTTCCATGCGAACGTGGCTTTAGGCGTTTCAGAGCCTGAAAAGGCTGTAAATGAGGGTTTTGAAGCCTTTTACTGCTTCTTAAGGCTAGAAACGACATTTCACGTGTAAATCGGCCAAATGCGATTGGAAAGTGAAATCAACCACATATTCTTCATGTTTAGGCTGCCCCGCACCTGTATTACTGTGAGATTTGTATTGGAAAGCTTCTAAACCAGAGTTACAGTTGCTTCCATGCGAACGTGGCTTTTAGCGTTTCAGAGCCTGAAAAGGCTGTAAATGAGGGTTTTGAAGCCTTTTACTGCTTCTTAAGGCTGGAAACGACATTTCACGTGTAAATCGGCCAAATGCTATTGGAAAGTGAAATCAACCACATATTCTTCATGGTTAGGCTGCCCCGCACCTGTATTACTGCAAGATTTGTATTGAAAAGCTTCTTAGTTGGAGTTACAGTCGCTTCCATGCAAACGTGGCTTTAAGCGTTTCAGAGCCTTAAAAAAGGCTGTAAATGAGGGTTTTGAAGCCTTTAACTGCTTCTTATGGCTGGAAACGACATTTCACGTGTAAATCGGCCAAATGCTATTGGAAAGTGAAATCAACCACATACTCTTCATGTTTAGGCTGCCCCGCACCTGTATTACTGTGAGATTTGTATTGGAAAGCTTCTAAACCGGAGTTACAGTCGCTTCCATGCGAACGTGGCTTTAAGCCTTTCAGAGCCTGAAAAGGCTGTAAATTAGGGTTTTGAAGCCTTTAACTGCTTCTTAAGGCTAGAAACGACATTTCACGTGTAAATCGGCCAAATGCTATTGGAAAGTGAATTCAACCACGTATTCTTCATGGTTAGACTGCCCCGCACCTTTATTACTGTGAGATTTGTATTGGAAAGCTTTTAAACCGGAGTTACAGTCGCTTCCATGCGAACGTGGCTTTAAGCGTTTCAGAGCCTGTAAAGGCTGTAAATGAGGGTTTTGAAGCCTTTAACTGCTTCTTAAGGCTGGAAACGACATTTCACGTGTAAATCGGCCAAATGCTATTGGAAAGTGAAATCAACCACATATTCTTCATGGTTAGGCTGCCCCGCACCTGTATTACTGTGAGATTTGTATTGGAAAGCTTTTGAACCGGAGTTACAGTCGCTTCCATGCGAACGTGGCTTTAAGCGTTTCAGAGCCTGAAAAGGCTGTAAATGAGGGTTTTGAAGCCTTTAACTGCTTCTTAAGGCTGGAAACAACATTTCACGTGTAAATCGGCCAAATGCTATTGGAAAGTGAATTCAACCACGTATTCTTCATGGTTAGACTGCCCCGCACCTTTATTACTGTGAGATTTGTATTGGAAAGCTTTTAAACCGGAGTTACAGTCGCTTCCATGCGAACGTGGCTTTAGGCGTTTCAGAGCCTGAAAAGGCTGTAAATGAGGGTTTTGAAGCCTTTTACTGCTTCTTAAGGCTAGAAACGACATTTCACGTGTAAATCGGCCAAATGCGATTGGAAAGTGAAATCAACCACATATTCTTCATGTTTAGGCTGCCCCGCACCTGTATTACTGTGAGATTTGTATTGGAAAGCTTCTAAACCAGAGTTACAGTTGCTTCCATGCGAACGTGGCTTTTAGCGTTTCAGAGCCTGAAAAGGCTGTAAATGAGGGTTTTGAAGCCTTTTACTGCTTCTTAAGGCTGGAAACGACATTTCACGTGTAAATCGGCCAAATGCTATTGGAAAGTGAAATCAACCACATATTCTTCATGGTTAGGCTGCCCCGCACCTGTATTACTGCAAGATTTGTATTGAAAAGCTTCTTAGTTGGAGTTACAGTCGCTTCCATGCAAACGTGGCTTTAAGCGTTTCAGAGCCTTAAAAAAGGCTGTAAATGAGGGTTTTGAAGCCTTTAACTGCTTCTTATGGCTGGAAACGACATTTCACGTGTAAATCGGCCAAATGCTATTGGAAAGTGAAATCAACCACATACTCTTCATGTTTAGGCTGCCCCGCACCTTTATTACTGTGAGATTTGTATTGGAAAGCTTCTAAACCGGAGTTACAGTCGCTTCCATGCGAACGTGGCTTTAAGCCTTTCAGAGCCTGAAAAGGCTGTAAATGAGGGTTTTGAAGCCTTTAACTGCTTCTTAAGGCTGGAAACGACATTTCACGTGTAAATCGGCCAAATGCTATTTGAAAGTGAAATCAACCACATATTCTAAAAGGTTAGGCTGCCCCGCACCTGTATTACTGTGAGATTTGTATTGGAAAGCTTCTAAACCGGAGTTACAGTCGCTTCCATGCGAACGTGGCTTTAAGCGTTTCAGAGCCTGAAAAGGCTGTAAATGAGGGTTTTGAAGCCTTTAACTGCTTCTTATGGCTGGAAACAACATTTCACGTGTAAATCGGCCAAATGCTATTGGAAAGTGAATTCAACCACGTATTCTTCATGGTTAGGCTGCCCCGCACCTGTATTACTGTGAGATTTGTATTGGAAAGCTTTTAAACCGGAGTTACAGTCGCTTCCATGCGAACGTGGCTTTAAGCGTTTCAGAGCCTGAAAAGGCTGTAAATGAGGGTTTTGAAGCCTTTTACTGCTTCTTAAGGCTAGAAACGACATTTCACGTGTAAATCGGCCAAATGCGATTGGAAAGTGAAATCAACCACATATTCTTCATGTTTAGGCTGCCCCGCACCTGTATTACTGTGAGATTTGTATTGGAAAGCTTCTAAACCAGAGTTACAGTCGCTTCCATGCGAACGTGGCTTTTAGCGTTTCAGAGCCTGAAAAGGCTGTAAATGAGGGTTTTGAAGCCTTTTACTGCTTCTTAAGGCTGGAAACGACATTTCACGTGTAAATCGGCCAAATGCTATTGGCAAGTGAAATCAACCACATATTCTTCATGGTTAGGCTGCCCCGCACCTGTATTACTGCGAGATTTGTATTGAAAAGCTTCTTAGCCGGAGTTACAGTCGCTTCCATGCAAACGTGGCTTTAAGCGTTTCAGAGCCTTAAAAAAGGCTGTAAATGAGGGTTTTGAAGCCTTTAACTGCTTCTTATGGCTGGAAACGACATTTCACGTGTAAATCGGCCAAATGCTATTGGAAAGTGAAATCAACCACATATTCTTCATGTTTAGGCTGCCCCGCACCTGTATTACTGTGAGATTTGTATTGGAAAGCTTCTAAACCGGAGTTACAGTCGCTTCCATGCGAACGTGGCTTTAAGCGTTTCAGAGCCTGAAAAGGCTGTAAATGAGGGTTTTGAAGCCTTTTACTGCTTCTTAAGGCTGGAAACGACATTTCACGTGTAAATCGGCGAAATGCGATTGGAAAGTGAAATCAACCACATATTCTTCATGGTTAGGCTGCCCCGCACCTGTATTACTGTTAGATTTGTATTGGAAAGCTTCTAAACCGGAGTTACAGTCGCTTCCATGCGAACGTGGCTTTAAGAGTTTCAGAGCCTGAAAAGGCTGTAAATGAGGGTTTTGAAGCCTTTATCTGCTTCTTAAGGCTGGAAACAACATTTCACGTGTAAATCGGCCAAATGCTATTTGAAAGTGAAATCAACCACATATTCTAAAAGGTTAGGCTGCCCCGCACCTGTATTACTGTGAGATTTGTATTGGAAAGCTTCTAAACCGGAGTTACAGTTGCTTCCATGCGAACGTGTTTTTAAGCGTTTCAGAGCCTGAAAAGGCTGTAAATGAGGGTTTTGAAGCCTTTAACTGCTTCTTAAGGCTGGAAACAACATTTCACGTGTAAATCGGCCAAATGCTATTGGAAAGTGAATTCAACCACATATTCTTCATGGTTAGGCTGCCCCGCACCTGTATTACTGTGAGATTTGTATTGGAAAGCTTCTAAACCGGAGTTACAGTCGCTTCCATGCGAACGTGGCTTTAAGCGTTTCTGAGCCTGAAAAGGCTGTAAATGAGGGTTTTGAAGCCTTTTACTGCTTCTTAAGGCTGGAAACGACATTTCACGTGTAAATCGGCCAAATGCGATTGGAAAGTGAAATCAACCACATATTCTTCATGGTTAGGCTGCCCCGCACCTGTATTACTGTGAGATTTGTATTGGAAAGCTTCTAAACCGGAGTTACAGTCGCTTCCATGCGAACGTGGCTTTAAGAGTTTCAGAGCCTGAAAAGGCTATAAATGAGGGTTTTGAAGCCTTTAACTGCTTCTTAAGGCTGGAAACGACATTTCACGTGTAAATCGGCCAAATGCTATTGGAAAGTGAAATCAACCACATATTCTTCATGGTTAGGCTGCCACGCACCTGTATTACTGCGAGATTTGTATTGGAAAGCTTCTAAACCGGAGTAACAGTTGCGTCCATGCGAACGTGGCTTTAAGCGTTTCAGAGCCTGAAAAGGCTGTAAATGAGGGTTTTGAAGCCTTTAACTGCTTCTTATGGCTGGAAACGGCATTTCGCGTGTAAATCGGCCAAATGCTATTGGAAAGTGAAATCAACCACATATTCTTCATGGTTAGGCTGCCCCGCATCTGTATTACTGTGAGATTTGTATTGGAAAGCTTCTAAACCGGAGTTACAGTCGTTTCCATGCGAACATGGCTTTAAGCGTTTCAGAGCATGAAAAGGCTGTATATGAGGGTTTTGAAGCCTTTAACTGCTTCTTAAGGCTGGAAACGACATTTCACGTGTATATCGGCCAAATGCTATTGGAAAGTGAAATCAACCACATATTCTTCATGGTTAGGCTGCCCCGCACCTGTATTACTGCGAGATTTGTATTGAAAAGCTTCTTAGCCGGAGTTACAGTCGCTTCCATGCAAATGTGGCTTTAAGCGTTTCAGAGCCTTAAAAAAGGCTGTAAATGAGGGTTTTGAAGCCTTTAACTGCTTCTTAAGGCTGGAAACGACATTTCACGTGTAAATCGGCCAAATGCAATTGGAAAGTGAAATCAACCACATATTCTTCATGGTTAGGCTGCCCCGCACCTGTATTACTGTGAGATTTGTATTGGAAAGCTTCTAAACCGGAGTTACAGTCGCTTCCATGCGAACGTGGCTTTAAGCGTTTCAGAGCCTGAAAAGGCTGTAAATGAGGGTTTTGAAGCCTTTAACTGCTTCTTAAGGCTGGAAACGACATTTCACGTGTAAATCGGCCAAATGCTATTGGAAAGTGAAATCAACCACATATTCTTCATGGTTAGGCTGCCACGCACCTGTATTACTGCGAGATTTGTATTGGAAAGCTTCTAAACCGGAGTTACAGTCGCGTCCATGCGAACGTGGCTTTAAGCGTTTCAGAGCCTGAAAAGGCTGTAAATGAGGGTTTTGAAGCCTTTAACTGCTTCTTATGGCTGGAAACGGCATTTCACGTGTAAATCGGCCAAATGCTGTTGGAAAGTGAAATCAACCACATATTCTTCATGTTTAGGCTTCCCCGCACCTGTATTACTGTGAGATTTGTATTGGAAAGCTTCTAAACCGGAGTTACAGTCGCTTCCATGCGAACGTGGCTTTAAGCGTTTCAGAGCCTGAAAAGGCTGTAAATGAGGGTTTTGAAGCCTTTTACTTCTTCTTAAGGCTGGAAACGACATTTCACGTGTAAATCGGCCAAATGCTATTGGAAAGTGAATTCAACCACATATTCTTCATGGTTAGGCTGCCCCGCATCTGTATTACTGTGAGATTTGTATTGGAAAGCTTCTAAACCGGAGTTACAGTCGCTTCCATGCGAACATGGCTTTAAGCGTTTCAGAGCATGAAAAGGCTGTATATGAGGGTTTTGAAGCCTTTAACTGCTTCTTAAGGCTGGAAACGACATTTCACGTGTATATCGGCCAAATGCTATTGGAAAGTGAAATCAACCACATATTCTTCATGGTTAGGCTGCCCCGCACCTGTATTACTGCAAGATTTGTATTGAAAAGCTTCTTAGCCGGAGTTACAGTCGCTTCCATGCAAACGTGTTTTTAAGCGTTTCAGAGCCTTAAAAAAGGCTGTAAATGAGGGTTTTGAAGCCTTTAACTGCTTCTTATGGCTGGAAACGACATTTCACGTGTAAATCGGCCAAATGCTATTGGAAAGTGAAATCAACCACATATTCTTCATGTTTAGGCTGCCCCGCACCTGAATTACTGTGAGATTTGTATTGGAAAGCTTCTAAACCGGAGTTACAGTCGCTTCCATGCGAACGTGGCTTTAAGCGTTTCAGAGCCTGAAAAGGCTGAAAATGAGGGTTTTGAAGCCTTTAACTGCTTCTTAAGGCTGGAAACGACATTTCACGTGTAAATCGGCCAAATGCTATTGGAAAGTGAAATCAACCACATATTCTTCATGGTTAGGCTGCCACGCACCTGTATTACTGCGAGATTTGTATTGGAAAGCTTCTAAACCGGAGTTACAGTCGCGTCCATGCGAACGTGGCTTGAAGCGTTTCAGAGCCTGAAAAGGCTGTAAATGAGGGTTTTGAAGCCTTTAACTGCTTCTTATGGCTGGAACCGGCATTTCACGTGTAAATCGGCCAAATGCTGTTGGAAAGTGAAATCAACCACATATTCTTCATGTTTAGGCTGCCCTGCACCTGTATTACTGTGAGATTTGTATTGGAAAGCTTCTAAACCGGAGTTACAGTCGCTTCCATGCGAACATGGCTTTAAGCGTTTCAGAGCATGAAAAGGCTGTATATGAGGGTTTTGAAGCCTTTAACTGCTTCTTAAGGCTGGAAACGACATTTCACGTGTATATCGGCCAAATGCTATTGGAAAGTGAAATCAACCACATATTCTTCATGGTTAGGCTGCCCCGCACCTGTATTACTGCAAGATTTGTATTGAAAAGCTTCTTAGCCGGAGTTACAGTCGCTTCCATGCAAACGTGGCTTTAAGCGTTTCAGAGCCTTAAAAAAGGCTGTAAATGAGGGTTTTGAAGCCTTTAACTGCTTCTTATGGCTGGAAACGACATTTCACGTGTAAATCGGCCAAATGCTATTGGAAAGTGAAATCAACCACATATTCTTCATGTTTAGGCTGCCCCGCACCTGAATTACTGTGAGATTTGTATTGGAAAGCTTCTAAACCGGAGTTACAGTCGCTTCCATGCGAACGTGGCTTTAAGCCTTTCAGAGCCTGAAAAGGCTGAAAATGAGGGTTTTGAAGCCTTTAACTGCTTCTTAAGGCTGGAAACGACATTTCACGTGTAAATCGGCCAAATGCTATTGGAAAGTGAAATCAACCACATATTCTTCATGGTTAGGCTGCCACGCACCTGTATTACTGCGAGATTTGTATTGGAAAGCTTCTAAACCGGAGTTACAGTCGCGTCCATGCGAACGTGGCTTTAAGCGTTTCAGAGCCTGAAAAGGCTGTAAATGAGGGTTTTGAAGCCTTTAACTGCTTCTTATGGCTGGAACCGGCATTTCACGTGTAAATCGGCCAAATGCTGTTGGAAAGTGAAATCAACCACATATTCTTCATGTTTAGGCTGCCCTGCACCTGTATTACTGTGAGATTTGTATTGGAAAGCTTCTAAACCGGAGTTACAGTCGCTTCCATGCGAACGTGGCTTTAAGCGTTTCAGAGCCTGAAAAGGCTGTAAATGAGGGTTTTGAAGCCTTTTACTTCTTCTTAAGGCTGGAAACGACATTTCACGTGTAAATCGGCCAAATGCTATTGGAAAGTGAAATCAACCACATATTCTTCATGGTTAGGCTGCCCCGCACCTGTATTACTGCGAGATTTGTATAGAAAAGCTTCTTAGCCGGAGTTACAGTCGCTTCCATGCAAACGTTGCTTTAAGCGTTTCAGAGCCTTAAAAAAGGCTGTAAATGAGGGTTTTGAAGCCTTTAACTGCTTCGTATGGCTGGAAACGACATTTCACGTGTAAATCGGCCAAATGCTATTGGAAAGTGAAATCAACCACATATTCTTCATGTTTAGGCTGCCCCGCACCTGAATTACTGTGAGATTTGTATTGGAAAGCTTCTAAACCGGAGTTACAGTCGCTTCCATGCGAACGTGGCTTTAAGCCTTTCAGAGCCTGAAAAGGCTGTAAATGAGGGTTTTGAAGCCTTTAACTGCTTCTTAAGGCTGGAAACAACATTTCACGTGTAAATCGGCCAAATGCTATTGGAAAGTGAATTCAACCACGTATTCTTCATGGTTAGGCTGCCCCGCACCTGTATTACTGTGAGATTTGTATTGGAAAGCTTTTAAACCGGAGTTACAGTCGCTTCCATGCGAACGTGGCTTTAAGCGTTTCAGAGCCTGAAAAGGCTGTAAATGAGGGTTTTGAAGCCTTTAACTGCTTCTTAAGGCTGGAAACGACATTTCACGTGTAAATCGGCCAAATGCTATTTGAAAGTGAAATCAACCACATATTCTAAAAGGTTAGGCTGCCCCGCACCTGTATTACTGTGAGATTTGTATTGGAAAGCTTCTAAACCGGAGTTACAGTCGCTTCCATGCGAACGTGGCTTTAAGCGTTTCAGAGCCTGAAAAGGCTGTAAATGAGGGTTTTGAAGCCTTTAACTGCTTCTTATGGCTGGAAACAACATTTCACGTGTAAATCGGCCAAATGCTATTGGAAAGTGAATTCAACCACGTATTCTTCATGGTTAGGCTGCCCCGCACCTGTATTACTGTGATATTTGTATTGGAAAGCTTTTAAACCGGAGTTACAGTCGCTTCCATGCGAACGTGGCTTTAAGCGTTTCAGAGCCTGAAAAGGCTGTAAATGAGGGTTTTGAAGCCTTTTACTGCTTCTTAAGGCTAGAAACGACATTTCACGTGTAAATCGGCCAAATGCGATTGGAAAGTGAAATCAACCACATATTCTTCATGTTTAGGCTGCCCCGCACCTGTATTACTGTGAGATTTGTATTGGAAAGCTTCTAAACCAGAGTTACAGTCGCTTCCATGCGAACGTGGCTTTTAGCGTTTCAGAGCCTGAAAAGGCTGTAAATGAGGGTTTTGAAGCCTTTTACTGCTTCTTAAGGCTGGAAACGACATTTCACGTGTAAATCGGCCAAATGCTATTGGAAAGTGAAATCAACCACATATTCTTCATGGTTAGGATGCCCCGCACCTGTATTACTGCGAGATTTGTATTGAGAGCTTCTTAGCCGGAGTTACAGTCGCTTCCATGCAAACGTGGCTTTAAGCGTTTCAGAGCCTTAAAAAAGGCTGTAAATGAGGGTTTTGAAGCCTTTAACTGCTTCTTATGGCTGGAAACGACATTTCACGTGTAAATCGGCCAAATGCTATTGGAAAGTGAAATCAACCACATATTCTTCATGTTTAGGCTGCCCCGCACCTGTATTACTGTGAGATTTGTATTGGAAAGCTTCTAAACCGGAGTTACAGTCGCTTCCATGCGAACGTGGCTTTAAGCGTTTCAGCGCCTGAAAAGGCTGTAAATGAGGGTTTTGAAGCCTTTTACTGCTTCTTAAGGCTGGAAACGACATTTCACGTGTAAATCGGCGAAATGCGATTGGAAAGTGAAATCAACCACATATTCTTCATGGTTAGGCTGCCCCGCACCTGTATTACTGTGAGATTTGTATTGGAAAGCTTCTAAACCGGAGTTACAGTCGCTTCCATGCGAACGTGGCTTTAAGAGTTTCAGAGCCTGAAAAGGCTGTAAATGAGGGTTTTGAAGCCTTTATCTGCTTCTTAAGGCTGGAAACAACATTTCACGTGTAAATCGGCCAAATGCTATTGGAAAGTGAATTCAACCACATATTCTTCATGGTTAGGCTGCCCCGCATCTGTATTACTGTGAGATTTGTATTGGATAGCTTCTAAACCGGAGTTACAGTCGCTTCCATGCGAACGTGGAATTTAAGCGTTTCAGAGCCTGAAAAGGCTGTAAATGAGGGTTTTGAAGCCTTTAACTGCTTCTTAAGGCTGGAAACGACATTTCACGTGTAAATTGGCCAAATGCTATTTGAAAGTGAAATCAACCACATATTCTAAAAGGTTAGGCTGCCCCGCACCTGTATTACTGTGAGATTTGTATTGGAAAGCTTCTAAACCGGAGTTACAGTTCCTTCCATGCGAACGTGTTTTTAAGCGTTTCAGAGCCTGAAAAGGCTGTAAATGAGGGTTTTGAAGCCTTTAACTGCTTCTTAAGGCTGGAAACAACATTTCACGTGTAAATCGGCCAAATGCTATTGGAAAGTGAATTCAACCACATATTCTTCATGGTTAGGCTGCCCCGCACCTGTATTACTGTGAGATTTGTATTGGAAAGCTTCTAAACCGGAGTTACAGTCGCTTCCATGCGAACGTGGCTTTAAGCGTTTCTGAGCCTGAAAAGGCTGTAAATGAGGGTTTTGAAGCCTTTTACTGCTTCTTAAGGCTGGAAACGACATTTCACGTGTAAATCGGCCAAATGCGATTGGAAAGTGAAATCAACCACATATTCTTCATGGTTAGGCTGCCCCGCACCTGTATTACTGTGAGATTTGTATTGGAAAGCTTCTAAACCGGAGTTACAGTCGCTTCCATGCGAACGTGGCTTTAAGAGTTTCAGAGCCTGAAAAGGCTATAAATGAGGGTTTTGAAGCCTTTAACTGCTTCTTAAGGCTGGAAACGACATTTCACGTGTAAATCGGCCAAATGCTATTGGAAAGTGAAATCAACCACATATTCATCATGGTTAGGCTGCCCCGCACGTGTATTACCGTGAGATTTGTATTGGAAAGCTTCTAAACCGGAGTTACAGTCGCTTCCATGCGAACGTGGCTTTAAGCGTTTCAGAGCCTGAAAAGGCTGTAAATGAGGGTTTTGAAGCCTTTAACTGCTTCTTAAGGCTGGAAACGACATTTCACGTGTAAATCGGCCAAATGCTATTGGAAAGTGAAATCAACCACATATTCTTCATGGTTAGGCTGCCACGCACCTGTATTACTGCAAGATTTGTATTGGAAAGCTTCTAAACTGGAGTTACAGTCGCGTCCATGCGAACGTGGCTTTAAGCGTTTCAGAGCCTGAAAAGGCTGTACATGAGGGTTTTGAAGCCTTTAACTGCTTCTTATGGCTGGAAACGGCATTTCACGTGTAAATCGGCCAAATGCGATTGGAAAGTGAAATCAACCACATATTCTTCATGTTTAGGCTGCCCCGCACCTGTATTACTGTGAGATTCTTATTGGAAAGCTTCTAAACCGGAGTTACAGTCGCTTCCATGCGAACGTGGCTTTAAGCGTTTCAGAGCCTGAAAAGGCTGTAAATGAGGGTTTTGAAGCCTTTAACTGCTTCTTAAGGCTGGAAACGACATTTCACGTTTAAATTGGCCAAATGCTATTTGAAAGTGAAATCAACCACATATTCTAAAAGGTTAGGCTGCCCCGCACCTGTATTACTGTGAGATTTGTATTGGAAAGCTTCTAAACCGGAGTTACAGTTGCTTCCATGCGAACGTGGCTTTAAGCGTTTCAGAGCCTGAAAAGGCTGTAAATGAGGGTTTTGAAGCCTTTAACTGCTTTTTAAGGCTGGAAACAACATTTCACGTGTAAATCGGCCAAATGCTATTGGAAAGTGAATTCAACCACATATTCTTCATGGTTAGGCTGCCCCGCACCTGTATTACTGTGAGATTTGTATTGGAAAGCTTCTAAACCGGAGTTAAAGTCGCTTCCATGCGAACGTGGCTTTAAGCGTTTCAGAGCCTGAAAAGGCTGTAAATGAGGGTTTTGAAGCCTTTTACTGCTTCTTAAGGCTGGAAACGACATTTCACGTGTAAATCGGCCAAATGCGATTGGAAAGTGAAATCAACCACATATTCTTCATGGTTAGGCTGCCCCGCACCTGTATTACTGTGAGATTTGTATTGGAAAGCTTCTAAACCGGAGTTACAGTCGCTTCAATGCGAACGTGGCTTTAAAAGTTTCAGAGCCTGAAAAGGCTGTAAATGAGGGTTTTGAAGCCTTTAACTGCTTCTTAAGGCTGGAAACGACATTTCACGTGTAAATCGGCCAAATGCTATTGGAAAGTGAAATCAACCACATATTCATCATGGTTAGGCTGCCCCGCACCTGTATTACTGTGAGATTTGTATTGGAAAGCTTCTAAACCGGAGTTACAGTCGCTTCCACGCGAACGTGGCTTTAAGCGTTTCAGAGCCTGAAAAGGCTATAAATGAGGGTTTTGAAGCCTTTAACTGCTTCTTAAGGCTGGAAACGACATTTCACGTGTAAATCGGCCAAATGCTATTGGAAAGTGAAATCAACCACATATTCTTCATGGTTAGGCTGCCACGCACCTGTATTACTGCGAGATTTGTATTGGAAAGCTTCTAAACCGGAGTAACAGTTGCGTCCATGCGAACGTGGCTTTAAGCGTTTCAGAGCCTGAAAAGGCTGTAAATGAGGGTTTTGAAGCCTTTAACTGCTTCTTATGGCTGGAAACGGCATTTCGCGTGTAAATCGGCCAAATGCTATTGGAAAGTGAAATCAACCACATATTCTTCATGGTGAGGCTGCCCCGCATCTGTATTACTGTGAGATTTGTATTGGAAAGCTTCTAAACCGGAGTTACAGTCGCTTCCATGCGAACATGGCTTTAAGCGTTTCAGAGCATGAAAAGGCTGTATATGAGGGTTTTGAAGCCTTTAACTGCTTCTTAAGGCTGGAAACGACATTTCACGTGTATATCGGCCAAATGCTATTGGAAAGTGAAATCAACCACATATTCTTCATGGTTAGGCTGCCCCGCACCTGTATTACTGCGAGATTTGTATTGAAAAGCTTCTTAGCCAGAGTTACAGTCGCTTCCATGCGAACGTGGCTTTAAGCGTTTCAGAGCCTGAAAAGGCTGTAAATGAGGGTTTTGAAGCCTTTTACTTCTTCTTAAGGCTGGAAACGACATTTCACGTGTAAATCGGCCAAATGCTATTGGAAAGTGAATTCAACCACATATTCTTCATGGTTAGGCTGCCCCGCATCTGTATTACTGTGAGATTTGTATTGGAAAGCTTCTAAACCGGAGTTACAGTCGCTTCCATGCGAACATGGCTTTAAGCGTTTCAGAGCATGAAAAGGCTGTATATGAGGGTTTTGAAGCCTTTAACTGCTTCTTAAGGCTGGAAACGACATTTCACGTGTATATCGGCCAAATGCTATTGGAAAGTGAAATCAACCACATATTCTTCATGGTTAGGCTGCCCCGCACCTGTATTACTGCAAGATTTGTATTGAAAAGCTTCTTAGCCGGAGTTACAGTCGCTTCCATGCAAACGTGTTTTTAAGCGTTTCAGAGCCTTAAAAAAGGCTGTAAATGAGGGTTTTGAAGCCTTTAACTGCTTCTTATGGCTGGAAACGACATTTCACGTGTAAATCGGCCAAATGCTATTGGAAAGTGAAATCAACCACATATTCTTCATGTTTAGGCTGCCCCGCACCTGAATTACTGTGAGATTTGTATTGGAAAGCTTCTAAACCGGAGTTACAGTCGCTTCCATGCGAACGTGGCTTTAAGCGTTTCAGAGCCTGAAAAGGCTGAAAATGAGGGTTTTGAAGCCTTTAACTGCTTCTTAAGGCTGGAAACGACATTTCACGTGTAAATCGGCCAAATGCTATTGGAAAGTGAAATCAACCACATATTCTTCATGGTTAGGCTGCCACGCACCTGTATTACTGCGAGATTTGTATTGGAAAGCTTCTAAACCGGAGTTACAGTCGCGTCCATGCGAACGTGGCTTGAAGCGTTTCAGAGCCTGAAAAGGCTGTAAATGAGGGTTTTGAAGCCTTTAACTGCTTCTTATGGCTGGAACCGGCATTTCACGTGTAAATCGGCCAAATGCTGTTGGAAAGTGAAATCAACCACATATTCTTCATGTTTAGGCTGCCCTGCACCTGTATTACTGTGAGATTTGTATTGGAAAGCTTCTAAACCGGAGTTACAGTCGCTTCCATGCGAACATGGCTTTAAGCGTTTCAGAGCATGAAAAGGCTGTATATGAGGGTTTTGAAGCCTTTAACTGCTTCTTAAGGCTGGAAACGACATTTCACGTGTATATCGGCCAAATGCTATTGGAAAGTGAAATCAACCACATATTCTTCATGGTTAGGCTGCCCCGCACCTGTATTACTGCAAGATTTGTATTGAAAAGCTTCTTAGCCGGAGTTACAGTCGCTTCCATGCAAACGTGGCTTTAAGCGTTTCAGAGCCTTAAAAAAGGCTGTAAATGAGGGTTTTGAAGCCTTTAACTGCTTCTTATGGCTGGAAACGACATTTCACGTGTAAATCGGCCAAATGCTATTGGAAAGTGAAATCAACCACATATTCTTCATGTTTAGGCTGCCCCGCACCTGAATTACTGTGAGATTTGTATTGGAAAGCTTCTAAACCGGAGTTACAGTCGCTTCCATGCGAACGTGGCTTTAAGCCTTTCAGAGCCTGAAAAGGCTGAAAATGAGGGTTTTGAAGCCTTTAACTGCTTCTTAAGGCTGGAAACGACATTTCACGTGTAAATCGGCCAAATGCTATTGGAAAGTGAAATCAACCACATATTCTTCATGGTTAGGCTGCCACGCACCTGTATTACTGCGAGATTTGTATTGGAAAGCTTCTAAACCGGAGTTACAGTCGCGTCCATGCGAACGTGGCTTTAAGCGTTTCAGAGCCTGAAAAGGCTGTAAATGAGGGTTTTGAAGCCTTTAACTGCTTCTTATGGCTGGAACCGGCATTTCACGTGTAAATCGGCCAAATGCTGTTGGAAAGTGAAATCAACCACATATTCTTCATGTTTAGGCTGCCCTGCACCTGTATTACTGTGAGATTTGTATTGGAAAGCTTCTAAACCGGAGTTACAGTCGCTTCCATGCGAACGTGGCTTTAAGCGTTTCAGAGCCTGAAAAGGCTGTAAATGAGGGTTTTGAAGCCTTTTACTTCTTCTTAAGGCTGGAAACGACATTTCACGTGTAAATCGGCCAAATGCTATTGGAAAGTGAAATCAACCACATATTCTTCATGGTTAGGCTGCCCCGCACCTGTATTACTGCGAGATTTGTATAGAAAAGCTTCTTAGCCGGAGTTACAGTCGCTTCCATGCAAACGTTGCTTTAAGCGTTTCAGAGCCTTAAAAAAGGCTGTAAATGAGGGTTTTGAAGCCTTTAACTGCTTCGTATGGCTGGAAACGACATTTCACGTGTAAATCGGCCAAATGCTATTGGAAAGTGAAATCAACCACATATTCTTCATGTTTAGGCTGCCCCGCACCTGAATTACTGTGAGATTTGTATTGGAAAGCTTCTAAACCGGAGTTACAGTCGCTTCCATGCGAACGTGGCTTTAAGCCTTTCAGAGCCTGAAAAGGCTGTAAATGAGGGTTTTGAAGCCTTTAACTGCTTCTTAAGGCTGGAAACAACATTTCACGTGTAAATCGGCCAAATGCTATTGGAAAGTGAATTCAACCACGTATTCTTCATGGTTAGGCTGCCCCGCACCTGTATTACTGTGAGATTTGTATTGGAAAGCTTTTAAACCGGAGTTACAGTCGCTTCCATGCGAACGTGGCTTTAAGCGTTTCAGAGCCTGAAAAGGCTGTAAATGAGGGTTTTGAAGCCTTTAACTGCTTCTTAAGGCTGGAAACGACATTTCACGTGTAAATCGGCCAAATGCTATTTGAAAGTGAAATCAACCACATATTCTAAAAGGTTAGGCTGCCCCGCACCTGTATTACTGTGAGATTTGTATTGGAAAGCTTCTAAACCGGAGTTACAGTCGCTTCCATGCGAACGTGGCTTTAAGCGTTTCAGAGCCTGAAAAGGCTGTAAATGAGGGTTTTGAAGCCTTTAACTGCTTCTTATGGCTGGAAACAACATTTCACGTGTAAATCGGCCAAATGCTATTGGAAAGTGAATTCAACCACGTATTCTTCATGGTTAGGCTGCCCCGCACCTGTATTACTGTGATATTTGTATTGGAAAGCTTTTAAACCGGAGTTACAGTCGCTTCCATGCGAACGTGGCTTTAAGCGTTTCAGAGCCTGAAAAGGCTGTAAATGAGGGTTTTGAAGCCTTTTACTGCTTCTTAAGGCTAGAAACGACATTTCACGTGTAAATCGGCCAAATGCGATTGGAAAGTGAAATCAACCACATATTCTTCATGTTTAGGCTGCCCCGCACCTGTATTACTGTGAGATTTGTATTGGAAAGCTTCTAAACCAGAGTTACAGTCGCTTCCATGCGAACGTGGCTTTTAGCGTTTCAGAGCCTGAAAAGGCTGTAAATGAGGGTTTTGAAGCCTTTTACTGCTTCTTAAGGCTGGAAACGACATTTCACGTGTAAATCGGCCAAATGCTATTGGAAAGTGAAATCAACCACATATTCTTCATGGTTAGGATGCCCCGCACCTGTATTACTGCGAGATTTGTATTGAGAGCTTCTTAGCCGGAGTTACAGTCGCTTCCATGCAAACGTGGCTTTAAGCGTTTCAGAGCCTTAAAAAAGGCTGTAAATGAGGGTTTTGAAGCCTTTAACTGCTTCTTATGGCTGGAAACGACATTTCACGTGTAAATCGGCCAAATGCTATTGGAAAGTGAAATCAACCACATATTCTTCATGTTTAGGCTGCCCCGCACCTGTATTACTGTGAGATTTGTATTGGAAAGCTTCTAAACCGGAGTTACAGTCGCTTCCATGCGAACGTGGCTTTAAGCGTTTCAGCGCCTGAAAAGGCTGTAAATGAGGGTTTTGAAGCCTTTTACTGCTTCTTAAGGCTGGAAACGACATTTCACGTGTAAATCGGCGAAATGCGATTGGAAAGTGAAATCAACCACATATTCTTCATGGTTAGGCTGCCCCGCACCTGTATTACTGTGAGATTTGTATTGGAAAGCTTCTAAACCGGAGTTACAGTCGCTTCCATGCGAACGTGGCTTTAAGAGTTTCAGAGCCTGAAAAGGCTGTAAATGAGGGTTTTGAAGCCTTTATCTGCTTCTTAAGGCTGGAAACAACATTTCACGTGTAAATCGGCCAAATGCTATTGGAAAGTGAAATCAACCACATATTCTTCATGGTTAGGCTGCCCCGCATCTGTATTACTGTGAGATTTGTATTGGATAGCTTCTAAACCGGAGTTACAGTCGCTTCCATGCGAACGTGGAATTTAAGCGTTTCAGAGCCTGAAAAGGCTGTAAATGAGGGTTTTGAAGCCTTTAACTGCTTCTTAAGGCTGGAAACGACATTTCACGTGTAAATTGGCCAAATGCTATTTGAAAGTGAAATCAACCACATATTCTAAAAGGTTAGGCTGCCCCGCACCTGTATTACTGTGAGATTTGTATTGGAAAGCTTCTAAACCGGAGTTACAGTTCCTTCCATGCGAACGTGTTTTTAAGCGTTTCAGAGCCTGAAAAGGCTGTAAATGAGGGTTTTGAAGCCTTTAACTGCTTCTTAAGGCTGGAAACAACATTTCACGTGTAAATCGGCCAAATGCTATTGGAAAGTGAATTCAACCACATATTCTTCATGGTTAGGCTGCCCCGCACCTGTATTACTGTGAGATTTGTATTGGAAAGCTTCTAAACCGGAGTTACAGTCGCTTCCATGCGAACGTGGCTTTAAGCGTTTCTGAGCCTGAAAAGGCTGTAAATGAGGGTTTTGAAGCCTTTTACTGCTTCTTAAGGCTGGAAACGACATTTCACGTGTAAATCGGCCAAATGCGATTGGAAAGTGAAATCAACCACATATTCTTCATGGTTAGGCTGCCCCGCACCTGTATTACTGTGAGATTTGTATTGGAAAGCTTCTAAACCGGAGTTACAGTCGCTTCCATGCGAACGTGGCTTTAAGAGTTTCAGAGCCTGAAAAGGCTATAAATGAGGGTTTTGAAGCCTTTAACTGCTTCTTAAGGCTGGAAACGACATTTCACGTGTAAATCGGCCAAATGCTATTGGAAAGTGAAATCAACCACATATTCATCATGGTTAGGCTGCCCCGCACGTGTATTACCGTGAGATTTGTATTGGAAAGCTTCTAAACCGGAGTTACAGTCGCTTCCATGCGAACGTGGCTTTAAGCGTTTCAGAGCCTGAAAAGGCTGTAAATGAGGGTTTTGAAGCCTTTAACTGCTTCTTAAGGCTGGAAACGACATTTCACGTGTAAATCGGCCAAATGCTATTGGAAAGTGAAATCAACCACATATTCTTCATGGTTAGGCTGCCACGCACCTGTATTACTGCAAGATTTGTATTGGAAAGCTTCTAAACTGGAGTTACAGTCGCGTCCATGCGAACGTGGCTTTAAGCGTTTCAGAGCCTGAAAAGGCTGTACATGAGGGTTTTGAAGCCTTTAACTGCTTCTTATGGCTGGAAACGGCATTTCACGTGTAAATCGGCCAAATGCGATTGGAAAGTGAAATCAACCACATATTCTTCATGTTTAGGCTGCCCCGCACCTGTATTACTGTGAGATTCTTATTGGAAAGCTTCTAAACCGGAGTTACAGTCGCTTCCATGCGAACGTGGCTTTAAGCGTTTCAGAGCCTGAAAAGGCTGTAAATGAGGGTTTTGAAGCCTTTAACTGCTTCTTAAGGCTGGAAACGACATTTCACGTTTAAATTGGCCAAATGCTATTTGAAAGTGAAATCAACCACATATTCTAAAAGGTTAGGCTGCCCCGCACCTGTATTACTGTGAGATTTGTATTGGAAAGCTTCTAAACCGGAGTTACAGTTGCTTCCATGCGAACGTGGCTTTAAGCGTTTCAGAGCCTGAAAAGGCTGTAAATGAGGGTTTTGAAGCCTTTAACTGCTTTTTAAGGCTGGAAACAACATTTCACGTGTAAATCGGCCAAATGCTATTGGAAAGTGAATTCAACCACATATTCTTCATGGTTAGGCTGCCCCGCACCTGTATTACTGTGAGATTTGTATTGGAAAGCTTCTAAACCGGAGTTAAAGTCGCTTCCATGCGAACGTGGCTTTAAGCGTTTCAGAGCCTGAAAAGGCTGTAAATGAGGGTTTTGAAGCCTTTTACTGCTTCTTAAGGCTGGAAACGACATTTCACGTGTAAATCGGCCAAATGCGATTGGAAAGTGAAATCAACCACATATTCTTCATGGTTAGGCTGCCCCGCACCTGTATTACTGTGAGATTTGTATTGGAAAGCTTCTAAACCGGAGTTACAGTCGCTTCAATGCGAACGTGGCTTTAAAAGTTTCAGAGCCTGAAAAGGCTGTAAATGAGGGTTTTGAAGCCTTTAACTGCTTCTTAAGGCTGGAAACGACATTTCACGTGTAAATCGGCCAAATGCTATTGGAAAGTGAAATCAACCACATATTCATCATGGTTAGGCTGCCCCGCACCTGTATTACTGTGAGATTTGTATTGGAAAGCTTCTAAACCGGAGTTACAGTCGCTTCCACGCGAACGTGGCTTTAAGCGTTTCAGAGCCTGAAAAGGCTATAAATGAGGGTTTTGAAGCCTTTAACTGCTTCTTAAGGCTGGAAACGACATTTCACGTGTAAATCGGCCAAATGCTATTGGAAAGTGAAATCAACCACATATTCTTCATGGTTAGGCTGCCACGCACCTGTATTACTGCGAGATTTGTATTGGAAAGCTTCTAAACCGGAGTAACAGTTGCGTCCATGCGAACGTGGCTTTAAGCGTTTCAGAGCCTGAAAAGGCTGTAAATGAGGGTTTTGAAGCCTTTAACTGCTTCTTATGGCTGGAAACGGCATTTCGCGTGTAAATCGGCCAAATGCTATTGGAAAGTGAAATCAACCACATATTCTTCATGGTGAGGCTGCCCCGCATCTGTATTACTGTGAGATTTGTATTGGAAAGCTTCTAAACCGGAGTTACAGTCGCTTCCATGCGAACGTGGCTTGAAGCGTTTCAGAGCCTGAAAAGGCTGTAAATGAGGGTTTTGAAGCCTTTAACTGCTTCTTATGGCTGGAACCGGCATTTCACGTGTAAATCGGCCAAATGCTGTTGGAAAGTGAAATCAACCACATATTCTTCATGTTTAGGCTGCCCTGCACCTGTATTACTGTGAGATTTGTATTGGAAAGCTTCTAAACCGGAGTTACAGTCGCTTCCATGCGAACATGGCTTTAAGCGTTTCAGAGCATGAAAAGGCTGTATATGAGGGTTTTGAAGCCTTTAACTGCTTCTTAAGGCTGGAAACGACATTTCACGTGTATATCGGCCAAATGCTATTGGAAAGTGAAATCAACCACATATTCTTCATGGTTAGGCTGCCCCGCACCTGTATTACTGCAAGATTTGTATTGAAAAGCTTCTTAGCCGGAGTTACAGTCGCTTCCATGCAAACGTGGCTTTAAGCGTTTCAGAGCCTTAAAAAAGGCTGTAAATGAGGGTTTTGAAGCCTTTAACTGCTTCTTATGGCTGGAAACGACATTTCACGTGTAAATCGGCCAAATGCTATTGGAAAGTGAAATCAACCACATATTCTTCATGTTTAGGCTGCCCCGCACCTGAATTACTGTGAGATTTGTATTGGAAAGCTTCTAAACCGGAGTTACAGTCGCTTCCATGCGAACGTGGCTTTAAGCCTTTCAGAGCCTGAAAAGGCTGAAAATGAGGGTTTTGAAGCCTTTAACTGCTTCTTAAGGCTGGAAACGACATTTCACGTGTAAATCGGCCAAATGCTATTGGAAAGTGAAATCAACCACATATTCTTCATGGTTAGGCTGCCACGCACCTGTATTACTGCGAGATTTGTATTGGAAAGCTTCTAAACCGGAGTTACAGTCGCGTCCATGCGAACGTGGCTTTAAGCGTTTCAGAGCCTGAAAAGGCTGTAAATGAGGGTTTTGAAGCCTTTAACTGCTTCTTATGGCTGGAACCGGCATTTCACGTGTAAATCGGCCAAATGCTGTTGGAAAGTGAAATCAACCACATATTCTTCATGTTTAGGCTGCCCTGCACCTGTATTACTGTGAGATTTGTATTGGAAAGCTTCTAAACCGGAGTTACAGTCGCTTCCATGCGAACGTGGCTTTAAGCGTTTCAGAGCCTGAAAAGGCTGTAAATGAGGGTTTTGAAGCCTTTTACTTCTTCTTAAGGCTGGAAACGACATTTCACGTGTAAATCGGCCAAATGCTATTGGAAAGTGAAATCAACCACATATTCTTCATGGTTAGGCTGCCCCGCACCTGTATTACTGCGAGATTTGTATAGAAAAGCTTCTTAGCCGGAGTTACAGTCGCTTCCATGCAAACGTTGCTTTAAGCGTTTCAGAGCCTTAAAAAAGGCTGTAAATGAGGGTTTTGAAGCCTTTAACTGCTTCGTATGGCTGGAAACGACATTTCACGTGTAAATCGGCCAAATGCTATTGGAAAGTGAAATCAACCACATATTCTTCATGTTTAGGCTGCCCCGCACCTGAATTACTGTGAGATTTGTATTGGAAAGCTTCTAAACCGGAGTTACAGTCGCTTCCATGCGAACGTGGCTTTAAGCCTTTCAGAGCCTGAAAAGGCTGTAAATGAGGGTTTTGAAGCCTTTAACTGCTTCTTAAGGCTGGAAACAACATTTCACGTGTAAATCGGCCAAATGCTATTGGAAAGTGAATTCAACCACGTATTCTTCATGGTTAGGCTGCCCCGCACCTGTATTACTGTGAGATTTGTATTGGAAAGCTTTTAAACCGGAGTTACAGTCGCTTCCATGCGAACGTGGCTTTAAGCGTTTCAGAGCCTGAAAAGGCTGTAAATGAGGGTTTTGAAGCCTTTAACTGCTTCTTAAGGCTGGAAACGACATTTCACGTGTAAATCGGCCAAATGCTATTTGAAAGTGAAATCAACCACATATTCTAAAAGGTTAGGCTGCCCCGCACCTGTATTACTGTGAGATTTGTATTGGAAAGCTTCTAAACCGGAGTTACAGTCGCTTCCATGCGAACGTGGCTTTAAGCGTTTCAGAGCCTGAAAAGGCTGTAAATGAGGGTTTTGAAGCCTTTAACTGCTTCTTATGGCTGGAAACAACATTTCACGTGTAAATCGGCCAAATGCTATTGGAAAGTGAATTCAACCACGTATTCTTCATGGTTAGGCTGTCCCGCACCTGTATTACTGTGATATTTGTATTGGAAAGCTTTTAAACCGGAGTTACAGTCGCTTCCATGCGAACGTGGCTTTAAGCGTTTCAGAGCCTGAAAAGGCTGTAAATGAGGGTTTTGAAGCCTTTTACTGCTTCTTAAGGCTAGAAACGACATTTCACGTGTAAATCGGCCAAATGCGATTGGAAAGTGAAATCAACCACATATTCTTCATGTTTAGGCTGCCCCGCACCTGTATTACTGTGAGATTTGTATTGGAAAGCTTCTAAACCAGAGTTACAGTCGCTTCCATGCGAACGTGGCTTTTAGCGTTTCAGAGCCTGAAAAGGCTGTAAATGAGGGTTTTGAAGCCTTTTACTGCTTCTTAAGGCTGGAAACGACATTTCACGTGTAAATCGGCCAAATGCTATTGGAAAGTGAAATCAACCACATATTCTTCATGGTTAGGATGCCCCGCACCTGTATTACTGCGAGATTTGTATTGAGAGCTTCTTAGCCGGAGTTACAGTCGCTTCCATGCAAACGTGGCTTTAAGCGTTTCAGAGCCTTAAAAAAGGCTGTAAATGAGGGTTTTGAAGCCTTTAACTGCTTCTTATGGCTGGAAACGACATTTCACGTGTAAATCGGCCAAATGCTATTGGAAAGTGAAATCAACCACATATTCTTCATGTTTAGGCTGCCCCGCACCTGTATTACTGTGAGATTTGTATTGGAAAGCTTCTAAACCGGAGTTACAGTCGCTTCCATGCGAACGTGGCTTTAAGCGTTTCAGCGCCTGAAAAGGCTGTAAATGAGGGTTTTGAAGCCTTTTACTGCTTCTTAAGGCTGGAAACGACATTTCACGTGTAAATCGGCGAAATGCGATTGGAAAGTGAAATCAACCACATATTCTTCATGGTTTGGCTGCCCCGCACCTGTATTACTGTGAGATTTGTATTGGAAAGCTTCTAAACCGGAGTTACAGTCGCTTCCATGCGAACGTGGCTTTAAGAGTTTCAGAGCCTGAAAAGGCTGTAAATGAGGGTTTTGAAGCCTTTATCTGCTTCTTAAGGCTGGAAACAACATTTCACGTGTAAATCGGCCAAATGCTATTGGAAAGTGAAATCAACCACATATTCTTCATGGTTAGGCTGCCCCGCATCTGTATTACTGTGAGATTTGTATTGGATAGCTTCTAAACCGGAGTTACAGTCGCTTCCATGCGAACGTGGAATTTAAGCGTTTCAGAGCCTGAAAAGGCTGTAAATGAGGGTTTTGAAGCCTTTAACTGCTTCTTAAGGCTGGAAACGACATTTCACGTGTAAATTGGCCAAATGCTATTTGAAAGTGAAATCAACCACATATTCTAAAAGGTTAGGCTGCCCCGCACCTGTATTACTGTGAGATTTGTATTGGAAAGCTTCTAAACCGGAGTTACAGTTCCTTCCATGCGAACGTGTTTTTAAGCGTTTCAGAGCCTGAAAAGGCTGTAAATGAGGGTTTTGAAGCCTTTAACTGCTTCTTAAGGCTGGAAACAACATTTCACGTGTAAATCGGCCAAATGCTATTGGAAAGTGAATTCAACCACATATTCTTCATGGTTAGGCTGCCCCGCACCTGTATTACTGTGAGATTTGTATTGGAAAGCTTCTAAACCGGAGTTACAGTCGCTTCCATGCGAACGTGGCTTTAAGCGTTTCTGAGCCTGAAAAGGCTGTAAATGAGGGTTTTGAAGCCTTTTACTGCTTCTTAAGGCTGGAAACGACATTTCACGTGTAAATCGGCCAAATGCGATTGGAAAGTGAAATCAACCACATATTCTTCATGGTTAGGCTGCCCCGCACCTGTATTACTGTGAGATTTGTATTGGAAAGCTTCTAAACCGGAGTTACAGTCGCTTCCATGCGAACGTGGCTTTAAGAGTTTCAGAGCCTGAAAAGGCTATAAATGAGGGTTTTGAAGCCTTTAACTGCTTCTTAAGGCTGGAAACGACATTTCACGTGTAAATCGGCCAAATGCTATTGGAAAGTGAAATCAACCACATATTCATCATGGTTAGGCTGCCCCGCACGTGTATTACCGTGAGATTTGTATTGGAAAGCTTCTAAACCGGAGTTACAGTCGCTTCCATGCGAACGTGGCTTTAAGCGTTTCAGAGCCTGAAAAGGCTGTAAATGAGGGTTTTGAAGCCTTTAACTGCTTCTTAAGGCTGGAAACGACATTTCACGTGTAAATCGGCCAAATGCTATTGGAAAGTGAAATCAACCACATATTCTTCATGGTTAGGCTGCCACGCACCTGTATTACTGCAAGATTTGTATTGGAAAGCTTCTAAACTGGAGTTACAGTCGCGTCCATGCGAACGTGGCTTTAAGCGTTTCAGAGCCTGAAAAGGCTGTACATGAGGGTTTTGAAGCCTTTAACTGCTTCTTATGGCTGGAAACGGCATTTCACGTGTAAATCGGCCAAATGCGATTGGAAAGTGAAATCAACCACATATTCTTCATGTTTAGGCTGCCCCGCACCTGTATTACTGTGAGATTCTTATTGGAAAGCTTCTAAACCGGAGTTACAGTCGCTTCCATGCGAACGTGGCTTTAAGCGTTTCAGAGCCTGAAAAGGCTGTAAATGAGGGTTTTGAAGCCTTTAACTGCTTCTTAAGGCTGGAAACGACATTTCACGTTTAAATTGGCCAAATGCTATTTGAAAGTGAAATCAACCACATATTCTAAAAGGTTAGGCTGCCCCGCACCTGTATTACTGTGAGATTTGTATTGGAAAGCTTCTAAACCGGAGTTACAGTTGCTTCCATGCGAACGTGGCTTTAAGCGTTTCAGAGCCTGAAAAGGCTGTAAATGAGGGTTTTGAAGCCTTTAACTGCTTTTTAAGGCTGGAAACAACATTTCACGTGTAAATCGGCCAAATGCTATTGGAAAGTGAATTCAACCACATATTCTTCATGGTTAGGCTGCCCCGCACCTGTATTACTGTGAGATTTGTATTGGAAAGCTTCTAAACCGGAGTTAAAGTCGCTTCCATGCGAACGTGGCTTTAAGCGTTTCAGAGCCTGAAAAGGCTGTAAATGAGGGTTTTGAAGCCTTTTACTGCTTCTTAAGGCTGGAAACGACATTTCACGTGTAAATCGGCCAAATGCGATTGGAAAGTGAAATCAACCACATATTCTTCATGGTTAGGCTGCCCCGCACCTGTATTACTGTGAGATTTGTATTGGAAAGCTTCTAAACCGGAGTTACAGTCGCTTCAATGCGAACGTGGCTTTAAAAGTTTCAGAGCCTGAAAAGGCTGTAAATGAGGGTTTTGAAGCCTTTAACTGCTTCTTAAGGCTGGAAACGACATTTCACGTGTAAATCGGCCAAATGCTATTGGAAAGTGAAATCAACCACATATTCATCATGGTTAGGCTGCCCCGCACCTGTATTACTGTGAGATTTGTATTGGAAAGCTTCTAAACCGGAGTTACAGTCGCTTCCACGCGAACGTGGCTTTAAGCGTTTCAGAGCCTGAAAAGGCTATAAATGAGGGTTTTGAAGCCTTTAACTGCTTCTTAAGGCTGGAAACGACATTTCACGTGTAAATCGGCCAAATGCTATTGGAAAGTGAAATCAACCACATATTCTTCATGGTTAGGCTGCCACGCACCTGTATTACTGCGAGATTTGTATTGGAAAGCTTCTAAACCGGAGTAACAGTTGCGTCCATGCGAACGTGGCTTTAAGCGTTTCAGAGCCTGAAAAGGCTGTAAATGAGGGTTTTGAAGCCTTTAACTGCTTCTTATGGCTGGAAACGGCATTTCGCGTGTAAATCGGCCAAATGCTATTGGAAAGTGAAATCAACCACATATTCTTCATGGTGAGGCTGCCCCGCATCTGTATTACTGTGAGATTTGTATTGGAAAGCTTCTAAACCGGAGTTACAGTCGCTTCCATGCGAACATGGCTTTAAGCGTTTCAGAGCATGAAAAGGCTGTATATGAGGGTTTTGAAGCCTTTAACTGCTTCTTAAGGCTGGAAACGACATTTCACGTGTATATCGGCCAAATGCTATTGGAAAGTGAAATCAACCACATATTCTTCATGGTTAGGCTGCCCCGCACCTGTATTACTGCGAGATTTGTATTGAAAAGCTTCTTAGCCAGAGTTACAGTCGCTTCCATGCAAATGTGGCTTTAAGCGTTTCAGAGCCTTAAAAAAGGCTGTAAATGAGGGTTTTGAAGCCTTTAACTGCTTCTTAAGGCTGGAAACGACATTTCACGTGTAAATCGGCCAAATGCAATTGGAAAGTGAAATCAACCACATATTCTTCATGGTTAGGCTGCCCCGCACCTGTATTACTGTGAGATTTGTATCGGAAAGCTTCTAAACCGGAGTTACAGTCGCTTCCATGCGAACGTGGCTTTAAGCGTTTCAGAGCCTGAAAAGGCTGTAAATGAGGGTTTTGAAGCCTTTAACTGCTTCTTAAGGCTGGAAACGACATTTCACGTGTAAATCGGCCAAATGCTATTGGAAAGTGAAATCAACCACATATTCTTCATGGTTAGGCTGCCACGCACCTGTATTACTGCGAGATTTGTATTGGAAAGCTTCTAAACCGGAGTTACAGTCGCGTCCATGCGAACGTGGCTTTAAGCGTTTCAGAGCCTGAAAAGGCTGTAAATGAGGGTTTTGAAGCCTTTAACTGCTTCTTATGGCTGGAAACGGCATTTCACGTGTAAATCGGCCAAATGCTATTGGAAAGTGAAATCAACCACATATTCTTCATGGTTAGGCTGCCCCGCACCTGTATTACTGCAAGATTTGTATTGAAAAGCTTCTTAGCCGGAGTTACAGTCGCTTCCATGCAAACGTGGCTTTAAGCGTTTCAGAGCCTTAAAAAAGGCTGTAAATGAGGGTTTTGAAGCCTTTTACTTCTTCTTAAGGCTGGAAACGACATTTCACGTGTAAATCGGCCAAATGCTATTGGAAAGTGAAATCAACCACATATTCTTCATGTTTAGGCTGCCCCGCACCTGAATTACTGTGAGATTTGTATTGGAAAGCTTCTAAACCGGAGTTACAGTCACTTCCATGCGAACGTGGCTTTAAGCCTTTCAGAGCCTGAAAAGGCTGAAAATGAGGGTTTTGAAGCCTTTAACTGCTTCTTATGGCTGGAAACGACATTTCACGTGTAAATCGGCCAAATGCTATTGGAAAGTGAAATCAACCACATATTCTTCATGTTTAGGCTGCCCCGCACCTGTATTACTGCGAGATTTGTATTGGAAAGCTTCTAAACCGGAGTTACAGTCGCGTCCATGCGAACGTGGCTTGAAGCGTTTCAGAGCCTGAAAAGGCTGTAAATGAGGGTTTTGAAGCCTTTAACTGCTTCTTATGGCTGGAACCGGCATTTCACGTGTAAATCGGCCAAATGCTGTTGGAAAGTGAAATCAACCACATATTCTTCATGTTTAGGCTGCCCTGCACCTGTATTACTGTGAGATTTGTATTGGAAAGCTTCTAAACCGGAGTTACAGTCGCTTCCATGCGAACGTGGCTTTAAGCGTTTCAGAGCCTGAAAAGGCTGTAAATGAGGGTTTTGAAGCCTTTTACTTCTTCTTAAGGCTGGAAACGACATTTCACGTGTAAATCTGCCAAATGCGATTGGAAAGTGAAATCAACCACATATTCTTCATGTTTAGGCTGCCCCGCACCTGTATTACTGTGAGATTCTTATTGGAAAGCTTCTAAACCGGAGTTACAGTCGCTTCCATGCGAACGTGGCTTTAAGCGTTTCAGAGCCTGAAAAGGCTGTAAATGAGGGTTTTGAAGCCTTTAACTGCTTCTTAAGGCTGGAAACGACATTTCACGTTTAAATTGGCCAAATGCTATTTGAAAGTGAAATCAACCACATATTCTAAAAGGTTAGGCTGCCCCGCACCTGTATTACTGTGAGATTTGTATTGGAAAGCTTCTAAACCGGAGTTACAGTTGCTTCCATGCGAACGTGGCTTTAAGCGTTTCAGAGCCTGAAAAGGCTGTAAATGAGGGTTTTGAAGCCTTTAACTGCTTTTTAAGGCTGGAAACAACATTTCACGTGTAAATCGGCCAAATGCTATTGGAAAGTGAATTCAACCACATATTCTTCATGGTTAGGCTGCCCCGCACCTGTATTACTGTGAGATTTGTATTGGAAAGCTTCTAAACCGGAGTTAAAGTCGCTTCCATGCGAACGTGGCTTTAAGCGTTTCAGAGCCTGAAAAGGCTGTAAATGAGGGTTTTGAAGCCTTTTACTGCTTCTTAAGGCTGGAAACGACATTTCACGTGTAAATCGGCCAAATGCGATTGGAAAGTGAAATCAACCACATATTCTTCATGGTTAGGCTGCCCCGCACCTGTATTACTGTGAGATTTGTATTGGAAAGCTTCTAAACCGGAGTTACAGTCGCTTCAATGCGAACGTGGCTTTAAAAGTTTCAGAGCCTGAAAAGGCTGTAAATGAGGGTTTTGAAGCCTTTAACTGCTTCTTAAGGCTGGAAACGACATTTCACGTGTAAATCGGCCAAATGCTATTGGAAAGTGAAATCAACCACATATTCATCATGGTTAGGCTGCCCCGCACCTGTATTACTGTGAGATTTGTATTGGAAAGCTTCTAAACCGGAGTTACAGTCGCTTCCACGCGAACGTGGCTTTAAGCGTTTCAGAGCCTGAAAAGGCTATAAATGAGGGTTTTGAAGCCTTTAACTGCTTCTTAAGGCTGGAAACGACATTTCACGTGTAAATCGGCCAAATGCTATTGGAAAGTGAAATCAACCACATATTCTTCATGGTTAGGCTGCCACGCACCTGTATTACTGCGAGATTTGTATTGGAAAGCTTCTAAACCGGAGTAACAGTTGCGTCCATGCGAACGTGGCTTTAAGCGTTTCAGAGCCTGAAAAGGCTGTAAATGAGGGTTTTGAAGCCTTTAACTGCTTCTTATGGCTGGAAACGGCATTTCGCGTGTAAATCGGCCAAATGCTATTGGAAAGTGAAATCAACCACATATTCTTCATGGTGAGGCTGCCCCGCATCTGTATTACTGTGAGATTTGTATTGGAAAGCTTCTAAACCGGAGTTACAGTCGCTTCCATGCGAACATGGCTTTAAGCGTTTCAGAGCATGAAAAGGCTGTATATGAGGGTTTTGAAGCCTTTAACTGCTTCTTAAGGCTGGAAACGACATTTCACGTGTATATCGGCCAAATGCTATTGGAAAGTGAAATCAACCACATATTCTTCATGGTTAGGCTGCCCCGCACCTGTATTACTGCGAGATTTGTATTGAAAAGCTTCTTAGCCGGAGTTACAGTCGCTTCCATGCAAATGTGGCTTTAAGCGTTTCAGAGCCTTAAAAAAGGCTGTAAATGAGGGTTTTGAAGCCTTTAACTGCTTCTTAAGGCTGGAAACGACATTTCACGTGTAAATCGGCCAAATGCAATTGGAAAGTGAAATCAACCACATATTCTTCATGGTTAGGCTGCCCCGCACCTGTATTACTGTGAGATTTGTATCGGAAAGCTTCTAAACCGGAGTTACAGTCGCTTCCATGCGAACGTGGCTTTAAGCGTTTCAGAGCCTGAAAAGGCTGTAAATGAGGGTTTTGAAGCCTTTAACTGCTTCTTAAGGCTGGAAACGACATTTCACGTGTAAATCGGCCAAATGCTATTGGAAAGTGAAATCAACCACATATTCTTCATGGTTAGGCTGCCACGCACCTGTATTACTGCGAGATTTGTATTGGAAAGCTTCTAAACCGGAGTTACAGTCGCGTCCATGCGAACGTGGCTTTAAGCGTTTCAGAGCCTGAAAAGGCTGTAAATGAGGGTTTTGAAGCCTTTAACTGCTTCTTATGGCTGGAAACGGCATTTCACGTGTAAATCGGCCAAATGCTATTGGAAAGTGAAATCAACCACATATTCTTCATGGTTAGGCTGCCCCGCACCTGTATTACTGCAAGATTTGTATTGAAAAGCTTCTTAGCCGGAGTTACAGTCGCTTCCATGCAAACGTGGCTTTAAGCGTTTCAGAGCCTTAAAAAAGGCTGTAAATGAGGGTTTTGAAGCCTTTAACTGCTTCTTATGGCTGGAAACGACATTTCACGTGTAAATCGGCCAAATGCTATTGGAAAGTGAAATCAACCACATATTCTTCATGTTTAGGCTGCCCCGCACCTGAATTACTGTGAGATTTGTATTGGAAAGCTTCTAAACCGGAGTTACAGTCACTTCCATGCGAACGTGGCTTTAAGCCTTTCAGAGCCTGAAAAGGCTGAAAATGAGGGTTTTGAAGCCTTTAACTGCTTCTTAAGGCTGGAAACGACATTTCACGTGTAAATCGGCCAAATGCTATTGGAAAGTGAAATCAACCACATATTCTTCATGGCTAGGCTGCCACGCACCTGTATTACTGCGAGATTTGTATTGGAAAGCTTCTAAACCGGAGTTACAGTCGCGTCCATGCGAACGTGGCTTTAAGCGTTTCAGAGCCTGAAAAGGCTGTAAATGAGGGTTTTGAAGCCTTTAACTGCTTCTTATGGCTGGAACCGGCATTTCACGTGTAAATCGGCCAAATGCTGTTGGAAAGTGAAATCAACCACATATTCTTCATGTTTAGGCTGCCCTGCACCTGTATTACTGTGAGATTTGTATTGGAAAGCTTCTAAACCGGAGTTACAGTCGCTTCCATGCGAACGTGGCTTTAAGCGTTTCAGAGCCTGAAAAGGCTGTAAATGAGGGTTTTGAAGCCTTTTACTTCTTCTTAAGGCTGGAAACGACATTTCACGTGTAAATCGGCCAAATGCTATTGGAAAGTGAAATCAACCACATATTCTTCATGGTTAGGCTGCCCCGCACCTGTATTACTGCGAGATTTCTATTGAAAAGCTTCTTAGCCGGAGTTACAGTCGCTTCCATGCAAACGTTGCTTTAAGCGTTTCAGAGCCTTAAAAAAGGCTGTAAATGAGGGTTTTGAAGCCTTTAACTGCTTCTTATGGCTGGAAACGACATTTCACGTGTAAATCGGCCAAATGCTATTGGAAAGTGAAATCAACCACATATTCTTCATGTTTAGGCTGCCCCGCACCTGTATTACTGCGAGATTTGTATTGGAAAGCTTCTAAACCGGAGTTACAGTCGCGTCCATGCGAACGTGGCTTGAAGCGTTTCAGAGCCTGAAAAGGCTGTAAATGAGGGTTTTGAAGCCTTTAACTGCTTCTTATGGCTGGAACCGGCATTTCACGTGTAAATCGGCCAAATGCTGTTGGAAAGTGAAATCAACCACATATTCTTCATGTTTAGGCTGCCCTGCACCTGTATTACTGTGAGATTTGTATTGGAAAGCTTCTAAACCGGAGTTACAGTCGCTTCCATGCGAACGTGGCTTTAAGCGTTTCAGAGCCTGAAAAGGCTGTAAATGAGGGTTTTGAAGCCTTTTACTTCTTCTTAAGGCTGGAAACGACATTTCACGTGTAAATCGGCCAAATGCTATTGGAAAGTGAAATCAACCACATATTCTTCATGGTTAGGCTGCCCCGCACCTGTATTACTGCGAGATTTCTATTGAAAAGCTTCTTAGCCGGAGTTACAGTCGCTTCCATGCAAACGTTGCTTTAAGCGTTTCAGAGCCTTAAAAAAGGCTGTAAATGAGGGTTTTGAAGCCTTTAACTGCTTCTTATGGCTGGAAACGACATTTCACGTTTAAATCGGCCAAATGCTATTGGAAAGTGAAATCAACCACATATTCTTCATGTTTAGGCTGCCCCGCACCTGAATTACTGTGAGATTTGTATTGGAAAGCTTCTAAACCGGAGTTACAGTCGCTTCCATGCGAACGTGGCTTTAAGCCTTTCAGAGCCTGAAAAGGCTGTAAATGAGGGTTTTGAAGCCTTTAACTGCTTCTTAAGGCTGGAAACAACATTTCACGTGTAAATCGGCCAAATGCTATTGGAAAGTGAATTCAACCACGTATTCTTCATGGTTAGGCTGCCCCGCACCTGTATTACTGTGAGATTTGTATTGGAAAGCTTTTAAACCGGAGTTACAGTCGCTTCCATGCGAACGTGGCTTTAAGCGTTTCAGAGCCTGAAAAGGCTGTAAATGAGGGTTTTGAAGCCTTTTACTGCTTCTTAAGGCTGGAAACGACATTTCACGTGTAAATCGGCCAAATGCGATTGGAAAGTGAAATCAACCAGATATTCTTCTTCATGGTTAGGCTGCCCCGCACCTGTATTACTGTGAGATTTGTATTGGAAAGCTTCTAAACTGGAGTTACAGTCGCTTCCATGCAAACGTGGCTTTAAGCGTTTCAGAGCCTGAAAAGGCTGTAAATGAGGGTTTTGAAGCCTTTTACTTCTTCTTAAGGCTGGAAACGACATTTCACGTGTAAATCGGCCAAATGCTATTGGAAAGTGAAATCAACCACATATTCTTCATGGTTAGGCTGCCCCGCACCTGTATTACTGCGAGATTTCTATTGAAAAGCTTCTTAGCCGGAGTTACAGTCGCTTCCATGCAAACGTTGCTTTAAGCGTTTCAGAGCCTTAAAAAAGGCTGTAAATGAGGGTTTTGAAGCCTTTAACTGCTTCTTATGGCTGGAAACGACATTTCACGTTTAAATCGGCCAAATGCTATTGGAAAGTGAAATCAACCACATATTCTTCATGTTTAGGCTGCCCCGCACCTGAATTACTGTGAGATTTGTATTGGAAAGCTTCTAAACCGGAGTTACAGTCGCTTCCATGCGAACGTGGCTTTAAGCCTTTCAGAGCCTGAAAAGGCTGTAAATGAGGGTTTTGAAGCCTTTAACTGCTTCTTAAGGCTGGAAACAACATTTCACGTGTAAATCGGCCAAATGCTATTGGAAAGTGAATTCAACCACGTATTCTTCATGGTTAGGCTGCCCCGCACCTGTATTACTGTGAGATTTGTATTGGAAAGCTTTTAAACCGGAGTTACAGTCGCTTCCATGCGAACGTGGCTTTAAGCGTTTCAGAGCCTGAAAAGGCTGTAAATGAGGGTTTTGAAGCCTTTTACTGCTTCTTAAGGCTGGAAACGACATTTCACGTGTAAATCGGCCAAATGCGATTGGAAAGTGAAATCAACCAGATATTCTTCTTCATGGTTAGGCTGCCCCGCACCTGTATTACTGTGAGATTTGTATTGGAAAGCTTCTAAACTGGAGTTACAGTCGCTTCCATGCAAACGTGGCTTTAAGAGTTTCAGAGCCTGAAAAGGCTGTAAATGAGGGTTTTGAAGCCTTTAACTGCTTCTTAAGGCTGGAAACGACATTTCACGTGTAAATCGGCCAAATGCTATTGGAAAGTGAAATCAACCACATATTCATCATGGTTAGGCTGCCCCGCACCTGTATTACTGTGAGATTTGTATTGGAAAGCTTCTAAACCGGAGTTACAGTCGCTTCCATGCGAACGTGGCTTTAAGCGTTTAAGAGCCTGAAAAGGCTGTAAATGAGGGTTTTGAAGCCTTTTACTGCTTCTTAAGGCTGGAAACGACATTTCACGTGTAAATCGGCCAAATGCTATTGGAAAGTGAAATCAACCACATATTCTTCATGGTTAGGCTGCCCCGCACCTGTATTACTGTGAGATTTGTATTGGAAAGCTTTTAAACCGGAGTTACAGTCGCTTCCATGCGAACGTGGCTTTAAGCGTTTCAGAGCCTGAAAAGGCTGTAAATGAGGGTTTTGAAGCCTTTTACTGCTTCTTAAGGCTGGAAACGACATTTCACGTGTAAATCGGCCAAATGCGATTGGAAAGTGAAATCAACCAGATATTCTTCTTCATGGTTAGGCTGCCCCGCACCTGTATTACTGTGAGATTTGTATTGGAAAGCTTCTAAACTGGAGTTACAGTCGCTTCCATGCAAACGTGGCTTTAAGAGTTTCAGAGCCTGAAAAGGCTGTAAATGAGGGTTTTGAAGCCTTTAACTGCTTCTTAAGGCTGGAAACGACATTTCACGTGTAAATCGGCCAAATGCTATTGGAAAGTGAAATCAACCACATATTCATCATGGTTAGGCTGCCCCGCACCTGTATTACTGTGAGATTTGTATTGGAAAGCTTCTAAACCGGAGTTACAGTCGCTTCCATGCGAACGTGGCTTTAAGCGTTTAAGAGCCTGAAAAGGCTGTAAATGAGGGTTTTGAAGCCTTTTACTGCTTCTTAAGGCTGGAAACGACATTTCACGTGTAAATCGGCCAAATGCTATTGGAAAGTGAAATCAACCACATATTCTTCATGGTTAGGCTGCCCCGCATCTGTATTACTGTGAGATTTGTATTGGAAAGCTTCTAAACCGGAGTTACAGTCGCTTCCATGCGAACGTGGCTTTAAGCGTTTCAGAGCCTGAAAAGGCTGTAAATGAGGGTTTTGAAGCCTTTAACTGCTTCTTAAGGCTGGAAACGACATTTCACGTGTAAATTGGCCAAATGCTATTTGAAATTGAAATCAACCACATATTCTAAAAGGTTAGGCTGCCCCGCACCTGTATTACTGTGAGATTTGTATTGGAAAGCTTCTAAACCGGAGTTACAGTCGCTTCCATGCGAACGTGGCTTTAAGCGTTTCAGAGCCTGAAAAGGCTGTAAATGAGGGTTTTGAAGCCTTTAACTGCTTCTTAAGGCTGGAAACGACATTTCACGTGTAAATTGGCCAAATGCTAATTGAAAGTGAAATCAACCACATATTCTAAAAGGTTAGGCTGCCCCGCACCTGTATTACTGTGAGATTTGTATTGGAAAGCTTCTAAACCGGAGTTACAGTTGCTTCCATGCGAACGTGGCTTTAAGCGTTTCAGAGCCTGAAAAGGCTGTAAATGAGGGTTTTGAAGCCTTTAACTGCTTCTTAAGGCTGGAAACAACATTTCACGTGTAAATCGGCCAAATGCTATTGGAAAGTGAATTCAACCACATATTCTTCATGGTTAGGCTGCCCCGCACCTGTATTACTGTGAGATTTGTATAGGAAAGCTTCTAAACCGGAGTTACAGTCGCTTCCATGCGAACTTGGCTTTAAGCGTTTCAGAGCCTGAAAAGGCTGTAAATGAGGGTTTTGAAGCCTTTTACTGCTTCTTAAGGCTGGAAACGACATTTCACGTGTAAATCGGCCAAATGCGATTGGAAAGTGAAACTAACCACATATTCTTCATGGTTAGGCTGCCCCGCACCTGTATTACTGTGAGATTTGTATTGGAAAGCTTCTAAACGGGAGTTACAGTCGCTTCCATGCGAACGTGGCTTTAAGAGTTTCAGAGCCTGAAAAGGCTGTAAATGAGGGTTTTGAAGCCTTTAACTGCTTCTTAAGGCTGGAAACGACATTTCACGTGTAAATCGGCCAAATGCTATTGGAAAGTGAAATCAACCACATATTCATCATGGTTAGGCTGCCCCACCTGTATTACTGTGAGATTTGTATTGGAAAGCTTCTAAACCGGAGTTACAGTCGCGTCCATGCGAACGTGGCTTTAAGCGTTTCAGAGCCTGAAAAGGCTGTAAATGAGGGTTTTGAAGCCTTTAACTGCTTCTTCAGGCTGGAAACGACATTTCACGTGTAAATCAGCCAAATGCTATTGGAAAGTGAAATCAATCTCATATTCTTCATGGTTAGGCTGCCCCGCACCTGTATTACTGTGAGATTTGTATTGGAAAGCTTCTAAACCGGAGTTACAGTCACTTCCATGCGAACGTGGCTTTAAGAGTTTCAGAGCCTGAAAAGGCTGTAAATGAGGGTTTTGAAGCCTTTAACTGCTTCTTAAGGCTGGAAACGACATTTCACGTCTAAATCGGCCAAATGCTATTGGAAAGTGAAATCAACCACATATTCATCATGGTTAGGCTGCCCCACCTGTATTACTGTGAGATTTGTATTGGAAAGCTTCTAAACCGGAGTTACAGTCGCGTCCATGCGAACGTTGCTTTAAGCGTTTCAGAGCCTGAAAAGGCTGTAAATGAGGGTTTTGAAGCCTTTAACTGCTTCGTAAGGCTGGAAACGACATTTCACGTGTAAATCAGCCAAATGCTATTGGAAAGTGAAATAAATCTCATATTCTTCATGGTTAGGCTGCCCCGCACCTGTATTACTGTGAGATTTGTATTGGAAAGCTTCTAAACCGGAGTTACAGTCGCTTCCATGCGAACGTGGCTTTAAGCGTTTCAGAGCCTGAAAAGGCTGTAAATGAGGGTTTTGAAGCCTTTAACTGCTTCTTAAGGCTGGAAACAACATTTCACGTGTAAATCGGCCAAATGCGATTGGAAAGTGAAATCAACCACATATTCTTCATGGTTAGGCTGCCCCGCACCTGTATTACTGTGAGATTTGTATTGGAAAGCTTCTAAACCGGAGTTACAGTCGCTTCCATGCGAACGTGGCTTTAAGAGTTTCAGAGCCTGAAAAGGCTGTAAATGAGGGTTTTGAAGCCTTTAACTGCTTCTTAAGGCTGGAAACGACATTTCACGTGTAAATCGGCCAAATGCTATTGGAAAGTGAAATCAACCACATATTCATCATGGTTAGGCTGCCCCACCTGTATTACTGTGAGATTTGTATTGGAAAGCTTCTAAACCGGAGTTACAGTCGCGTCCATGCGAACGTGGCTTTAAGTGTTTCAGAGCCTGAAAAGGCTGTAAATGAGGGTTTTGAAGCCTTTAACTGCTTCTTAAGACTGGAAACGACATTTCACGTGTAAATCAGCCAAATGCTATTGGAAAGTGAAATCAATCTCATATTCTTCATGGTTAGGCTGCCCCGCACCTGTATTACTGTGAGATTTGTATTGGAAAGCTTCTAAACCGGAGTTACAGTCGCTTCCATGCGAACGTGGCTTTAAGCGTTTCAGAGCCTGAAAAGGCTGTAAATGAGGGTTTTGAAGCCTTTAACTGCTTCTTAAGGCTGGAAACGACATTTCACGTGTAAATCTTCCAAATGCTATTGGAAAGTGAATTCAACCACATATTCTTCATGGTTAGGCTGCCCCGCACCTGTATTACTGTGAGATTTGTATTGGAAAGCTTCTAAACCGGAGTTACAGTCGCTTCCATGCGAACGTGGCTTTAAGCGTTTCAGAGCCTGAAAAGGCTGTAAATGAGGGTTTTGAAGCCTTTTACTGCTTCTTAAGGCTGGAAACGACATTTCACGTGTAAATCGGCCAAATGCGATTGGAAAGTGAAATCAACCACATATTCTTCATGGTTAGGCTGCCTTGCACCTGTATTACTGGGAGATTTGTATGGGAAAGCTTCTGAACCGGAGTTACAGTCACTTCCATGCGAACGTGGCTTTAAGAGTTTCAGAGCCTGAAAAGGCTGTAAATGAGGGTTTTGAAGCCTTTAACTGCTTCTTAAGGCTGGAAACGACATTTCACGTGTAAATTGGCCAAATGCTATTTGAAAGTGAAATCAACCACATATTCTAAAAGGTTAGGCTGCCCCGCACCTGTATTACTGTGAGATTTGTATTGGAAAGCTTCTAAACCGGAGTTACAGTTGCTTCCATGCGAACGTGGCTTTAAGCGTTTCAGAGCCTGAAAAGGCTGTAAATGAGGGTTTTGAAGCCTTTAACTGCTTCTTAAGGCTGGAAACAACATTTCACGTGTAAATCGGCCAAATGCTATAGGAAAGTGAATTCAACCACATATTCTTCATGGTTAGGCTGCCCCGCACCTGTATTACTGTGAGATTTGTATTGGAAAGCTTCTAAACCGGAGTTACAGTCGCTTCCATGCGAACGTGGCTTTAAGCGTTTCAGAGCCTGAAAAGGCTGTAAATGAGGGTTTTGAAGCCTTTTACTGCTTCTTAAGGTTGGAAACGACATTTCACGTGTAAATCGGCCAAATGCGATTGGAAAGTGAAATCAACCACATATTCTTCATGGTTAGGCTGCCCCGCACCTGTATTACTGTGAGATTTGTATTGGAAAGCTTCTATACCGGAGTTACAGTCGCTTCCATGCGAACGTGGCTTTAAGAGTTTCAGAGCCTGAAAGGCTGTAAATGAGGGTTTTGAAGCCTTTAACTGCTTCTTAAGGCTGGAAACGACATTTCACGTGTAAATCGGCCAAATGCTATTGGAAAGTGAAATCAATCTCATATTCTTCATGGTTAGGCTGCCCCGCACCTGTATTACTGTGAGATTTGTATTGGAAAGCTTCTAAACCGGAGTTACAGTCGCTTCCATGCGAACGTGGCTTTAAGCGTTTCAGAGCCTGAAAAGGCTGTAAATGAGGGTTTTGAAGCCTTTAACTGCTTCTTAAGGCTGGAAACGACATTTCACGTGTAAATCTTCCAAATGCTATTGGAAAGTGAATTCAACCACATATTCTTCATGGTTAGGCTGCCCCGCACCTGTATTACTGTGAGATTTGTATTGGAAAGCTCCTAAACCGGAGTTACAGTCGCTTCCATGCGAACGTGGCTTTAAGCGTTTCAGAGCCTGAAAAGGCTGTAAATGAGGGTTTTGAAGCCTTTTACTGCTTCTTAAGGCTGGAAACGACATTTCACGTGTAAATCGGCCAAATGCGATTGGAAAGTGAAATCAACCACATATTCTTCATGGTTAGGCTGCATTGCACCTGTATTACTGGGAGATTTGTATGGGAAAGCTTCTAAACCGGAGTTACAGTCGCTTCCATGCGAACGTGGCTTTAAGCGTTTCAGAGCCTGAAAAGGCTGTAAATGAGGGTTTTGAAGCCTTTTACTGCTTCTTAAGGTTGGAAACGACATTTCACGTGTAAATCGGCCAAATGCGATTGGAAAGTGAAATCAACCACATATTCTTCATGGTTAGGCTGCCCCGCACCTGTATTACTGTGAGATTTGTATTGGAAAGCTTCTATACCGGAGTTACAGTCGCTTCCATGCGAACGTGGCTTTAAGAGTTTCAGAGCCTGAAAAGGCTGTAAATGAGGTTTTTGAAGCCTTTAACTGCTTCTTAAGGCTGGAAACGACATTTCACGTGTAAATCGGCCAAATGCTATGGGAAAGTGAAATCAACCAAATATTCATCATGGTTAGGCTGCCCCACCTGTATTACTGTGAGATTTGTATTGGAAAGCTTCTAAAACGGAGTTACAGTCGCTTCCATTGCGAACGTGGCTTTAAGCGTTTCAGAGCCTGAAAAGGCTGTAAATGAGGGTTTTGAAGCCTTTAACTGCTTCTTAAGGCTGGAAAAAACATTTCACGTGTAAATCTTCCAAATGCTATTGGAAAGTGAATTCAACCACATATTCTTCATGGTTAGGCTGCCCCGCACCTGTATTACTGTGAGATTTGTATTGGAAAGCTTCTAAACCGGAGTTAAGTCGCTTCCATGCGAACGTGGCTTTAAGCGTTTCAGAGCCTGAAAAGGCTGTAAATGAGGGTTTTGAAGCCTTTTACTGCTTCTTAAGGCTGGAAACGACATTTCACGTGTAAATCAGCCAAATGCTATTGGAAAGTGAAATCAATCTCATATTCTTCATGGTTAGGCTGCCCCGCACCTGTATTACTGCGAGATTTGTATTGGAAAGCTTCTAAACCGGATTTACAGTCGCGTCCATGCAAACGTGGCTTTAAGCGTTTCAGAGCCTGAAAAGGCTGTAAATGAGGGTTTTGAAGCCTTTAACTGCTTCTTAAGGCTGGAAACGACATTTCACGTGTAAATCAGCCAAATGCTATTGGAAAGTGAAATCAATCTCATATTCTTCATGGTTAGGCTGCCCCGCACCTGTATTACTGTGAGATTTATATTGGAAAGCTTCTAAACCGGAGTTACAGTCGCGTCCATGCGAACGTGGCTTTAAGCGTTTCAGAGCCTGAAAAGGCTGTAAATGAGGGTTTTGAAGCCTTTAACTGCTTCTTAAGGCTGGAAACAACATTTCACGTGTAAATCGGCCAAATGCTATTGGAAAGTGAATTCAACCACATATTCTTCATGGTTAGGCTGCCCCGCACCTGTATTACTGTGAGATTTGTATTGGAAAGCTTCTAAACCGGAGTTACAGTCGCTTCCATGCGAACGTGGCTTTAAGCGTTTCAGAGCCTGTAAAGGCTGGAAATGAGGGTTTTGAAGCCTTTAACTGCTTCTTATGGCTGGAAACGACATTTCACGTGTAAATTGGCCAAATGCTATTTAAAAGTGAAATCAACCACATATTCTAAAAGGTTAGGCTGCCCCGAACCTGTATTACTGTGAGATTTGTATTGGAAAGCTTCTAAACCGGAGTTACAGTTGCTTCCATGCGAACGTGGCTTTAAGCGTTTCAGAGCCTGAAAAGGCTGTAAATGAGGGTTTTGAAGCCTTTATCTGCTTCTTAAGGCTGGAAACAACATTTCACGTGTAAATCGGCCAAATGCTATTGGAAAGTGAATTCAACCACATATTCTTCATGGTTAGGCTGCCCCGCATCTGTATTACTGTGAGATTTGTATTGGATAGCTTCTAAACCGGAGTTACAGTCGCTTCCATGCGAACGTGGAATTTAAGCGTTTCAGAGCCTGAAAAGGCTGTAAATGAGGGTTTTGAAGCCTTTAACTGCTTCTTAAGGCTGGAAACGACATTTCACGTGTAAATTGGCCAAATGCTATTTGAAAGTGAAATCAACCACATATTCTAAAAGGTAAGGCTGCCCCGCACCTGTATTACTGTGAGATTTGTATTGGAAAGCTTCTAAACCGGAGTTACAGTTGCTTCCATGCGAACGTGTTTTTAAGCGTTTCAGAGCCTGAAAAGGCTGTAAATGAGGGTTTTGAAGCCTTTAACTGCTTCTTAAGGCTGGAAACAACATTTCACGTGTAAATCGGCCAAATGCTATTGGAAAGTGAATTCAACCACATATTCTTCATGGTTAGGCTGCCCCGCACCTGTATTACTGTGAGATTTGTATTGGAAAGCTTCTAAACCGGAGTTACAGTCGCTTCCATGCGAACGTGGCTTTAAGCGTTTCTGAGCCTGAAAAGGCTGTAAATGAGGGTTTTGAAGCCTTTTACTGCTTCTTAAGGCTGGAAACGACATTTCACGTGTAAATCGGCCAAATGCGATTGGAAAGTGAAATCAACCACATATTCTTCATGGTTAGGCTGCCCCGCACCTGTATTACTGTGAGATTTGTATTGGAAAGCTTCTAAACCGGAGTTACAGTCGCTTCCATGCGAACGTGGCTTTAAGAGTTTCAGAGCCTGAAAAGGCTATAAATGAGGGTTTTGAAGCCTTTAACTGCTTCTTAAGGCTGGAAACGACATTTCACGTGTAAATCGGCCAAATGCTATTGGAAAGTGAAATCAACCACATATTCATCATGGTTAGGCTGCCCCGCACGTGTATTACCGTGAGATTTGTATTGGAAAGCTTCTAAACCGGAGTTACAGTCGCTTCCATGCGAACGTGGCTTTAAGCGTTTCAGAGCCTGAAAAGGCTGTAAATGAGGGTTTTGAAGCCTTTAACTGCTTCTTAAGGCTGGAAACGACATTTCACGTGTAAATCGGCCAAATGCTATTGGAAAGTGAAATCAACCACATATTCTTCATGGTTAGGCTGCCACGCACCTGTATTACTGCGAGATTTGTATTGGAAAGCTTCTAAACTGGAGTTACAGTCGCGTCCATGCGAACGTGGCTTTAAGCGTTTCAGAGCCTGAAAAGGCTGTACATGAGGGTTTTGAAGCCTTTAACTGCTTCTTATGGCTGGAAACGGCATTTCACGTGTAAATCGGCCAAATGCGATTGGAAAGTGAAATCAACCACATATTCTTCATGTTTAGGCTGCCCCGCACCTGTATTACTGTGAGATTTGTATTGGAAAGCTTCTAAACCGGAGTTACAGTCGCTTCCATGCGAACGTGGCTTTAAGCGTTTCAGAGCCTGAAAAGGCTGTAAATGAGGGTTTTGAAGCCTTTAACTGCTTCTTAAGGCTGGAAACGACATTTCACGTTTAAATTGGCCAAATGCTATTTG